>NC_138548.1:182799461-183399461 GCF_964273705.1 Natrix helvetica
AAATCATGCAACACAAAAGGTAGACAGACAGACAGGCAGACAGCATTCTTTTTGCCTGGAACTCTTAGAAAATTAAATTATACATTAACATTAATGAATACTAAATTTCAATAAGTTAATATATCTGTTTTTTTCTGTCACTCTAATCAGACCCTGAAGGACAAGTAGGGAATTAAGCATAACATTACAGACATTTATAGACTCCACATTGGTGTCCACAGGATTTAAAGATGATATGTTTTTCAAGATGTCTTAATTCCATAGACTTTTATTCATTCAGTCTCTGGTGGTGGGTGAGACGCTCATCCCGCAGGATGAGGTGAAGTGAGGCAAGGAGCAGGGCAGTTGTTGCCAGAAACGGTCCGCCATCACATTTGCAATGTGTGCATAGGGGACGATGGTTTCTGGCAGGCTGTGGCCCCTCAGCGGGTGCACTCTACACCTCCAGAGACTGCTGCTACCACTGGGCTGGTCGTCCAAGGAGCTGGTGCGGGAGCAGCAGGTGAACGCATTGAAGGAGTCACATGATGCAGACCACTGGACACACTTACTCCATCCCACTGACTGTTTTGGCTTGTAGTTAGAGAGCAGGTCGCTGCTGGTAATCTCCTCCTCAGTCCCCTCGTGGGTCTTGCCCTTGGCCTATGCATAGACTGTGTTCCCCTCATGCACCCAATGCACCTCAGGCTTACTGCAGGCTGCTGCCCCTGCTTGACACACCTGGCAAGCCAGAAGGAGGTGAAGTGGCCAGCTAGAAAGGCCGAGTACAGGTGGTAGAGCATGCCCAAGCCCAGCAGCAAAAGGCAGCAGAACAGCAGAGACAGTGGGGGAGGAACGTAATACCAATTGGACCTGGGCAGGCATGGCGCTGATGTGGATCCAGCTTTCCCTGCTTGCGGTGGCTGCCTTTTGCCTTCTGGGCCTGGGCATGCTCTACCACACCTACTTGGGGTTTCTAGCTTGCAGCTCTGCCTTCTTCGGGTTGAGTGGGCCTGGTGCTCTAGGCAGCGACTTAAACACTTAAACTATAGGAGAGTACCTATGACTTATGCAATATTCCTGAAGTTGGGTTTTCAAAAAAGGTTAAAAATATGAAATGTATCTTTTTATTTATTATGCCCTATGTCAGTGATGGCTAACCTTTTTGGCATCAAGTGCTGAAACTGGAGCATGTGCGCATGAGTACACTGGAGCCGGAGCACCAGAACCCAGAAGAGAGCAGCTGGTCGGAGCACATGTGCACAGTGGCCAGCTGCTCTTCCAGGTTCCGTCGCATCCACAGAGAGGGCTTTGCATGCCACCTCTGTCACACGTGCCATAGGTTCGCCATCATGGCCCTATGTATTGCATTTGCTGACACAATTGATTGTTATGCACAATACCTGAGATAATTTTGCAATTTGTTTTGTTTTTTAAATTTTTTTAGTTTTATGAAAAGGATTAACTGTCAAAAATTCTCCTGTTCATATTTTTATATTCATTTTTGTTGCTACTATTCTTAGTTTTTCCAGCTATTATTATTACACTGCTTATCTTTTCTCAAACCTCTTATTTAAAATCCCTTTAAAAAAAAAAAAAACTATATGTAGAATACTGAACTGGATGAGATTTCTTTCAAGTTATTCTGGGAATAGTTACTATTTATATTGATTCCAGCTTCCTTTTAAGAGATGTAATTAAGAAGTTAGTAGGAATGCGTCTATTGTTTCTGTCTCCTGTATTACAGATTCCATCACCTTTACACTGTAATGTCCAAAGCATCTTAACAGCTTAACATTGTCAAGAGTTAATTTTGATTGTGATGGATATTAAATAAATAAATCCTATCCTTCACAGTCTAGAAAATAAACTGCTAAGGCTTTAGAATTGCATGGGATACTTATTGTTTTACCTTATTGTTTTAGTAGACTACTAAATGTGCAGACAAGACCAAAAATCTCATGAGATCAAGGTTATATGGTCTTGTTTCTACTGCACATAATTCAAAAAGTTCATGGGAAGGTCAACAACAGACAGAGGTATTATTTATAAATCATAAAGCTCTGTTTTTAAGGTGACTTCATTCATTTATTTCTAAATCATAGAAATAAAAGAGATAGTTTCATTTTACCAGTATTATAATGAGATTTCAAATTTAGATCCTAGATTCTTTTCAAAAATTACTCATAAATTTTATTTATCTTGCAAAACAAAATGCACCAAAGAATACCTAGAACACATATACAACATAAGGTAGTTATATGATTTAACTTTAGGAGTTTAGCCTTAAACTATGAATAATCCTAGTCTCATATTTTATTGTTTCTAAATTTACTTTTGATTATCACAGAGCGTTTTAAATCTCTCTAACATACACGATCGCTATGAATTCAGTTCACATATGACATTGTCATGTTGTCGTCATGTGACATATCACAATTTTCCCCCTTTGCTAAACCAGGAGTGGGTATGCCCAGTGCACAACATTTCTGGCCCGCAAGCCGCAGGTTTGACACTCATGACATATGACATATCTATACTAATATATACCATTGGAACTTAAAAGAATCATATACGCATAAATAATATATGATGCAAATTTTCTCATGAAAAATATACATTTATATCTGATATTATACTCTTAATTGAAGAAAGTAGAAAGTAGAAGTTCACCCTTTTGTTTCATGGATAAAAGCTTATCTCAAAATTACATTTGTGATATGTAATCTAAGCAAATATGTTTGCCAAATAAAAACCTTGTGTCCAATCCTGATAGATAGTAGCATTCAAATTTACAGCTTGCCTACAAAGCTTCCTTGAAGATATTCTGCTTACTTGAACTGATTTTTTTCTTTTTCTTTCTTTTTTCGTTTCTGCTATAATTTTACACCAGTGAGGTTAAAACCAATTTAGTTGTATTTAAATACAATGACAATAAAGATTATACTTATTTATAGACTGGGCAGATCTGACATCACAACTATGACTTTATGTCTAACTCATAATTACTGCTGTATTTACATTCTGTGCTGTGGGAAATTGTAGTTCATGTTCTACAATGTGTTCTGATTTTATTTGCAAATGTACTATTGAGGCAGCAGGTAAATAACCCCCTCATTTGAAGGGTATAGGAGCCCCCAGACTCCTTGATAAAACGCCTTGATAAAAGCACTAATTAAGTCTGCATATTAAAAGGACTTCTGTAGCTGGCATAGAAAATATTACACATCTTAGTGACACATAGCTTACGAAACGCTTTATGGAAGGGCACAGAAAAACAGATGTTGTAAGATAAGAAATGAGGAAGTGGCATTTAGCATTTTAATCAACTTTATGTAGAGATTGCTTAGGCTAACAAATCATTTCTCTTTTTTTGTACAATGTTAGCATTTTCTACTTCTCTTTCTTTGTAATCAACAAATTTACTTCTGTTTCTGTAAAATGTCAAAGAGCATATTTGTAACATTTTACTGTAAAAGTTGTAATAATGACAAGTCCAAAATGTACCTCCCTTTGACCCTCCTTTTTCCTTGGATGAACACGCCCGTGTAACCCCCAAAATTCCGAAGGGGTATTAAAGCTCTGTCCTGGCCTACTCAGGACAGTTCAGACTTTGCTGTGTTAAACGCTCTGAACTCTGATGCATCATTAAAAACCTGTTTCTCTTTTACCTTGTGGTCTCACGTCCTATTTTTGGCTGACTGAGGTTTCCTACCACAGTCTGCCGCAACACTATAAAAAGAGAGTAATAAGCTTTCAACCTTTTAAAAAAATTTCTAAATGATTTGGCAAATATTCATATTGAAACCAGATTTTACGGTTGCTTTCTAATGTGTACATTTAAGCTTCCTTGGGGTTCAGATGGATAGATTGATTGAGCAATTAATTAATAGAGTACAGAGCAAACTTGTTTTTTTTTAGGTAAACTGTACTAATAAAGAGTCTTTATACAGTTAAACAGCTCTTTGCACACATAGTAAAATGTTCCAGCTTCTTGTATTATGTGGCTGTGCAGTTAGTAATAAAAAAGAACCAACTGATCATTTTAGAAAAATGAGAAAAGGGAAGATGATTGCAAGATTTAAAAGAATGTTAATCTCTTTCAAATGTCTAATTTTTAAAAAAGTTTTTCTCTTCCCAACAGGGTAAATGCCTTCTATGTCAGCATTAAACTATGTGAAGCATCAGAAGTCTCCATTGCACTTGGTAATAACTCTTAATTCTCATCACCAGGAGAAAGAGAACAAGATGCGAAGGTCATCCAACAACAAAGGTAATAAATCTCATAAAATTGGAGCAGGCCTCTACCAGTTTACTGAATATGCCAACAAAACAGTTTATTATCAAAACTTCCATTTGGGGTTGAATTATGGGCACACAATTGATGACTATAAATGAAATATATTGCATACAATTTATAAAAGGAAATTGAGAGTCAAGTCATGGTAACTTTTTACTTCATAAAAATAGCTCTGCGTAATAGAAAAAGCAAAAACTTGATAATGAATATAATGGTGAGACTAATACAATTGTATTTATTGCATGCATATTTCCTTAGAAAGTGAGAATAATTTCTACATGAAATAATTTTCTACATGAAAGGCAACATACAGTATTTCCATATTGGGAATCTAAATTATTCCAAATATACAATCTTTTGAAGTCTAGCAGTTTTAAAAGAACCTTAAGTATTTACATACTTAATAGTATTTAAGTATTAGTCTTGTTCAAGAAATGTAGAACATAATTCTAATGAATAAAATATTGATGCATATCTAATGAAGATAGTAGGCTTTTGTGTTCATTATTGTCACATCCTGGATTGGAATTATTTAGTGTTGACTTTCTAAACAACTTATTGTTTTTAGTTCATTGCTGCATTGTATTCTTTTGATGATGGAACCAGAGGTGGGTTTCTGACGTTTGGCCCAAATTGGGCGAACCGGTAGTAGCGGTGGCGGGAGGCTCCACCCACCTGCACGAGCACACACGAGTGAGCCAGTAGTAAAATAAATTGAAACCCACCACTAGATGGAACCTATCTGGGAACCACATTCTGACTTGTAATTAGTCTGTTGTTCAATAGAACTAATATTCCATTTAATTTTGATTATATAGATTCTAGAAAAGATAGAAATGAAGAAAGAATGTATAAGTTGTGTCCAGGAAAAGTCTGGTCTATGGATTCATAATTGATCAGAAAACTTTCATGCAATCTTTGGTGGTATTGTTTATAGCTCTGCACTATTTTCCAGGCTTTATGGCAGTTCTTGGTCTCAGTTAAACAAATTCCTTGGCCTACATTTTTTGGTCATAAATACAGAAAATGTGTTTTGTGCTGGACACAAAAGAGTAAACTAAAACATTTCTTTCCTGGTGGTCTGGTGCCCTCATTCTGAACTGCTAGTCTGGATGAAACAAAATTTTACATAACCTGCAACTGTGCATCATTAACTCCAATTCAACTGATTCAAATGTCTGAAATGAAGTGGATAAACTGTGAGGCTGCTAATAGCCCTAGTATTTCCTCTCTGCATAAGTTAAACAGGGAGGATATCATTTACTTGCTGAAAATGATTTATGGGGAAATCAATAGTCCAAAGCAACCAAATGAAAAAGAACTGGTATCTAGCATGCTCTATCATCCAAAGCCATCATCTACCCAATAGATACAACTATTTTTGACAACTTTAGATTAGTTTCCAGCCTTCCATTTTTAGGAAATGTTGTAAAGAAAATGTATTACAAATTCAGAGGACCCTCCAAGAAGCAAATAATTGTTTGAACCCTTGGCAATGGGGTGTTAGGTAAGGTTCATCATGGAAACATGCTTGGATGCATTTATTTATGACCTCTGAAGAGAGCAGAATTGGGGAGGGGGGGTAATTGTTAATCTCAGTAGCTTTCAATCTCATTCACCATGTTACTCTGAAACTGGTGGGGTTTTCAGTAGAACTGGGTGGGGGATAAGAAATGCCTGGAAATTTCTACTTTGTGGAGTATCTTAGTGCTCCCAACTTTCCCCGCGAAAGGGAAAACGGCACAAACGGTCTCCCCCTGCAGCCTCTTTTGGCTTCCAGGTTGGCAGGAGGCTTTCCAGGCCCAAAATGGGATGCAGGGCACTGTGTGAGGTCCCCCGTGCCCCGTTTTGGTCCTGGAAAGCCTCCTGCACCAACCTGGAAGCCAAAACAGGGCACATGTAGGGAACACACACATGCATGCGCAGGAGGTATTGCATTTTGGGGGTTCACCTTTGTTGGTGTAGCTGGGCATGAATCTGCCATGAGACACTGACCTGCTGCCGCCGCCACTGCCGCTGCCTCTTTGCTGGCGCAAATGGCCTGCACCCGCCACCTCTTTGCCGATGCAAAAGGTCTGCTACCACTGCCTCTTTTCTGGTGCGAACGGCCTACCACAGCAGCCGCTTTGCCAGTGTGAGGTCCTTCCCACACCCCCATTTTGGGAAAGCCTCCTGCACCAATCTGGAAGCCAAAACATGGCGCAAGGGGAGGTAGTTCGTGCTGGCAAAAAGGCTGTGGTTGTAGGCCGTTCACACTGGCAAAGAGGTGGCGGGTGTAGGCCATTCATGCCAACAAAGAGGCATAAGCAGTGGCGGCAGTGGCAGGTCAGTGTCTCGTGGCAGATTTGTGCCCAGCTGCACCAAAATATAATGTGACCACTCCCCGTGCATGTACCCCGCTCCCCTGGGCATGCAAATGTGCATCCCCAATATGCGCCCCACCCCCACACATGCACAGTAGAGGCCCCAAGAATAGCTGGCCAGCGGGAGACACGCACACATGCCTGGTGGAGCTGGGCAGGTGTGCCTGCAGAGAGGGCTCTGTGTGCTACCTATGGCACGCATACCATAGGTTCACCATCATGGTCCTAAGATAGCCAGTTATATAGCTTTCCTGTCCTCTAAACAGGAATACAGTAGAACTACTGATCAAGTATCTGATGCTGTTAGTGTCTTGTAGGTTATGTAGGAATAGGGTTACCATATTTTTTGGAGTATAAGACACACCTTTTTCCCCCGTAAAAGAGGGTGAAAATTTGGGTGCGTCTTATACACCGAATGTAGCCCCGCCCACCCACCAGCCCCCACCCTTTGGCCTCTGGCTCCCAGCAATTTACCTCCTTGCAGCAAACAGAGAAAATGGGGCTTGCTGAGGTGGCAATAGGCTATGGCAACCCTGCAGCCTGAAACAGCTGATCATCAGGAGGTCTGTGCTTAAACAGAAAATGAAATTTGCTGTTTGCTGCAGAGGCAAATTGCTGAGAGGCAGACACTGTTCCCTCTAAGGTGCGCGGCTGCGCGGCCGCGCAGGTGGCAACAAAACACCTGCCTTCCAGAAGGCTGGGGAGGTCCTTTGCAGACGGCTAGAACTGGCCGCCCGCAAAGGACCTCCCCGGACTTGTTTTGGTGAGCGCGGGGCGACTGACGCTAGTTTAGCAAAGCAAGCCCGGGGAGGTCCTTTGTGGGCAGTCAATCCTAGCTGCTTGCGCCCGGCGCTGCGGCTAAAATAAACCCTCAAAGCCCCTGCCGCTATTGGAATATCTGCTGCCGCCTCCTCCTCCTCTAACAGCACCACATTTGCTGCCCGACGCTGCGGCAGGTTTCCTGACAGTGAGAAGTGAAGCCGCCAAAGCTCCCGCCGGCGCCCCCGCCCATGGCAGCAGAGCCTCCCCCTCTGTTCGGAGCACCTGAGCTGAGCCCCGCGTTACCCCTGCCCCCTCCTCCTCTGCTGTGCTTTTGAGGAGCCATGAGGCCGCAGGAGCCAGTAGGAAGGCGGCGGAGGGCAGCAGGGGAAAAAAAAGCCTCATGGCTTCTCAAAAGCACGGCGGAGGAGGAGGGGGCAGCAGGGGTAACGCGGTGCCCAGCTCAGGTGCTCCGAGTGGAGGGAGACGCGCCGGTGCCGCTGCCACGGGCGGGGGCGCCAGCAGGAGCTTTGGCGGCTTCACTCCAAATGTGGTGGTGCTGTTGGAGGAGGAGGAGGAGGAAGAGGAGGCAGCTGTTATTCTGGTGGCGGCAAGGGCTCGTCGGCATCTTCAGCAGCAGCCCTGCCCCCTGTGAAAAAAACCGAAGATGGAACAGATCCACGCAGATGACGTCGCCACAACATGACTGCAGGAGGAATTCTGGGAGTTGAAGTCCACAAGTCTTCAAGCTGTCAGGTTTGAAGACCCTGGTTTTTTTTCCCTAAAGGGTTAAGGGTGCAAGGGTCTTGCAACTTGACAGCTTTAAGACTTGCATGCTTCAATGCCAGAGTTCCTGAGCCAACATGACTGGAGGAGGAATTCTTGGAGTTGAAGTCCACAAGTCTTAAAGCTGTCAAGTTTGAAGACCCCTTGGGTTTTTTTTTCCTAAAGGGTTAGGGATGCAAGGATCTTGTAACTTGACAGCTTTAAGACTTGCGTGCTTCAAATGTCAGAGTTTCTGACCCAACATTTTGGTTGCTAAGCAGGAGCGTTGTTAAGTGATACTATATAACACTTTTAATTAAGCGGGTACCTTGAATAAACATAACTTTGAGTTTCAAATAATACTGATTTTGTTGTTGTCTTAGGTGACACCTGTGAAAAAAATTCAGGTGCTGCTCAGGCATAAAAATGTGCCACTCAAACACTATACTTTTCTGCTCACACTGAAAAAAAATTAGAGGGAACATTGGAGGCAGAGGCAGATTTTTTCTTCTGAAACTGAAACAGGCTGTTTGCTGCAAGGAGGTAAGTCAATAACTATAAATGCCTATAGAATGTTCAAATTATTAGACTTATTTTTTAAAGACTGCTTTATTATTGTTCTAGACAACTTAACAAAATGAAGAAGCTTTTTAAAATAAATGCTTGATCTGAAGAGGCCCAGTGCTATTGTATCTTCTTTTAAATAGCAGAGAATAATGTATACTTCCAGAAAGCCACATCAATTTTAACAGCATCTGAAATGTAACATCCATAAACAGTGTATATTTTCTGTACTGTTTGCTGTTTGCTGTAAGGAGGCAAATTGCTGGGAGGCAGAGGCAGATTCGCCCCCCCCCCCCTGTTTTCCTCCCCAAAAGCTAGGTGCATCTTATACTACAGAGCATCTTATACTCCGAAAAATACGGTAGGTAAATTCTCAGATGGGGAGTTTGTGGGCCAAATCATTTTGAATTCCATTATTTTTGACTCAGAGATTTACTAATCTATTGTGATAAATCTGCAATTTTGGGCTATTCCCGGATTCACAGTTTCTGCTTAAAAAGCAGATAGAGCTGTAGGCAGAAAGGTTTCTGGAAAGTTTAATATTGTGCGCATATATCGTCATATTCAGTTGATGCTACTATGGGAACTACTTTGGCTGTCAGTTTGCTTTAGAGTATGAATCAATAGGCATGTTGCAATTTTGAGAGTGAACTGACAGATATGTAACCTTTTTTCCCCATTTTTAAATTGGTACGCTAAAGGATGCCAGTAGACAGAAATAACTAATTTAAAGAAAACCAAACAAAGATGGAAGAATATTGAAATTATGTAGAGGTGTCAAAATCCAAGATAATTTAGAAAATATTTCCTATTTACAAAAAAAGTTAGTTGACATTAGATGAGAATGTCTTTACTGTGCTGGAAGTCTACATGAAAATGTCTCTTTAGAAATATTCCAAGGAATGGAGAAATAATCTGGAAAGATTCTAACCAAACTATGCAGACAAATATGAAGAATCACACAGTGGCCAGCAAATCTATAGTTCAAGGTCAGTCTACATTTTAACACCAAGTATAGGAGTGTTAACAAAGTTTGTAAGCTATTGTGGGACGCCCCAATCCAGAAGAATAAAATATTTTGGGAAATATTAAAAAGGTAGAATATTACCATATTTTTCAGAGTATAAGACAGACCTTTTTCCCTCAAAAATGAGGCTGAAAATCTGGGTGCATCTTATACACTAAATAGAGAATTTTTTGCCTCCCAAAACCCTGTCCGCTTCACCAAAATGACCGTGCATAGCCTTTAGGAGCTTTGCAGAGTGCTGCTGAGGAGGGCAGAAATGAGAGAAAAATAGGCCGTTTTTCACGCAATTTTGCTCCCCCAGCCCCCAGGAGCACGCTATAAGCTTCCTAAAGCCTATGCATGCTGGGGTTTTTTGACAAAAAAAGGCCGGTTTTTGAGAAAAACGGCCCAATTTCTGCTCATTTTTGCCCCCCCCCCCGAGCACTCCACAAACCTCCTAAAGGCTATTCATGCCTCTTTTGGGGGGGGGGAAACAAAACGGGCCCATTTTCGTGAAAAACAGGCCGTTTTGGGGAGGTCTGCAGTGTGCAAAACCCTTTTTTTTTAATTTGCCTCTTCAAAACCTTGGTGCGTCTCCTCTCTGAAAAATACGGTATATTTCCCTAAAGGAGAAATGGAGAAACATACTCTTAAAGACAGAAACCAGCCCCAGCCTCCCTGTCCCCAAGCAGAAACTGAGGAGGCCAGCTTTTAGAAATGCAGATTTGGTAATCCATTCAAGACAGGATATTTTGAAACTCCTTGCAGCACAACTAACAAAAGCAGAGTAATAGGATTAGAAGCAGCCCCTCACCCAAGATCCAACACAGGATGAAAGCCATTAGCAACAATAGGAATTGCCCAACACCCTTTCAGAACACAAACCCCTTCACCATCCCCAGAGCAGTCCAAACTTCAGAAACCTGGGAGCTCAGATAAACAACAACAAAAAAGGTTAACAAAATTAGCTCAGACAAAAAAGAGGATTTGCATTTCCTCTTTTGCCCAATGAGCCAGATATGACCCCTACATAACTCCTACATGACCTTATAGGAATCTGACAACAGCCAATTAAAGGATATGTTCTTGCGCAGGAACAGAACGCTCAAATACAAAGCCCAAAAATGGATACCCCCCCCCCCACTCTCAACTCCTTTCGTTTAACTGACCCATATTAGCAAACTAATGCTTAGGATCATTAGAACCTTACAGCGAAGGCGATTCAAACTGGCATTAAACAAAAGACTGAAAATAAAAAATGATGTTGATGCTCACTGGATAATTGAAAAATCAAATAATACCCCAAAGAAGTTAATAATTATAGAAATGCAATCCTTGACCATAGAAATGTCTTAGTTTGGATCAATATTATCAAACTGTCATATGTACTTTGTAAATTGGGAATTCCAGAACATCTCCCTAGATATAAGGATTGCAACCCCTCTCCAAGAGTTATGGAAAGCTCTTAAAACTTGGTTTTGGTCCCAGGCCCAGTACTGATGTATTAATCATTGTATTTCTGGCTCTCTTGTTTTATTTTTAATATTTTTATTAAAGTTTTACAAAATACATAAAACTAAAACAAATTAACAAATTAAATTTATTTTAGAAGGCAAAGCAAAAAATGCAGAAAAAAAACAAACAACAAAAAATAGAAGGAAACTTCCCTTTTCCTTTGAAGCAAATATCATTGAAAAAGCACTCTATTATTACTAAAGAAGACCTTAACTTTTTTCCATTATCCAATTTTCTTTCTCATCAAAATCACAAATTATGTGCATTTTTTCATGTTTCATGGAAAAATAAGTTTGTTTTTTTTTAAAAAAGAAATGTGTCGTTTATAAGATTGCTTTAGTTTTGGGTTGTCCATGAGGTTTTATGTGTTAAATGTTTTAATGGATTTTGGTATGCTGCTCAGAATCTATTGGAATTGGAGCTATTGAAGATATCAAAGTGGAGGACAGCTGCTGCCTTATACGATTAACAGGCAGTCAAGAAATATGCAGCAGACTAGCATTTGATAGGGTAGCAATGAAAGAAAAGCTATTACAAAGTGTTGTAACACATCTGTACCTAGACCTGGAATTGTTAGTAAATGTGATGCACTATGGTGCAAGTTTGGGAACCATTAGGGGTGCCATGAAGAATTACTGAGACAATGAGGGTGATGTGAATTAAGAAAGTTTGGGAACCTCTCACCTAGAACATTTATTGAATATTTTAATCAGCTATAGCAATAGATAGTTTTTATGTCAAATTGATTTGCAATAGATGTGTTACAGTACTCTACAACTCTACAGTATACATACTTTTTTTTACAGTATGTATACTGTAGAGTTGCACAAGCAAGCAGCATACAAGTGTTTGTAACAAAAATAAATAAATAAGTTTAACAATAAACAAATAATAGTAGAACTTGCTCCAGGACCAAAGAAACAAAATGAATGAAATATTAGAAAATATAGGGCTACATATAGAATGTTAACCATAAAGGCACAGTAATATTCATAATAGATTTGCTAGCTATAGCTTTTGTTCTACAAAACATTGGACAGGAAGGAATGACATATATAAATAAGTACAAAAAATAATAAAACTTATCTTTGCATTAAAATAGTTAAAATGTCAAAACTGGATATTTTTGTTATAGGCAAACAAAATAAAATGGTGTGTGTGTGTGTGTGTTTGTGTTTGTGCATATGTTAATATTTCCAGACAAGGAGGAACCAAGGATCTATCTCTCTGTATATCTCATATATTGATATTGTGGTATCTCCACAAACTTAAGATGTTTCTGTTTCTCTAATAACTTGCCTGGGTAGTCCTAATAAAGGACCAACCAGATCCAATTACTCAAACTAATATGATAATGAAAAAGTAGGAAATGAGAAAGAATGAAGACATGGATCCTGAAAATGAATAGAAACAGACATCTGAACTTGATAATGTGGTTTATGGACAGAATGAATACTGGAAAAAATGACATGATACTCAATATTTGTAGGAAGAGAAATAACAAAAAAATAGTTGTTGGATAGATATTACATTTTTAAAATGTTGTTAGGAGCTCCACCATCATGAAATACTTGTAAATCACTGACTTCAATCTAAATATTTATGTTACAGCCTTGAGTTCTAATTCAGTTAATCATTTGAAAGAGAATCCAGCATATAATAAAGCAATATTCTGCAAATAGATTTAACTGCATTTGAGCAAAAGTATTTTTATAAAAATTCATTAAAATTACTAAAATATAAATAAAATGAGGTGTATTGTTTAATATATTAATGAACAATGCTTTTATTCCAGTCTTGATGGAGGGGTGGGGAGGAGATACAAATACATTTAAATCAATTACGCTATATCTTTAAAAATATAGTTTATTAAATTGCTGTGCCTGAACAACCATCTTCTGCAAACCCAGAAAAAATATTCACGACGGCTTTCTACAAAGTTCAAAGCACTTGGCTAATTCTACGAACGGTCTGTTTAGCGCCAATACCCTGAAATTTGTTCATCTTTTATCTTAGCTTTCCTAAGCTTCAGTTCTCCAATTGAGGAATAGGTAGAGAGGAATGGATGAGTAGAAAGATTTACATTTTCTGCCCGTTTCGTTTTGTTCAAGAAGCTATTTTTAATTGGGGGGGGGGGGGTGCGCTGGAAGGAGACACAAATCAGGAAATATTTTCCCAAGCAAGGCGAGCAGCAGATTGCAAACCCAGCACAAAGACAAATATAGGCTCTCTCTTTCTCTATAGCCGGTAAGAGGGGAGGGGAAAAGGTGGAGTTTTTAAGGGTTGCTTTTCCTCTTGTTTTCCGCCCTGTCCTTTCCTCCCAGCCAGTAACAAGCGTCTGCGCCTTTGAAGTCCAGCGCCGCAAAGCGCGGTTACCCTCGCGCTATAAATAAAAGTTAAGGGCCACGCAGAGGACGACCAGGCAGCGTCTTTGATCTGGGACGAAGGGACGTCGTTTCCCCGCTCTTCCTCCCTCAGAGTCCGCTGCTGCCTCCCCTTGGAGATATGGCGTGCATGGACAGATATCGGTGCTGCACGGACTCACGGAGGCAGAGCAGCATTCTCTACAACATACTGAAGAGCGAGGAGCTGCAGCAGCAAGAAGAAACCAGCCGGCAGCAGCCCCCGCCTCAACCGGACCAGGGGCCCTACGTGCCGGCTCTCGGCTGCTCGTGCGGTAGGCAGAGGCGCGTGGCCCTCAAGAACCAGCAGGTCGCGTGCAAGGCGGCCTCGGCCGTGTTGGTGAAAACGCTGCGCTTCGTCAAGAACGTGCCCTGCTTTCAGGAGCTGCCTCTGGACGAGCAGCTGGTGCTTGTGCGCAGCTGTTGGGCTCCTCTGCTCGTGCTGGGGCTGGCCCAGGATCGAGTGCATTTCGAGACGGTAGAGACGACGGAGCTCAGCATGCTCCACAGGATACTGACCAACAAGCGCTGCGATGAAGAGCAACGACGGCGGAGGCAGCTCCAGTTGCTCCGCGAGACGCAGAGGGAGTTGGGCCAGAGCTGCGGGAATGGGGATGGAAGTAGCAACGGCGGCAACGGCAACGCCGAGCTACCGTCGGCGGCAGAGATCCAAAGCATCAAAGGCTTTTTGGCCAAATGTTGGAGTTTGGACATAAGCACCAAGGAGTATGCCTACCTCAAGGGGACGGTTCTCTTCAATCCGGGTAAGCCAGCTGTTTTTGGTAGTGACTGGCTACGACTCGGGACAGGCCTCGAAGTTGAGGGACCCCCGGATGTGTTGGCTTTCCACCGGGAACTCCAACTCATCTGGAAAACATCTGCTAACGGAAAGGGCCTGTCCTTCTGGTAGTATTCCTCTGTAACTTGGGAGGAAGTTCCACTGATCTGGCTTTGCCCATACTTGCAAAAGCATCTTTTAAAAAAATGTTCAATAACTGGACTTAAGGATTTAGGTCGGACAGGCAGCTGTCGGAATTCAGCAATTGAGCGTTATTGCTGGTGTCTGTCTGTATTTTTAAAATCTTACTAAATTAAATGCCTGTTAAATGCCTCATTATGCTTTTTGGATTCATAGCGGGTGATAGAGAGCTCAGATAGAGAATTAGAATTTTGTTAATTGAAATGTTAGAAAAACAGTCTTCTGATAATATTGGTGTGGAAGCAAATATCAGTTTCACAAGCGTTGCATGCAGACAACACGAAGTAAGTCAAAACTCCATGCCTTTGGGAACTATAATTAGTATATTGCTAACTACAATATACATTAAGTTTGGATTTTGAAAAATAAAAACATCTATGTGAGTTTATATTGAGGAAAACAAAGATAAATGAATTTACCGCAAATTCATGTTACAAAACAAGCGCTAGCGGTGCTTCAGCATATCTCATTTAAGGGTTTAATAAAAAAAATAAAGTTTTGTTTTGATTAATAACATTTTAGATGTGTGTTGTTGAAGAATGTGATTTAAACTTTATTAAATTACATAGTGTGGAATGGAATATGTACATTAAGCATAAAAATAGGACTGAATAATCTGAAAAAAATATTTGTAATCTTAAAACATCCAAGTTAATTGAGATGCCAGTCATTTATTATTAAAACATGTAAAAAATGCTGCTCTTAAGGAACAATGACAAGAGAGAAAAGCATCAAGCTTCTGTGTAATTTATAAAGTGTTAGATATCATTTTCTATGTATTTCAATAGTCAGAACCTAGCAGTGCTGTCTTCTAAAATAGAACTATTCTAAAATGGTATAAATGTAATATATACTCTGTAGCAAGTGCTAGGTGTCAAAATTAAGGGAGAGATCCTATCATGCAATATTGCAAAGTTTTGAGCTCAGGTGCGGATGTAAACATCTTAGTTTAATTTGGAGCTTCCTTTTTGCTGCATGCAACTGCAGAAATACCTTTGCAGCAGTGCATATATTTAACTTATTTTTGTATTTTTCGGAGTATAAGATGCACTTTGCCTCCTAAAAGAGGGGGAAAAGTTTGGTGCATCTTATACACCAAATGTAGCCCCACCCACCCACTGGTCCCCACTCTTCGGCCATTTTCAGCCTTCATGCATCGGGTTTTAGACTTGTTCTATGCTGAGGGGATTGCCACAGACCATTGCCGCCTCCGTGCCTTGTGTTTTTGGCCTTTGTGCCTCACATTTTCAGCCTCCGAACGCTCTGTTTTAGACCCGTTCCATGCTGTGGGGATTGTCACAGCACATTGCTGCCAATCATCACCTCCAGGCGTCACATTTTTGGCCCCCGGGCATCATATTTTCGGCTTCCACATGCCCCGTTTTTGGCCTTCACACATTGTGTTTTTGGGTGGTTCCAGGCAGCAGGGATTGCCAATTCCCTGGAATTGGAACCGCCTGAAAATGGGGCATGCAGAGGCCAAAAATGGGCTCTGCAGAGGCCAAAAACGCAACATGCAAAGGCAGAAAACACGATGCACGGAAGTGGCGATCGGCAGCAATGTGCTGTGGCTGTCCCTGCAGCCTTGAACAGGTCCGAAATGGAGCATTAGAAGGCTGAAAACATGAGGCACAGAGGCCAAAAACGTGAGGCACAGAGGCGGCGTTGGTCTGGCAATTCTTGCAGCCTGGAACAGTTGATTGGGGATATTCTAGGAGGTCAATAGACCTGCCAATCAGCTGCTTGTGCTGAATCAGGCTCCAATAATGTGCTGAAACTGACCAGGCTGTTTGCTGTTTGTTGCAAGAACACTAGCAAGATGAATACCGATGGATGCTGATAGGAAGAGGCAGACTTTTTTTTCTTGTTTTCCTCCCCAAAAACTGAGGTGCGCCTTATACTCCAAAAATACAGTAGGTTGTATTGGAGTTAACAGGTTGTTTGAAATGCCTCTTTAAAAAAAAAGAAAAGAAATATGTTGCAATGACCATTTTCATCCATAAGAAGGAACTTTAGTGAAACATTTTATTAAACATGGATGTCAGTGCATTTGGGTAAAGAGATATTTTTGCAGAAATATTTCTTTCATACTAGTTTTAGTATCTCTTTAGAAGCGAGTAGATTGAAATACCTTCCATGTAACAGTTTTTATATTATTCTATCAGCACATTAACATCTTTCAATATATAACCTTAGTCAGAAGGTTCAATGTAGAACACTAATTTATTAATAGCAACATGATCCAATATAAATTGTTTATATTACAAGTGAAAGAGATAATAATGTAATGTTTATGTACTGTTCTTCTTGTCTCCCTCCTTTTAGAGTTGCCAGGGCTGCACTGTGTGCAGTACATCCAAGGACTGCAGCAAGAAGCACAACAAGCCCTAAATGAACACGTCAGACTGATTCACAGAGAAGACCAGGACAGATTTGCCAAACTGAATGTGGCTCTTTCTATGCTTGGATCAATTAATGCCAGTGTTATTGCAGAACTTTTTTTCAGGCCCATTATTGGAACAGTAAATATGGATGACATGTTGTTGGAGATGCTTTGTGCAAAATTATGAAATCATATGTGAGTGAGGCATGACAATTCAGTGTGAAAAGTCTCGACAACAAAACAGTATAAAATATTGTAAAATAAACTAACTTATTGCTTTAAAGTGGCAATATGTTTGTATTCAGCAATGGAATGTTCTTTGAGTCCACTCTTGTTAATTATTAGAAGTATCTTAAAGCATTTCATCAATCTAAATTCTCTTGAAAAATAAAATAATTCTACGCACACACAGAAAGGAGTTTGCAGGTTTCAGTGACTTCTTTGTAGGACAAGAGTGCATAGGATTGCAATTTTTTTCTTTGTTTTCAAAGAGGTAAAAGTATTATGTAATTCACAAAATTGAAACCTAGACTGATCTGCATAATATATATTCAAAATAGAAAGTGTTCAGTCAAATGCTGTACAATTTTATATTTTTAAAGTATCTGTTTAATCAAGGAGAGTGTAATATTTGTCTTATATTTATTTTACTTACCTTGTTTGCCCATTAATTTAGATTCAGCAAATTCATGACAAGCTTTACTTGAATGTACTTCATTATGTCAGAAGTTCTTAATCTAGAGAACAACACCATAAAAGGGCTGGAGCAGGGCTGGACAGTGGTGAAATCTAAATATTTTTACTACCGGTTCTGTGGGCGTGGCTTGGTGGGTCTTGTGACTATGTAGTCATGTAACTGGAGGATCAAAAGACATAAACTCACTTTTAACAATGTCCTGCTGGAGCAGGGTTGGACTAGATGACCTCTAGGTTCCTTCCAGCCCTGGATTATCCTCTGAAGCTGCGTCTAGTGCCAGGTTTGTAGCCTTCCTTCCTCTCCTTTTTCCCTCCCTTTCTTTTCTTTCTCTTTCTTTCTATCTGTCTCTGTTTCTGTCTGTCTCTTTCTTTCCTTCTTTCTTTCTCAGCACCCCCCACCCCCCGCTTTTGGCCTAGCAGGCCTCAGGGAAACCTGCTGGGAGCAAAAACAGAGCCCCCCGTTTTTGGCTGTGTGACGTGCGATTGTTGGAACTTGTTTTTTTCTTTATCTTTTTTAGTTTTTTTTTACTACCGATACTGCAAACCAGTAGCATTTTTTACTACCGGTTAGAGTGAACTGGCCCGAACTGGTAGCATTTCACCCCTGTGCTGGAGTGAGTTTCTCAATAGGCAGAAGATGCATGCACGTACAAACTTTTGGATTCTACAACATCCGTTCTAAGCAATTGAGTAAGATATATTTGAATTTGAAACAAACAGTCTTGTAAACAGTTGTCAGTAATTACAAACAATTCACTTTCTAATATCTTGAGTAAAATGGAATATGTGGATTCAGAGCAAATCTGATTACAAGTATTCTTGTAATACACTATCTTAATCTAAATATTATCTCACTCTTTAGAGTGATTAGAATGGGAGCCTGATATAAATCTCTAATTTTGTCATTAAAAAAAGGTTTTGCTTTCTTTTTCCAAAAACTTTTAGTTTATTTTTGTATCTTTCATATGCTGACTATGTTTTCCTGAGGTTAAAAAAAAACCTTAGATATTAAAGCTCAAAATTAGTACACATTTTCTTAACTTTCAAATTCCATTTGCTACTTTGCAGAATGAAATTAGTATTAAGTTACATTTGAAAATTAATAAATGAATGGGAATAAAGAATGCTTCAGCAAACATCGCTGTTCTGCTCAAGTATGATCTATTCTTGTGAAAGTCTAGAGACACACTTAAGATTTGGCAATTGTACATCCTTAATTCTTGGCCTTATTAAAAGTTTAATAAGCACATCTTTCAAACTTATAAGGCTAGATAATATATTTTCCAATATTGTTAATATCACTCACATAAAATTGTTAACCCCCTACCTAGACCATACTGAATCATTTCTATGCATTCTTAAAAATACTTCATGAGAGGGAATCAAGGTATAAGTAATTATAGATTGGATTGCATTGCTGTAATATAAAATTGTAAATTAAGAAATTGGTTTCAAATTACGTGAGGAGCATTAAAACATTTAGACCACATAATTGGGTTTCACACTAAAAACTATTAAATATGAATAGTAAGCTGTGTGAATAAAAAATTGTACCTGCCCCATTAAAATTTAAATTATACTTGTAAGAAGACAAGGTTCCCACAAAATGAAAACAATTATTATTTTTATTCTTCACAATATTCTTTGTGTAGTATACATAAAAATAACTTGGTATAATTCTATGCAATCAATTCTAAATTTTGCTGATACATTCCCTTATTTTCACTTAAAAATAGTTTCAACATTTTTGTGTACATAATGTATCATACTATTGTTGGAATGTAACTGTACATATTTAGAATTTACCAGCTTTTGTTCTCTAAATTCAGCTTGATTGCTGCCTGATAATCGATCCCACTTGTGTACTGATTGTATACTCCAATCCCAAACTGGGATGACCATAGAGAATGTCCTGGGTTCATGATAATGGATCAGAAATATCTAGTTTTTAGCGTATTCCTGAAAATTAGGCACAAGACACAACTTGCAGTTCTATCAACATCAAATGCAAAGATGCACAGTGATCATTTCAATTTTTATCATTTTTGCTTTTTAAATCCAAAAAGGTGAATTGTGAATGGGAAGTTATGAGAACATAACTTGTTTTCTGATTGGTCTCATGTAGTTTAAAAGAATGCTATACAGTGGTGCCTTGGTACTCAACTGTTTTGAAACATTGACTCATTTTAATATGAAAATTTTGTCCCGGTATTCATAATTTGTTTGGTTCTCAATGCATAAGCTAGAACTTGTCACTGTTGGCTGCCTTGTGACTCTACGTTATTCCTTATGGAAAAAATGTATTTGGTACTCAGGAGTTTTTGTACTCATCATCTCTTGGAACCAATTGAGGAAGAGTGCTGAGGTACCACTGTATATTAAATTGTTCAACTTTGTTGATTTTTTTTCTTTTTAAAGTGAAACGATATTCATGATATTTATAAACAATAACAAATCTACAAGAAATGTCCTTACATTCCATGTACTATGAAGAGTAATGAAAATCAATTTAATGACTATTTTAATTATAGAATACAATAACAGCAAACATAACAAATAAAAGCAATAAAATGTCCAGCAAATAAATTTAAAAGGCATGCCAGTTAAACATCCAATTTTGTAAGTATTTAAACTGGCTATGGAATAACTCAATGACAGTCTGGTCCACCTAGAAATAATTTCATTACCTAAAATATTTCCAAATATGCATGCTTAGGTTGCAGTTTTCACCTTTAATTTCAAATTATTGGTGAATGTACCATAATAGTAATAGCACTTATATATTGCTTCACAGTGCTTTAAAGCCCTTAAGTGGTTTACAGAGTCGGCATATTGCCCCCAACAATCTGGGTTTTACCAACCTCAGAAGGATGGAAGGCTGAGTCAACCTTGAGCCAGTGAGACTTGAACTGCCAAAGTGCTAGCAATTGGCAGTCAGCAGAAATAGCTCACAATAATACTACATTCTAACCCAGTGGTTCTCAACCTGTGGGTCAGGACCCCTTTGGGGGTTGAATGACCCTTTCTCAGGGGTCGTCTAAGACCATCGGAAAAAACATTTTCGATGGTCTTAGGAACAGAGACACCAATGTTATGGTTGCGGGTCACCACAACATGAGGAACTCTATTAAAGGGTCGCAGCATTGGGAAGGTTGAGAACCACTGTTCTAATCACTGCACCACAGCTCATAATACTAACCACTGCACCACAGCTCATAATACTAACCACTGCACCACAGCTCATAATAATTGAAAATTATTTAATATTATCATACAGAGCTATATTGTTAAGCTTGAAAAAGTATTCTGCCATATGATAATTACCTTTAACATATCAATTTATAATTGAGATATGCTGTTACCTGAAACAGCTTCTCCACCAAATGTTTTCCCCTCCCCTATCTGTTTAATGTTTTTGCATCTTCTCCCACACATTTTTTGCTTTTTCTTTTCTTGCCCAGTTTATATCATTTATTTTTCCTTTGAATTATCTAAAATATGGAATTTAAACGCTGAACATCTTTCATCTTGAAAGTACTGCTTTTGGTTGCTAAGTAGCAATGATAAGTAAAGCAGTGAAGCTTTTGCTCTGTTATCTTTGGTATTCTGAATAGTAGTATTTCAGATCAAAGCATGGTAGCTATTTGATGAAACTCCCATTTCAAAAAACTGAATAGGCCAAGCCTGCCTTCTGGTTATTTTTGAATTGTTTACTGCAACTTATTCCAATTTACTACTGGTACTTTCCATCTGTCTCCATCCATTCTGATTTTTATTATCGTCAGTCAGTATGGCCAATGGAATCAGTGAAAAATGGACCTATTACATTGTTATTAATGAAAATATTATTGTGTATTTACACACAAGGACAATCAGGAAAAGACTTGGATATAAACTGAAAATGACAAATCATTATGTACCATACCTGTCAGGCCTGCAGCGGTTCCTTTAAGAATCTTTGGCCTGCCGCACTCTCTCTTTCTAGCTTCATCTTTAGTATGCCTTTTCATTAAGGGGGAGGGGGTAGCAAGGGGTAGAATGTGTTGTTTTCAAAACAAAAAAATCCTTTCTAGAAGCTCAAGGTTATTCTTTGTCTCCCCACCTTGACACCTGACTGGAACCAGTGGGGTGGAGATGCCAGTGTGGAAGAAGATTGGACCATGTGATGGATTGGTGGGTGGGGGACAAGATCATGAACTTTCAACTGGGTGGGAATCCCAGGTAACTTCCAGAATTGGGATTCCCACAGATGTGCCAACATGTCTGTATTATTAAATTGAAACTTTAGAGATAGCTCTGGTGTGGACTAATTCTGCATGATATTTGGAATGCTGACATTAGCCCAATTCTGCCTTTAAAATTATTTTTTTCAGCTATCCCAAGCTGGGAAGCTGTTAGGGGTACTGAATCCCAGTTCTGACCCAACCCTGGGCAGTACGAAATTTCAGTGAAGATGGAGGAAGAAAAGAATGCAGCAGAGAAGGCCAAAGATAATGGATCGCCTGTATTTGTCGATACTATCTATGTGCCTTCTAAAGAGATAGTCAAGGCTTCAGAAGCTAAAGAAAAGGAGTTTCAGCTGGGAGCCCGGCAAAAGGAACCAACCCCCAGACTTCCCTCGCAGACGGAATTAGACCTGCGAAATGACACCTCAGGATTTATGGCTTCTAAAGAATGCCTGCTAGATGGAGAGAGGGCCGCTAGGGAAACTCCAACAGATGACTGGATGATGGCCAGAAGATCTGATGAATGGAGATCCCAGCCACCCTCGCAGTCATTCTCTGATGGGCCTCCCAGACAAATTTGGATGGCTAAACGTGAGTGGAATCAACCCCCTCGCCCATTCAGGACCACCTAAGTGGAATCTGACACAGCCCACATTCTCCTTTCCTAGCGGAGAATCTGCTACGAAGTGGAGTGGAAATCTTGGCTCCTTCCACACAGCGACCAGTGAATCAAACCAACCCCTTGCTGCCAACATCAGTCACATCAGCACCCCTCCCTCCTGGAGTGCAGCCCCCCCCCCCACCAAATTGGGGAATTCAATCCAGCCAGCAGAAAAGGGCCTGGAACACATTCACCTCCCCCCAGCTGCAAAGAAGTGGCTCTGAGCCCATGAATCAAGTAACCCCAGGGTGGACTTTCTTCCCGGGTCATGGATGGGCTCAATACCAATGGACTCCTGCCCCCTCCCAGCAGATGGCGCCATTCCAGATAACTGCCCCTGGGCAGAATCAGGGACTGGGACTGCCACTGGGTCCAGCCCCCCCCCCAGCAATGCCTCAACAGACTTTGGCCCAACCGATGGGTGTGGCCCAACAAAGGGGCTTACCACCCCAGGGGGCCGGCCAACAGGCTGCCCCTGTTCAACCACCATCAGCCCCTCCTCCCACACCCCTAGGGTTTCGAGCAACATTTGACGGGACCCCAGATAAGCTGGCTTATTTCCTGAATCGAGTATGGGTGTACATTGATCAAGTAGGCCCACAATACCCATCTGATCGAGAGTTGATCCAAGAAATAGCCGGGGGGATGAATGAAGGGGAGGCTGCAGATTGGATAGCGGAGCTCCATGAGGAAATGGCTCCTGAGCTAGATGATGTAACTGGGTTCATCCAACTGATGCGCGCCCGATTTAGCGATGTGGCCCAACACGTGGACACTGAAGACCAGATCCAGGCATTGCGACAGGCTGGTTGTCCCGTGAAGGAATTAGTTTGGGAGTTCCAGAGAATAGCAGGAAGACTACGATACTGGCCAGAAAGACTCTTGGTCTACACATTCAAAAATGTGTAGATCCCAAACTGAAAGAAGCCTGTGGCATAAGGGGGGTCCCAGAACCAAGATTGGTACACCACTGAAATCATACTGGACCACGAGATTAACCCCTATCGAAAGCCTGTTACCAGAACCCCTGCCAGGAAACCTTTGGCCCATCCAACACAGAGGCAGCGAGCTGAAAAGCCTCCACCACCCCCTCGTCCCTCAGGGGG
The DNA here is from genome assembly GCF_964273705.1 of Natrix helvetica. Lineage (NCBI taxonomy): Eukaryota > Metazoa > Chordata > Lepidosauria > Squamata > Natricidae > Natrix > Natrix helvetica. The sequence goes on from NC_138548.1 coordinate 182,823,166, forward strand.
CCTCATAAAATGCTACAGATGTGGTCAGCTTGACCACAGAGCATCAGAATGCCTGGCTCCAGCCTCTGTTCTACAACTGCGCCAACCACCTGCCAGCGCAATGAAGAAAAAACCCAGAAAACCACCAGAAAAGAGTCGTTTGGGACAACAGTCAACGGAGGCGGAGAGCCCTGCCATTGAAGAAGCCCCTGCCACCTTGGAGGAGGAGGAAGAAAATGCAGAAGATGACCCAATGGTGAGTGCACCTATCCAATCCTTTACGATAAAATCCAAACTCCAAGTGCCAGAAACGGGAGTGGAAGGGGAAGTTGGGGCGATCGTAGACACTGGCTGCACCCGATGCTTAATCAGCATGTCAATAGTGGAGCAGCTAGGTATACGCACAACAACCCTAACCCATCCTATTCAGTTTGAGCAAGTGGATGGAACCCTAATTGGGGAAGCTCCAGCCACAAAGATCACCGAGTTAATAAAGTTAATAATAGGCCGCCACCGTGAGTTCCTCAGATTCATCGTGGCCCCTAGAATGCAGGAGTCAATTATCTTGGGACTTGCATGGCTGGACAAGTGGGCACCTATTATAAAGTGGGAGGACGGCATTAGAAAATTGATTATTGGCTTTGGGCCGTTACCAACAGTGGAGCCTAAAGGCCACCCAGGAACAATTGAACCCAACAGCCCAAACCATCGGGAACCTGCAGCACCTGCAGCAGACATCAAACCTCTGGGGATCCAACGAGTCCCAAAGATCTACTGGGATTTGGCGGAGGTGTTCAGTGAGGAAAATGGAAACTACCTTCCACCTCACCGCCCCACAGATTGCGCAATAGACTTCAAACCTGGGGCTACCTTACCAAAGCCAAAAATGTCCTCTATGACTCCCAAGGAGATGATTGAATTGAAGAAGTACATTTGAAACGGGGTCTTATCGAACCAGCAAAGTCGAAAGTAGCAGCTCCAGTGCTCTTCAGAGAAAAGAAAGATGGCAGAGTTTGTCTCTGTGTGGATCTGCGAGCCCTGAATGTGGTATGCGAAAAGAACACCTATCCCCTCCTCCTCATGAAGGATATGTTGAACCACTTGGCTAAAGGCAAGATCTTCACCAAGCTGAACTTGAGAGAGGCGTATTACTGCATACAAATCCGAAAAGGGGATGAGTGGAAGACCTCTTTTAACACTCCCCTGGGCAGCTTCCAGTGCAAAGTCATGCCTTTTGGACTTCAAGGAGCACCCACAGTCTTCATTCATTACATAAATGAAGGGCTACATGATCACTTGTACCGCGGAGTACTCGTTTATTTAGATGACATCTTGATCTTCTCTTGAGACCCTGGAAGAACATGTAAAACTGGTACAGCAAGTCCTGAAAAAACTTCTAGCTGCCAAACTATATGCAAAATTGTCGAAGTGTGAGTTCCACAAGACCTTGCTAGATTACCGGGGTTATCGTATCTCCAACGAAGGGATAGGAATGGATCCAGGAAAAGTGAAAGTGGTGTTAGATTGGAAACCTCCAAGTACTCACAAACAACTACAAAGCTTCCTTGAATTTGCAAATTTTTTTAGGCAGTTCTTTCCGACTTTCGCTGAAATTGCCCTACCATTGACTGAGCTATTTGAAGACGGGCCTTTCCCCAACAAAGCCAAAAGCAAACCAACCACTAAAGTGGACAATGGACTGTCAAAAAGCCTTTGAGAAATTAAAACGGCTCTTTGCCCAAGAGCCCATATTGCAACACCCCGACCCAGAGCAACCATTCATAATCCAAATGGATGCCTGTGGTGGAGCGATAGCTGTGGTACTACTGCAAAAGAGTAAAGAAGGCCACCTCTTGCCATGCGCTTATATCTCCAAGAAACTCACCGCTACTGAAAGGAGGTGGGCCATTTGGGAGAAAGAAGCATTCACGATCAGGTGGATCATGCTCACCTGGAGACAACTCCTGGAAGGAGGGGATATACTGTTCAAGGTTTGGACTGATCATAAAAACCTCGAAGCTCTCCAAACCCATCGGAGGTTATCCCCCAAACAAGTTCGCTGGGCACAATATTTCCAAAGGTTCAAATTTGAAATTAAACACATCCCTGCAGGAAAGAACTTGTTAGCAGATGCTCTGTCAAGAAAACCGCAGTATGACTGAGGACTTCCGGTTGTTCCTGGTGCCGATGGCAGGCTTTTTTTTGAGCCTGTCAGATCAAGAGACAGTTAGAGGTGTTTTTTTACAATCTTTAACACCTCGGACACTCGTAAATTCTTGGAATTTATGAGAGAGAGATTCAGCTGCTGGGTTGAGCCCTCGTGTACCCTCCGGAGTCCGGAGCCCGACAAGGTTTGCCTCCCTTCGCAGTTGTTGTATTCTCCTGCCTTTTTGATAACCTCTGCTAATTAGCAGAGCCAGTCGCCGGGAGCAGCCTTATCATCTTAACATCTTAACATCCCAAGAAGGAAGCAAGACTTTTGCAAGTATTTTAAGTTTTAATTGGGGGAAGAAAAAAAAAAAAGGAAATCTCTTTAAAAAGAACGCTACTGCTGAGTTTGAGAGGCGTGGGCTTAGAACAAAGGATTCAAAATGGCGTTGATTTATAGCTGAAAACCTACAGAAAACGAAAGCTAATTACCTGCTGATAGCCGGGGCAGTAAAGGCGGAACGGCTGAAACAACCCTAACTATTAACAATCTTTAAGCCAGTTTACATAACCTGAACTACTTAAATGTCAAAGTTTTAATTTCGAGCAACTTAGAAAGAAACATTTGCAAGTATTAATTTACAGCTGAATACCTAAGGAAAATGAAAGTTAATTGAATGGTGACAGCTAGAGGCGGCTGTAAGAATTATTAATTATGGCAACGGGAAAAAAAGCTTCACCGGGTGCTACAATAAATTATCAGGATCTCAAGGACTTTATAAGGGAAGAAAATGCTTTTTTACGCAAAGAAATTAAGGAGGTTAAAGAAATGGTTCAGGATACCATTAAAAAACATGATCAACTTGATAAAAAATTACACACTTTAGCCACAGGTCTGTCAGAAGTTGTTCTTAAGGTGGACAGCAAAGTTGATTATCTGGCTTTGGATTTGGAAACTAAAACGAAGGAAACAGATTTGAAATTTGTTGAAATGGAGGGGAATATGCAGAGGATGGATAAGGAGATTATCATGATGCAATTCAGATCTATGGAGTACGCTGTTAGACTGAGGGGTATCAGAGAAAACCCTAGAGAGGACTTAAGAAAAGTTTGTGCTGATGCTCTGGCCACGTTATTGAAGATCCAGGATTCTTCTGAGATTTTTGCAAGGATTGACAAAATTTACAGAGTTAATTCACGTATTGCATCACAAAGGCAACTACCAAGGGATGTTGTGATATACTTTACTGAGAGAAATCTTAGAAATGATATTCTGCAAAATTCTTATTATTCATCTTTGCAAATAGATGGAAAAACGATCGGAGTCTTTAAAGAATTACCCCCAGCGATGCTAAAGCTTAGAAGGGATTTTGGATTTTTGGTAGTGGAATTGAAGAAGAGGAGATACAGTATAGATGGGATGTTCCAATTGGTGTTATATTTAGTTACGAAGGGGTGAGGTACCGTCTGAATACAATAGATAAAGCCAGAGACTTTTATCATGGAATACTCAAGAAAAATGCAACCCCCCACGTACATCTACACCAACACCAGTAGATTTGGATGTCTTAGAGCAGAGGATGTTTGAGAAAGAGACAGAAGAGCAAAGAATGCAGACACAAAAAGAGAAGGAGGGGCAGGGTGTTGTAGGTGGAGTCGACCCCTCTGGATCTCTGTTGTGTTCCTTCTTGGAAGAAGGACCTTCTAAGTCTCTCACTGAAATGCCGATATTTAAACCTGTCGAACAACGTATTACCAGATCCACGACTAGACAAATGTTAGAATCTCACAAGCGCGTCGACCCTCAAACACAATGTGCTAAGAAGAAGCTAAGAAGCAAACGGAGCCATGGGAGGAGCAGGGCCGAAGATTGGTCTTGTGGAGAGAGATCTTCAGCAAATGCTTTCAGCGCTCCAGACCAGATCTAAAGATGCTTAAGCTATTATCTTGGAACGTGAATGGAATGAACTCCCCACAAAAAAGGAAAAATATTTTATTATTTGAAGCAATTTAATAATGATGTTGTTTGCCTTCAAGAGACTCATATTAGGCTGCCAGACCAGAAGTACTTAGTGAATTCAAAACTGGGAACATTTTATGCTGCCTCTGATTTGGTAAAGAAAAATGGGGTGGTGATATATATAAATAAAAGAATTTCAACTAAAGTTATAGAGGCAGATGACACTGGTAGATATATAGCAATTCAATTTGATACAGACTTCGGTTCCATTTTGGTGCTAGGAATATATGCTCCTAACCAATGCCAAGAAAGTTTTTATAAGATGCTCCATTTAAAAATTTTAGACTGGAACTTTAAGAGTATTCTAATAATGGGAGATTGGAATGGAGTGATTTCTCCAAAGATAGACAAGAGTACAAAGGCGAAATTCACTACCAAATTACCAAAGGCTTTTTTTGATTTACAAGACGATTTGAAATTAAAAGATGTCTGGAGGACGCAACATCTAAATGAGATGGATTTTTCTTTCTATTCAGATAGACATAAATCCTTTTCAAGGATTGATTTCTTTTTGTTAACACCGGATCTACTTCCTAAAGCCAAGAAATCCAAGATTTTCGCCAGGTCACTTAGCGATCATAGTCCGGTGTGGTTACAAATTGAATTAGGGATGAGGCCAAGAAGGTCTTGGAGAGTAAATGAAAATTTATTTAGATATGAAAAAAATGTTGATGAACTTAAAAAACACATGAAGGAATTTTTCAGTTTTAATATGAATAAGGGCACTCCCATTGAAATAGTTTGGGATGCAAGTAAAGCTTATATGCGTGGGGTCCTGATACATATGAACTTTAAACACAAACAAATTAGACAGAAAAGGAGAATGGAATTGGAAGATGAAATAAAACGCAAAGAACAGCTGCTTATAATAAACCCGAATGACCAGGCGCTCCAGATGGCGCTAAAGCTGTTGAAAGATCAATTTCAGATGCTTATAGCAGAACAAACAGCAACCAATTTGCAATTTGCTAAACATAACACCTTTGCCAACGCTAATAAACCTGGTAGATGGTTAGCATATACTTTGAGAAGGAATATGAATGACAGAATTATTGATAAAATTGAGTTTCGAGGGAAGATGGTATATCAACAAGAGTTGATTAAAAAATCATTTGTGGACTATTATACTAAGCTATATGTACAGGATAATATACAGAACAAGTTAATAAATGATTTTCTGGAAGGAAAAAGGGTTGCAAAAATTTCTGTGCTTCAAAAGGCAAATTTGGAACGTCTTATAACCGCTGATGAGATCACTTTAGTTATAAATCAACTTAAATTAGCTAAGGCTCCAGGGACTGATGGTTTGACTGCAATGTATTATAAAACTTTACAACTGGAAATGATTGAATATCTTACACAACTATTTTGTAATATACAACAAGGAGGTAAAATACCTCCCTCATGGAAAGCGGCTTTTATCTCATTGATACCTAAAGATAAAGAGGGCCCTAAGAAACCAGAGGATTACAGGCCGATATCTCTTCTGAACACAGATTATAAAATATTTGCTAAAGTATTAGCCAACAGATTGATGCCGGTTATTCAAGAGATTATTCATCATGATCAAGCAGGATTTATTGAAGGCAGACATATGAAGGAGAATGTAAGGCAACTCATAGATTTAATTGACTATCTTGATAAGAATAAGCAGATCTCTGCAGTGCTGGTTTTCTTGGATGCAGAGAAGGCCTTCGATCGAGTGAATTGGAACTTTCTAACCAAGACTTTGGAAAAGATGGATATGGGACCACGATTGCGGCAGGCGATTGGAGCAATTTATCAGCAACAAAATGCACAACTTATTATTAATGGAAATTTGTCAACAACTTTCGAGATACAAAAAGGCACAAGACAAGGTTGCCCATTATCCCCATTGTTATTTATTTTAACCTTGGAAGTCTTGTTGAACGCAATTCGGGACTCAAAATCCTTAGATGGCATAGCTATCAGGCAAAAGGAATACAGAACTAGAGCATTCGCCGATGATCTGGTTGTTACCCTTTCACATCCTTTGAAATCAATAATCCAGATGAAAAATATCATAATAGAATTTGGCATGGTGTCTGGGTTTAGACTAAATCAAAACAAAACGAAAATGATGGTTAAAAACATGACAGAGACTCAAAGAAAGAGACTTGTAAGTTTAGCAGGTTTTGAAATAGTTTCTAAAGTTAAATATTTAGGAATACAAATTTCAGAATCAAACACAAAAGTTTTCTCAAATAACTATGAAGTGTTGTGGCAAAAGATACAGAAAGATCTTGAAGCGTGGAAAAAGTTACAATTGTCTTTGCTTGGAAGGATCTCAGCAATTAAAATGAACATTCTACCTAGATTTATCTTTCTATTCCAGATGATTCCGGTGCTCAAGTCAGATAAAACCTTGTTGAATTGGCAAACAACATTAAATAAATTTGTTTGGAAGGAGAAAAAACCGAGAGTAAAGATGAAGATTATGCAAGATGCACGTGAAAGAGGCGGCCTTAGACTCCCAAACCTTCGATTGTATTATGAAGCTGCAGTATTAACGCATGTAGCAGATTGGTTCGGGAAAACAAAAATGGAATTGCTCAATATAGAAGGCCATGATCTTGTTCTGGGATGGCATGCATATCTTTTTTATGAAGACAGGGTGGATAAAGTGTTCAACAACCATGTTCTCCGTAGTGCCTTGATGAGAATATGGAAGAAGCACCGGCCCAATTGGGATTATAAAATACCGCTTTGGTTGGATCTTGCAGACACCATGGGGATTATGAATATTAAGTCACTCGGGGGGTGTTTATATAAAGATGTGCTTATTGCTGATGGGGGCGAATGGAAGTTAAAAACTTTGGAACAGCTGTTGGAAGAAGGAATTACTTTAAATTGGTTACATTACATACAGCTTCAGAAGAGATGGGAAGAAGATCGCAGGGTCGGCTTTATGGATAAAGAAGTGGAACTGATTAAGCAGATAAAAGAGACTGGTCCAAAACAAGTTAAAAGAATATATAATGTACTGTTAGAAAGAGACTCAGAAAGTGAATTGGTTAAGGATTGTATGATTAAATGGGCTCAGAATTTTGGTGAAGTGGTTATGTTGGAAACGTGGGAAAAAATATGGGTTCAGAATGTTAAATTTACACAGTCACAGAATTTAAGGGAGAATTTTTATAAAATGTTTTACAGATGGTATTTAGATCCTAAAAAATTATCATGCATGTACCCAAATGTTCAACCAAAATGTTGGAGATGCGGGTGTCTAGATGCTACCTTTTTTCATGTATGGTGGACTTGTAACAAGATTAAAGCTTTTTGGATAAAAATATGGTGGGTTATGCAGAATGTATTTAAGAAAAGAATACAATTCACTCCACAAATGTTTTTATTGGGTATAGTTAAGGATTTTACCAAAGGGGAAACAAAATTGGCCTTGTATATGGTTACAGCAGCTAGGTTGTTGATTGCGCAACATTGGAAAAAGGATTTTTTGCCGACAATTGATCAATGGATTCAGAAGGTGGCAGGGTTCGCTGAAATGGCAAAAATTTCAGCTTTCTTAAAAGCTCAGAAACAGGAGGATTACACACAGGAATGGGCAAAATGGATTGATTATATACAGAATAAATACCAGACTAGGAGTTATTATCTAGCCTTTAAGTAAGAATGTTTAGACCGATAGATGATCAGAGTAAATAGTATATGGGATGTTTGGAATTGTTAGAGTGGTATACAGCGGAAGTCAGGGGGGTGGGTTTGTGTGGGAGGTGGGGGAGGGTTAGGGTGGAGGGTGGGGCAATATATATGTATGAATAAATTAGAAGATGGGACTAATGAAACATTGTTAGGCTAGGAGAAATTTATATTAAGAGTTATAGATGTTAAATTAGCTTAGAAAATGATCAATGTGTTATTATTAATTTAAGAGTAATTTATATAGTTTTTGTTGGGAGGAGAGGGGTTATGAGTAATCTATTTTAAGATGGGGGGAGGGGAGGGGGTAAAGTGTTTGGTATAATATTTGAATGTGAATTTTTGCGGGGGGGTTGAGGGGGTATAGCATTTGTATGAGATTTATATTGTGTGGAGGGGGGGTGAAAAGGGGGAAAATTTGTTTGTACAAAACTCTTTTAATAAAAAAAAAAAATGTCATGCTTCTGCCTTGGAGGGCTTCCTTCTCAGAAATGACTTGAGCCTTTCCAGCTGCATCACCAAGGGAAAAGATAGGCCACTTCCTTGCAGGCTGCCATGAAGGGCACAATCTGTGGCTGCACTGACACACAGTCAGAGTTATAGCTTCTTAGTTTTTACCGGGAGGAGGAACCACTTCAACAACAACAAAAAGTGTTAACTAATTTTAACATTCACTAGTTGTTGATTCTCTTGGGGAAAATTCAAGTGCAGGAACAGTGCCAAAATCCTTGAGGTAGTATGTGACATGCAGTAGAAGTCAGGAATGATTTCAAGAAGAGCCCTTCACTAATCAAGTCTATTCTCATTGATGACTTCCTATGCCTATTTTATTGTTGCATCTTCTGACTTTTAGAGCAAGCAGATACTTCTGAGGGAGGCCCTAACAGGATTCATCATTCTCTTTCATGAGAATGTCCTCGTGGTGTGTGCTGCAATGAAAGAGGTATGTATAAGATTAGCCTCTTTTTAAAAATGGCAAGCGGAACATCAATGGAAGCCAAGAAACTCTCTATCTGGCACCTAAAGTGATTTTGGTATGTACAAGTTAACTTCAACAAACTCATAGCACTCTTACCTTGTTTTTCCTATACACTTGCTTCCCAGAGATTTCCCAGAGAGTATTTCCTACCATTAATTGCATCAATCAACTACCCTATGTATAGATCAGGAGACTAGATCAGAATAATTGTAATTCTAAATTGAATTCATTGCTGTGCTAATCCATTCTTCCCTATGAAAAAAAGTAAAGCAACACTTTTTAGGAAAACTGCAAAGTGACCTTCTAGAAAGCATCGCTGAATAAACATACCTTCTCTTAAACCCAGATACTGTTGGATCAGAAGTTTAGGCCATTACAGCCAGTCATAAGGTGGTTGTCTTTTTCAAGTGATCCAACATTTATTTTGTTATATGTTGCAGAAATAAGGCAATAAGGCAATAAGGCAATTTTTGTTATATGTTATAGAAATAAGGCAATTTGGCATAGGAGGCTGCTGCTAATAAAAACATAGAGCTAGAATAGTCCTTGGAGGTTTTCTAGTCCAATCTCCTACCCAGTAGAGGAATCTCATAGCCTTAGACAAATGACTGTCTGAGAAAAGATGTCCAGTGACAGAGCACCATGATTCCAGGAGGCTGCCTTGCTGCTTAATAGCTCTCATGATCATGAAATGTCTCCTTATTTTGAGTTTGGATCTTTCTCTATAGAGTTTTCGCCTATTGGCTATTTTCCTAACTTCAGAAGCTCTGAACCATAAATCCAGATTGTCTTCCCTGTGGCAACCCTTCAAGAATTTGAAGACTGTTACCATGTTTTCCCTTAGCCATCTCTTCTTTAAGTTAAACATACCCAGTTCCTTTAACCAATCTCCATAGGATTTAGCCTCTTCTGCATGTCTTCCAGTTCCTCTGCATCCTTCTTCAACTATGACAACCAGAACTGGACAGATTCTGACCAGTGCCATGTAGTGCCATGTAGAACATAACTACAATTTCCTGTGACTCTGACACTATACTATTGATGGAACTCAAGATTACGTTATATTTTTGGCAGCTGCAGCATTGCTGGCTCATGGTTGCGCTATAGTTTATCAGGATGCTGAGATACGTTTACAAATACTGTTACTAAGCAAAGTATTGCTATTATGTGTACCTGGGCATCTAGTTTTTCCTACTTAAGTGCAGAATCTTATAGTAATCACCAGTGAAATGCATTTTGTATTTCAATTTCAAATTCAAATTCAAAACTAGCAAAAACCTTCTGAATTTTTAGCCTGTCTTTTGAGGTGTTGGCAGTTCTTCCCACTGTCATCCCATCTCCATGAGGACATTGAAGATGGCATAAGATTCTGACTTGCAACAATAAATGTCTAAGTTATAAGATGATTGTTTACCAAACGGCTTACCAGTAAAATGATAAAGAAGTTCTCTTTCTTATTTCTAAAAATATGGCTCTTATTTTTTATATATGCCAGTTCCCATCTGAGAAAGTGGAGGTTCCCTTAAATGATAAGTGAATTTTCTTGTATTAATGACCAGAGAGAAGATAAAGTTCTTACTAAAGAAGTTGGCTTGAAAATATATACAACATTTTCCACTTTCTTTCTCTGTGTTTCCAATAAACTTTGCTTTCTGTGGTCTCTGTTAAGATTAATAATCCTGTGAATCAATCTCACCTGATAATATATGTAATTGGATTTCAGTTTGTGTTGTTTTATTATTTTAGTTGCCTTTCTGCTGAAAGCTTACTTCTTTTTAAAATGCATTTAAGGGCTCATTCACAGTGCTTGCCTCCATCCCAGAGCCCGGAAGAAATCACACTGGCATAAATCACACTGCATCTGCAGCATACCTTTAATGCACACCTGGGAAAGAAATCCCTCCAGGCACAGGCTGCCAGGTCCTTCCAAATACATTTTCAATTATACCCATTAAGACTAGGTCAGGCTAGTCAGTTTCAAGCTTTGGATTCCCTTGTTCAGCGGGTCACCCAATTCATAAAAACTGAAAGGAAATAGCTGAGGATACTGGGGTTTCAGTCTTCCTCCTCCCATTGGAGATAGCAAGCCCAGGAATCAGACATAAAGCAGTCCTGGTGCTGGGTTAATGGTAGCCAAGCAGATCACTGCTTCCAACTGCATTATCTCAAGCCTTCTCCCCCCTCTGGCATAGATTGTCCAGATGGGAGATCTTTCATTTTCCAAGGAAAAACCATTTTTACATTGTAATATCAAACATTGGTTTCAACCTGTCTTAGCAGTGTTTTTTTATTATTATTATAACATACTCTCTTGTGTCTTAGCAAATGGTTTAAGTTGGGACATGTTCATATTGTAGCAAGCAAGTCGTGTAGATGAGCCTGAGACTACCATGTTACAATATACAGCATTCCCTTTTGCCCTTTTAAACTTAAACAAACTTCAGACTAGTTTATAATGAAGCCACACTACTATACTGGTAGGTTTCTTATGTCAGATATTTGGCACAGATACAGTCTGGCCACAGTTACATATACTTGTAAAAAGACTCAGTGAAGTAGTGAATGTGTAATACTCTTATCTCAGAGGCCTTCAAACTTGACAACTTTAAGACTTGTGGACTTGGAGTTGAAGTCCATAAGTCTTAAACTTGTCAAGTTTGGGGATCCCAGCTCTATCTAGTCTCGCAGGATACAGAATAACTTTATAAAGAGTAATAAATCATAATAAAGATTTATTATGGGCACTGCATGGAAGTGCACAAACAATGGTTTGGTTTATTAGCCAGTCAACCATTAGTTGTATTTGCAAATACGTAGCTGAAAATGCAAACTCTAATAATGAGCACAAAGAGCACAGTGAAAAATGGGCCTAGGGTCCACAAAGTTCAAACTCATGAAAACAACCAGCGTTAAAACTGACAATGAAGATATTGAAGTGGTGGATAGTTTCTATCTTTAATCAACTACCAGTATCAACAATAAATGACTCAGTGGTCAAGAAATGCACCACAGGCTAGCACTTGGAAGATCAGCCGGGAAGCTTTGGAAAAGATATTCAGATGCCATGATGTGTCTATACCTGTTGTGGCCCAGCAGCGGCCGGCTGAGCTGTTGCTGGAATCTGACAGCGATGAACACTATGGGACTGCCCTGGAGGCTGAGGAAGACTCTGGGGGGTGTTTGGAGTCAGAGCAAGGACTAGAGAGGCCACTTGGCCACCAGGTGGCGTCTGAGCCAGGGAGCAGCGAAGAAGAACAGGGGGAGGTTGTCCCTGACATAGGGATGCAGAGGGCTAATAGGAGAAGGTGGCAGCTGTGGAAACAGGCTCGCAGAAGGAAATAGGACCGATTGGCGTCTCCCAGAGAGCTTATAGGTGGGGCGATGGGAGGAGAATTTTGCAGGAAACAACAGTTACAATCTCAGTTTAAAGTTTGAAGAATTCTGTGAGTTCCGTGAGTCTTCTTCTTCATAGAGAGAATTTTTCTGGGCTCCTAGCCAAGGGGTGGTTTATCTCCCACCTTAGTCGTGGCAGACAGTCAAGCCAACACCAGTGTAATTTAGAGGCCTGGGACAGAACAATGCCTAAAAAGTATAAAGGTATAAAAAAGGTATAAAAAGAATGGAGAAGGCAATGTTTTTTCTGTGACACTCTAAGTGACAGTTGGAATTTGAAGAAGCAAGACAGGAAATGGATGCTTTTGAACTTTGTGTTGGAAAAGGCTCCTGAGAATGCAGTGGCTAGCCAAGAAAACAAACTGATAGATCAGCCCAGAGTTCTCATTAAGGTACAAATGAACAGAGTTAAATTATTCTATTTTGGACACCTCAAGTGAAGGCCCATTTCTCTGGAGAAGGCTCTACGGCTGTGAAAGATTCAAGAAAAGAGAGGATGACCAGCAGCAAGGTGGGTAGACTCAGTTCAGTGGTGTGATAAAACTGGTACGCTCCAGTACGGTCGTACCAGTGCCTACTGGGAGCACCAGGTACCATTCCGGTACGGTGCTCCGAAGGGCCCACCTGTCCGCCCGTTCTCCTTACTGCTATTTGAGCCAATCAGGGCATTTGCGCACATGCACGGAGCATATGGCGCCTGCGTGATGCTCCGCTGGCAGCTGGAGTGCCACGGGCAGTGGGAACGCATGCACATGCTGTGTGCGTGCTGTACATTTGCATGTGGTGGGCGCCCAGCCCCGTTGCACCATACCAGTTGCAACAGGATCCGGAACCCACCACTGACTCAGTTACAGTGGCAGAGGCTGCAGGACTGGGTTGGAGAAAATCCAACCTAGAAAAAAAATCCTTTTTTTTGGATGATTGCTAAGAATTCATTTCATTTGATTTGATTTGATTGCACATAATTAAATCAATCAAGTAGTATTTACAATCCCTCTCTCCTACTCTACCATCAAGCTCAGAGGACTTAGAAAGTAGGGTCTTATCCCACAGGAGGAGAAAATAAGAAACAGCAGCAGGTATTGCTCCTGCTGTCTAAAATGCCTCCAGCCATTTCTTACTTGGTTTACAACTACAAAAAAAAAAAAAGCATTTGGACTATGCAGATGAAAGGGCCACTCTAACAAATTATACTCTGGCAATGATATCTTAGTGCTGCAAAAAGTGATTGCCTGACTTTTGGAGATTACATGTAAAAAGCAAAACAAAATTCAGTTCCCAGGCAATTGGATGCCCCTTCTCCCCACTACCTCCATGCAGCCTTTCCCTTGACAACTTGGATCTGCCAAAGCCTTCTTTCACTTGGCCCTCAAATGGAGAGGTCCCTGATTTTCCTTGGATTTGGTCAGCTATTAATGAAATCTGATTAACAAACTGCATTGTTTTATTAACTGATTATATCTGCACTGTCTGTTATGAAACATTGAGTATGGTATCTACATTCACGTCTTTGGGATTTGAGTGTTGAAAGTTTTCCATAACGGTAAGTGATTCAATCAATCATGGCAAATCTAATTTACTTCAAAATGTCCTCAAAATATCATCTGTGTTAAGATACTATAGAATTTATTGTAATCAACTAATTAGGCAATTAATCAGTTAAAAACCTGGCTAGTTAATTGAGTTAAATTCCTTTAATTGTCCTACCACAAATGTTTCTCTAATTAAAGGAATGGTTTCAAGAGACCTCTTGAAGTCTCTTCCAAAGGACTGGTGTACATCAGCCACCATTAACTATTCTTTGTACCTCTTGCAATACAACTAGCATGGATGGGGACAACTTCCCATGGCAGGTAGAACCTGCTGCCAGCCAGGTTTTCCAACAGGGCCTTGCACAAACATTTTGATTTGAGGAAGCTTCAGTCGGATCACCCACAGATTTGAGAGTTGAAGCAGGGACTTCAAAGCTGATTTTATTCTTGATATACATATATTTATGCTCTCATGTTAAAATGTAAACTGCTGGGAGTCATTCAGAATTAGAAATAAATGAATAAACAAATAAAATGCATTAATACATATGTTTTGTAGACTTTTGATGCCTTTCTGATTCTAGGATTGTTATATTGGCACTGGGCAGCCAAAGGGATGTATCTCCTGATGCAACTCTTGGCATACCAGAGATTATTTGGGGTGACAATGCTAACAGTATGTTGGGCTCTGCTGTGGGACCAGCCTCAAACTTTAACTTTGTTCCCTCTTGTGCTCAAGGTTGACTTGACTTGACTTAACTCAGTATCCTGATTGTGAGTGAATGAGTGTTAGAGTAATGTTTATATATGTTGGTCTAGACCCATGATGGTGAACCTATGGCATGAGTGCCACAGGTGGCAAACAGAGCCCTCTCAATGGGCACATGCACCATCGCCAGCTGCTCTTCTGGAGTCCGAGAGCAGCACCAGCCAGCTGCTCTCTTCCAGGTTCTTCGCGCAAAGACCAGCTGGCCGGCATGCATGCGTGCACCAGATCCTGGAAGAGCAGATGGCTACCATTCATATGCACACCAGTCAGCTGTTCTCTTCCGGGTTTCAGTGCTCCAGCGCACGTGTGCTCCAGTTTCAGTATTCGGTGCCGAAAAGGTTAACCATCACTGGTCTAGAATTTTTACTACGTTCAAAATAGAGGTAGAAAAGCAATGTCACAAAGACTTCTTTCTCTGTGGCTTCCTTGTCTCTGTGCCACTGACCTTCCCTATGCTATCTTACTGCTATTGTCTGCTAATTAACTAATATGGAGTATTGCCAGCAAGCCCCAACCCTGAAACAATTTGTCTGCTTCTTCCATACAGCAAGGGAGAAAATGATGAGTCACCTTTGGCAGCCATTTCTTAGCCTTCTTAGTTTGGGCCTTTTAATTTTGATTTTAAAAATGGGCCTGACAGCTTTCTCAGCAATTGTTAAGGGTGTACTAAATTCTCTAGCATCCAATTTCTCACCTCCTACAATAAGACCAGATATCAGAGCTATGTATAATTCATATCACGGTCTACCAATAGTCACACTTCTCCTGCTTTTCTGGCTACAACTTGGGGATTTCTTTCTTCCTTACTGAGGATCATTCAGTTATGGAATACCCTGTGAAATAATACAACCAAAGCATTAGTTTTCCACCTCCATGAAGATCCTATTAAACTTCAAAAGACTACATTCCACCTCAGAAGACCATAGGACCTTGGAGATTAAGATTACAGAAGAAACAGTTCATAGTGACTTGAATTTAAAATGAATTCTTCACAATGTAATTTTATTTTGGCATATTTTGGTTTTCTGTGTTAGCTTTTCTCCTGTGTTTGGCTAAACAGCTGAGGTCCAGCCAGTTTTTTCACAGCCTGCTTGTTGGGTGGGTAAAGAGCAGTTGCTGAGTTACTGTTTAAATGGAAGGTCTCAAATTAATGCCACAAGTATGAAATTTATACCTGCTGCTCTCTTCCTTTGCTTGTCATCATGTTAGACTTTGTAGAAGGTCATGGCTGCACTTTAACAAGCTGATTTTTTTTTCTTTTAGAGCAATGTCCTGGTATTCACCCCAGAGCGCTGAGAAAGCCAGCATTGATTATGGGTGTGCCCTGTACCAAACATTTTGGGTTCCCTAAAACCACTGATCCACAGCAGATAACTCCCTTGCAGCTAAACAATAACTTCCTATATGAATTAGCTGCATCCATAGCAAACACCAATAATACCTCATATTGCATCATAAAACAGATGTCTTTGTTTTTTACTCCAGCTATTTATTTCCTGTTTCCAAATGTAATACACCTCATTTATGTGCATTTCTGAAAGAGTTATTTGTCTATGTGGCAAGAAAAATAATTAAAATATAAAACACAGCTAGAATCAAATTATAATCTTTGGCACTGTTTTTATGAGTTGCCATGAAGAACCACGAAGATTACTCTTCTGGGATTATGTCCAGGATGAAAAACATTTACGTTATCTCTCATTTTTGTTTCTAATCCTTTTCAAAATGGTAGAATGATAAGCCTAATTTACTCCTTTGTCAAGCTGTTACATTTTTTAGAGTCCCCTAGTGCTTTTTCCCTATTGTAAATTATTCTCTGAAATACAAGATTTGTTTGTATGGAACATATTCTGGGTAATCAATTCAATTCTTTTGCTGTGAAGTCAATAATCAGGTAATCATCTACATGAGTCCTTTGATCTACTTTTAAGATAATCTTTTTTGTTAACAACTTGCTTTTAAAATGGGCTGGATGGAGTTTGTTAATTGCAATGAAATAAAGAAGCAGACAGGATGCCAAAAAGAACAATACATACCATATTAGTAGTTGTCAGGCATACCGTAACACTACATACACAGTTAAGAAGCAAACAGCCTGCTGCAGACTCCATGAAAATCTATAAATGAATTAATTTAAAATTTTATTTATGACATTATTTAATTTATTTACTTCCCCTGGTTAAAAAGTGCTCCAATATCTCAGGGACTGCCACAAAGAAGGGGGGGGGGTGTCAACCTATTCTCCAAAGCACCTGAAGGCAGGACAAGAAGCAATGGATGGAAATTAATCAAGAAGAGAACCAACCTAGAACTGAGGAGAAATTTCCTGACAGTTAGAACAATTAATCAGTGGGACAACTTGCCTCCAGAAGTTGTGAATGCTCCCACACTGGAGGTTTTCAAGAAGATATTGGATAACCATTTGTCTGAAATGGTATAGGGTTGGACTAGAAGACCTCCAAGGTCCCTTCCAGCTCCATTATAATGCTGGACTATCTGATTCATTATTTTCTGAAAAAACCTATTTGTCTGTTTGACTTGTGACGTTCCGGAGTGACAGAACGGATATTAGGACCAATATGAGTGACCAGTTGCCCACTTTGATTTACGCATACCTCAAAGTCCACCTCACCAAAATCAAGAGGGCTGCTGAAACCGAGTGATTGAAACCCTGTCTCCTTTTTAACAGAATAACAGAGCTGAAAGGGACCTTTGAGGTCTTCTAGTCCAAACCCCGACTCAAGCAGGAAACCCTATACGATTTGAGGTGTACCACAGGCCTCGATTTCAGAGATCAATAGTTAAACAACAATATTGTCGAGGGAATAATTTCAGACTGGATCCAAAGCACTTCCCATATATGAAACAGGCCTATATTAGAAGGAAGTTGGTAGTGATCTCCCCTTGAGTCTCTGCATTTTAAGTGAGTACCGGTAGCTTTTTAGGACGATTGATGTGCCTAATAAAATGGAAGTGTCTGATGAATTTTATTGATTGACTTTCTTTGTTAGCATGTGGCCAAGAATAGTGCAAAATATGTGGCTTCTGGTGGAAAGAGTTGTGTATTTTTACTGGTATAACAAACTTGTGCATAACATTAGGCCTTGTTCTGAAGCTGTCTATCATTAAAGTCTGGATAAATGTCTAATAAAAGCTGTTCATAGCATATTCCATTCTTCCTATCAGCATGATGCCCAATTACTTGGGAAAGGGTGAAGGTCTGTTCCCCACATCCACTCCTGACAGACATGACCTTTAAGCCCCAGCAAAATGCCAAGCCATAAGAGGACATAAAAATTCTGAACGTATTTGTCTTTTCCATTGTGCAGTTACAATTCTCATGCAAATGTGTTCTTTTAAGTATTGTGATCTGCCAGACCTGAATGGCTGTTTACTGAGAAGTAAGTTGCACCCAGGGCAATAGGGATTATTCCATGGTTGCATCCCCAGACAAATATAGCACAAGCCAGGGGTGTGTGTGGAACTGGAGTTATTAGCAAATAAAGTCGGCATCTCTTGGCTGAACAAGCAAACAATTTGCCTGTCCTTGGGAGTGAATGGCTGTGAAAAATATTCCAAAAGAAAATGGAGGTAGGATGGGGGAGAATTATGTTCATCTATTTCCTAGAGTATTGAGAAATTTTAGGAGGATAGCATTTACATAAGGTGACCAACTTTTTTACAATGAAAAGGAGGACAAATAAATTGGAAAAAATATATCGTAAATAAAAGAAATATTTTATTCATTGCAACAATAATACACTAAAATATGATATATGCATAATAAAAACATTTGCAACATTTTATATTGTAATTATGCTTACATGCCTGTTAATTATTATTTAAATGAGTACTTTTCCATTGAATTAATATTTTTTGTCAATGTATCATCTTCTAACAATATATTGGAAATATCTGAACAAGAAATATCCTTCATATTGAATTTTACGGCAAGTGCTGCAGCTAGAGTATCAACATTCAATCTCGATTTCTCACTAGTCCAAAAATCATTGGCAATTGAAAAAAATGAACAAGTATAAATAAATGTTCACATGGAATATGTTCGTTTTTGAAATGGCTGAAAATATCCACCCATTTTTTATCAATTTCAACGTGTTGATTTTCCCATTGTATTAATTTTTCAGAATTTAAATATACATTCAGTTTTCTAATTTCTTCAAAGAGACAATTGTCGTCTATTTTAATGTCTAGCATTTCTTTAGATAAAAATTCAACACAAGATTCAATATCTGTTCAATATACTTGCGATGAAGTAAAAAAAAAACATTAAAAACTGTTTAATAAAATACGTCACATAACGCGCAACAGATTAGCCTTCAAATATCATAAAGGAGGACATGTAGGAGGACACTTTTTGAGGGAGGACAGAACTTACAAAAGAAGGACTGTCCTCCCTAAAGGAGGACGGTTGGTCACCTTAATTTACACCTCTCAGAAAGTTTTGAGAGGCAAAACTTAAACACTCCGAAAGACAGCCTGAAGATGCTACTTCTACATCTGGTATTTGGACCGCTATAATATTTAGCACTTAGCTGTCAGAAAGCCCTGATACTACTCAGCAGTGGGAAGAGGACACAATAACAGAGGAAACAATGGCAAAAGCCAGCTGGGTGACTTTGGGCCAGTCACTCTCTCTCTCTCTTTCTCTCTCTCTCAACCTAACTCACCTCACAGGGAAAACAGGAGGTGGAAGGTGTGTTGGATATGTTCATTGTCTTGGGTTATTTGTAAAAATAATAAAGGTGGGAATGAAATAAATAATCTAAAAACCCAATTCTATCCAAGTCTGGCATTTGATAGCAACCCATCACATCCAAGTGCTCCATTATCAAAATAATAACTCCCCCACATGAAGACCTTTGCAAGAAAGTTATTCAGACCAGCATAAACATAAACAAACATACAGCAACCCGGAACACCAGAGTATTGACCTGGGGGCAGGATCTTGGGAGACAGGAAAAAGAGTCACAGACTAGACAACCAGCGTGTATCTCAGCCCACAGAAGGAAGAACGGCAGGAGAAATATTTCAAAAGGGACCATTCCTAGATTTCCAGTGAATAAAAAGGAAGGAGAGGAGAAATGCTTTCAATCTTGCAAGACTTTGTTAACCTAACAATAAAGATAGAGCTTCTTGACTTGACCACTTTGCAGGGTTAACAATAAAAAAAGAAAGAAAGCAGGCCGCCATCTTCCAACAATAAGGATAGACATGCAACTTCATCAAAAAGTAACTGACTACACAACCTGATACAGCACAATCATGAAAACTTATGAAAAGGAAAACCCTCCCATGCCTGAAAAGCACCTCAGAAAAAGTAATTGGGAGCAGAATTTCTAACACTAAGCAGTGTGGTCATAAAACACGATGTTACATGACTGCGTTACACTTAGGGATGGCAATCCTGGCAGTCCCCATTGCTGTCATTAAGCCAGGATCCTGGGTTGTTAAGGGAGGACCTCCTCCTTCGAATAACCAGATTCAGTGGAGCAGCCGGTAAGAAGTCCAGACAACTTGCAAGCAGGCTGGCAGGCAGGTGAGTGGCTGCTGCCAGGTGAGGGGGGATGTATGGGCGAGGGAAGTGGTGCGCATGAGCAATTTTGAGTCAAAGGGTGTCTGCTTGGAGGAGGGATGGGGCTGCTGTGTGCACAAGCAATTTAGGCCTGGGGTGGCTGCTGTTGGGTGGGGAGGGTGGGCAGATGGCTGCAGTGGCACATGCAGTTTTGGTCTTAGGGGGTACATGGACAGTTGCAGAAGTGCACTTTCCAGCCTGGAGTGATACTGCTGGGCAAGTAAGACTTGCCAGAGTGACTTGCAAACTTCTCTGCTGGTTTCTCCATTGCTTATGGGAAGCTGGCAGGGAAAGTCACAAATGGTGATCATGTGACCATACAGCACTGGAATTGTCATAAATGTGAGTTGGTTGCCAAGTGCCCACGTGATCACATGATTGCAAGGATGGAGCAATGGCTGGAGCTTCAAGGACTGGTTGTAAGTACCAGTGTTTCAGTACTGGCACAAATCTGAATAGTCACCGAACAAGTGGTTGCTCAGCAAGGATTACTTGTAGATAGGGGGGGAGGGCTTCAAAATTTTTAGCAATGGCTTCTCTACCCAGTTGCTGGGTGGGTGTGGCCATGGTGGTTATGGCCAAGTTGTCCTCCTGCACCACAGTAGGGGGGAGCGTTTTTGCCCTCCAGAGGCTTTCCTCAAGTCTCCAGGAGGGTGACAACATCCTTTCCCAGGCTCCGGAGGCTCCCTGGAGGTCTGTTTTTCACTCTCCCCGAACCTCTGTGTGGGCCCTGCACTTACCTGGCAACCAAAATGGGCCATGTGGAGACTCCTGGGAGGGGCGGGATGGGGTAGGAGAGGCCATCCAGGAGTGGGATTTGGGGGTTCACCAAACCATGCAGAATCTTTGCTAGAGGATCACCTGAACCTGGGCGAACCTGGAGTAGCCCTGTAGACACATAGAGATAAACCACATTTACATACCATTCAAAAGACAATAAAAAGCATAGGAAGGAAACAAAAAGACTAGACTGCATCCCTTCCAGCAGCCCACCTACAGATAAGCAGGTTATCAGTGCCAAACAAACAATCAGACAGAAAACAAGAGTAATCAAAGAAGGAAAGTGCGCCCCCCACCAAAATTGGCAGATCAAAAGCTACTACATATAAAGAGGCAGCAAGCTGGTTGCACTGATGATGTTACTTACTACCTGGGTAATGAAGCATCGGCAAGCTCTGAAAGCACCGAGAACTCCACTGTTCAGTCCTTAGCTACAGATATTCTCTTCCATTAAATCCACTCTTTTCTGAGAACGTTACAATGTCACGCAAAATGAATGAATAAAATATTCATTTTAAATAAATGACGGATTTGTTTTAGTCTTTAGTTCTCTAGTGAAATCAGAGAACACCTTAGATCAGAGATGAATTGTAGTAAACAATATTAAACAAAACTCAGCATGGGCCGTTGTGCCAAGGTTATTTGTTTTGTGCCTTTGATGCCGAATCTCTCCTTCATTTCTCTTGCCTATTTATTTCAGGTGACTTCTAAGCAAATCCACCTAAAATTGCCCTTTTACTGAGAACTGCAGTTTTGCAGATCCCTGAATTACAATGAAAACAAAAAGAATAATAACCCATGGGAACAGCATGCCCCTTCATCTGCCTCCTTTCTCTATTTTCACTCCACCCAATCTAAAATCTTGGCAATGCTCCAGAAGAGTTCATAGTAACGTCCCTCTTTTCTCCATGGCATCAAAATGTGCTTCAAGCTTTAATACTAAAGAACAAAATCCTGCCCATCTCTAAGAGTTTGAGCTTCAAATATTTAAGCTAAACATTAGATAGCAGACAAGTGTAAGTATTTGGTTTTCCCTTTTTGTTTCACTTTTTATTCTTTCTTTTTAATAGAAAACAAACTTCATTGGTTCAGGATGTTCAGTGCATCAATCCCCAGCTCAGAACAATGCCAGGGAAGGACCAAGGGGCACAGGAAACTTGATGCAGCCCCCACCCCTTGATTCTGCTAACCAAAGAGCACAATCCTTAATGCCAGCCACGTCACATGGATACCTTAGACAGGAAAATCCTTCTCTCACGCCTTTGTCAGCAAATTCCCCCCAAAACAAAACCCACAATAATTAAGTAATGAAGAATGTGCTGTCCTTTCACGACACTCCAATCTGCTCCCGTGACAGCTGTCTCGCTCTCCCTCAGGACAGAGTTGGCCCTGAGCGATGCCTGGTTGCTACAACTTAAAAGCTACCTTTAATAAGAAGAGTAGATGCCTACTAAAAAATTAAAGGGTTTTCTGCTTATTTTTCAATATATCTTCTACTTCTTTTTTCCCCAGCCAGCTCCTTACCTTCTTTCTTTCTAAAATGCCTTAGGGTATTATTCATGCAGAACATATGGAGTACTATATAAATCCAAGTTGTTGCTGGTTTTACTTAAAAGCCACTTTATTATTTTTGTGTTTGGCTTCTGCCTGTTTACAGTTCCCTAAAACATCGCTCATGCTATAGCAGATGTCACCTGCTCAGAGCAACATTGTGTCTCTTTTTATGTTATTCCCTTTTAAATTTCACTGTCTATGAGGTGGGTGCCAAAAAAAGAGTAAGATGCATTGAGAGATACACAAAACAGAAACCCAATATGACATGGAACACCGTTGTGTGGCTTCCAGAGGAGGTCATGAATTGGCTTTAGAGCAGAGGTGAAATTCAGCAGGTTCTGACAGGTTCTGGAGAACCAGTAGCGGAAATTTTGAGTAGTTTGGAGAACCGGCAAATACCACCTCTGGCCCAAGAGTGGGGTGGGAATGGGGATTTTGCAGTATCCTTCCCCTACCATGCCCACCAAACCATACCCACAGAACTGGTAGTATTTTTTTTTTAATTTCACCACTGCTTTAGAGACATGATGGTTGAAGCCATCAACTGATGATAGATGGTACAGCCAATAGGTACAGAAACAACTATTTATTTATTAGGCTTCTACCCTGCCTTTCATTCAGGAACTCAAGAAAGAACAGAGTGTGCTTCCTCATCCTCTTTCAGATTTGACCAGTTCAATGCTGCTCTCTGAATTCATTAGAATATTGAACTTTTTTGTTCATATTTGAGGAATTCGAAATGGAGTACCTAATTAGATGTGACACAGATTGTTACGTTGACTGAAATGAAGCTTCAGAGGCTGTATACTGTTGTTGATTCGAGGAACTTAATCTCTCTGTGGACTATGCCCCACATCATGAAAGATGCAAGGGAGGAAAAACATTTCATGAGCAGGAGGACCCACAATGTTGGAAATGCTAAGAAGTTGTCTGCTGCCCTCTGATTAAATCAACAGCCCCTTCAACAAC
The DNA here is from genome assembly GCF_964273705.1 of Natrix helvetica. Lineage (NCBI taxonomy): Eukaryota > Metazoa > Chordata > Lepidosauria > Squamata > Natricidae > Natrix > Natrix helvetica. The sequence goes on from NC_138548.1 coordinate 182,846,560, forward strand.
AGCTGCCTCTCTCTGCCTCTTTCTGTCTGCCTCTTTCTCTCTGGGTGTCTGCCTCTGCCTCTGCCTCTGCCTCTCTCTCCCAACCCCTGTCCTTTCCAAGAAGGTGTTAACTTCTTTGGTTTGGTTGTTCAAAGCAGCTTCACCGGCATGAACTGAACCTCCTCAACCAGCAGAAATAAATTTTCACCAGACTGCTGCCCATTTGGCTTAGATGAGCTTGGAGAAAGATTGCAAGAGTTCAGGAGGTTGGGATATGGAGGGGAATTTTCTCATCAATTGCCTGGCATTAATCCTATGTGAAGTGGGATTGACCTATCCAGGGAACCCACTGGGCTTCTATAGTATAGTTCTACATTATGAAGACTCATAATCCAAGATTATGCCCACATCATTTGCTTCTAGATATGCTCCCATACGTCTTGCACCCTGTGCTTCACCTGTGGCTGTTCAGCAGTATCTTTACTGCTGACTTCTGTTAGGGTTGAGACTGATCATGGGAGACAATCCAAGGATATATTTCCCCAATACACATTTCCCTCCCTTCTGCTGCCAGATCCTTTTCATCTAGAGATGAAATAAGAAATCTTGAAACGAGAGATGCTTTATCTGAAAAAAAAAAAGATCTGTCTTTGATTGTTCCTTGTTTTGATTATTATCTCTTTTTTATATCCCACTTTTATCATTTTTATAAACAACTCAAGGTGACAAACACACTTAATACTTCCTCCTCTTATTTGCCCCATAACAACAATCCTGTGAGGTGGGGTGGGCTTGGAAAGAGGGACCCAGCCAATTTTCATGCCTAAAGTGGGACTAGAACTCACAGTCACCCACTTTCTAGCCTCGTGCCTTGATCACTAGATTAAACTTGGCTGTTGTTGTTTTTTCTTACTCCTATGTATTTTATTAAGGCTTAAATTTTGGGATTATCCATTATTTGGAAATAATGGATGGGGACTTTGGCATCACACAAACACCATGCAAGATCTTAAAACTAATAGTTCATATATTTAGTGAAAAACATGGGGGAGTGGGAATGAGAACAATTCAGTTTCTTTTGTGCAAGTTGGCTCTGACACCATCCCATCCCTGTTAGCAAGATAAATTTGTATGAACAGCATCCAAGTAGCTTTAAAGCACGAGGCCCATGGACCAAGACAAGGGACTAGTGGGAATTCTGAGCCAGGCAACCAATCACTCATTTTATTCCATGTTTTGTGCTTACACAGTTCATAAAAAATCAGCCCCGGTATGCCCCTGCATGGGCCAGTTGAAGGCCAACTTCATTATAGCGTGGAAATGTGCAGTAAAACCTTGGGATTGAGTCCGTATTTCTCAAGGAGCACCTCTAGGCTTGAAACAGAACAAGCCGGCCATTGTGTATTTCATTTTCAATAATGAAAATGTAGTGTCATGTGGCTTTATGGCCAGGAACCATAGTGGACTTGACAGGGCCCTTTATCAATATATGATTATGTTCAGTGTTACTAGCTACAGCCGATGATGTATGGCTTCTTCTGCAGCCCCATTTCAAGCTCTGCAGTGCATGCATTTTGCTATTAGAGCACTACTGGGAACACGGTGGGGAAAGAAACGCTTTGGAAGCCTACAAATTCATTCACGGGCAGTTCTCCAGACTGCTGAGACCTTCCTTCTTTTGGGGAAGGAGAGGCAGGAAGGGCTAATCCCGTCGATATAAAAATGCAGCTTGAAGCTTCTCTGTTGCCAGAAGCCGCACATTATAATAAGCCTTTCGAAGCCATCCCTCTTTTCATAAGAACTCGGAGCCTTGTCTCCCATTTCTGCAGATAAATACTTAAACCAACTCAGTGTCAAGGGAAAACAGCATCCTCCCCCTACCCATTCCAAATTGACCCCCTAGTCTCATTAGGATCCCTTTATGGAAGCCTAATACTTGATATTTATTTTGATTCTGACTTTCTTATTCCAAAGAATTTTTTTATTTTTTTTATTCTCTTACATACCATTTTAAGTATACATTCACATAATTATTATTATTCTTTACATTTATCATTCTTATACATTTATTATTTCATTTAATAGGTTATCATGTACAGTTTGGGTTTCTTTATTTACCATCCCTTCCTCCTTTTGTAACACCTCCTTGTTTTCCCTTTCTTTTCTCCCTCCCTCCCTTCTCTACTTTCTTCCTTCCTCCTCTCCTTCTCCTTTCTTCTTCCCTTATCTTTCTCCTACCCCTGCTCTTCCCCTTCCCCCTCCTACCCTCTCTCCTTCTCTTTCTCTCCCTTCTATCTTCCTCTCCTTACCACTTTCTTCTTTCCCCCATCTTCCTTTCATTTTCTCCTCCTTTCTCCCTTTCTTTTTCTATTATTGTTGATGTATATTCCAAAACTCAGTTTATGTTTCCTTGGGATGGTATTATTTTGATTCTTTCAGCAGCCTTACTCAAGAGAAATGCTGAGCTTCTAAAGCTACCAGTTGTTTGCTTTCTCCTAAATAGCAATCATGTAGCTGATTTATAGAAACTAGATACTAACTGCATATAGTACTTGGGGCAGTTTCACTGCAGGATCAGCTGCTTGTTTCCCATGCTACTCTTGGCTGTTTCTTGACCCAATTTCAGAAATTCCACACTCAATGACCACATCATCATGGATTATCCATGGGGCATGGCTGGGTTGGTTGCTCCCCTGCTTCCTGCCCTCCTGTCCCTGCAGAGAAGGCAAGCCCCATTGGCTGGCTCTTGAATAGGTCAGGGTACCAGTGCCTGGCTCTTCCATCAAAGGATAGGTCCCCATCACCCATCCCCATGCCTTTCCTGTGGTGTGTGAATGCAGGAATGCCTTCACACAGACATCCTTCACACGTTATCTCCACTGACACTAACAGAGACCCTCCTTTTTCTTTTTCTTTTTTCCCTCTTCCAATATTGTGGCTGCTTTGATGCTACACTAATCAAAGCAATAGGCAGTTCGTCATCAGGACCCCAAACATGGACAAAGTAATATTATAGTATTTCAGCCTCACAGGATACTGTAGGGAAGTCCTCAAAGTTACCGTTTGTTTTTTTTGGGGGGGAAAAACAAAACTTTAACATTGTTATTAAGTGAAACCCTGGTTTCAGGCTAGCTCAGAAGGTCTCAGCAAGCGCAATGATTTTGGATGTCTTGCAATTGTTGATTTATAAGGGGCCCGTGGTCTGTCTCCCGTGTAACCTGGATCCAGATAAGCAACCTACTTTCCCCCTCCATCTCCCCAGTTTATATCCAGCCTCAGCCCAGCACTCTATCCATTGGATGAAGTGAACCATAAGTCTATTTACAAAACGTGTTAGTAAAAAAAAAAAAAATCTGCCTCATTCCTGATTTTTTGCCCCATAAAAGAACATGGCTTTCTTCCTACAATCTCTTTGTAGAAGCAGAACAACAAGGTTCCTATTTACCACTGAAAAATAAAAACATGGAGCGGGAAACCTGTGGTCAGAGCAGGGACGTGCGGTCAGGGGAGGCAGGGGAGGCAGAGCCTCACCGCTCTCATTATGAAGAGAAAAAAAAAGGGAAAAGGGAAAAGGCACATGTAGTCCGATTCCCTGCCTTCCTGAGTCAATATGAAGGGGACCGCGGAGCGTGCTCCGCGGTCCCCTTCAGTTTGACTCAGGAAGGCGGGGAATGGGGCCACGTGTGCAGGAGGAGCGCGCTCCGCTGTCCCGCGGCTCGTGCTCTGCGGTCCCCTTCATGTTGACTCAGGAAGGCGGGGAATGGGACCACGTGTGCAGGAGGCTGAGGCAGCCTCAGCCTCCAGCACACATGGTCCCATTCCCCGCTTCCCTGATGACATCACCAGCCTCACCAGCCATAAACCTCACCGCACGTCACTGGGTCAGAGGGCGGGTAAGCTCCATCTGTGGACAAAACTGAAAGGCTGCCCACTGGAGGGTTGTAAGGGCTGAGCAGAACATGAGCTTCTAGGACTGAAGATAGTCCATTGACTTAATAGACCACATCTGAATCAACTGTGGGAGCAGTTGGAAAAGCTGCAACTGCTAACTAAGTGAAAACAAAGCATCCTACTCAGAATGCAAAGACCTTACAATAGTAACTCACACTCTTTTCAACATGTGTTTAGACCAGTGGTGGGTTACAGGTGGTACGCCCCGGTATGGGCGTATCGGTGCCTGTTGGGAGCACCGGGTACCGTTCTGGTACAGTGCTCCGGAGGGCTCACCCACTCGCCTTTGTTCTTTACCTGTATTTGAAGGAAACGGGCCATCTGTTCATGCACACTTCACCGAGCAGCTGGAGCATCACGGAGGCGTCATGGAGCATTCCAGGAGGTAAGGGTGCATGTGCACACTGCATACATGTGCACATGTGCTGCACGCATTCATGTGGTGGCCGCCAGGCCCCGTTTCATCATACCGGTTGCACCGGGATTCAGAATCCACCACTGATTTAGACTATTGCAATATGCTTTACATAAGGCTGCCTTTGAACACTATTAGAAGTTGCAATGTTGTAGCCTGTTTACTAGCAGGTCTTAACCCCTGAAAACTTATTACACTGAAGGCTCTGCATTTGGCTCCCAAGTGTAATTCAAAGAGCTGGTTTTGACATATAGGTTTTATATCACTTGGCTCCAAGTTATCTCCAGAACTACCTTTTTGAACTGGAAATGAACTGTCGGATATGCTCAGCACAGAAACAAGTTTTAAGACATTTTTGTGGAGGGTTGGAAGCCAGGAAGTGATGCTGTTCAGTTATGGTTCAGCTTTTATGGAGTGGTCACCCCAAAGATATCAGACTAGTGCTGACTTTCCAGGTTGGCCTTCTAGGAAGTGAGAAATACTTTTCCCCCCAAAGAGTACGTTTATGCCCTGACCCTAATCCACATCTTGTATGTGTAAAATTGCTCAGGGGTGGGTTGCTGCTGGTTTTACTACTGGTTCGCAACCCGTACGCAACCCCTGCATGTGCTGTTCAATGTAAATTGTTCTTTGTGCATGTGCAGTCACTAAAAACCAAAATGGCGGTGGCCCAGCGGCGGTAAGGGAACCGGTTCGGGGGCGTGGCAGGCTTGGGTTGCTGCCGGTTCTGCGACCCAAGCCTGAATTCTACTACCAGTTCAGCCAAACCGGGAGCAACACATCTCTGAAATTGCTGTTACAGAATGTATTCTGGGGTTGTTTTGGAATAATAAATATGAATATTGTTAGTTTAATTATGCTAGAACATTCCTGTGGACTAGCAACTGTTACTTGTTTAAATGCTATGTTATTGACCATGGTTTTATATTTTAGGTTGCATTGTTGATGCATATAATTTATGTCATTCTATTGATATTTTAATTGTTATTCTGCAAGCTGCCATGACAAGGCTTGGATTTGGCCATTTGCAAATCCAATAAATAAACTGTTTTTATTTTCTTGCCAAAACATTGCCAGCAGCTAGAAAGTGGGACTCTGGAGCTACACAGAACACCTGTTTTATACACCTCTCCAGTACTGGGGTGTAACTCTCCAGTGAAGAGAACAATTGGTGCATGATTTGGCAAAGTAAGTATGCTGAGCCCAGGTGTAGCCGTCGGATCCCATTGAAAGCCTTAGGTTGTTTGCTGAGCCTTTTAAGGGCTAATGCCAATGAGTTGGGAATCTGTTTCTCATGTAAGCGAAAGGGACAGGTGGCAGAAACCTTCAAGACTGGGAAATGAGTAGTCACACAACCACTGATTCCTAATGGCAAAAGTAACCCATGATTTATAAACCTTCAGACTAACATATGTAAGGAGCAGGATTGCAAGGCATTCCTAAGTGGAGAACTTGTATGTATGGCTTCCCTATTCTCCTATTTCAGTTCTCCTACTTTTCTATATTCTTGAATTAATGGAAAGATTGCTTGCAAAACCAGAGCAAGGAGAGTCTGATTGCTACCCCTTGGGCCTCAACTGCCCAAATTTAGCCAGAGGTCTTCAAACGAGACCTCAGGTTGGATTCAGTACTTCTGAGACAAAATGCAAAGTTTCAGCTTTCAGCATTTCTGTTCCTGGGCAGATATCAGTAGCCTGAGACAAAGGTACCCAAACTCAGGAAAGAATCTGGAGAACATTAAAAACTGTTGCCTTGCCATAGAAATGACCTAAAGCATTCTTTATAACACAATAACGATAACTTTTCAAAAATCAGATTTTCCATTCATCGCTACAGTGAGAAGCATTCTCCTTTGTCACAATCTATTCCACAGCAGGAGACCTAACCTGATGAAGTATCATCAAATTGTCATCTCCCACTGTGAGGAACTGTGAAGAGAAGAACAAGAAAAGAACCACAACATCTGCTTCTGAGTTAGCCACATGGAGATAAGTAAGAAAATTTGCTTCAAAATTGCTTCTTCTTTCTTTTCTCAAAAGTTATAGTTGACATAAAACAAAGTTTTATCATCTACCCACCCCACCCCACCCAAATATGAAGCTGTAAGTTTCATTGTTCTTCATGATGGGGAAAATGTTTGTTTGTGACCATCTTTTAATTTAAAATAGAGCAATATATTAAAACAATATGTGATTAGCAAATCAGGTAAATTCTCACATGGATTGCCTAAGCCCATCTTTCTTTAAGAGGGCTTATTCTACAAAACAAAAATAAGACCCAAACCAATATATTTCCACTTTAATCTCATACAATTCAAACATGGCGCAATGGAGCCAATGTGGCATAACAGTGAAGGGGTTGGCCCAAGCCAAGTTCAACCCAGATTCAAGTTTAGCTTTAGCTATGAAACTCATTGGATAACTGAGGACAATATTGTCCCCAATCCTACTTATCCTACAAGGCTGTGGAGCGGAAAAAATGACAGAAGGATTACTTTGTAACCATCTTGAACTTTTGAGGAAAAGAAGCATAGAATGATGCATGGGTGCTCAGTCACAGTTGTAATATTCTGTGTCAAGATATATGTTAGAAACCCCTCTTTCTGGGTAATTATACACTGCATCTCTATATACATTACAGAGTCTGGTACAGATTGATTTTACATTAAAATATTATAAGGTGAAACAGTAGCACTTCCCGCCTTTTCCACCTTGATATACAAATATGCCATCTCTAAGTGTGCTTCTAGTGGGACGCAGTGGCTCAGTGGCTAAGACGCTGAGCTTGTTGATCAGCAAGGTCAGCAGTTCAGCGATTTGAATTCCTAGCGCTGTATAATGGGAGTGAGCTCCCATTACTTGTCACAGCTTCTGCCAACCTAGCAGTTCGAAAGCATGTAAAAATGAAAGTAGAAAAATAAGAACCACCTTTGGTGGGAAGGTAACAGCGTTCCGTGCACCTTCAGCATTTAGCCACATGACCACAGAGACATCTTTGAACAGTGCTGGGTCTTCAGCTTTGAAACGGAGATGAGCACCGCCCCCTAGAGTTGGGTATGATTAGCACATATGTGCAAGGGGAACCTTTACCTTTTAAAGTGTGTTTCTATACAGTTTAGGACCTGTAGTGAGAAGGAGTGTTTTCCCCCATGAGGTCATCAAAAATACTTTGATTCAGTTCCAGAATTCAGTCCTCAAATCACCAAAATCCCTTTGCTATAGCAAAGCCAAGTTAATTGTGAGCAGCTTAAAGCCTCCATGCTCATCAGAGCAAAGGTTTCCTTTGCTTTCAGAGGGAAGTGAGGGCAGCCACTTCCTCAGAGGCTGAAAAACATGAAGGCCTGTCTCATCTGATATTTCTCTATGGCAGACTCTTTCCCTCCCTAGTCACCAGGTGAAGTCTAAGATCCTTCTCCCAATCTATCGTCTTAAAATTATGTTTCCCTGATACTCATACTGTTCATGTCTGCCTCAACATCTTACTTCCCCCATTTCATTTCCTGCTTGCCTTATTCTCTCTGTAAAAAAAAAGACTTAATTCTTAATTTTGCCTGAAGAAATAGTGATTATCACCATCTCAGATTGAACAGATGGGATCCCTAATCACTTGTCTTTGTCCTCCTTTCCCATTGGACAGATTACCCAGTGCTCCTTCAGGTAACCCAAACTGTTGGGACGCTTTTAGTTGAGGCAACCTCTCTGAGAATTCCTTGCCCAACGCTAGTGAATAATGCCAGCCAAATACAAGTAGTCCCTGACTTACGGCCACAACTAAGCCCAACATTTTATACTGCTAAGTGAGATATTTGTTAAATGAGTTTTGCCCTATTTTATGACCTTGCTTGCCATAATTGTTAAGTGAGTCACTGCCAATGTTAAGTTAGTAACATGCTTGTTAAGTGAATCTGGTTTGCCCACTGACTTTGCTTGTCAGAAGGTCACAAAAGGTGACCATATGACCAGTGGACACTGCAATTGTCATACATGTGAGTCAGTTGGCAATTGTCTGAATTTTGATTATGTGACTGTGGAGATGCTGCAACGATTGTAAGTGTGAAAAATGGTGGTAACTCACTTTTTTCAGTGCCATTGTAACTTTGAATGGTTACTAAGTAAACTATTGTACGTCAAGTACTACCTGTACTATGTTTGCTCTCCTAGGCCAGGGATGTCAAACTCCTGTCGTCATGGCAGCATCACGTGACGTATCAAGACTTTTTCCCCCTTTGCTAAACTGGGCAGGGGTGTGGCCAGCACATGACGCATCCAGCCTACAGGCTGGGAGTTTGAAAGCCCTGTCCTAGGCTGTCCTAGGTTTCTTTCATTCATACATGTATGCATGCTTGCATTCATTTTCTGCCTTTATTATTTTTATCAATAAATAAATCAAATGACAAACATGCCTAATATCTCTTCTTCCTTCTGCTTTTCCCCTAATATACCTGTGAAGTGAATTGGGCTGAGAGAGAGAGTGACTGGCCAGCTTTCCTGCCTAAGACAAAATTCATAGCCTCCTGGTTTCTATTCTGGTGCCTTAACTACTAGATTAAATGCAGTCTCCTTTAGATAGGATAGGATGGGATGAGATGGGATGGCATAGCAAGGAGCAGGGAGGGAGGGGGGAAGAAGGAAGGAAGGAGGGAAGGAAGGAAGGAAGGAGCATGCACTAGAAGAACATGATCTGATAGGCAGAGTGTAGATGGTAAACCTGCAGATTTAAAATTTCGTCTAAGCCTTTTCCTTATGTGTTCATCACACATAGACAGAAATCTTGCCAAACTGAAGCAAACTACTTGCATCAAAGATACTGTATATTCTGAGAAGGCCTAGGGAAGAGCTGTTCTAACCCTCTTCCTCCCGGTCAAACAATTTATATTTTTCTGTCTCTTCCTCCTCTGGAATGCACTCCCTCACTCCTGGGAATCCAGTCTACCTTCACCACACAGATTATGTATGCCACAGAATGAATGTCAGTTTCATATCACTTTTAAGGTATTATGCCAGCACATAAAACTACTTCAAGGCTCAGACTGACTCCACCAATCCGTACATAAAATGGAGGCCAACTGAGTCTGAAGATGGGTTGGCAGGCAAATCCTGCTGCCCTTTGATTGTTGCCAAACTATTTGAATCAAAGCTGGTATCCTTCCTCAGTAAAATTATTGGTTACAGCTGAACATTGGAAAACAGATCCTTTTTTCCCCTAAATACTGAAAGTACTATGACAGGGGAGGCATAAAAAAGGAAGCTCACAGCATTTTTTTTTATTCATACCATTATGAGATGCAGAAATATTTTCCCAAAGATGGGGAGAAATGCTGCTTTCCAATTCTCTCTAAAACAGTCCATCAAAATACCTTAGATTACACTGACCGTTATCCCCTGTTAGCATGGCAATTGGCCTTAAGAAGGAGCCTCCTTTGAAGTTCATTCCACAGACTGTTGTTATGGCAGAAGAATCCCAAAGGCATTCCAATACTTCAGGCTATTAAACTAGAGGACTGCCATATTTCAACTGCAAAGTTCTCTCAGTTGCTCTGAGTTTTCTGAGAGTCAGATGAGTGGTCTCTAAATTGGATACATACCTGGATGACTTGGAAGAAGAGGTCACCCTATACCTGGGTGAAAACATCTGAATGACTTAAATGGCATAAAGTTCTAAAAATCAGGGTGCCACACCTGGTCCATCATTTTAATACACTTCCCATGAGAGATAAGCCTTCAAAGTTATACTCCAGCTCATTGGGACATGACTTTCTCTCTTAAAAGAATCTTTTAAAAGATATAAGCACAGCCTCAGGGTTAATATCTTGATGTCATCCAAAGTTGTAAATTCATTTTAAAAATAGTGGCTGGTGGAATGAAAAGGAATAAACAGTTCACCTTTTTTTAAAAAAATCCTATGGGGCATAAAATAAGCAGAGCACTTGGAGATAGTGGTCATAGAAAAACCTTTAAGATAAAAAAAGGTTCATACATAAAAATGATCTTGTACTACTTCTGCCTCTGATTTTTTTTCTTACTTCCCTAGAAATATTCCAGTTTGCATATTTTTCCCCTGTTATCCATTTCCCCCCCCCCTTTTTTTTTGGCTGGGCAGTATTTCAACCCCACCCCCAGCCCACATATGGTATACACAACACCCCAGAATAATAGTGTGCTCAGGGCATGGCGGACAATGCAAAATGTTAGTCCTGCACCATTGCTACCAAAGTCAAACTAACAAATAACATCACTGATTTGTTGGGGGAAAGGACTTTAGAGATTGCTGATGATGACCTCCAGTTTCAAGGAATTACAGTATTAGAGAGTTTCTCTCCCTCACCCTACAATGGAAAATTCAGAGGAATTGACCTCTAATTTCTCTGCCCGCAAGCCCAAGAGACAATTCTGAGAGGTCATGCATGCTCTAATTCCAGGGAATGTCTTCCATTTAAAACTGGCTGGTGATCAGAATGCGAGGCAAATCCACAAGAAAATGTTGGCTCCACCATCATACCATGTTCTAAACATTGGACCATATGATTGCCTCTAAATAAATTAGCATTGTTCATACATTATGAATACTCTCTTTCACATTCTCTGTTTTACAGTGGGATTGAAAATGCTGGCATTCAACCATTTCAAAATACCTCCACTGCTTTTGCTAAAAGCAAACAGAGAGGAAATACCTAGGCAGAGAAAATGCAAAGGGTACCTTGGAGTGAATGCATTAGGGACAGGGAACAATGAGCACACCCTAATTATATTGTGACCTTTTCTTTTTTTTCCAGGGGGAAAATAACACCTGTAACTTGTCATTAATGTGGTTTAGCTTTGGATGCACCAATTCACATAACTACCTTTTGTCTTGGTTCCCTTATGCAAGCTGTTCTACATTTGGAGGCCTTTCTATATGTCTGTTAAAATAATTAGATGCTAAAAAATAAAAGCCAGAAACAAAAATGGAATAGAGGGAGGGAGGGAAGAAATAAAGCTGAATGATTTTACCAAGTTGTCACCTAGAACAAATCTGGCTTAGGAGAATCTGTCTCTCACTTTGCAGACTTGTTAGATGTGAGCAAGTTCTCTTCCTCTCTCCATATCCACACTGTCTGGGTGTCTTAATTAAAAAGAAAGCAATTGCAGCTATGAGGCTAGCAAGGCATACATCTTTTCTAAGCTGTTGATGTGCTCTATGCATGTCTTGGGCAGAACACCATGAGTATTGGATCCAAGTTGAGAATAATGTTTTGAAGGGCTTCATAATGTCAAATACCCAGTGGAATGCCAGTTCACAATTCCACTGCACATCTTATTCAGAAGCTTCCAGAAATCAGCAAACCAGGAAATACATTTGCATCTCTGCAACATTACATTGCCACGGTGAGCCTGACCAAGATAGGGAGAACTTCTCTCTTTCATCCAAAGACTGCATTTTCTGGGGAATAATTTGTCATAGCTCCAAGGTTAACTCTTTTTCTCTCTTTCTGACAATCTCTCTCAATCTCCCTTGATTCATCTTCTTTGCTGCCTACTCCTCCCTCTGCCATGCCCCTCTCCCCCCACCCCCCAGCTAAGGAAAGACCAATTACTCTTGCCAGAAGTGTTAAGTTGCAAAGGGCTTTTGAAATTAGGCCAAAAGCTGCAAGTAGCCCTAGGCTTACTCACTCTTGCTGGAAGAATTATTCTCTGCTGGAGGCAAAATGAATTTGAGTAGTTTTAATTCAAAGTATGCAAAATCCAGAACCAAAACTGGAAAATGCACATGTCACAATCAAACGTATTAATGTCAGAGGCTACATTTATCATCCTGTACTAAATCTCCAAGTCAGCAGTCATATATAATCACATCATTGCATGGAATATGCAATTTGCCCTCCCTGTCTGAGAGTGGACAATAATTTCTCCATTGAAATGGACCGTAACATCCAAAAGCTTATGATATAATAAATTTGGCAGCCTATTTATTTTTGCTACAGTAACTACTGTACTGGAAGTCATACAACATGTGACCACAGCAATCAAAATGATGCTATGATGTCAACATCCAGAGAGCACAATTATGTGATAACATCACAGTGTTGTTAGTTAAATCTTTCCATGGATTACCATGCAATGGATGGAAAGATGAATATTTCTTCCAACATAATCAAGGAGAGAAGTAACCTAGAATTAAGGAGAATTTTCCTGACAGTGAGAACAACAAACCAGTGAAATGGCTTGTCTTCAGAAGTTTTGGGTGCTCCATCACTGGAGGCTTTAAAAAAAAGGCTGGACAGCCATTTGTCCAAAATGATATAGGGTCTTCTGCTTAAGCAGGAGGTTGGACTAGAAGACCACCCTGGTCCCTTTCAACTCTGTTATTCTGTTCTAATGATATAACTAGACACAAAATGCTTGTAATAGAACTGTTTAAATGTTTGCCTTCTTAATCCTAAAGTAGATGACTTTCTCCTATGACAATGAACTCTTATGAAGCCAATTGAATATCAGACTTAGAAGAATAAAAACAAGTCAATATATAAACCCAAAGTTGGACTTTCTTCCACCAAAGTTCTCACATATCAAATAAGCCTCTACAGTCAACAGAACCACCCAAGAACAGAGCTGATCTGACATTTATCTTTAGAAGCAGATATTAAAATCAGTATCCACAGGCTTGCTCTGATGCCTGACTCTGAGCTCTCTAAGGCCTTAGGCAAGGCAGTTACTATAGAGTGACGTGTGCCTCTTTTGGAGAATGTGTTTGGTAGATGTCCTCTCTGAACAAGACAAGGGCAGGGAGACTATCCATTGGTGGTGGGAAGCAAATATGGTTCCCTTGCCTATGGGCAAAGCAGGTAAATAGGTGCAATGGGCTTAGAATAGAATAGAGTAGAATAGAATAGAATAGAATAGAATAGAAGAGTTGGAAGATCTTTTAGTCCAACCCCTGCCTAGGTAGGAAACCCTATACCATTTCAGACAAATGGTTATCCAACATCTTCTTGAAAATTTCCAGTGTTGGAGCATTCGCAACTTCTGGAGGCAAGCTGTTCCACTGATTAATTGTTCTGTCAGGAAATTTCTCCTCAGTTCTATGTTGCTTCTCTCCTTGATTAGTTTCCATCCATTGCTTCTTGTTCTACCCTCAGGTGCCTTGGAGAATAGTTTGACTCCCTCTTCTTTGTGGCAACCCCTGAGATATTGGAACACTGCTATCATGTCTCCCCTAATCCTTCTTTTCATTAAACTAGACATACCCAGTTCCTGCAACCGTTCTTCATGTTTTAGTCTCCAGTCCCCTAATCATCTTTGTTGCTCTTCACTGCACTCTTTCTAGAGTCTCCACGTCTTTTTTACATCATGGCGATCAAAAACTGAATGCAGTATTCCAAGTGTGGCCTTACCAAGGCATTATAAAGTAGTATTAACACTTCACATGATCTTGATTCTATCCCTCTGTTTATGCAGCCTAGAACTGTGTTGGCTTTTTTGGCAGCTGCTGCACACTCCTGGCTCATGCTTAAATGGTTGTCCATTAGGACTCCAAGATCTCTCTCACAGTTACTACATTGAGCAAGGTACCACATATGCTGTACCTGTGCATTTTGTTTTTCTTGCCTAAATCTAGAATCTTACTTTTTTCACCATTAAATTTCATTTTATTAGATAGTGCCCAATGTTCAAGTTTGTATCTTAAGCCTGTCTTCTGGAGTGTTGTCTATTCCTGCCAGCTTGGTGTCATCTGCAAATTTGATGAGTTCCCCATTTATTCCCTCATCCAAATCATTGATGAAGATGATAATAATAATAATAATAATAATAATAATAATAATAATAATAATAATAATAATAATAATAATAATAATAATAATAATAATAATAATAATAATAATAATAATAATAATAATAATAATAATAAATTTAATTTGTTAGCCGCTCCCTCTCCACAAGGGACTCGGGGCGGCGTACAATAAGAGCACATACATATATACATATAAACATACACATACACGCATACACATACACGGAGGAGGTAACAGTCATTAAAACATACAATAATAGAATAAAATTAGCAGTTAAAATACCCCACATTAAAAATTACAAATTTAAAAAAGACTGTCAGGAGGAATAGGATGAAACTACGGTTGAGCCAGGCCAGATAATTGAAAAAGATGGGTCTTCAGCTTTACACGGAAGGAGCGGAGATCGGAAGTAATCCTGATGTCAAGGGGGAGGTCATTCCAAAGGGCTGGGCCCATCACAGAGAAGGCCCTACTCCTGGGTGTCGCCCCCCGACACTGTTTAGTGGACAGCACCCGGAGAAGTCCCTCTCTGTGCAAGCGGATTGGTCGTAGGGATGTATGGGGCAGGATGCAATCCCGCAGGTAACTAGGTCCTGTGCCATGGAGCGCTTTGAAGATCGTAATCAAAACCTTGAAACGCACCCGATAGACCACAGGAAGCCAGTGCAGCTCGCGCAGGAGAGGTGTTACATGGGAGTACCTAGTACTCCCCATAATCACCCGCGCGGCCGCATTCTGGACCAACTGAAGTCTCTGAGTGCATCTCAAGGGAAGCCCCATGTAGAGATCATTGCAGTAGTCTAGGCGAGACATCACCAGCATGGGTGACTGTGCGTAAGGCATCCCGGTCCAATAAGGGGTGCAATTGGCGCACCAGGCGGACCTGGTGGAATGCCCCCCTTGCCACGGCTGTTACATGGTCATCCATGGACAGCCGGGCATACAGGAGGATGCCCAAATTGTGCGCCCGCTACATGGGGGCCACTTGCTCGCCCCCGATGGCCAGAGATGGAAGCAACTGGTTGAACCGGGGGGCCGGAAGCCACAGCCACTCCATCTTGGAGGGGTTTAGTTTGAGTCGGTTGTCACCCATCCAGACCCGTACGGCTTCCAAGCACCGGGACATCATTTCGACGGCCTCGTTGGGGTGGTTTGGGGTGGAAATGTACAGCTGAGTATCATCAGCGTACAGATGATATCCCACCCCAAAACCACGGATGATCTCGCCCAGCGGTTTCATGTATGTGTTGAACAGGAGTGGCGAGAGGACCGACCCCTGTGGAACCCCACAAGTGAGGGGGCTCAGGGTCGATCTCTGCTCCCCTGCCAACACACGTTGCGTCTGGCCAGAGAGGTAGGAGCCGAACCACCGTAAAACGGTGCCCCTAACCCCCAACCCCTCCAGCCGGTGCAACAGGATACCATGGTCGATGGTATCGAAAGCCGCCGAGAGATCTAATAGGACCAGGATAGAGGAACAACCCCTATCTCTGGCCCTCCAGAGATCATCAACCAACGCGACCAAGGCCGTCTCCATGCTGTTCCCGGGTCGGAAGCCGGACTGGTGCGGGTCTAGATAATCATTTTCCTCCAGATGACGTGGAAACTGTTGGGCCACCACACTCTCTACAACCTTTGCTAAGAAGGGAAGGTTGGAGACTGGACGATAATTGGCTAGCTCCGTTGGGTCCAGGGAAGGCTTCTTGAGTAAGGGTCTCACAACCGCCTCTTTCAAGGCGGCTGGCAGAGACCCCTCGCCCAACGAAGCATTCACTAGGCCCAGGAGCCAGTCGCGTGTAACCTCCCAGGATGCCAGTACAAGCCAGGAGGGACACAGGTCCAATAAACATGTGGTAGGTCGCAGACGTCCACGTAACCTGTCCAAATCCTCAATGGCAACCGAGTCAAACTCCTCCCAGAATGGTCTCTCAAGACTCGCCTCAGGCGTCTCCACTAGCCCACTGAAAGGGACCCATTCCCTCCGGATTTGAGCGATTTTATCCTGCAGATATTTCCCAAATTCCTCTGCCCTGCCCTGTAGAGGGGCTTCCCGCGGCCTCTGAGACAGAAGGGAGCGGGTCACCCGGAACAGGGTGGCAGGGCAGTTATCTGTGGACGCAATAAGAGCGGCACAATGTCGACGCTTGGCCGCTCTTAATGCCACAAGGTACGTCCTTAAGTAGGTTCGTACCTGTGCTCAGTCAAATTCGGAGCGGGAGGATCTCCAACGATTCTCTAGGCGTCTCTTGTGGCATTTCATCACCTTTAGCTCCTCGGTAAACCAAGGGGCCAGGGTGGTTCGTTGCCGCAGGAGAGGCCGCAAAGGCGCCACTCGGTCTAGGGCCCCGGCAGTCGCACTATTCCATGCGGCTAGGTCCTCTACCCGGGGGCGGGTCAGGGCTACAGGAGGTGGCCCAAGCTCCGTCTGGAACTTATCCGGTTCCATCAGGCGCTTGGGGCGGAACCATCTAATGCCTTCCGGCTCCGCCTCCCCGCAGCAGGGGGTAGCACCAGGGAAGTCAAGTCGGAGAAGTGAGTGATCTGACCATGACAGGGGAGTGATAGTTAAATCCCCTATTCCCAGATCACTCGTCCACTGGCCAGAGACAAAAACGAGGTCCAGCGTGTGGCCTCCTTCGTGTGTAGGGCCCTGAATTAATTGAGTCAGGTCCATGGCTGTCATGGAAGCC
Source organism: Natrix helvetica (assembly GCF_964273705.1). Classification (NCBI taxonomy): domain Eukaryota; kingdom Metazoa; phylum Chordata; class Lepidosauria; order Squamata; family Natricidae; genus Natrix; species Natrix helvetica. The sequence continues at coordinate 182,863,364 of NC_138548.1, forward strand.
ATGAACTCCCGAACCCCCTCGGATGCTTCTCCCATCGACGGCAGGTTGAAATCCCCCATCATTAAACGTTTGGGGGTCTCAACTGCCACCGATGCGATCAGCTCGAGGAGTTCAGGCAGGGCCGCTGATGTATAGCGAGGAGCCAGGTATACTATCAGCAGGCCCAACTGTCTCCCTGGGCCCCATCTCACGACAAGGGACTCACACCCGGATGTCTGCGGCACAGTGAACTCTCTCGGCTCTAGGTCCTCCCGGATAATCACTGCTACCCCACCGCCCCTTCCCTGGGCCCGAGGCTGGTGGAATGCTCGATAACCTGGTGGGCACATTTCCACAAGGGGTAGACCTCCCTCGTGGCCCAACCAGGTCTCGGTTATTCCTGCGAGGTCCGGCTCCCTCTCCAGAATCAAATCATTGATGAGAGGGGCCTTGTTGACAATGGACCTCGCATTGCATAACAGCAGCCTCAGGCCCTGGGTCTGCAGATCCTGACCACCTAGTATGCGGGGGTTGGTACAAACGACCGGGTATGACCAATAACCACGGTCTCCCAACCGACTACGCGTTCTTAATCTGTCCTCGCACCTGCCCCTCCCTACGACCATTGGTATCAAAGAGCCCTGTATTGGAATGCTATCTTCCCTCTCCTCCCCCCCTCCACTCCTTCCTCTCTCGACCACACCTATTCGCCTGGCTCTACCATCACTCCTGACCTGATCCACCCACCCCCCAACCCTAGAACCCCTTAAAATTCTTAAAAAATGATTAATTAAAAAGCCCCTTAGTTTGAGCTTCCTCCACCTCTCTGGGTTAATAAACCCGTCCTCAAGGTGGGCCCTTGAAAGGGCTGGAGGCCATACCTGCGAGAGGGGGAACTCTCGCAGCAGCAGTAGGTCTGATCGCGAATATGACATGTTCGTATAATTACAACAGGGCCAAAGCTCGTCAAGTGGGTGCTGTCGATGTTGATGTAAGTTAGCAAGCCAAAATTCCCCACTAAAGGGGATAGACAGATGGTAATAGTACACATCCTAGGTGGAAAGGATGGAATAGTCCCGGCTAAAGGGGATAGACAGATGGTAATAGTCCACATCCTAGGTGGAAATGATGGAATGGTGAGCTAGTCAGCTGGTGTATAAATGAGACTGGGAGGTAGTTCGTAGTGGGCGGTAAGGGGCAGGTAGCCCAAAGTAAATGAGTGGGGGGGCGGGTTGTAATAAGCACGGTAGAGGTACAGAGTCAAACCTTCCGCGTAGGCCTCCAGTGCTCCAACGCCTCTGTCCCCATGGCCTGTCTTCGTTGCAAGTAGTTGCAAGTAGTCCTCCACCTATCCAGCAACCCACAGCCGTTGTTCCGGGCCCACAGGGCTGCTTTGGCCTCCCTGCGGTCTTCCTGCCGATCTTCCAACTCGGGCCTCACTCTCCTTCCCGCGGCCCTCCCGCTGGTCTTAGCTCGCAGCGACCGGAAATTTAGCGCTTGGCGTCTCCTGGGTCGCTGCTTGGGCCGCTCGGGTCTCTTGGGTCGCCACCATCACCGCTATCGTTCTTCCACTCAGGCCACCGCCGTCCTCCGTCCTCCTCCGCTCAGGGCCTTCGCCGCTCCGTTCCGCTCCACTCGAAAGCACCAGCTCGAAAACGCCAGTCACCGGCACCAGCCGGCGTGCTCTCCTCCTTCTGCCCAGCTGTCAGGCCGTCCTAGCGGGCCAGCCTGGATCCAGGGCGAAAGCCGGCATGGTGACCAACAAATTCCCGACCCTCGAGCTGGAAACGAGGGTCGGCAGCATCCCTGCCCGTCAGAGAGCCCCCACAATCAAGCGGAGCTCATCGGCAGACCTCCATTTCCCTCCGGAAGCTCCTCCTCCTCCCTGATTGTTGAAGAGTACTGGGCCCAAAACAGAGCCTTGGGGTACTCCACTGCATACTTCCCTCCATGTAGATGCAGTTCCATTGAGGACTACACGTTGAGTGCGGTTGGTCAGCCAGTTACGAATCCATCTGGTGGTAATGCTGTCTAACCCACATTTTTCTACTTTATCTTGTAGTAGGTTATGGTCTACCTTATCAAATGCCTTACTGAAGTCCAAGTAAACTATATTGATGGCATTCCTCTGGTCCACTAATTTTGTCACTTTGTCAAAGAATGCAATAAGATTAGTCTGGCATGATCTGTTTTTGACAAACCCATGTTGGCTTTTGGCTATTACTTTGTTTACTTCTAGGTGTTCACTAATTCATTGCTTGATTATCTTTTCCAGAATTTTCCCTGGTATTGAGGTGAGGCTGATAGGTCTGTAGTTTCCTGGATCTATTTCCCCCCCTTTTTTGAATGGAAAACTTGTTCAAACTTGTTGGTTTGAACAAGGCAGATATGTCCTGTAAGGAGTCCTGGGCCTATTAACAATTTACCTTAAGATTGGAAGCTGCCCTTCTAATATTCCGATACTGCATTGTCTTTGCAAAGTCTCAGGTAAGTAATAAAGCTGGGACAGAATGATCCAAATATTTGCGTCATGTGGTCCTTTTGGAAATAGGGTAGTGATCAGGACTGCTTCAGATTGCAGTTATTTTGTTGCAGATTTCATTTTTTCCTAGGGAAAAAACTGGAACTTCTTGGAATGTATTAGAGTCTCCCCCCCCCCCCCCGTTGCCTTCTGTTCAGTCATGTCTGATTCTGGTAGACTGCCTAGACTAGTCCCTGCAATTTTCTTGGCAAAGGTTTTCAGAAATAGTTTGCCATTACCTCTTTCCAAGGACTGAGATAAACATCCACCTTAGGTTTGCTTATCTGCTTTGCTATCATACAGTGACACTCATGCTTGGGGGAAAGTAAAAGTAAAGCTGCATATCCCTAAGATACTGCTTCAAGGTCTTGAAGAAGAAGGAATGTACAAACTGATGTTTGATGTGTCATCAAATCACATCCTGCCTGAACTTGATTGATTGTGGGGAGGTCAGTGATGGGAAGCAGTTAGGGGAGGGAAGAGTTAAACAGGGATTTTGGCATGTGATTCTCAGTTCTGGCTATGCATTACTGCATTTGACTTCTAATAAAATTATACCTTTCTCAATAAATGGAGTCAAGGATCGTTTTGAGTTAGAGGTTTAAGTGCTGGCAGGTCTGACACTGGCCCAAGGTCATTAGCTGGCTTTGCACCCACGGTAATACTAGAACTCACTGTCTCCCAGTTTCTAGTTTGATGCCTGAACCATGTCACCAAACTCGCTCTCTCTTACAGTCTCTTAAGTAGCACTATTCCCTATAAAACAGGTTCATCTTCATGTACCAGAGACAGGAGGCTTCCCAGACACTGAATCATAAAAAGAAGCTCCTGACCTGCCTTCTAATACACATATTCATGATTTTCCAAAGTTGTTGACACCTGCAAACCAACTCATGTTTCAGGAAAATGTGTATTTTTCCCCTGCTGGTCTTTCAGTGATTGCAATTAGGGAAAACTGGAAGAAAAGCTTGTTTCAGTTAATGTTTTTTAATAGCAGATGGGGTGCTGCTATTTGATTTGATCTGTGAGTGTGTGGTTTTTTCTTCCTTGTTCCAAGTGTGTATTGTATAACTTTGCATGATGATGTGATTACTTTGTATGTGACAATATGGCCACATTTTACTGGGCATCTCCACTTTTAATTTTAAATTAATAACTGACGAGAAGCGCAGGGCTTTCTGGACAGCATTTTAATACTAAGGCACATTGATGGAAAGAAAGGACATTGACGAAATGTTCATCAAGCAAGAATAAATCTCATCCATACAGTAGTGGACGGCAATGCAACAGCTTCAGCCTTTTCTCTTGCACAAAGCAGTGCCCAATTACTTGCTATTGATCTGTGATTGCATTGTGCCAAATGGAATGCCGGTCTCAATTCATTTGGTCCAATTGAATTTCAGCCAATATGAATTGATAGTTGGCGTTTTTCCTTTTGGAACATTTGCCTGTCAACAGGGAACAAATTAACAGGTTGGATGGTTTTGTTGCAAGATAATTCTTCTTTAAAAAGTCTAAAAGTGCAGAATCTGTTTTTGAATTTGTTTCTTCCCTAGCATTGGGGGGTGGGGGGTGAGGAATTAAAGGGAATAATGTTGTCTTCATTTGAATGTGTTTTCTGAAAGAAGTGGATACCCTGTTCACGTTGCTTAAATTTCTGAGCTATTCTCCACTTATTTTTTATTGATAATCAAGTGAATAATTGAAGTCCAACAGCTACATGAACATCACATAAATTATATTCCTATGCAAATAAAGTTACTGTGTTTATTCATAACTTACTTTCAAGATGAAACTCAAAAGGCTTTTATTGCAGATGATGGTGGGCTTGTATAAGATGCCTGTTACAATAGCTCCAACTACTCAGTGACTACACTCACAAATGAAAAAGATCTGAAGGACAATAGAATCCATATGAACCATGTATTAGGTGAGGAGTACAGTCTAATACATATGATTACTCCAACAAAAAAACAATCTTCTCCATCAATTAAGAATGCACTCTTAATGCAAATGGAAAGGCATTCTGTAAATGCATTCTATACAAAGTAAATGAGGTAGAAAGGGTCAACATCATAGCTTTATGGGACAGGATAGAGGTGCTTTTTCATCATCACAGAAAGAGGGTCAGAAGGAGTTGGAAACACGTGGATCAGCCCAGTGATTCAATAAATGCACTGAAGGGATCATTGGAGGGGACTGATTCAAGCCTCAAGCATGGATTGAGCAATGGCATAGCACGTTATATGAAAACACACTTGCCAGTGTCTCCAGTGAGCATTTATATGTTATTGTAATTTGGGCTACTGTTAAAACAAAAAGACTCAGTTCCACCCTAGCAAATTATGGTGTCACTTCACCATCGTTGTGGTGGTGTATCTCAACAGAGGAGGACCATATTGTAGGAGCATATTACTTGCCCATGTATGTATACAGCATGGGGGTGTTGGCCCTACTGGGTGCAACCAGACCCATTGTTTCACCCACCCATAACCCTGGAGAGAGTTTGTTTGGCCACACCAATCCTGCCCCAACTCCTCAAACCTTTACAGAAAAAACATTCTTGGTGCCTTTATTCAGGAGGAATTTTAGAGGTATTCATTTTAGAGGCATGTAAGCATTGTATATAGGAAGATGAGTTGTGAAGAAATATGAAAAAATAAATACATAAATAAATAGTGTATGCTTGAATCGGTCCAGCATCAGTGTTGATTGGAGCAACCTTATCAATCTACATAATATATATGTGAGACAAATAACTGCTTGCTTTTGTTTTGTTAGCAGAGTGACTAGGCAAAATTGCCTCTCAGCCAGAGACTACTGACCAGCCTAAGGTTAAGGAGCTAACGGAGGACTGAAGACAATAAATGAAAAAGAAAATCTCTGCAATCTCTAATTCCCAGGTAATCTTTCAGGCAGGAATACACATTCAGACGGGGGGGGGGGGGGAGGGAGAGAGGGCGGGAGGGAAGGGGGAGGGGGAGAGAGAGCTCACAGGTAGAAACAATGCACAGAAGGAGATGAAGAAACAGCTCAGATCAGTCTACTTTACATCTATGACCAACATTTCAATCTGCATCTAGTTCCACACTTCTTGAAATGGCTATTTTCTTCTCTCCGCAACCTTCCTCTGGGTTGGGAGGCTGATCTTAGCTGGTGAAAATTAGACTAAGAAGAGAAACTGAAGAAAAAAGCAGAAACAGCGTTTTTCCACTCTGTTGAAAGCCCACCAGAAAGGGAAAATCTTTCTGCTCTTAGTTGGTTGGTGGTCTCTGCCCACTATCTGATTTGGATGATTAACTTTTTCTTATCAGAACCTTTCTAAATGGGATTTCTCTCTCCTCCTTATAATTTTATATAACCCCCACAATGATTGAATGACACTACAAATTCCTAGAATGGAACTCTTCTTAGAAAAGACTCAAATCTAGTCGCCAAGACGTAATTCCACAGCAGACATGGCTTCATCCCATTTTTTAATGAAAATAAAATAAGCAGAAAATATATTTTGAAATAATATGTTTGCTACTGGTCTACCCACATTCAATTTTTTTTCATTAAAAAGAGTGGTAACTCTTGGAATGCATATATATAACATATATAATATATATGTTATACTTCCAACGTGACACCATTTTACTAGAATAATATAACATCTGCCACTCATTCTTCAACTTCCTTTTGATCCTCACATCTTATTTTTACATTTGTCTCTGTAACAGAATGAGATTTCTTCCATTGCCTCTCACAGTGCACAATAAATAGCACTCTTCTGCACAACACCTGAGATTTCAAATGAGAACCTGCACCAGCCAGTCACAGAACGCTCTATTCTACGTTCAAATCTTTTATATGTTGCCAAAAACTTATCTAGTCAGCACCAGCTTCAATTAAGTATACATTTTATGTAGCAATAAATAAATCACACATTCTAAATAAAAGAACAGGAGTAGGCAGAAGGGCACATCTGTGAAAGAGGGATCCAGGCTGATAGGGAAGCTCCTTTCTAATTCTGTATCAGTGACCTTGTTCAAATGTAATACTCAGGCAATCTTTCTCCAGATGCTTTCAACTGAATTCCCATCATCCCTGCCTATTCACCAAGCTAATTGGGCTAAGGTGAATGATAGTTCAAAACACCCTGAGAGCAAAATGTTGGGGAAAGTTGCAAAGCCAGGGCTTACATGACACAAACAAGCCAAAATATCTTGGCTTAGATTCTTTCCCTTGTTGACTGGAGAATTATCAAGAATTATGTGAACGAGGCCTACTTACTTAGACTTTCAAAGGCCCGGACCAGAACCAGCTGAATATATGCAATATCCATAGATTAAAATGAAAGGTGCTGTTATGGAACCTGTGTATGAATAAATGGTCAGTTCACTCGATGAAAAGGGTATATAAACAGTGGAGTCCCTCAAGGAAAGATGCTTTTCAAGTTGCTCCTCAATGACCTGGAGGAAGAAAAAAGCAGAACAGAACAAGATTTGCTGACATCGAAGGGACAGCAAGCAGCTCTAAAATAATTGGTCTAAGTGGATGGAGCAAGTATTAAAATGGTGGACTCACTTCAGAATAAGTATAAAACTATACATATTGGGACACAAAGTCCTAGTTTTACATAGTTATGAATTATATATAACTACAACCATAACCACAGTTTCATATAAAATTTCAATTTCAATTTCAATTTTATTTGATTTATAGACCGCCCCCTCTCCCCGAAGGGACTCGGGGCGGTGTACAGGCATATTAAAAACCATATACAAAGAATAAATACACTTAAAATCAAATTAAACCTTAAGGCTGCACAGGATGGTAAAAATTAAAAATCAACTTAAAACCAACCCCTAAAAATTTAAAAGTGCAAAATTGAGGGACTAAACTGGGATTAGGCCAGGCCAGCTTAACTAAACAGGTGGGTTTTAAGCTTCTTACGGAAGGAGCGGAGATCGGTAGTTGTTCTGATGCCGGGGGGAGGTCATTCCAGAGGGTCGTGCCCATCACAGAGAAGGCCCTACTCCTGGGCGCCGCCCGCTGGCACTACCTCGTGGACGACACCCGGAGGAGTCCCTCCCTGTGAGAGCGGATCGGCCGAAGGGATGTATGGGGCAGGATAAAAGCTTCTGGTATTGTTAGAATCAGAATAAAAGATATTTTTATAAATATTACTTTTTTCCAAATTTATGGTGCAATTACTGTACGCAGTAAGAATATGATTAAACTGGACAAGGTGCAGCAACCCAGGATCACATGATCACCATTTGAGACCTTCCCAGCTGGCTTCCAACAAGAAAAGTCAATGGGGAAACCAGATTATTTTAATGACCACATACTTCACTTAATGACTATGGTGATTTGCAGAAAAGGTTGCAAAATTGGATGTGACTCACTTAACAAACACCCCATTTGTCAATGGAAATTCCAGTCCCAATCATGTCAGAAGTCAAGGACTACCTGACTTACAGCATCTTCCCAGTATCCAAAAGTGGGTACTTTTGGAGAGATCAGAACAGTCAACATGGTGGCCACGGCTGTACAATCAAAGTTGTACCTTTCCACCCATGGATTGCATGTGCAACATCAGTAGAAAATGGACATGCATGTTTGTGACTGCCATTTTTATTGTTTCGATCCCCTTGCCTACAGATGCTTCTATTTCTCTATCTCTTTCTCTACTTTTAGCATACTTTTTATTATGGAATGTTTTGCATTTTATAAGCTAAGTGAAACAATTGTTTATTTATATTTCAGGGAGATGAAAACTGTTAAAATTTGGAATCAATGAAATAGAAAATTCTTTCAAACTGACAAAGTGATACTGAAGTGCAATACGAATGGAAATGCCACATAAGCAATTACTGGTTGAAAAAGGAGGCAATAATTCTTATTTAATAGATAAATTTGGGGGAGGGGCATCTGTTGATTCAAAATTTACATCATTTACATAATTACCTTATTGAGTATATGACATCATTTCTGGTAGGCCATCAGTCTAATAGATAAATCTTGCCAGATATTTGCCACTATTGCAAAAATAAATATATCCATATTCCAAAAGAAAAATGTGCTGCATCTAAAGTCCACAAAACCAAAGGCCATTGAACTGAGAGTTTTCCAAGAACTGTACTACATTCAATTTGTCTGCTGCTATACGGTATGTGTTCAAGTGTTTCAAATAAGGATGAAACATTGGATCTAGTTTCCATTTTTGACATTATCTTAGAACATAGAACACAGAACATCAGAGATGGAAGGAACTTTGGAGGTCTTTTAGTCCAATCTCCTGCTCAGCCTCCATGATGTAACACCGATAATTTTGAAGGCAAACTGTTCCACTGGTTGATTGTTCTATTAGAAAATTTCTCTGTATGAAGAATGATTGTAGGAATTGGGTATGTCTAGTCTAGTGAAAAGAAGAATGAGGGGTGACATGATAGTGGTGTTCCAATATTTGAGGGCTGCCACAAAGATGGGGGTGGGGGGTCAACCAAAGCACCAGAAGGTGGGACAAGAAGCAATGGATGGAAACTAATCAATGAGGGAAACAATTCAGAACTGAGGAGAAATTCCCTGACAGTGAGAACAATCAATCAGTGGAACGGCTTGCTTTCAGAAGTTGTATGCGCTCCATCACTGGAGGTTTTAAAGAAGAGATTGGAAGTTACTTGTCCAGAATGGAATAGGGGCTCCTGCTTGTTCAATGGGTTGGGTTAGAAGAGCTTCAAGGTCAATTCTGTTATTCTGTAAATATCAAAAAAGCCAAACAGATGGATTTCAAAATGCCCTAACAAGACAGTTTTTGGACTGGAAATTACCAGAAAATCCTACACTAGACTGGAGGGGAAAAAACCATCCCAGGAACTGATGACAGCAAATTACTTCTTCAAAGGGGGTAAAAAACAATAATAGTTATGTTTGTGTAGCCACTCAATTTAATTCAGACAATTTGTTTCCCTAAGGGTTAGAGAAGCCTATTCCAATATCCCAACAAGAAAACTTTCATCTTTCTTGTTTGTGATTTCCCTAATACAGAGTATTTCCAGTTGGAGAGTTCCTAGCTCTCTTCAACCAAAGGTCTCTGGGAAATTTTTCACCTTTCCTTCATTTCTTGTGATTAAAAAAGGAAAGATACAAGTGGTAGTTGGAAAACATGAGAAGGCTATAATGGGATGACAACTGATTTACAGTGTACAGGAATGTTGTTCAATAAAAATCTTCTTTGGGTGCATCCTCAGAGTTTAATGTGTCTATATCACTCCAATTTGACAATACTAGCTTGCCTGCCATTTTCCACCCCAGGAGGCTGACATAAACAGGCGAATTTTTAACCCATTTGGAATGCAATCACTTCCTTGCAGTACATGAGTAGCCAGGAAAAGGAAGGGACATCATTTGACAGCTTAACACTATAAAGTTAGGAAACTGGGTGCTGGCAATATGTTTATAGATCACTACCGTTTGGGAAAGCACATTTCAACTCTCTTTCCTTTATAACAGTAAACAAGCCTGCTAGGTGACTTCATAGCGGACATACAACTGGGCGATTCCCTGCCACTACAAATGGGCTTACCAAGTGAGAGATTGATTATAGTGAGAAGAGATGTCACTGACATATCCTCCCTCCTTCACCCCCAGATCTTTCCTGTTCCAAAGCATCTTTATCAGAAAAACAATTGACACCTTCCTGCTGTTTTTGCTCAGTCCATAAAAGAGAATTTCCATGATTTAAGGCAGGAGGAAAGGGCCAGTCTATAGCCACTCCACACTGCTGCACATCTTTGGTTTTAATGAAAGATATTTAGAGGCAATATTATCTATCCTAAGAAAGAAAGAGGCAATGAAATAAAGAGGCATGTGTTTTCACAGTAAAAATCAGTATCTCTCCATCTGGAGAAGCTGACGACCAACCTTTAGTTTGAGGGAAATCTCCACTGAATTAAAGGCAATCAACACCGCATGACAACCGAACGTCTCTCATTGGGGAAAAGAACCTGTCGAGATCATCGCTTTGCTGACCTTTCTTTGGAGCCCTGCTAAAGGTTAATTCCTAAAAGTGCTACTACGATTGCCCATAACATAATTACTAATTAAAGCCATCTAACAAATTCCTCCAAAAGGCTAATATTAGCTTTTTCTTCTCAGTGAACAGGCAGATAGGCACATTCCTGCTTTCATCCCAGGAATATAACAGGGGTTGTATTCCCATTTCCTATGTAAAGACACCTTTGCTGGTAGGTAAGTACAAATTATTACAAAGCATCTCACTCTATGCCGGTTTCAAAGGGAGAACGGAGGCATAATTTGCTCCTACTGAAAGCAAGAGAACTTAAAGGACCTATAGCAATTATGGCTAGCGCTTTTCTAATGGGCTCCCACATCATCATGCTGCTCAACAAAATGTTTTACAAAGCATTAGAGGTGTTTTTTTTTTTTTAGAATAAACAACCAAGAGATCTGAAATGGCTACAAAAGATGTAATTCCAGCAGTGTAAGATTTTCAGGTTGCATTACCTACTCATTGCTCTAAAAACATGCACACACAAACTCATTCTAATTATATAGAGAGTGATTGAGCTGGAAGAAAAATGTAAGTACGACTATTTCCTTCCAATAATTTTTTCTTTCCTCATATCATTGTGTTCTTTATTTTTATTATTATTATTTCTTATTTTTTTGTATCTCTTCTTGAAGATTCAAATGTTTCTCATTTATTGTTTACTAACAGAATAAAAAGGGAAATATAGAAAAATATAACATTTTCTAAGCCTATTTCTAGGTAAAGGTAAAGGTTCCCCTTGCACATACAGTATGTGCTAGTCATTATCGACTCTAGGAGGCAGTGCTCATCTCCGTTTCAAAACCGAAGAGCCAGCACTGTCCGAAGACATCTCCATGGTCCTGAGGCCAGCATGACTAAACGTTGAAGACAGTGGTGGGTTTCAAAAATTTTTAGAATTTATTCTGTAGGTGTGGCCTGTTTTGTGGGAGTGACTCAGTGGTCATGTGACCAGGTGGGCATGGCCAACTTGGAAAATGTGGTGAAACTCACTTAACAATGCTTTTGCTTAGCAACCAAAATTTTGGACTCAATTGTGGTCATAAGTTCTCTTTTTCTTTCTTTCTTTCTTTCTTTCCTTCTTTCTTTCTTTCTTTCTTTCTTTCTTCTTTCTTTCTTCTTTCTTTCTTTCTTTCTTTCTTCTTTCTTTCTTTCTTCTTTCTTTCTTTCTTTCTTTCTCTCTCTCTCTCTCTCTTTCCTTCCTTCCTTCCTTTTGTCTCTCTCTCTCCCTTTATCTATCTATCTTTCTTTCTTTCATCTCTCTCTTCCACTTTCTTTTTCTTTCTTTTTTCTTTCTTCTTTTCTCTTTCTGTCTCTCTCTCTGTCTGTATGTGTGTCTGTCTGTCTGTCTCTCACTCTCTGTGTGGCTCTTTGTCTCTATCTCCCTCCCTCCCTCTGTGTCTCTCTCTGTCATTCTCTCTGTGTGTCTGTCTGTCTCTCTCTCTCTCTCTCTCTGTATCTCCTCCCTCCCTGTGTGTGTGTGTGTGTGTTTCCCACTCTCTTTGTGTGTGTGTGTGTCTCTCTCTCTCTGTCTCTGTCTCTCTCTCCCCCCCTCTCTCTGTAAGGTGCTGTCGTACCTGTCGTCCTGGATCAGGCTGAGCTGCCTGTCCTTCTTCAACACTTCCCGGGGGTGCACGTCCATCGTAAAATCCATCGGGCCGTCCAATGTAGCAGGACTCAGCATGACCTTGGCTGAGTACATGCAAACGCTCAAGTCTGCTGCTCGCTGCTCCTCAACTAGTTGCAAAGTTCTCTCTGGAGATTCTGGCGGGCAGAGGCAGCGCTGGCCTATAGAGCTTTGGACAAAGGATTTTTTTCTGTGGGATGGAGCCTGGGTGGCTGGGAAGTTCCCAGCTGAAGTAGAAGGTGAGGCTTTCAAACTAGTCTGGTCCTGCTTGAAAAGGCAGCTATGGCGGAGCGAAGGGTGCCCTGGCTGAGGAATTCCCTCCTTCAGTTAGTCTCTGGAATTTTTTTCCTTTTTTTTTTCTACAGAAGGGAAAGTTTTTTTGACTGTACAGCTCAATGTGATTAAGATCATTCTGCTCCTCAGTGGAGCCTTTGCACTTCTTGCCCACGTGCTGCCTTCTTCTCTCTGATAGCTGCCTGGTTAAAAAGGAGGAGGAGGCTGCACTGGTCCGGAGCCCATCCAGGAAGACGAACGCGAAGGAACCCTTCCCCTGCGGATGGGCTCCGGACTTGGTTTAGCCTCCCTGGATATCACAGCAGCCCCAAGAGCGCCGATCTCAGCATTTTTCGCATCAAGGCGTACTGCAAGAGGAAGTGAGTGAAGACCTTTTCCGGCCGATGCAACGGATTCCCCAGACTTGCTTTGCTGAGCAGTGGGCGACGGGCCCGCACCTCCACCAGCAGCAATCTGGAAAAGGTCTTCACTCAGTCCCTCTTGCAGCAAGCCCCGATGCGAAAAATGCCAAAATCAGCCACTTGGGGCTCCTGCTGCGATGTCCAGGGAGGCTAAACCAAGCTGCGCGCTTCTCACAGCCACTTTCCCGGATAGCCAAGAACCTTCGCGCTCTTCTCCATGCTCTCCTCGGCTCCTCGCGACTGCAATAGATGTCCAGAAGTGGTGGGGGCTGTCGGGCTGGAAACCCAAGCCCCATTAACCCCAAAAGCCACTGCACCAGCAAAGAGCTTACTTACCTGCTCAGCAGGCAGCAATAGAGAGCCAAGGGCTTTCTATAGGGCTCTTAGAGGCATGGTGTGGATGGGCGGGGGGAGCGATCAGACGTGCGCGACCGGATGGGTGGGGCCCAGGGGTGAGCGAGAGAGGAGGCATTTCACTGGTGGAACTGGTTCTAAAGAGCACGCTAGATTTGTGGAACCTCTTCTAGCAAACCAGTTAAAACCGGCAGGAACCCACCCCTGATTGAAGGTGCACAGAACGCTGTTACCTTCCCAGAAATTTGTGGTTCCTATTTTTCTACTTGCATTTTTACATGCTTTTGAACTGCTAGGTTGGCAGAAGTTGGGAGAAGTAATGAGAGCTCACTCCGTTATGTAGCACTTGAGATTTGAACCACCAAACTGCCAACCTTTCTGATCAACAAGTTCAGTGTCTTAGCCACTGAGCCACCATGTCCCTTCAAAACCTATTGCTAGTTTATTTCTAATTATTTTTGAGAACTCTCCCATAATGATATTTACTACTTAATATCTGCCCTCCTTGCCCAGTCTCAAGATGGACAGCTTATCATTTCTTGAGGAACAGTCCTACAACAAAGCATCCATCCAGAAATGGAACCAGCTCTCCTCTGTGTCACATGGTGGAGAAGCCCAGTGCTGACTTGTGACCTACAGGACTCCAAGTGCCCAGCTCTGCTCTGACTACCAATGCTCACTACTGGAACTTTGAAACAAACATTTGAAGGTTTACTCTGGCTGCTCAAGAGCAAAATATTTGAACTAATGCAATCAAGGCCAGAACTGAAAAATGATCAAATGTTTCAAAGCGCAGATTGTACAAAGAAGCAGAAGAAACAGTACATTAAATACTTAGCTTGTGCAAGAAAATTGTACAAACTGTTTATAAACTATGTCATGATACAGTTGTCAAAATTATTTACTGTAACATCTGCAAGAATTATCATGTCCCAGTAATGAAAAACTGGTTGAAAAAGTGGACAGGTTAAAATATTGTGGGATTTCCAAATACTAATTCATAAAGTGTTGGTTCATAACACACTAGATTTAACTGTGGTTGAAAAAAGATATGTGTGAATAACTAATGTGGCAAAACTAGGGGATGGTAGAATAGAAGACAAAGAATAGGAGAAGATCAAGACGTATGAAGATCTGAAAATTGAAATTGAAAGATTATGGTATAAATTGGCTATGGTGGTTCCAGTGGTTATCAGTACACTAGATATCCCAAAAGATGTTTTTTTCAAAAGGCAACAGGACTGTCTTTGTTTTTCCTTAAAGATGTTTCGCTTCTCATCCAAGAAGCTCCTTCAGTTCTGAAGAAAACATCTTCAAGGAAAAACAAAGAAAGTCCTGTTGCCTTTTGAAAAAGATCCTTTGGGATAACCATGACCTGGGTGAGAATCTCCATAGACTAGATGGTACACTAGATGCCATACCAAAAAATTTCAAACAGCACTTAAAACATCTGTGCACCAATAACACTTCTATTAGTCAATTGCAAAAGGCATGCTGCTTGGATCTGCATATATACAACAGAGTATGATATCCTTGGTTCTTGGGAAGATGCATATGAAGGCCATTTTAAACTGATTGGGCTATATTTTCTAATTTAAATTTCTAATTCTGAAAGGAACATCTCAGGAGAGGAATATCCAAATTTGAAATATTCCTGCCTTCCCTGTACCCAACTCTAGCTAAAATGTCCTACCGTTGACATTTCAGAGCAGTTGTAGTAGAAATAGCAGCAGGTATGTATTGCCTTGATTTTATAGTATCAAGTTACAAGAGCTAAAGCAGAAGGAGAGGAGCATAAGGTGAATGAGATGGTAATATGAGGACAGAGAAGATGGAGACAGATGCAGGATTAGAATCTTGAACATGTGCTTTCTGCAATTGTCACTGTGTGATATTTTGTTCATGGCCATTTTTGATGTTTGCATATAAAATTAATGAGTACATTCTTCAGCAGGGCTAGGGGAAAAAAGAATAAGTACATTCTTTTGCGATGAAGCAAACATAAGGCATCAGGACATTTCACTCCATGACCGAAGCATCAGCAAGAAGGCTATTTAAATTGAGGAAATGTAATGGCAAAACAGATCCTATTGTTTCAACCTAAATTAGTCTTCATTTTCACAGATCTTTCAGTTCACAGTTAGCACACTCCTACAAATAAGCAAGATAATGATAGGTAGTCCAAAATAGTCATCAGTAGTGGACAATTACCATTTAATAGTGTTTTATGGTATCAGTTAACAATATGTTCTCTATGTTGCAAATTATGATCACGCGTTTTTTATACAGATGCTATATCACTGCTATTATATACACAACAAAAAAGATTTAAGAGTTATTTAGTAAGTTTGCCTGTGAAATTAATCACTAGGCAGCTCTGAGTTCAGGCAGCGGGAAATTGGGGTCAGGGCAGGTTGGGCAATAGCTCATTGGGATGGGAAAACCTGAGTATCTCTGCCTCTGCAGAGTTTTTATGAATCTTGAAAATTCTGCATGCCTATTGCTTTCAGTTGAGCCACAGTCAGTCCCTGGACTGCCCTGGAATTGTTTCTAATGGGTGCAGAATACTCATATTGGAATTCCAGGTTCTCTTGCTAATAAAGGGGAAACTTCTGAGTAAGACATTGATAGTATCAAAAAGAAGTGTGTGTGAGAGAAAAAAAGCAGAGAGATCACTCCATCTTTGATGGTTGCATTCTCTGTGTGACTACAACTCTGAATACATTTGATGAATGATGTCTGCATGTTTTTGAACAGGATTGCTGTTGTTTTGTAGCCTTCAAATATGGGGTTTATATCTATCTCTTCAGATTATTTTTGTGCTTGGTTGGGATGATACTCAGTACATCAGCAAATCTTTTGCAGAAGAGTTACATAGAAAGCTCTGGGCAGTCATGCATGCATTTCTGCTGTCCACTTTGTGTAACTGTTCCCTATTGCTCTGAGGAAGGGGGCAACTCTCCCCACATAGCACTAGTGCCAGCAATCACACATAGCTTGTATCAAAAACCTGGGAGAAAATTGCCAGAAAATTTTGTTCTCCCCTTTTTTAATAGAGTGGAATCAAAGGGCTTCTCTACTCCACAAGCAACTCCAGCTCTCGCAACATGACAGTAACTTTGCATTTTCCTTTTGGCTGGCCACAAATAGTAGATTGGGGGATTAAAAGTGAAAGAAGTGTTGGTTTTCAACATTCCAGAATGGCAAGAGGAGACAATTTGGTGAAGTGGTTAAGGTACCAGGATAGAAACCGGGAGAGTGTGAGCTCTCTAATCCTGCCTTAGGCATGAAGCCAGCTAAGTGACTTTGGGCCAGTTACTCTCCCTCAGCCCTGTGATGAAGACAAGAAAAAACCACTTTCAAAAATGTTGCCAAGAAAAGTGCAGAAACTAAACAGGTAGTTGCTAGGAGTCAATGCTGTCTCAAGGACACCATTTAAAAAAAAATTAGCCAGAGCAGAGGTAATTGAAAAGCTGACTTCAAAACATTTGGAGAAATTGGGGAGTAGAAAGAAAGGCACATGTTAGGGCCCTATACCTTCTTAAAGTGGGGTTATCAGTCTGCAAAAACTGACTGGACTGGCTTCCATAGGAAAACAATATCAGATGCCTCTTTCACAGCATGTAACTTTATCTGGACAAGCAGTGACATGAAAAGGAAATGTTTTATTATTACAATGTTTGCTTCTCATTCATCACAAGTGAGCTACTGATTCTTTCATTCTTCTTCTCCCTTTAAATTAAAAAGTATCCCATTCTGGGTTATTTATGCATTATACGGCTTTGCTCATGTGCAGATTAATGCTATTATATGATATCCGCAGGCTGCATTCAGCGTAAAATTCTTAGAGAGAAAAATGGCTGAAGCAAAGAAGTATGGATGAGAAACAGTTTTCTCTTTATTTTTCTTCCCCTCCCCCCTCCCCCCCCCCATGTAGATGTTTTTACTGCACAGAGCTCCCTGGGTTGTGAGACAGCTGGCTGATTAATCAAGTAAGACAGTGGGGTTTTTTATATAAAAATCAATTAAGAAAATAGACAAGACAAGACTTGATAGAAGAAGCCTCCCTTGAGGTGGCAGAGGTCTAGCGTGGCTGATAGAACAGGCACATGTTCCATGAAAGAGAAAATTTAGTTTTCCTCTCGAAACAAGCAGACAAAAGAAGGGCAACTAGAATGTTTTGATATTACGGTGTTCAGTAGCAACTGGGCAACCAATTACTAAAAGATAAGAATCTGCTAAAATGGAATCATACAAGATGTGTATTTGTATGTGTGAAAGAGAAAGTTTATTTATTATGCATATTTGATGCCGCCCAAACAGCATGCAACTGTGGCCTGCTAACAGTTAACAAAATAATCATAATAAACATTTAACATACATTTTAAAAACCCTATCAGACTGGAGCAAAGCCCAAAAAAACCCAGCCAGAAACAGGCTTAGCTATAACCAGGTTCAAAACTCAGGGGGAAAGACTTATGAGAGGGTGGCAAGGCCAGAACCATCCAAATCTCTGGAGTGGGGGAGGCTTTTTCTTAAGGCAGGCACCTCCACAGAGAAGGCACACCTCCTGGGTCTCATTAGATGATCTTAATTGATGGAGGGGATCTAGAGCACATCCACCCTGACAGGGCACAACTGGAATTCTGCCAAGCCTGATGCTAAATAATCTAGCCCTATTCTAGGAAGGAATTTATAGCTGATCACAAGCACCTTGAACTGAATCCTGAAGTCCAATCTTTTTTTTAAAAAATAAAATATATATCTGAAGATTCTGGAGGGAGGAATTGCTGTTGAAGAAAATTATCAAAAAGGACATGGGGATCACTGAACCATTTTGCATTCTGACTCCAGTCTCCTGTCTCACAGTAGCCTAAAACAACAGTCCCAACTTGATCAACAGGGTGGGAATATTAACAAGGTATCCAACGACCCTCTAAGAATGCAAATGGCCAGCTTTCTGCAAGGAATATAAATCCTTCCATTCCCCACTATCCTGGCAGAGCTGAAGAAGCTTCTTGGATGAGAAATGAAATGTCTTCAAAGAAAAAAACAGAAAGTCCAGTTGCCTCCTGAAAAAGCACTTTTGGGACAACCATGACCTGGATGACTGAGAATCTCTACAGACTTTTAAGGAATTCAAAATCTCTGCATCAGGATTGCCACTGAGTTCTCCCTAATATTGATGCTCCAAAATCTGAGAGATTAAGGTCTGAGGTTTGGGGGGAAAGGGTCATTTGGGTTAAATTACTCCTTTTATGTTGGAAATCCCTTTCTGCAGTGGGGGGGGGGGAATACAATACTATTTCATGGCTTCTGGTTCTGGAACACCCTGCCAAGTTCTACAGATTGCAGCCTAATAACTGATTGTTATATTTATGTCTCTCTCTGCTTCTCCTAATTGGTTCCAAGTATATACCATTTTATTTTTCTGCCAGTTAACATATTTCATATTCCATGGAGCATCACATCTGTCAGCTGAGAAGATGAAACTATATTTCTTCTACATATTCACTGATAATTTAGGGGACTTGGGGGAGCCTGTTTCAGGGGTTTCATTGAGATAGTAGCATAAGACAAGCTGGATCATCCAAGCTACACTGCAGCACCGTGAGATGTCATGAAGTGGAGGTTGCAACAATCTTTTCCCTGATGCCCTGCAGAGCACTTCAGGGATTTACACAAAAAGGAAGGCAAGGATGGATGATAATAAAACTTGTTTCTATCTAGGGAATGTCCTCAAAATCCTCTATAATAGATACCTGTCCATCTGCTCTTGCGCACACATGCAACACCGGGGGGGGGGGGGAGAGAAAGAAAGAAAAACAACAAGTGATATTAAAAATGTTCCAATACAACCTACAGTTTGACATCCTGTTTATTATTATACTGTTACATCATAGCTCTCAATACTGTATGATAAGAGTAAAAACGTTTCATGATAACTATCAAATATTGTCAAAAATCAATGATCAGATAATCAAGTAGCACTAACATCAAATATAATGGAGTGCTGAAAAAAAGATATCAAATCCCAGAAGGATGTTCTAAATTTTAAAAGATTGCAAAGTAGATTTATGAGACAATAAAACCCCCTTAGCTGTATTGAATGATGGGATCAGGCTGAGCGCTTTGGTCATGGTTTGGATTTGGTGGCCAATTTTTAAGATCTTGAAATGACTATTATTAACTGCAAAGACAATACTCCATATTTCAGTACACATTAGAAGGTAAATGTTCAAAAGCTTAGGTCATATTCCTTGGATAGGAGATTAGGATGTAAGCTAGAATGGTAGATTAAGAAAAGTTTCTTGAAGAAAAGGCTCTTATGGGATGTGTTATGAATACTTGGTGAATGAATCCTGAAGAATAAATAGTGCCTCAGAAAGTGAAACCTGTGAATGAGGCCCAAGGCTAGAGGCTGAGAGCAAGGAGAGTGTCATGGCTAGAATACTGCTGCTACCAGCATCCTCGGAGGTTCAATTCATAAAACTCCACCAATGATCCACCATTCTCCCTTAACCTACATTGCACAGCTGAACCAATTGAGTAAAACATAATGAATATAATAAAAAGAATAATCATCCTAAAGATCCAAAACAAAATGAAGCAGTACCTGCAGCAAATCGCCATGATGCCAAAAACAGGACATGCATGCAATGACATCATCATCATTAGGTACATGCATTCTGATACCCAATGCATGTCATCATTATTGTCTTCTCCCCACAGAAGCCCAAGCAGCAGCTACTCCCATCCCAAACCAAAAAAAGATTATGTTGATCTTCATTTGATTGGGGTCTTCTGGTCATGAAATGGATACAAGTTAGAGGTAGAGGAAAATCAAAACACTTAAATAAATGTTGAATGTGATTATTTTGGCCCCTTGTGATGATGATGAAAATGAAGATACTGAAGATAATGATTCCTTATTTCCTTACATATTGCCCTGCTAATGTCTCAGAGAGACAATGGCTCAAGAACTGGGTCACAGCATCTGAAGCTCAGAGAGACTTCACCTGGATATGTTTTAACCTCCTGAAAAGGAAGGAAGCTTTGGATGGTATTTCCCTCCCTTCAGATTAAATAATTGCAATAGCCCAGCTTTATTCTAATGTGGCAAAAAGCTTGAAAAGCAAAAAGAGCCCTGAAAGTCATGCCACTGTTTTCTCTAACCCATGAAAGCCTTTCAGGGATTATTGTTACTGGTTGACCTACTATTTATTAAGAAGCATTACTAACATTTGACAGCAATCCTTTTTTATACTTCCATACAAGTTATCCCCAACTTACAACCATTTGCTTAGTGACTGTTCAAAGTTGCAACAGAACTAAAAAAAAAGTGACTTATGACTGTTTTTCAGGTTATGATCATTACCATATCCCCATGGTCACATAATCAAAACTTGGATGCTTGGCAACTGGCATGTATTTATGATGACTGCAGTGTCCCAGGGTCATGTGATCACTTTTTGCAAACTTCTGACAAGCAAAATCAGTGCAGAAGCCAGATTCACTAACAATTGTATCAAAGGTTGTAAAATGGGGCAAAACTCCCTTAACAAGTGCCTTGTTCAGCAGCAGAAATTTTGGACTCAGTTGTGGTTGTAAGGCAAGGACTATCTGTATTGGAATCTTTCTCACTACATAGTTTCAGATTGTAAAATTTGAGAGAAACCCCTTTAAGCCTACTGATTTGGGCAGTAGAACCCACAGCATCCCTCTCTGTGGCCAACGGGGAAGGCACACACTCCCAATTGAGAACCAGTAGTGAAGGTAAGTTGATTACACACCTGGGCAGGATGTTTCCCCGGAGGCCACTGTGACAAGCTTAGCACTTTGAGTAACTGGTGGTAGTAATGTAGCCTTGGTTCCAATAAAGGAGAACATTTATAGCTCAAGGTTGAAGTGAGGGGTCCTTGATGCTCTCTGAGCTTGGTTGTTTTCTTGCAGACGTTTCATTACCCAAACTAGGTAACATCATTGGTGCTAGTAAGTTGTGAATTTGCTTTTAGTTTATATTCTAGTGGCCAAGAACCCCACGTGGCCCTGTTTGCCCAGGCTGGAACCAGTGATCCTTGCACATGCCCAGAAGCAGAGTCTTGCACCTTCTTAACTGTGTGTTTGAATTTGACAGGATATAGGCAGTCTGAGCAGGTCCACTCTTAGAGGCAACTTTATCATCAGCTGTGACCATCAGAAGCTAGTTGTCCTTCCAGGAGTGGAGCTTTGGCAGCAGCCTTCACTGCAATCAGTTTGTGTGTTGATATGGGGAAGGGTGCAGATTCCATCATCCTCAAGCAGTTGATTAGAGGTGATGATGAGTCCTGGCATCTGAAGCCTTCATTCGCATTAGAGTTGGGTACAATAAAAATAGGCCCATTGATCATTCCATTTTCAAAGTAAGACTGTTGCTGATGGATGTTCCACCAGCTCTTTGTTGCAGACACTTTTGTTCTATATACCTCTGTGTACTTACCTTACGTTCCTCCTCTGATCTGTCAGTAGTACTAACCTATTTTTGCAACATATTTCCCTTTAGCTCAGTAAAACTTTAAAAGTTAAGCTGAAGAAGGAGATGGAAAAGGGGAAGCTGGCACGAAGCCCCGCATTCATGGTAGAGACTGTAACACGTGCCTTGCTTTATGATCAGTTCTTACCATAACTAAAGACCAAATAAATTTCCTCGCAAAGGAATCAGGTTTCCTTTCTCCCCTCGGTGATGATGAACGGATTTCACCTCTAGAGGGCGCTCTCCGTTTTCGTATTTGTTCGCCCGCGTGCTTGGGTGTGCACGGGGTGCGTTTGGCAGCCAGCCGCTTGCTGGAGAATCTTCCCATCATGGGATACTGCTAGGTTTGTCTTCCTGACCGAGAAATGAGTTGCTTTAAGGACAAGTATAATAAAAGTAATGCATTAATAATTTAGAGTCTCAAGAAAAAGCCCGGGCTTGTTTAGAATATTTTATGAGGAATTTATTCCCGATAATTGAAAAGAAGAGATTGATCACCAGGGCTTTAGCATATTACTTAACAAAACCTGGATAAAGGGACTGCTCGCATCAGGCATCTAATAGGCTTTCTCTTCTGTTTAAGATCAGATAAATGGTGAAGTGGGATCTACTTAGTTTTATTTTTAGCAATTAAATAACAGGAGAAGAGTTTGGAGGTAGGAAATTGCAAGGGAAGCCTACCCCTCAATTCCTCTCTGCCCACAAACGTTTTCACATACAAATAGTGTTTAAATAACTGCACTAGGAAAACGAGGTATTTGTGTTTTCTAAAGCTTTTGAAACAACTTTATTAAATGCAGACAACACCGAATCCTTTTTGTGCTTAAAATATTAACTCTTTCTGGAAAGGCACTGCAGATTCTTGTTACCAGGCCTTTCTCCTTAAGGTGTGGGTGCCGATGGGGCTATTTGCCTTCCCATTCTGTTATCTTTAAGCAGGAGATGAGTTGCGCAACCTTACAACTTGGACCTCACATTTTGAGGGGGCCTCTGAAAATAAACAAGATTAAGCAATTTTAAGCATTGTATTTTCATGTATCATTCTTAATTCAAACTTGAGTATAGAAAGATGCTTGCTTTCCTTACATTATTCATTTTTCATTGCATTTTGCTACCTAAATTAAACTTTATTATTTCTGTTTTACAATTCCTTTTTGTGGAATAAGACAGCACGACTTCCAACATGCAGCTTGAATTTCATTGTCAGAAATATAGATAGCCCTCTTGTTGTTATAATGTAATTGTTGGAAGTGACATAAAAGATGATTGAGTATATTGTTGATATAATGTAAAACAAAAAGCTGCCAATGTTTATTTCTTAATTTTTGATCCTTTTTGTTCTGTAAAAGTTGTGAGATTTGGGGGGATTTCTACCTTTCGCACGATATAGCTGTCAAAATTTTCTTGTACCTATTTACTCTTTCCTATAAATATTTGTAAAAACCAATAAAATTCTTTAAAAAAATATATAGATAGCTCTCAACTTACAACCACAATTGAGCCCAGAATTTATGTTGCTAAGTGAGAAATTTGTTAAGTAAGTTTTGTAACATTTTACGACTTTTCTTGCCACATTTGTTAAGTGAATCACTGCAGTTGTTAAGTTAGTAATATAGTTGTTAAGTGAATCTGGCTTCCCCATTGACTTTGCTTGACAGAAGGCCGCAAAATATGATCATGCGACCTTGGGACACTGCAACTGTCATACATATGAATCAGTTGCCAAGTAGCTGAATGTAATTCACATGCTGCAATGGTCATAAGTGTAAAAAACAGTCATAAGTCACTTTTTCATTGCTGTTGTAACTTTGAACAGTCACTAAACGAACTGTTGTATTTACAGGACTACCTGTAAATGTAATGGAGCAACTACAGGCTGTGATTTGACTCACAAAAGCTTTTGTGTGTGCTCCATCCAACCTGGGCCTGGGGAGACCACAGAGGAGCAACAAAAACCACCCACCTTGCTTGAATATCTTCTTGTGTTGGGAGAATATTCTAAAAAAAGTTCTATTCCAGGGGTGTCCAAACTTGGGAACTTTAAGACTTGTGGACTGGAATTCTGGGAGTTGAAGTCCACAACTCTTAAAGTTCCCAAGTTTGGACACCCCTGCTGCAGCCTGATTCTAGTCGGCAGCACATTTCCATTTAAAAATTGGCCTAAATGAAAATAGCCTTTTAAAAGGATTTCCGTACTTGCTTTGACAGAGAGTAGCACTGGGACATTACACTTGACTTCCCTCCCCACTCCGAGCATTCTGGCTACACACTTTAACCTTTGAATAAGTGCCTGTAATTAGATGGCAAAGCAGGGAGACGAATAAACAGTGGTGTGGCTATTTAGATACAGTAATGCATAGGGAAAGTGATTACACGCAGCCCAGAGCTACCACTCCTGTACTTGCTGCATATATTCATAGACCAATTATAAGCATCAGGAAAGTGAAATTAAAGGGCACTAGAAAACTCTTAGACGCAGACCTTTATTATTTTGCCCTGAAGTAAAAAAGGTCTGCAAAAATGTCTGGCTCCTGGAGTAACAGAGAAAAATGTAACGATTTACAAGCTCTTAAAAATCAAGAAATAGCCAGGAAAAAAATCAGTCATATCATATGTTGTTGTATAGAAGCCCATTATTTCCTCAGCACCTCCACAGTTCTACTTTTTCTTGCTCTATCATAATGGGAGGAATAATCTGCCTGCCCACTGTTCGCTGTATCTTCATTCATCTTAGCTATAAGGGGGGGGGGGGGAGAGAATAAAGTGCATAGGCTGCACAATAGGGGGAACATGTTGTTTATATAATTCAGATTTGTGGCAGGCGTAACATTGAAGAGCAGAGCTTTCTGGGTGCAGTTAAGGGTGCTAGTCATCACCTTTAACATCCCCATGGTTTAGAACCTAAATATCTCAGCCAAACATCTCCCTGAGGTTTCAGCTCATCCTTTGATATCTGGACCAGGGGTGGACTGCTGGCCGGGTTCAGGGGAACCCATAGGTAACGTTATGGCTGGTTCAGAGAACCTCCCAATCCCACCCCTGGCTGGCCCTGCCTTCTCCACCTCTCCCATTTGCCCCTCCCAGGAGTCTCCATGAGGCTCATTTTGGATGTGAGGTAAGTGGGAGGGGGGCTCACGAGGGGGCACATGAGGTTCAGGGAGGGGAAAAAAAGCAGGCCTCCCAGAAGGCCTCCAGAGCCCGAGGGAGGAAGTTTTCACCCTCCCAGAGGCTCGAGGAAAGCCTCCAGAGCCTGGGGAAGGTGAAAAGCCCGCCCCTGCTGCCGCCACCATACAGGAGGCTATCTAGGCTGCACCCACCCAACAACCAGGAAGAGAACCCATTGCTGAAATTTTTGAAGCCCACCCCAGGTCTGGAGTAAAAGTCTCTCACTATGGTGCTACCCTTAGGACATGTCATTTGGAACCTGGGTTTGGCCTTCTCTGTTGGTGCCTCTCTTCTCATCATACCAGGTATCCCTCAACATACCGTATTTTTCGGAGTATAAGAGACACCTTTTTTCCTCAAAAAGGCTGAAAATCTGGGTGCATCTTATACACTAAATACAGCATTTTTCACCTCCCGAAACTCCACCCCATTCACCAAAATGGCCGTGCATACTCTTATGGAGGCTTTCAGAGAGCTTCTGGGGGCTGGGGAGGGCAGAAATGAGCGAAAAACTGGCCAGGTTTTTTTTTGCCCCCCAATTCCCAGCAGCACTCTATAAGCCTCCATAAGACTATGCATGCAATTTTTGTGATTAAAAACGGGCACGTTTTTGCAAAAAACTGGCTGTTTTTGTTCATTTCTGTCCCACACCCACCACCCCAAGAGCACTCTGCAAGCCCCCCCCCCCAAAGCCTATTCATTCCTTTTTTTAAAACAAACGGGCTCATTTTTGCAAAGAACGGGCCATTTTGGGGAGGTTTGCAGAGTGCAAAAACTTTTGGAAAGCTCTTTAACTGATTGAAAAGAATTACATTGATCAAGTGCTGTGCCAGCAGAAATACCTACCTATCTACTCTCTCTCTCTCTCTCTCTCTCTCTCTCTCTCTCTCTCTCTCTCTCTCTCTCTCTCTCTCTCTCTCCCTCTCCCTCTACCTACCTACCTACCTACACACACACTCTCTGTCTACCTACCTACTGTATTTCTCTATCTCTCCCTTTATCTACCTACCTACCTACCTACCTACCTACCTACCTTCTCTCCCTAGCTATCTACTGCATTTCTCTCTTTCTATTTCTCTCTCTCTATCCCTCTACCTACCAACTTACCTACTCTCTCTCTCTCCCTACATATCTACTGTATTTCTCTCTTTTTTTATTTCTCTCTCTCTATCCTTCTACCTACCAACCTCCCTACACACACTCTCTCTCTCCCTCCCTCCCTACTGTATTTCTATCTATCTATCTATCTATCTATCTATCTATCTATCTATCTATCTATCTATCTATCTATCTATCTATCTAT
Organism: Natrix helvetica; assembly: GCF_964273705.1. Classification (NCBI taxonomy): domain Eukaryota; kingdom Metazoa; phylum Chordata; class Lepidosauria; order Squamata; family Natricidae; genus Natrix; species Natrix helvetica. Next base: position 182,889,579 of record NC_138548.1, read on the forward strand.
CTATCATCTATCTCTATCTATCTATCTATCTATCTATCTATCTATCTATCTATCTATCTATCTATCTATCTATCATCTATCTCTATCTATCTATCTATCTATCTATCTATCTATCTATCTATCTATCTATCTATCTATCTATCTATCTATCTATCTATCTATATCCCTTTATCTACCTACCTACCTAACTACTCACTCACTCTCCCTACCTACATACTGTATTTTTCTCTCTTTCTCTCCCTCTATCTACCTACCTACTTTTTTAAAAATTTGCCTCTTCAAAACCTTGGTGTGTCTTATACTCCGGTGCATCTTATACTCCAAGAAATACGGTAGTTTTTCATAAAGCCATCAAAATCTGTCTGTTTCATAGGCCACAGGTTCCAAGAGTCTGTTTCTGTCTCTGTTGAAAGTATATGGGATACAGTTGTGTCTCACAAGTTTATGAAGCCATAAATGGCTCAGAACCAGGGATGATTTGAGTGGCATAGAAGCTTAGTTTGAACCAAGTTAAAATCAATACATAAAAATATACACAGCGATGCAGTATTTTGTATGCCTTCACTTTTAATAGTGACAATAAAGACAGACGAAGTAACATATCTGCAGAGGTTTCAGAAAAACCTCCTCTGTACCCCCAGCTAGTTCCTCCTGACTCAGCAGATACGGTGGAGTAACTCGCTTAAGTAGCTTTAATGGTGCAGCAGGGCAGAATGGTCAATAATAGGTGCGTTCCCCTGGGTCAGCAACGCTTCATCCTGTGGGTACTTTTATGTCTCCCACAGGCCACAGATCTGTGAGTGAGGCTGTAATGGTGTCTCCCTTTTGTCATTTTGCACTTGCAGAGATGGAGACAAAGTAATGATATTCATTTCTTACACCTGGTGAACATTGAAATTGCAAGGCTGATGAACGCAGTGGTTTCCAGCTGGGTACTGGAAGTCAAACTGTGTTCCCGCTCTGCTTGCCTGCTTCTTGATAGATAGCACACATCCATCTCTGTGCTGCCAGATCTTGGTCTTCCTGCAATAAAGGGTAAGCCACTGCAACTCAGGCCATTTTTGCTCCGAAAGCAAAAAGTCAGAGTCACCTTGCACCTTTCCGGCTTCTTGTTTTTTTGGCATGCAGATCTGCTGTCTGAAGGTCCAGAAAAAGGACACCGGCTGTTAACACCACAGCCAAATGTGAGTTACATCATTATTTATCTCATTTATATTGGATGCAGAAGAACAATTAAAACAATTAACAATTGAAATTGGCACCCTAGCAGAAGAAATGTGCATTGGGCTTTTACCTATTGAAGAGGCACATTCCTTTTTTAGGAGACCCTCTCTGACTGCAGACTCATATCTCTGCAAACCTGGCCTCTACCTTTGTTCATACCTGTCAGTCCAGGAGTTTTTGCCTTGTCTGCTACATAACTCACACAATTCTGCCATTTCTCCTCTGGTTTCAGGCTTTGCATAAGACAAAAAGGACACCAAGAAGCCAAAAGTGTTTGAGGGGAGGGGGCTGTAACAGCAACAGAATAATTACTTCAAGTCAAGGAGGCCCTTGACCACACCAGTTCCCCAGTGAGAAATTCTGACAATATTCATGCAACAATTCATGTCAGCAACATTCACAATGTTGTTATAGCCACATGCTAGTTGTGTTCTTTGCACATATCTTGCAGAAAGTAGAAAATGGCAAATAACATTTTTTGGTGGTGAAGTTCAACTTATAGCAAACTTATCTTTTATCTACTTTATAATATGTAAAAATATTTTACATTAAATTTTCTCTTCAAAAAGAGAGTGTTTATCTCTTTGATTTCAGTCTTTTCACTATGAAGTAGAGAAGATATATATTTTTCCCAAATCCTCTTATTTTATGCTTTATAACAAATTGATGTACTATATCAAGGGCACTTCTCTTTTTAAAGGGCAACCTGCTTTTTTCACTCCTAGGTAGATACTGTAAATACACTAAACAGTTTAATTAACTTTTAAAGTTTTTTGTTCAATATACCAGCTCAGTATACCTTGTAAATAGAAAAGAACCAATCTCTTGAGCATCATGGATTGGAAATCCCACTCATAACAGTGAGCACTGTCTGTTTGTCTCTTGAGCAAAACATATGCTTTTTCAGAATCAGACATTTGTAAACAACAAATAATTGCACAATCTGGTAGCCACCCTGAATCCACCCATAGATGACACTTCTGTACCAAGCAATTTTCAGAGCAAGTACCAATTACACTAATAATAAAATCGTGTGCTGTCTTCAGACTGTGAAAGTGTTATTTATGCATTATTTGTTCCTTTTCATGCTTTTTTATGTGAATTCAATTTAATGTTCATAGATGCTCCGTAAGATTGATCAAGTTAAGGAAGGAACTAGTCCATGGTGAAATTGATAAAAAAAAAAATTTTTTTTAAAGCAGAACAAATGTCTGTAGATGTCCATGGCTGGCTGAACACCCCAGTCGCTGCAGGGTGTCAAAAACCATGACTTTCAGATGTTTCCAATTTTTAACTCCTGTCAATTGTGGTGAATTTTAAGTAAATTGCTTATTGAATGCTCTACACAATAATGTTACAAGTGGTCCTCATTTAGTGACTGACTCATGTGGTGATTGTTCGCATTTACTATTGTGATGAAAAATAACCAATCCTTGGATTTATAGCCTTCACAGATCTGTAAAGCAAAGGTGAAGTAAGATAGTAAACACAGTCACAGTTTCACTTACCAACGCCTTTGCTTAACAACCAAGTTGCCAGTCCCAACTGTAACTCTCAAACGAGGAATATCTATAGTCACAAGCAAAGAACCTTTCATTCTATACTATTGATGACAAACCTTTTTGCCATCGCCTGCCAAAAGTGAGGGAAGCGTGAGGTGTTGTGCGCTCACATGCCTTCCCCCCTGTGCATGCGCGCATGCCCCCCGCCTCCCCTCACGTTTGGCACGCAATGGTATGGTGGGCCCGTTTTTTGCCCTCCCCAGGCTCCATAGGCTCTCTAGAAGCTGGGGAGGGCGAAAATGGCCTCCCCCCACCTCCCACAGGCCCTCTGGAGGCTGGAAATGGCCCGTTTTCCAACTTCTGGTTTGTCCATAGGGCCGTTTTTTACCCTCCAGAGGCTTTAGGGAAGCCTCCTGAAGCCTCCAGAGGGTGAAAAATGGCCCAATGCGCAAACCAGAAGTCTGTTCCCGAACTTCCAGTTTGTTTTTCACCCTCCGGAGGCTTTGGGATAGCCTACGGAGGGCAGAAAATGGCCGAAAATGAAGGCTGAAATCAGCTGGCCAGCATGCGCATGCTGCTGGAGCTGACAGGGCAATGCCTCCCGTGCCCTAAGAAATGGTTCTGCGTGCCACCTGTGGCATGTGTACCATAGGCTCACCATCATGGTTCTATACCATTGATGCCCAAATGTTCTGGGAAATACATCAGAAATCCTCTTAAGTACACAAAGAGAGAAACACAACACTAGCACAACAGTTGTTAGTGGCGATCCTTTTGAGACTTCTAGAGCCCAATGATGCCAGTACTGATGGTGGTGCTGTGATGCAGGCATCCTTTTTTGCCATGTATTTTGCTCGTAGTTCTGGATTTTTTAACAGATTGTAAAACATTTTAGCAGTAAGAACTAAGTCGGAAGCCCTCAACATTTGGAATAGCTCAGCTCATAAAATGCTAGCTGAATTTGGGTGTCCTCTTAGACAGAGCAAGAGCACTGCCAAAGCTCTCTCTCAGCTGTGCTTCATGCTTTGCCTGGGTAAGTGTTAGCCCAGCAAGGTAGCCCAGATAAGAAGCATAATCATGAGCATCACCCCTATCTTTTATTGTAAGGTTTCGTTAAAAGAATCTTGCGAGACTCAAAGTATTTCTCCCCCTCCCCTTTCCTTTTACTCTCTGGAACACTAGGAGGGCTCCTACCGAAACATTTCCCACATCACACACACACTTTCTGTGGGTGGATACATCTTTTACATGCCAATGTCCCATTTGCAGCTCTCCCAACTGTCTTCAAGGTCATTTCTATGGACCATTGCAGGAAGCCTGCTCTGTGCCCAGGCAGGATGGGATGGGATGGGAGCATGATCTCAATCACTCTAAATCAGAAGAAAATGAGTAGCTGAGAGATGTCTGTGTGTCTGTGCATGCATGTTCATGTGTGTGCAACACACACACACACACACACACACACACACACACAAAAGCCCTAATGGATTTCAAATACTCCAGGATTGAGCAAGTGTTCCATCAATGAAAGCAAATCATTAATGTTGTTTCTCTGATGCCTGGAAACTTCTCTGCAGCTTTTGGGAAATACCCCATGTGAGAATTAAGAAAGATAACACCTCAAGCTAAAGGGGCCAGGGAAAAAAAGCATTCAGAGCATTTGTGGAATGGAAGTAGATAACTGAGAGGTTGAGAATGTACTGCTTTTCTCTAAAAACCCAATATAGAATTTCTTATTTGCTGTGGGAGAGCCTTTCCTCTGCTTATTGATTTGTAATGAAAGGAGATTTTCAAACACTGCAATCAAAAATGTATTTACTTTCAAGGGAGTAAATTCTATTGAGCAAATTGCAATTTACTTTGAGGTAAGCAAGCATAAGCTAACTTGGAAAGTGCCATAAATCTTGCATTCATCAATAGGAACAGAAATCGAGAAGCCTTAGCTCTGGACTTAGGGGGCCTGATGAAGAATAGAACAGAGTTCCTGCACCTTGAATCACAGAAATGTGAAATAGAGGATGTCAGCAGGTGCTATTGACCTGCTGGTGTCACCTGCTGACATTCTTTCTTCTACATCCATTTTGTATCTGGTCAACCTCACTGTTTGGGTTCTATAATTAATTCTATGTGATTATTCCCAAATCCATTAGAAGAATAAACATCTATTTAGCAGTGAAAGAAAAGGAATATAGTCTTGAAGTCAAAAAGGAAATCAATATAGGATTTTAGCAATATAGTTATATGCTAAAATAAGACACAGGATATCAAATTGGCCCAACAGCAAATAAATTAACTTCAAAATGACATCCATTAAGACACACAAAACATTCAAATGTATTTTATATTTAAAAATTGAGAAAAGTCTGCACATTCAGTCATCCGACTTCCAAGCCTACAGGCTATATTCTAAGAAAACAATGAAGTGTGTACTGCCTTCCCAGTTTATTTATAGTATGGAAAACTGATTAGGATGGCTGAAAAAAGCAATATTGCACTGAACTTCTCATTCAATATTCTGGCATCATTATGTCAACTTCGCCATAGAGGGAAGAAAGCATTTTCCAAAGTGTTCACACACACACCCTTTTTTTTTTCTTGGGGACTTGTCACCCTTTTTGTCCTTCTTGAGGAAGATGATAAATGGGACGTCCAAAAAGATTAGTGAAGTTACAGCTGAGTACTTTCTCTCTTTCCTGCTTTTCTCCAGCTGTTGCTTCCCACTACAGTTCTGGCAGCTCTGCAGTAGGGCCACTTATTTGGTGAAATCAAGAGAGATCATTACTACTAAGTGTTTGTCGGCTGTAATACTCCCTGGCTTTTCTCAGCATTCACATTTCCCCTTATTACACAGCTGAAGTCAACTATTCTTCTCAAGAAGTGTCTCCATGCAATTTTATCTGCCCAATAGTCAAAGAAGACATTGATTCTATAAGTAGAACATTAAGGCTTTCTGGAATCATATTCTTTATATCCAGTCCATGTTGTACTTCTTCCCTTTCAGGCCAGTTTCATAATTTTAGAGCTGGTTGCAAATGATATAAATGGGAAAATTCTCATGAGGTCATCTTGCAAAAATACATATTACTCATGGATAGCAAAACCAAAATATGAACCTCCATTCTAAATTGCATTGGGTGGTATTTTGGTTTAGTTGATCAATGTTCTCCAGTTACATACCAAACATTTGCATATGATTATGCAGATACTCGTACTAAAACCAATTTAAAATCAAGTTCTAAATATTTATATTTAATACTTTTTAAAAGCATAAATAATTCACTATAGGACTCCTTAATTCAGTTCAGCCAAGTAGAAAAACAAAAAACAAAAAATAGCATACAACACTCTTAAATTAAGATAATGGTTTCAAGAGTCACTAGCCTACCATTTCCAATAGCAAAACGTACATACACACACAACTTTCCACACCAATGGCAGATTTCTTTCCCTGCACAAAATGCCAGCTTCAAAATAATTTTTTCCTAAAGATCTCAACAAGGAAAGGCTACTACATTCTCCACAATGGCTTAGATACTATTAAGTATGAGAGTCTAATCCCCTCAAAAAGTATCAATGGAAAGACTAATATTTGATATTTATGGATTTCCTTTGACTGATTTGCTCTTGTCTGTTGTTAACAAGTTTGAAAACATCAGGTTATAAAATCTGTCTCTAGAGGGTAACTAGATTGCATGAAACATCATGAACGAATGCATTCTTCTTTCATGAGGAAATTATGTTTCTTGATTATTGTCCATATAGGAAACAGACAAGATATAAGAATTCCAAGGCTTAAAATGTTGCTGCTACTGAAATTATTAGTAAAAATCCCCAAAAGCTGGCTCCATAATTTTGTAAAATGGGCATAAACATGACACTCTTGAGAGCCAAAGGGAAAGACTCCTCCTGCCGTATACTATGCTCATAAACTTCGGTTCTGACAGTTTGGGAATCCCTCCAGAACAGCATGAGGGATGTAGCTGGTACAAACCATGAAACTGGCATGATAAGGACATGTAAGCTCGGTAGGAATATGCAAGCTAGGGAGAACTATTAGAACTTCAACACTGGTGTCTTCCAGAACCAGCAAAGGAGCTGCTACATTTCAGTTGACTGAGAAAAATGAAAAGAAAAAGCCTAGAATTTGAAGCACAGACCTATATTTTTGTATCCACCAATACACCTTCCAGTTGGCTTTGTTCTTGTCTGCAGAAGAAACTGATCTTGCTTGTTGTGCCTATAAGCTGTTGTGCCTATAAGCTGTTGTGCCTATAAGCTGTTTATTGAGTAAATCAACTCCTGGCTCAGAGGTTAAGTGTTTGGAAAACCTAGATTTTCAGCTAGGCCTGTGTGAAGGACACATTTGCAAATGCACTTCCACACTTTTGTGAGCATCCCGCTCAACAAGCAGGATGGGTGTGGTAGAACTGTTTCACTTTTGCAAATGGAACTTGCCTCTCCTGGTGTCTAACGACATCACTAGCATTACTTTGTAGAAGCATTATTCGTGGAGCTCTTCCATATTCAAGTGAGGCACTAAGGCACATGAAAGATGAAGAAACATTGAGAAATCAGCACGAGGGCAAGAGGAGTGAGAGTAAATCTATCCTCCTTTTCCAAAACACCAGCTGATGACAACACCGCTGGGCTCAGCAAGTTGGGTAATTTTGCACTGAATATGAATGAGTTATAAGATAAATGACATTTAGTGACATTAATTAACTGATTAAATTAAACCTGATATTTTAATCAGAATTTGTTTATGCAAAGCTGTGAATAAAAACTGTGGTTTAACCCAGTTACTTTAAAAATGCAAGTTACCATAACAACTTCTTGCAATCTTAAAGGTGGTCTTTTCTTTATAATATTTTTAGAACTTGAGTTGCCATAACAACTGGATTCCATCTCTGTTTTTTTAATCTAAAGAGTTAAAGTGTATTGTTCCTTTAAAGACAATCAAAATATGGTAAGTGAAATGCTAAGAATCAAACAGCACAAGCGCTCACATAAACCTGCATTTAAACAAAAGAAAGGAAAGGAAGGGGGGGGGGAAGCTTACTGTGAGAAACAGAACCAATGAGCCTTTTTTGTATGACAAGCTCAAATATCCCTTTCAATACCCAAGTAAATTTTAAGATGAATATTTATCAATCAAGGAGAAAGCAAGTGTAATGGAAACCCACCGTGTGATGAATTGTCAAAATACCCTAAGAATGAATCAAATGTCACTTTCATTCACTGTCGACCATTCCCTTTTTACTTAAGCTTCTGAAATGAAGCATTTCATTTATGCCTCTGACAGTTCGACAGGAACAGCCAACCTAGCCATAACATTCACTAGCCTTCCTTGATTGTACATCTGCCTTTCTCACTAGGTTCTTGTAATAATGAAGTGAGACAATGTTGATGCCCCGAGATGACCTTGGGAACTTCAGGGAGAAAGATCATTTTGGGGCATGTTCACAAACCATGCTAAGAGTAGAATGCATCACTCATGAGATGTGGGGGTTCATTGAGGGAGCAGTCGTTGGAATAGAAACAGAGGAGTAGAAGAGATCAGCCTAGGATGAATACTGTGAGTCTTGTTCTTATGTTGTGTAACATAACCTTCTCCAGTTTGGTGTTCTCAGGAAATAGCAATAGCACTTAGACTTTTATACCACTTCACAATGCTTTACAGTCCTCTCTAAGTGGTTTACAGACTCAGCCTATTGCCCCCAACAATCTGGCTCCTCATTTTACCCATGTTGGAAGGGTGGAAGGCTGAGCCAACCTTGAGCTTGGAGAGATTCGAACTGCTGAACTGCTGGCAATTGGCAGTCAGCAGAAGTAGCCTGCAGCACTGCATTCTAACCACTGTGCCACCACAGCTCTTAATGGATTCTCAGCTAGCTTGGGTGGATATTGTAAATCCAAGGCTATTCATCCTTTACCTGTTGCTATCAAATTATCTTGCACAACAGTACAACTTTGATTTGTCTAGTAGGTCAGTTGGTCACCTCTGCATTTGCCACAGGAAAAAGCACTTCGGGTGGCTAATTAATTTTTCAGCAGGGCCACCTGGGATTTCTCCGAGGAAAGAGTGAAGTCACTTATACCATGTTCCCATTCACCTCTGTCATGGTCTTCGGTTTTGTCATTAAATCTTAATTATCACTATAGTTTAAAGCTGTTCTCATAACGACAGTAACAGGCCCCGTGTCTTGATGTCCTAAAAAACACCTGCATCTGTCCTTCGCCTAGGATGAACGAAAACCTCCTTCCTTTGCCTACTGCATGCTGAGCAAAAGATCCATATTGAATTTCTCAGTGATTTGCCCTTTGTCCAGATAATCTGATGAGAATGTGATATATATTGCATTACTCAAGGCTGGTCTTCACCCATACAAAACAGATCAACAACAGAGTGGAACTAGGAGAGGTGACCCTGGATTCCAAGTGTAATTGTGGTCCTGTATCTTAATGAGGTTTCAAAAGGAGACAACAGAGCAAGCTTGGGGGGGGGGGCAGGGATGAGGAGAGAGAGGCCTGCTGCTGCAGCTCACTGGCTGGGGGAGGACATTTAATTAAACAACAATAAAAATGTCAGCTGCTGCAGGTTAGCCATCTGAATCCCCCTCTTCCCTTTTGCTCTTTCATGACAGAAAGCAAACAAAGACTGCTCTAAATGCCAGCTTCTGCTCATCTACCTTTGCTTTGTCCCATTCAGTCAAACTCTCCAACTGCTTCAGGAAAAACCAACCAGCCAATCACCCACTCACCTCCCCACACACAGCAATGGCAGCTCCTGAAATGATCTCTACTAAAAGGCGGAATCTCTCTCACATACAATCAGAGCATCTCGTTTATGGTCTCAGTCTAGGATGTCTTTGCTATGATTTTAGGGATTAATATTTTCTTCATTTGGGAGGAAAGGTTATAGTTTATAGGGTGGAATTCATGCAGCCAATATAATCTCAGCTTCATAAAAGCATCCTGCCAAGTCCTTGCAACTGCTTAATGTGTAAGTAGATTTCTCTCATTTGGATCGAGCCATAAAAATCTGTTCCTCTTCTCACTTTCCTCCTCTTCAGCAGTTAGCTAGAAACCTGTCTACTTTGGGAGGGAATACATTGTTAAGAAGAGTTTTTTTAAAAATTATTCCTCTTGTATCTTAGAGATGCTGCTCGCTAATGCTAGAATCAACACTCAGATGAATTCACTATTATTATATAAAATAAGTTTAGATTGATATAAATAAAGAGGTGAGAGATGCTTTTTTTAAACATAGGCATTTTACCCCATTTCCTACAGATACAACCCTCTCTGAATCCGTCCCATCTAAAGGAAAGAGAAAGTGGGGAGGGAACCTAAAACCTGCTTTCTGGCACTGACAAAGAAAGGAGGAATCTGACAAAATATGTGTCAATTTCACTGTTCGTTAGCTCTTAGATGCCAAGATTCTAGCAATTCCCTATAGGATCTCCCAGTTTAGGAGCTGGAAGGAGGAATGAGACAAGAATTTTCATCAGTGGAAAAAGTATAACCATGTCATATCTGGAGGGAAAAAAACAAGTTCCACTTATAAAGTAGCTGAGTTGAAAATAAATCAGCTTAGCTCTTCAAGTGCTGTTGTTTTTTTATTTTTTTATTTACTGAGCGCTTATAGACCGCCCCCTCTCCCGAAAGGGACTCGGGGCGGTGTACAGTTCATATTAGAAATACAACATATAAATAATTATAAAATCAAGCAATTAAAATTATTATATAGATAAATAGATAAATAGATACGAAGGAGGATAAAAAGTTTAAAGAACTGTACAGCTAAGTAAATAATTTAAAACCCCAACAAATATCCCATAAAATTAAATTTTAAAAACAATTCCCTGCAATACCAGATTAAAATATGTTTGCCAGGAGGTAGCAGTTATGATTATGCCAGGCCAGCCAATCGGAACAGGTGTGTCTTCAATTTTTGTCGGAAGGAGCGGAGATCAGTGGTAGTTCTAATGTCGGGGGGGAGGTCATTCCAGAGGGTTGGGCCCATCACAGAGAAGGCCCTACTCCTTGGCGCCGCCCGTTGGCATTGCCTAGTGGATGGCACCAGGAGAAGTCCCTCCCTGTGAGAGCGGATTGGCCGCAGGGATGTGTGTGGAGAGATGCGATCCCACAGATAGCTAGGTCCTGTGCCATGGAGCGCTTTAAAGATGGTGATCAAAACCTTGAAACGCACCCGAAAAACCACAGGCAGCCAGTGCAGCTCGCGCAGGAGTGGTGTTACGTGGGAGTACTTAGTACTCCCCATGACAGCCCGCGCGGCTGCGTTCTGGACTAGCTGCAGTCTTCGGGCACGTCCCAAGGGAAGCCCCATGTAGAGAGCGTTGCAGTAGTCCAGGCAAGACGTCACCAGTGCATGAGTGACTGTGCATAGGGCGTCCCGGTCCAGAAGGGGGCACAATTGCCGCACCAGGCAAACCTGGTGGAACGCCCCCCTTGCCACGGCTGCCACATGGTCATCCATTGACAGCCGGGCATCTAGGAGGACAATTGTTCGCCCCCTATGGCCAGTGATGGGGTCAGCTGGCTGAACCGAGGTGCCGGAAGCCACAGCCACTCAGTCTTGGAGGGGTTGAGTTTGAGTCTGTTGTCCCCCATCCAGACCCCGACGGCTTCCAAACACCGGGACATCACTTCGACAGCCTCGTTGGGGTGGTTTGGGGTTGAGATGTACAGCTGAGTATCATCAGCGTACAGATGATACTCAACCCCAAAACCACGGATGATCTCCCCCAGTGGCTTCACATATGTGTTGAACAGGAGGGGCGAGAGGACCGACCCCTGTGGCACCCCACAAGTGAGTGGCCTCGGGGTCGACCTCTGCCCCCCTGTCAACACACATTGCGTCCGGTCGGAGAGGTAGGAGCCGAACCACCGTAAAACGGTGCCTCCGACTCCCATCCCCTCCAACCGGCGCAATAGGATACCATGGTCGATGGTATCAAAAGCCGCCGAGAGGTCTAATAGGACCAGGATAGAGGAACAACCTCTATCTCTGGCCCTCCAGAGATCATCAACCAACGCGACCAAGGCTGTCTCTGTGCTGTGCCCAGGTCGGAAGCCGGACTGGCGTGGGTCTAGATATTCGGATTCGTCAAGGTGTCGCGGAAATTGCTGTGCCACCACATTCTCAACAACCTTCGCTAGAAAGGGAAGGTTGGAGACTGGACGGTAATTAGCTAGCTCCGTTGGGTCAAGTGAAGGCCTCTTGAGTAAGGGCCTCACCACCGCCTCTTTCAAGGCAGTTGGTAAGGATCCCTCACCCAATGAGGCATTCACCAGGCCCAGAAGCCAGCCTCGTGTCACCTCCCAGGATGCCAGTACCAGCCAGGAGGGACACGGGTCCATTGAACATGTGGTGGGTCACAGCCGTCCATGCAATCTGTCTAAATCCTCGGGGGCAACAGAGTCAAACTCCTCCCAGAATGGTCTCACAAGACTCACTGTTAACGGATCGTCTGGTCCACTGGAGGGGGCCCATCCGCTCCAGATCTGAGCGACTTTGTCCTGCAGATATACCCCAAACTCCTCTGCTCTTCCCTGCAAGGGTGCCTCCCGCATCCTCTGTGACAAGAGGGAGCGGGTCACCCTGAACAGGGCGGCAGGGCGGTTATCCACGGACGCAATAAGAGCAGCACAATGTCTACGTTTGGCCGCTCTCAATGCCACAAGGTAGGTCCGTAAATAGGCTCTTACCTGTGTTCGATCAGACTCGGAGCGTGAGGACCTCCACCTGCTCTCTAGACGTCTCCTATGGCGCTTCATCACCCTCAACTCCTCGGTATACCAAGGAGCTCGGGTGAGTCGCTGCCGTAGGAGAGGTCGCAAAGGCGCAATCCGGTCCAAGGCCCCAGCCACCGCCCTATTCCAGGCGGTCACTAGGTCCTCTGACCGAGCGCGGGTCAGGGCTACAGGTAGTGGCCCAAGCTCCGATTGGAACTTATCCGGTTCCATCAGGTGCTTGGGGCGGTACCAGCTTGGACAGTCTGGCTCCGCCTCCTCGCGGTGGAGGGTAGCACCAGGGAAGTCGAGCCAGAGACATGAGTGATCTGACCATGACAGGGGAGTAACAACTAAATCCCCTATTCCCAGATCACTCGTCCATTGTTCAGATACAAAAACAAGGTCCAGTGTGTGACCCCCCTCGTGTGTGGGGCCCTGAATTAGTTGGGTCAGGCCCACGGCTGTCATGGAAGCCATGAACTCCCGAGCCACCTCCGATGCTGCTCCCGTCGATGGCAGGTTGAAGTCCCCCATAACCAAAAGCTTGGGGATCTCAACCGCCGTCTCTGAGATCAGCTCGAGGAGCTCGGGCAGGGCCGCTGATATATAGCAAGGAGCCAAGTATACAATCAGCAGACCCCACTGCCTCCCTGGGCCCCATTTCACACCTAAGGACTCACACCCGGGTATCTGAGGGACAGTGAACTCCCTCGGCTCTAGACAGTCCCGTATAACTACCGCCACCCCACCACCCTTACCCAGAGCCCAAGGCTGATGGAATGCCCGGAAACCCGGTGGGCACATTTCCACGAGGGGTAAACCACCCTCGTGGCCCAACCAGGTCTCCGTTATCCCTGCAAGGTCCAGCTCCCCCTCGGAGATCAACTCATTAATGAGGGGGGCCTTGTTGGTCACGGACCTTGCATTGCAAAGCATCAGCCGCAGGCCCTGGCTCTGTAGTTCCTGACCACCTAGGCTGCGGGGGTTGGTACAAACGACCGGGCATAGCCAGCAGCCACGGTCTCCCAACCGACCTTGTGATCTTCTCTTGTCCTCGCATCCCCCCCTCCCCGCGACCGTTGTAATAAAACAACCCTCCGCTGGAATAACTTGTTCCCTCTCCCCCCCCCGCTCGCTTCCTTCCTGGACTCACCTGTTCGTCTGGCACTGGCTTCCCTCCCGGCCTGGTTAACCGACCCCCCCTCCCTGGAACCCCCTAAAAACAATACAAAACATTTAGATAAAAATCCCCTCATCTTCCGTTTCTTCCACCTCTCGGGGTTTGCAAACCCGTCATCAAGGCAGGCCCTTGAGAGAGCCAAGGGCCATACCTGCGAGAGAGTTGCCTCCCGCAGGCGGAGCAGGTCTGACCTTGAATAGATTATTAAATTGTTAAAGCCCAGTAGGGTAAGGGCGCTGATGACGAAAAGTTAATAGCCGGAGGGTTAGAGTCACAATGGGAAGTTGGAGGCTTTAATGTCCAGATAGTACTTGGAAAAAAAGGGGGGGGGGCTTTGAAACTACAGAATCATTATTTGGAAATGCCCAAATCAGAAATATATGTTATTGAACACAGAACTGTGATGTATTGCAAGGTTCGTTAATTTTGTTTTTGTTTTGAAGCATGGTCTAATAGTATGTGGAGATGACCTTAAGAAACAGGAGGAAGAGCCACAGACTGGACAATGGTCAGATAAGCAACAGCTAAGTCCGCAGAAGGAATCAGGCATGGCAAATATCTCAGAAGGGATTCATTCATATTTCTTGGGCAAGGGGGATGTACTTTCAGACTTACAATATTCTGCTAATATTTCAAAATAAAATTGGAACTAGTATTTTTGGACCATCACCTGAGGCTGACTGAGGTATAAAACAGCACTGCAATTTACTTATATATCTACCCCTCATTCCCTTTCAAGGTAAATAATGTTTTGTAGAGCATCAAAAAGAAGGAAGAAATAACAAAGCAAAGACATTACAGGTATAAGAGGAGGGGAAATACAAGTGACATTAGTTTACGTGGAGACTGTTGGTTATACCTACCTCCTACTTTCTTTCTTGCAGACCATTCTTGCTTTCAACATTCCTGTACTCTGCTATATACTGTATGTTGCCTGTTAGTCTTTCATTTTCTCATCTCCTTTTTTTTTGAGGAGTTCATCAACTTGTTCCAACCATGACTTTCTTAGTCATCTTCTTCCTCCTTCTTCCTTCCATTCACTCCTCCTTCGTATATTTATTTTGTGATTCAATCCTCCACTTTTTTCCCTTTCATATTGGTCACTTGTTGTTGCATTTGATCCTCAGTCATTCAGCACTATTCATTATTGGCCAAATCCCTTATTACAGACCAGTGCCTTAAATGCCCCATTCACCCTGCATTTAAGTGTTCACTCAGTTTTCCACGTGAAACACATTATTGTACCTTGGTCTTTGATATATTATTTTTCAGATTCATAATCCACATTGCACCATACAGTTTATCCAACTTTCTCTGGAAATCAGGTTCAGCACACAAACTTATGCCTACATTCATATCCCCAACCCACCTAACTCTGATGCCATCACAAGCATTTCTTATACTTTCACTTACAATAGAAGTACATTAAACAACCATACATCCACCATACATCCTCATCTTGATCCCTATTCCCTGTGGAACCATTCATTAAATATTCAATTTATTCTCATACTTCCATTATATAGATTGTTCTTATGGCCGTTGCCTGCCAGGTGAAATGGAGCCGTGGTTGCATATCGGATGCCTAGCTGGCCTAGGAACATTTGGAATGGTGCCGACGTGAACTGGGGCCCGTTGTCGGACACCACCACATCTGGCATCCCATGGGTTGCAAAAAGTCTTTCCAGTACCTTAATGATGGCCTCTGAAGTGGTGGATGGCATGAGTGCCAGCTCCACTCACTTCGAGTAGGCATCCACTACAATTAAAAAATTCTGCCCAAGAAATGGGCCAGCGAAATCCAAATGGACTTGTGTCCATGGAGTCCGGGGCACTCTCTGGTGGACACTGATGGGGGAGCTGGCCTTGACTTCTGGCACTGTTGGCAGGCAGCCACCCAGTCTTCTATCTGCTGGCCAATTTTGGGCCACCACACATAGCTCCTGCCCAGCGCTTTCATGCGCACAATTCCTGGGTGAGCAGTGTGCAGGCAACGCAAAATTGGCGCCCTAAGCTTGAGGGGAGGTACTACCCGGTTTCCTCACAGCAGGCATCCATTGAGAACGGATAGCTCATGCTGGCGTACGTAAAAGGGCTGCAACTGGCCCTTGCGGCCACCCCCTGCGCACCCAGTCCAGCACTTTGGAGAGGACGGGGTCTGTCGCAGATAGCCTGGCAATATCCCGGGAGGATATTGGCATGGCTAATTCCTCAACCAGGAGGACTGAGGCAGAGGGGGCAGGGTCAACCACAGGCGCTGGCAGGGGGCAGCGACTGAGGGCATCTTCATGCCCCAAATTCTTTCCTGGCCTATAGAGTAACTGGTAATTGTAAGCAGCCAGGAAAACTGTCCACCTGGTCATTCTAGGTGACAAAATTTGGGGGGGTCTGGTGGTCCCCTGCCAAGAGACCCAAGAGGGGTTTGTGGTCAGTGACCAATTGGAAAAAACGACCGTAGACATAGTCATGAAACCGCTTGACACCTGCTACAGCAGCTAGAGCTTCTTTGTCTAGCTGGCTGCAGTTTCTTTCCGCAGCTGAGAGAGTGTGGGAATAATAGGCAATTGGGGCTTCTGAGCCATTAAGGAGGATGTGGCTCAGAACAGCCCCAATGCCAAAAGGCATGCATCGCATGCCAAAATCAAGGGAAGGTGGTCACTATCCTGGACCAGCAGTGACTGGGACGTGTGAACGTCCTTGACTGCCTTGAAAGCATGGGCTTCCTTAGGACCCCAATGCCAGGGGGCCTTAGAGTCTAAAAGCCTGTGCATGGGCTCAGCCAGAGAAGCCTTATGCGGCAAAAATATGGCATAGAAATTGAGGAGCCCAAGTAATGCTTGAAGCTCCACTTTAGATGTGGGCGTGGGGGCTTTTTTGATCGCCTCGATCTTGGATGGGGTAGGGTGGATGCTTTTGGCATCCACTAGGTACCCCAAAAATTATACGCTGGGGACTCCCAACTTGCATTTGCCTCATTTAAGTTTTAGCCCCACCTTGCGAAATCTGCGCAGGACCGCCCTTAACTTGACGAAGAGGTTGGCTTGATCCTTGTCGGATACAAGCACATCATCGAAATAAGGCCCTACCCCAGGCAGCCCTTGGAGCAATCGCTCCATTAGGCTTCGAAAAATGCCTGGGGCTATGCTAACCCCAAACTGTAACCTCTTGCACTTAAAGGCTCCCCGGTGGGTCACAATGGTCTGGGCTAAGGCAGTAGCTTCATCCCCCGGGAGCTGCTGATAGGCTTGTGCTAAGTCTAACTTGGCAAAGACATTACCCCGCCCCAGGGAGTGGAGCAGGTGCTGCACCACAGGTACAGGGTAAGGGTTGGCTTGCAACCCCCTATTGATGGTGCATTTAAAGTCACCACAGATCCTAATGCTCCCATCCTTTTGATGGGTATCACAATGGGGGTCTCCCAGGGGGAGTGGTCCACTGCTTCTAGCACCCCTTGCGCAATTAATTTGTCCAATTCTAGGTCTACCTTGGGCCATAGGGCAAAAGGCACTCTCCTAGGCTTAAGGCGGATTGGTGCCACCTGGGGGTCCAAATTAAACGAAATAGGTGTCCCTGTATATTTACCAAGCCGGTTGTCGAAGATGTCCGCAAACTCACTGGTCAGCGTGGCGAAAGGATCTGGAACCACGGAGTGGATGCCGGAAACGTTGAGTCCCAACGCGGAGAACCAGTCCAGCCCTAGGAGGCTGGGCGGCTGGCCGTCGAATAAGACAAGAGGAAGAGGCCCTTGGAAGTTTTGGCAGGTGACCTGGAATGTGCCACAGCCCACAATAGGGATCTGCTGCCCTTGATAGTCCCTGAGGCGAATTGGGCACTGCTTCAGGGTAGCCTTAGTAAGGCTGGGCACGATCTTCTTGATAGTGGCCCACGAGACAAGGGATTTGGAAGAGCCAGTGTCCACCTCCATTTTACAGGGCTTCCCCTCAATTTGGACAGTCATATAGATTTTGCGAGCCGGCTTTGCTGCTGGTCATCCGCAATGGCGAAACAGTCCCGGCGGTGCATAGGTGCTTGTCTTGTGGACTACCTTGGCAAGGCGTGTTCAGGAGGCCAAAGAGCAACTGGCATGGTCGCCCTGCACACCTTGGCCAAATGTCCCTTCCTGTCACAACGTTGGCAGATGGCGGCTTTGAACCTGCAAACCGACCTTGCATGGTTCCCGCTGCAACTGAGGCAATCTGGCTGAGGCAAAAGGTCTATCTGAGTTCGTTTTTTTCTGGGTTGTCAGGTTGAGGCAGCTGATGTCTTCTTCTATGTCGGAAAAATTGTCTGCATCGACTTCGTCGGGGTGGACTGCGTGGCCCCTGCTGGCATGGGTGGCCGGTGGCAGAAAGTTTTGAATCTCCGTGGTAGATTTATCAGACATTTCGTATGCCGTGGCTTCATCCACGGCTGCCTGAAGTGTCAGCTCTTTTCGCGCCAGCAAGCATCGCTGAAGTCTGAGGTCTCTGATACCACAGACCAGCTGTTCTAGTAGGGCATCGTCCAGCACAGGAAAATTGCAGTGTAGAGCCGCCGTTCTGAGGGATATCATGTAATCCAACACAGATTCTCCTTCTCTCTGGCTCCTCTGTCGGAACGCATAGCGCCTCACCATATGTGAGGGAGTTAGAGAATAATGGTTTTTTTTAACTTTTCCAAGAGCGTCTCCCAGGGCATTGAGTGCACTGACTGAGGGGCTGCTAAAGCCCTGGCTGTGCCAAACATCTCGTGGCCACAGGCGCTGAGGAAATAGCCTCTTTTACGGCCACTAGACAAACCAGTGAAGTTGTTTGCCTCCAGGAAGCACTCAAACTGTTCGAGGTAAGTGTCCCATGTTTCGGTGGCCAGACTGAATGCCGAGAATGCCGGTTGGGTAACCATCCTGAGAAGGACGGGCGTGAAGAATCAGAAAAATCAGCGATGAGCAACATCTCATCACTTAGTGACTTGAGACAGCTCTAACAGTGACTTCGCTTTTGTCCTTTACCTCAGACCTTATCCCACCCTCATCACCAGTGTTCTATAGGGAGAACGAGGCAGACAGGAACTGAGGCAAGGCAGGTTGAAGCTAACACAACCTTTATTAACAGTGACTAACAGCTCATAAGTACGGCAAACCTCGAACCGGCAAACAGCGGCAAAAGACAGCTGACAGCTCTTTTATACTCGAGCTGTCAGGCGTTTAACCAATCAGGTAGCTGGATTCTCCCGCTGGCAGGCTGCTGCGTCTTAGCCAATCAGGAGTCAGCAATGCAAATGTATGGCAGGGAAGTTTAGTATATAACAACTACTGCAACTCCACAGTCTTGCAAAAGATTCCATAATTCAAGCCTATTCCCTTTATCATGTATATTTTTCTAAATCAACAGACATAGAGCACACTTTACTGCTCTTATCATATATTTTTCCATGACCCACTAAAGAGAAAAGAAAGAGACAGACAGACAGACAGACAGACAGAGACAGAGAGAGAGAGAGAGAGAGACCCAAATGGCATAAATCTTAAATCTGCCCTGCATTCCTCAACTTTTGCTTATTGTTGCTTTTGTATCTTTTCAGCCAATTCTGCCAAACACTTTCCCAGGCAACCTAGCAAAGAAATCCCACTGTAGTTTTTGAATTCACTTTGGCTACCCACCTCCTTGAATAGGAGGAAAATAATAGCATTCTTCCTGTTGTTAAGCACAGATGCAGTTTTTATACATACAATCTTACTCCACATACAAGCCACCTCCGTATTTTAAGATTTCTTCAATTATACCTTCTAAAAGAGCCTCCTTACCATTTTCCATTTTTTTCCACATCATTTATGACGTCTTCTTCATGATTTTTTCCTTGAAAACTAACTTATAGCACTCATTTCAATTCCAGTCTTCAGAATATCCCTAACATTCCCATTCATCTGAAATCAATTCGTCACTTTTCTTTTTTATTCTGTTCACTCTTTTTTTTAACCAACCTCTAAAATTTTCATCAAAATAAATGTATTTGAAATATTATTGTAATTGTTGATATACTAGAAAGTGACAAAGAAAGAGACGATTGAACACATGGTTGATATAAAGCAAGAATTCTGTTTATGCTTATCTTTTATATGTTATTTTTAAAATTGTAAAAGTGTGAGATTTGGGGGGATTTCTACTACTAACATGGGAGCTATCAAAATTTTCTATGTACCTTCTTACCTTTTCCCCATAAATGTTTTAAAACCAATAAAATTCTTTACAAAAAAAAATTGTCCTGCACTTTCTTGCCGTTTAACCATTCCTTTCTCTTTTTGACTTATTTGCAAAAATGTTTTTGTACATATATCATATAGTCTTTTCCCCCATATCCATTTATATGTGTTTTTCTCATCCACAGCTTCTCTCACATATTCATTCTACCAAACGTCATTTTTCATTAACCTAATTGCTCATATAATTTATTTCAGGCAACATCCAGTTTTTTTTTATTTATATTCATTTTCATTTGTTTTGTTGAGAAACCATTCTTTTTCATACAGGGCTCAAACATCCTTTCCTTGCAGTCATTGTCTTTTCATTCTTATATCTTTCACTTTTTTTTCTCTTCCACTAACTTATTTCCAAAGATCTACTCCCTTGACACTACCAAAACAGGATTTGTTCTACATTTGCTGCCACTCATCAGCCTTCTAATTTTCACTAATTCTTTCAATTTTTTGTCAAAGACAATCAAATCAAATGTGATTTTATTGATTTAGACTCATGATTGTTTGTTTTCTGTCTATGAGTATACACAATCTCATGTTTAAATGATATATTTACATCCATCATAACATTTTTCTAAGCAGATACTCAAAAAATTCACTATTTGCATTCATCCTTGGGTCTTTGAATATTCAATATTCATCTTATTTCCACCCATTGATATTAATCTGCTTTCAGCCATTCAGTCATGTCCGAACCTTTAGATCAGCACTCTCCACATGCCTCTCTGTATCACACCAGAATGGGACAACTTGGCATAGCCAACTTGCTGCAGCCAACTCACCATAGCCAACTCAGCACAGCTAACATGCCATGGCCAACTCACCCTGGGACAACTTGCTGCAGGACAATTTAACAATTATAATTAATTATTTAAAATAAAAACAAATATTTTAATCTTTGCAATTCACATTTAATTCTGTCCCTCCTTTTGCATCCCTTCTTTAATAATTCTGTTCCACTATTTCTTTGATACTAGTGTAACTCTTGTCCCACAGCTAGTTGTCCTGCAGTGAGCTGGCTGTGGCGAGTTGTCCCGCAGTAAATTGACCATGGCAAGTTGGCTTTGGTGAGTTGGCCATGGAGAATTGTCCTAGGCCTGCCTCACACTGCCTCCTTTAGATCCATCATAGTCATCTGGGTATCATCCTTTATAGTGTCCAGCCAGAAAGTACTAGATATTACCTTCTCCTTTTTCCACTGATCACTCCCAGCATGGTTGACATTTCGAGTGAATCAGCTTTCATGACATGACCAAAGTACAACAGCCTCTGTTTGGCAATGTTGGCTTCAAGTGATTACTTTTTGGTGGGGTTCGGTTTAGGACTTCTTTGTTTGTTATTTTTTTGCAGTACGTGGGATATGTAATGACATATATTTCAGCATTTTCATTCATAATTAAACTTATAATTTCACTTCTTTCCATTTATTTGAACCTCTATAAAAATTAAATCACCATTTTCAGATTTGTTACATTCTTCCACTTTCTCTTAGTTTCATAGAATCACTGCCTGCCTTCATTTTTCAATTTTATAAATACATCTTTTTTACTGTTTACTGGCAAACCAAGTTGCAATATTCCATAATTGTGATCCTAGATAATCCTAGATAATAATCCTAGATGGTGAACATCAATACCCATGTGGCTTTGATCAATTGAGGGTGTCAATAACACCCTCAATCTGTAATCTGGAAGTGTAGACTAAGCAGCCACCATTGGTTATACCTGTGCTATATGTAGCATTCTCTATTAATGTGATGAAGGGATTATTTTGGCACAATTTAATCACAGTGCCATAAATGCCAAAAGTCAGTTTTATCCCATATATACTCATGCTATTCTATGACTATGGAATCTCTAATCTGTTTTCGTAGATTTTCATGGGTGTAGGTGGGCTGGTCTTGTTGTATGTAAGATTGTAAAAATCTTACACAGGAAAAAAGAAAATTACACGCGAAAAGACCCGAATACAACAAGACCAGCATACCTACACCCGTGAAAATGTACAAATTATATATACATACATACATACATACATACATACATACATACATACATACATACGTGTGTGTGTGTGTGTGTGTGTGTGTGTCGTATTTGTACTGATAAATAAATAAAGGGAGACTAGTATAGATCTATTTCGAGCTAATTAGCTCTCATCAGCTAGCCATACCCTTACTGGGATTTGAACCTGGGCTGTATTATATCTTAGGCAGGAGTCTTAGCCACTAAGCCACAGACTCTCCCCCTTATCAGTTGTAACACAAATACAAATATATATACATATACATACATACATACATACATACATACATACATACATACATACATACATATATCCCTGGGCATACCAGGGGTTGTAACACAAACATATATATATATACATATATATATATGTTGTATTTGTGCTGATAAATAAATAAAGGGAGACTAGTATGGATCCATTTCAAGCTATTTAGCTCTCATCAGCTAGCCATACCCTTACTGGGATTTGAACCTGGGATGTGTTACATATTAGGCAGATTTGTTAGCCACTACACCATATATGTATGGAAAGTTTAAGAAAGTTAAAGTTTCCTTTCTTAGAAAAGGAAAAAATGTAAAGAGTAAAAAAAAAAAAAAACAGAAGAAAATTAAGTAACGAAAAAATAAATGACCTCTAATTCACATTGCCAATGTTGATTTTAAGTACTTTTATACATCTTTGATGGTTTCTGTCTTGTCATGTGCCAAGAGCAGATCATTTTACAAAAGTTTTCTTTTAAAGTATAACACAGTATGAATTTCAAGCCATTTACTCACATTCTTTCCCATTTATCCATCTGTATGTTACATAACCAAACTCCATTTTCCATTTCATCATGCAACCCTTAATTTTTTCATCTTCAATTTCAAATCATAACAGAAGTGTATACATTTTACAATCACATATTCACTATTTTTACAGAGTTTGAAGTGTTTCAAACTTGGAATGACCTTGTGCTCCAGTGTTTTATCTTGAGTTTAGGAGAGAAAGGGTAATTTCATTCCACTTGTTTTGAATGCTCTGATATCATTTGATGGGCTATTAAAAATAAACATTTATTTAAATCATGCAAAGGCTCAAAGAATAAATTTGTCAATAAAACCCCAGGCAGTTTCATCCTTATTAGCATCAACCAGATCTAAATGAAAAGAGTGAAAGGGGGTGAGTCGGTTAAGTACGTGAATTTGAGAATCATTTGGATTATTGCTCCAAGTTCAGACTCACGTTAGAGATCATAGAAAGATTTGGAAAATCAGATTTATTAGTGAGTCAAATATTGCCGGCCCTATGGGGAAAGAATAATGTTATTGTCCTTTTATGTTCTCTCCGTACTGTTCTCCCCCTCCCCCCCCCGTAAGTTGCCAAATGCAAAAGTGTGCACTGCATATGTGTGTAACAGGTAGGGTTGCTATGCTGTTGACCTTTCAGATTGATAAATGCAGAAACTACGATGCTTTGTTTGCTTATTGAGCTTTGCAGGCAGGCAGCCAAATGTAAAAAGAATACATTGTGAATATGTATTAGGAAGCTAAGTCAACAGCCTGTGCATTTTTGCTGTTTTTACTTCGTTCAGTATGCTCTGTGAATGGGAATATATTGCTACAGGATGTTTGCTAGTAACATATCATTTATTGACTGTTGATTGAGAAAGGTTGCAGAAGTGTATATAACCGCTGCTTCTATTATTTGTTATTGCTTTAAGAAAAGAATTAAAAACTTAGGTAGCAGGTAGTATGAGCCAAAGATTATAGTCAGGAACCTAGAACAAAAATTAAAGGAGCTATGGGCTTGTTTTAAGATTCCATTGCTTGATAGGACTGGATGAATGAAAGACCTTTTATTCTATGAGAACATATTCCAAGAGAATGTTCTCTTGCTAGTTTCTGAGTCAGATTTTTTTTTAAATCCTGCTAACTGCACTTTAGAAGGTGTTCATATGTCTTTGGCTACCAGATCCCCACTAGGCTTAAGATTATTTGCCCTAATTGTTTGTCTTTCCTTTTGGGAATGCAGGTTCCTCCATGAAGTATCTGCTCTACATCTTATGCATCTTGTAGTGTTGGTTGAAGTACCAAAGGACAATGGTGCATGGACTGACAAAAACAGAGGATCCATTCAAGTTTAATCCAATCCCTTTATTGTCCTGTGGTACTTCAGTCAGCACTACAAGATGATCCCTAACTCAATTCTTGATTCTTCTATATTTCAAGCTTTTTTTGAAAAAAGTATTATCTTAATATTATGCGTGATACAATCAAAAATCCTTGTTTGTTCCCCTTATTATTGGCTCATTTTTTCCAGGTTTATGTTCTATTTTGTGCTTCTGTCTGTGCAATATTTCTGTTTTGTAAAAGAAGCCTTTTTTAAGCTTCTTGAAACAGTTGATGCTAATAGTATTGGTCAATGTGAAAAACCATCAGAAACACTTAGATATTTATTTATTTGAAAAGACTTATATGGCTTCCAATCTCATATTCCTGGGTGACTCACAAAGGCATTAAAAGAAACAGTAAAACATATAAAAAACAGTCAATTGGGTTAGACCCTATTTAATTGGTAAGGCACGGAATGAGATCAAGTCCCTCAGCTCTAGATCACAATCTTGAAGCCCCAAACCAATTAAAGTTTCAGGATTAGATATCACACGTGTCAGTGGCTTGCCCAGGATCTCCATGGGCTCATGTGCGTTTTGCAGAACTACTGGTTAAGATTATGTTTAAGTTTACAGACTAAATAATTATTAGCAATAATGTGAATGGAGTACTAGCATTGTATACAATCTTATTTACTCTTTGAATTATCGAATTTATCTTCATTAATCTTCCAGACCAGCCTTTTACCTTTTTTTATTGCTATGCCAAGAAGAGTAGATTAACTGAAGGGAATGAATAGCCTCAAGGTTAAGAGAATTCAACGTATTGATAAGCAAGTCAAATAACTTGTGCTGCCAGCAGCATCTAACGTACCAAATTATGACATAACTGTAGGAATAATGGTTGCAGCTGTTGCCTCTGTAAAATGATCTACAATACCACTTGCTAATAAGAAAGACAATATGTCTAAGTCACTTTGTACAATGCCAGCAGACTAATCCCATGCCGTGAAGCACAGTGCCAAAAGTGGTCATATCACAGCAAGAGGATAAAGCCTGGAACAATTACATAGTTAAGAGGGAAAAAATCATCTGTGTAATACAATGAAATCCAGTTATATAAGCTAGCCTAGTGAATCTATTAGAACTACATCCCCTGAGTTCTCCTACAATGGTTTTATTTGCTATACAAATTCAGTGTGTTTGCATGCAAAATACAGACACCGAAGCAGAATATTTACTACTGACTTCTGGTAAGTAATAAACACAATACCTGTGATCAACAAGGATGAATTTGAGTCTGTGCCTCCCCATTGAGATGGACAGGATCACCAAACATGTGAATTTAACCATCTGTTTATTAGATCCAATTCCTTCCAGGAATATCAAGCTTTCACTGGAAAAGACTTGTAATTTGGCCCATGCTTTATCAGCTTCTTTGACAGATAGTGGTTCCTCCAACCTTGAAAGAAGTGGTAGTGTATCCCCTCAAGAAACTGTCTTGATCATGGACAATCATCATCCTGTCTCCAACCTATGTTTTAGGAAAGTTTAGAAAGCAGTCAGACAGCAGTTGCAGAAGACCTGGAAGAAACAGATTCTCTAGATCCATTTCAGCCAGGTTTCAAGCTGGGATTCAATATGGTGATGCCATTGGATATGCTTGTTCAACAGTGCAAACAACCTTTAGCAGAGCTAGGATAGAACGGTACTTGTGTCCTTGTGCTCTTTGATCTCTCAGTAGCTTTGATCACAGTATCCTGGACTGGCTGTGGACTTTGAGAGCTTGGGACACCATGTTACAATGATTCTCCTTTATCATCATCTTGTTCCAGTCTGTTCTGACGGGGAAAGAGGTTGCACACTCAGTCCCTCAATTAGTGAACTGCCTATGGACTCAGTGCTCTTTCTCCGCCTACTTGACATCTACAGGAAACCATTCAGCGAAGTATATCCATTGGTTTGAATCTGGTATCATTAATATGGAGATAATATCCAGTTGTTTATCTCTGGCCAAGTGATGTCATTATTGTTCTCTTCCAGTGCTTGAAGACTGGATGTACGGAACAGGTTCAGGCTCAGTTCTAAATAACTATGTAGGGGTTTTTTGGCGGGGAGGACCAGATCCTGAATTGTTAGTCTTGGACAGAGTTTTATGTTCCCATTCAATACTGGATGCATAGCTCCTGCTCAAAGAGCAGTTGATAACTGTAGCAAAGAGGGCCTGGCACATTTCATCTGTTGGGTTAGTTGCACCTGTTTCTTGACTGGAGATCCGTCAGTTAGTCAGTCATGTTCTAGTCACCTCACAGTTAGATTACTGCAATGTGTTATACATAGAATTGCCCTAGAAGCCCATTTGTAGGTTGCAGCTGGTCCAGAATGCAACAATGTGGGTAGTGATGGACATGCCTCATATGGTCCTGTGACATTTTAGGGTTTGCCTGTCTCCCATGTTTTCTGCCTATTTGGTAAGATCAGGTAGAATCACTTCATTTTGAGTGTCTTCAATCAAACAAAGCCCTCTATTGGGACCAGAAAGTATGCCAGTGGAAAGGAATATAAGATTAACCCTGAGGAGCAGAAAGAAAAATTACAATAAGAGATTTCTGAGTTTAAAACATAATGTGGGAAAGAGCCTCAGACATAATCCCTCCTAATTCTCTTAAACATAAAGTCGGGAGGGGAAAGACACATTCCGATTTGCAAGATTTTGTTACTATAACTTTATAATAAAAATATGATTAACATTCATAACTTTCGTTTCATGGTCTAGACTACTTTAAAATGCTGGTGGACGTATCCGTTGTCCTCTGGAATAATATCCTTCTTAGTATCCACCATGTATCCCCATTCTGATGATCCAAAAATCTTTAAAAATTTGGCTACTATTGCAGGCCTTGGGTATTTATAGAACTTGATGGTAGATCTTGTTTTTTGTTTGTTTGTTTATTCATTGGGGATATGGTTACTTGAATACATTGGATTATCTCTATTGATTTTTGTTTTTTTAATTGTAAGGTGATTATTGTTGTTCCGCAAATAGGTGGCTTCTAAATCTAATAAAATAAATAAATTGAGCCTTGGGTACTCTGATGTGGGATATCTCGAGGCATAGATCTCTCTCTCCTGTTTTATTTAACATATTTGTAAATCTTCTGAGAGAAGTCATCTATCACCTTGGGATAAGTTATCATCAACATGCAGATGAAAGCCAGTTTTATATCACTACCCCGGGACAAATGGGAAATGTGGTAGATGTCTTAACTGGTTTTTAGAGTCAGCTAGAGCGTGGATTAGGAAAGACAGAAGAACACTGACTTCTATTTGTTCTGTTGCTTTCAATCATTTCCACTCAGAGCAATCTGAAGGAGAGAAACATAGAAACATCAATAATAAATCAATTAAATCAGGTTGAAACTCAGCATAAGCCAGCTGTGATGGCCCGAGATGCAAAGTCATCCAGTTCAAAGATAGCTCCAATTTTGACTGGCTTGATTGAAGAGTTTTTATCATCAGTTTCATTATGGTCACAGACCAGCAAATAAAAGCATTAAAACAATAATACACATAGTACTTGACTTACAATAGTTAATTTAGTGACCATTCAAAGTTATGGCACTGACAATGTGACTTATGACCATTATTCACAGTTGTAACCTTTGCCGCATCCTCATGTGATCAAATTCAGATACTTGGCAACTTGTTCATATTTATGATGGTTGCTGTATCCCATGGTCACATGATCAACTTTTGTGAACTTCTCACAAGCAAAGTCAATGGGGCAGCCAGGTTCATTTAACAACCAGGTTACTAACTTATCAACTGCAATGATTCATTTAACAACTGTGGCAAGAAAAGTTGTAAAATAGGGCAAAAGTCACTTAACAAATGTCTCATTTAACAACAGAAATTGTGGACTCAATTGTGGTTGTAAGTTGAGGACTATCTGTAAATAAAAAATAAAATGAAAGATAAATAATATATTACGATTGATGGTGGATTAACAGTGAGCAGTTAAAGTTTGCCTAATTTTAAATGCAGCATAGCAGAATTTGGACACATTCAGAGAAATTATTTATTACTGATCTGATAGCAGTAGTTGTACATTAAAAAAGTATTTCCCAGATGTTTTATTAGGTAAGTTGTTATAAATTGAGTCCATGAGTCCTTACAGAATTTGCAATGTAACAGGATATAAGCTAGAATTTCAATGGCCCCTTGTCCACTTGATGAAGTCACATTCTTAATCTGTGAGTAGTCTTGAATTCATGGCCAGAAGAACAAGCAAAGCTTTAACTACTCCTTAGGAGCTATATTTGCTACCTGTTTATATCTGGTACAATTCAAAATCACCTGTAAAACCATATATGTAGACTGGAACTAGATCTTTTTGAGGCTGCCCATTCCAAACAGAATTTATCTCCCCAATAAGCACTAATGAAAAGTTTGATAAGAGAATGCTCAGAACTCAGAAACAAGAATTCTCTGCGGGTTAAGCTTAGAGTTAGCCTTCTTCTGCTGGGACAGCTTGCCTCCTGAGGAGTGATTTGCTCCTTCCCTCATGTTCAGGAAGCTACTGAAGCTACGGATATTGCAAATGAAGAATTATACTGATGTATGGAGAGTTCCCGAGACTGACACTGGGTAATTGACTGAGACTTGTTGTTGTTGTTGTTGTTGTTGTTGTTGTTGTTGTTGTTATTGATTAAGTTAGCTGTCCAACTTGTGAACAGTATTATGTGGCATAATTTTGTTTTGCTATTGCAGTTTATGTACCTTATACCTGTTTAGAATGGTGCCATTGAACTGGCATAGAAGTTATAGTAAATGAATATATAACATGTAAAAATGAAAGAGGAAAAGATAAAAATCACAGTTATGATTTGAGCTAATCATTATAATATTGCCTTATTATATTCTGCCATATATATGTTAAAAACACTTTAAAAATAAATACCATCAGTCCTGATTTTAGCAGTTTAAACAGTAAAAAACACCTGCATGTGGCAATTTAAATAATTATGTTTGAGAAGGAATTTTTTATCTTCAGCATTGCTAGAACACAGACCTACTGAATTGTTATAAAAACAAACATTCAGTGAATTGACCAGACACGTCAATGTTGTCTCAGATATTAAATGGAGAAGAGAGCTGTCAGACGCCACATAGCTGGCAAGATTAAGGAAATAAGAACAACATTCAGTAAGGTCTTTCCAGTCTCAATTACAGAGAGTTAATTAAGGTAGAGTCTCTTTGGAGTGTATTTTCTCTTCTCTCCTTGTACCTCAATGAAGTTGCCTTTTCTAAGGCAATTGATTCTCTCCCAGATTTCCTACAGTCTCTCATATCAGCAGAGAGAGGATTGAAGCAGACCCAACATCACTTGAAGAGATTTTAGAGATATAAAATAAATAAAATTGATTTCAATGGAAACAGAAATGTATAGTCCACTAAAGCAAACTGTGTTAAAATGGAACAGAGTCCACGGGTATTTGTAATTCTTCGTTCAAAATTTGCTAAAAGATCTTACAAGTCGCATGTAAAAAAAAATGTATTGTAGTAGTTGTGTTTAAACTATTATATTTTGGGGGGAAATTGCACCCTACTTGTAAGGGAAAGTTGTAAAGAGTAACCAATATGGGTTGCCAGATTACAGTGTCTCTATTTTTCTAAAAAAAAATAGAATAAAATAATATATAAAAATGACTACCCTGACATAGACTGAGTTTGTTTACCTGTAGAAGACTTCTTGTTTTTTTCCCTAATTCTTCAGAATAAATTAGGCTAGAGGTGATGCCTTCTGCTGCCGGACATAGCATCTGATGCTATATGCCCTCCCTCCAAAAGAAGGCCTGAGGTGATCATGAAGGGATCACACCAGGGGTGGGATTCATCCAGTTCGGAGTGGTTCGGGTGAACCGGTAGTTCTGATGATCAGTTGGCTCTGCCCACTCGCCCCGTCTGTCCTTTATTTCCTTTGTTTGAAGCCCAGCTGATAGGCGCAGCAGAGCGTATTGCCACGTCTCAACTGTTTTACTCACTGGGCCTGCAGTAAAAGGTAAGTTTTAGAGTTGTTTTCAAATGCCCTATGTGCGTGCCCATGCAAAGTGCACACTCAGCAAACCAGTTGTTACAGCGATTGAATCCCACCACTGGATCACGCACTGTTTTTTTCCCGTTCAACTTTGATGTTTTATCTCTTCTGCAACATATACCGTAGTCAGACACTTATCTGTATGTGATACTTTTGTTATAAGGATAAGACTCCCTTCTTTTTTGTGTACTTATTCTCTGGGTTCCCTAGTTCTATAGGACTCATGCTATCCATGACATCAAAGATGCACTTGCCGCATTCAGAAACTAGCGTACAAAATTTGGTAACAGCCTACAAAAGCCTTGAGTGGCATCACAATCTCATCAATTTATTTTGCACACAGTAAATTGCTCTGGATAGAGTGGAATAGACACCAACAACAGCTTGAAGTTGTTTATCAAGAAAAATTGGACTGAAACAAAAAGCCATTGGCTGAGGAAAGTCCAGTAAACTTTGCAAGCATAAACACAGCTACTCTTTTTCAAAGGTTATCCCCCTCCCTTTTTTAATGCTTAGTTTTCCCCTGTCATCCTTCCTGCTCTTGACATTCAAAAATGTGCTCTTAATTTACTATGGCTCTCCCAAAGCAAATATTCTAAAGAGAGTCAGCTAATTAATTATTGTTTCAACATTGTTTTTATTCTAACCCTTCAACCATTTGGCAGATCAGTGCACTGTTCTACATGCATGCCACATTGGCTCAGGAAATGAAACTCTCTTTCATTTTGCAGCAGTGAATTGAGACATAGCACAAAGAACACACAATCCTTATATTTATACCCAGCGGAGAAATTCTTACCTTCCTGACATTTATTTTCCCATGCCTTTTACTGATAAATCCACCTTTATACCAATGAAGCTAGCTTTTCGGAAGAACATATTGGATTGATTGTCTATTTATTTAATAAAGTTAGTTAGCCTTCCAGGTAAATAAGACCATTCAACTATATTTTTAATTACCGAGCTCCCACTCAGAATTCTTTTTTTCTGGGTTCTTTACATAATTATCTACTGAACTTTCTACATAGACTTGTATGGTATTTTATGAAAGACATCATTTGTTTTGGGCCTGCTGGCTAGGTGATCAGTCTTTCCCAAAATTGCCACCAAGATGGTACAGAATGATTTAGTACCAAATGTTTTACTTCCAATAAAGTATCTGGTAATTCCCCTTCCAAGACTATGCATCCAAAATTCTGTCTTCCTCTGATATCCCAGCTACCAAAATTCTAATTGTTTGAGCACACAAATCTTTCCATGAAGGTAATAGTCAATGCCATTAGTGAAGTACATTTAGACCTTGTCTTAAATCTTTGGCCAGAACTTGATGGCCTATCAGATAATGTTAGAAACTAACTTCCATCATTTTCAATTACTTCAATTTAGGGATATAATAGACTTTAGGTATGTTCTCATGTAGCTTCTTGGTCTTGCACCCACCTAGTTCTATAAGCCAGGTTTAGAAGACAAAAATGCTATGATTGTATCTATGGAGCATTACTTCTGGCCAAAAAGGGGACATCAGGAAAGAACTCTCACTCCTAAACTAGTCCAACCAACTGCTGAAACAGAAGATCCTATATCATTTCAGACAAATGATTGTCCAATCTCTTCTTTAAAATCTCCAGTAATGGAGCACCCACATCTTCTAAAGGCAAGTTTTTCCACTGATTCCATGTGCTTCTTATTTCTCAGTTGGTATTCTCCTTGATTAGTTTGTATCTGTTAGATTGGGTATTGAGAAGGCAGACACAGGCTTATCGTACAATAGCTCTCTATTAACAAGTACAAGTGTAAACAATCCAGCAACTATGTGGTCTGCCAGCAGCCCTTTTATAGGGAGCTGTCAGACCTCTCAATCAATAGGATTAAACCTCTGTTCCCGCCGGAACAGAGGACCTTGGGGAAAACCACAGTAGACAGGGTGAATATCTAACACCTCTCCCCTCTTAGATGGGATAATCCTACTGGTCACATAATGACGCAGGTAGGCGGGCTTTTGTTTTATTCTGCCTGACCTGCGCAGTTCATTTGGAAGAGTTTCTTTGGACAGGTCAGACGGACCTGTTTGCTCCGCAGCTCCGCTTGGTGGAAGCTCCTGGAACTTTTCCCAGGCTGCGGCTGGAGCTTCTGGGACTGGCTCATTTGGAGCTCGCTGTGGGCCTGCAACAAAATCAGATAAGTCTCCCGGTATCCTAGGGCTTGAGCTGGCTGTAGAAGGAGTGAGTGAGTGCTCCGTTTGGGTAGGGCTTTGGCTAACTCGTGAGGAGTTACCTCTGGTGATCTAAGTGTGGAGTTGGAGAGGCGGCCACAGAGTTGGTCAACATGCCTTCTCCAATTTCTACCATCCTCAAGTTCTAACAGATAAGAGCGAGGCCCGGTGAGGTCTATCACCGTGGCTGGAACCCACAGAGTGCCCCCAGCGTAGTTGTGGGCATATACCAAGTCCCCTACGCTAAAGTTCCGAATCTTGCTTGTGGAGTCAGGGAGTGATGTGGCAGAATAGTTTGGGTGCAGCCGGTCTAAGTGGGACCTAAGCCGGCGACCCATGAGAAGCTCGGAGGGGCTTCTCCCTGTAGTGGCACTTGGCATGATGTGTTGGATTAGCAAATAGTGATCAACCCATGTTTGCCAATTTCCCTGGCCCATCCTAGTGAGGGCCTCTTTTGCAGACCTCACCATTCTCTCCCCCTGACCATTGGAGGCCGGATGGAATGGCGTGACCAGGGCATGCCTGATTCCCTGACTTGCTAAGAAGGTCTCAAATTGTATGGCTGTGAATTGGGGCCCATTGTCAGAGACCAAGATATAGGGCAGGCCATGCGTGGAGAAAAGTCTCTGTAGCACTTTGATGACCGCTTCTGCCGTGGTGGAGGTCATCAGGACTACCTCTAACCACTTTGAGTAAGCGTCCACAACTACGAGGAAAGTCTGGCCATGAACTGGCCCAGCAAAGTCAATGTGCACCCTAGACCAGGGTGCTTGAGGTCGCTCTCACTCTTTAGCAGGCGCCTCTGAGGGAGCTGGTCTGGATTCCTGGCATGGTGTGCAGGTAGCCACCCATTCTTCTATCTCGCTGTCCACGTTAGGCCACCACACGTAACTCCCAGCCAAAGACTTCATCCTGACAATTCCAGGATGGCCCACATGTAAAGCCTCCAATACTGCAACACACAGTTTGCTTGGAACAACCACCCGGTCCCCCCACAGTAAACAGCAGTTAACAACTGACAACTCATCGTGTTTTGTAAAGTACATTTTAACCTTGGCCCCAACAGGCCCCTTGGGCCACCCCCTCCACACCCAGTTCAAAATTTGTTTGATGGTGGAGTCCTTTGCAGAATGACGGTCAGTGGACGAGATGGGTCCGGTCTCCAGGCAGTCAATGAGTAGGACCGGCATCTCGGGGGTGGTGTCAGCAAGAAGTTCTGGTAAGGGGCAGTGGCTCAATGTGTCGGCATGTTCCAAAGTGGAGCCGGGCCGGTGGATTAGGCGGTAGGAATAGGCAGCCAGGAAAACAATCCACCTGGTCATGTGAGGCAATAACAACACCAGGGTAGGTTGGTCCCCAGCCAGTAAGCCCAGCAACAGCTTGTGGTCAGTCACCAGCTCGAAATCCCGGCCATAAAGGTACTTGTGGAACCTTTTTACTCCCGCCACTGCAGCCAAAACCTCACGGTCCATCTGGCCATAGTTCCGTTCTGCAGCAAACAAGATCCTAGATTAAAAGGCACTAAGGGCTTCTGTGCCACTGGGCATGCGGTGGCTGAGGACAGCGCCGATGCCGAATGGAGAAGTGTCACAGGTCAGCACCAAAGGCAGGGTTTAGCTGTACTGGACTGGGAGGGAGTCAGCTGTCAGGAGTTGTTTTACCGCGGCAAATGCAGCAGCCTCGGCTCTGCCCCAAGACCACTTCCCATTCTTGGCCAGGAGACAGTGTAATGGTTCAGCAACAGTGGCTTTCTGTTTAAGAAAGACGCTGTAGAAATTAAGGAACCCGAGGAACGCCTGCAGCTTGGTTTGAGTGCGGGGTGTGGGAGCGTCCTGAATTGCTTTTATTTTTTTGTGATGTCAGGTGAATCCCAGAGCCATTGATCATGTACCCAAGGAATTCAACACTTGGTATATTAATTTTGCATTTTTCTTTTTTAAGCCGGAGGCCCTTTTCTCTAATTCTGGCCAAAACCATTCTTACTCATTTTAAAAGCTGCGCCTCGTTTGCAGCCGATACCAAGATATCGTCGAAATAGGGGACGACTCCTGGTATACCCTGCAAAAGCCATTCCATGACACTTTGGAACAGTCCAGGGGCGATACTAACACCAAATTACAGGCGGTGGCATTTGAATGTACCCCTGTGCATCACAATGGTTTGAGCCTCCACTGTAGCGCCATCTACAGGCAATTGTTGGTATGCCTGCGCCATGTCCAATTTCGCAAAGATTTTTCCTGGGCCTAGCGAATGTAGTAGGTGCTGTACAATGGGTACAGGATATGCACTTTGTTGTAGAGCGTTGTTAATTGTACATTTATAGTCCGCGCAGATGCGGACTGACCCATCAGGCTTGACGGGGGTCAAAATAGAGGTCTTCCAGTGTGCATGGTCGACTGGCTCTAGGATTCCCTGGCACACGAGCTTGTCAATTTCCCTGTCAATTTTAGGGCAGAGAGCAAAAGGTACTCTCCTGGGTTTTAGCCTAATTGGCGCTGTGTTGGGGTCCAAACTAAAAGAGATTGGTGTCCCCACATACTTACCAAGACCTGTACCGAAGATGTCCTCAAACTCCTTAAAGATGGCCTCAGAGCCGTCGTCTTTCACGGAGTTGATCCCGGTCACTTCCAACCCCAGGGCTTGGAACCAGTCAAGCCTTAGGAGGCTCTGCAGGTTGCCGCTGACCACGGTCATGGGGAGTTTTCCACAGAATTGTTTGAAGCTCACCCGGAAGGTGCCTTGGCCCACAATGGGGACTTGGTTCCTCTGGTAGTCTTGGAGGCGGATGTCAGGGGTGTGAAGGTGCTGCTTCTTTAAGCTCGGAATGGCTTGCTTCAGGGTCGACCACGGCATGATTGTTAATGACGATCCAGTGTCTACCTCCAACTCACATGGAGCGTCCTCTATGAGGACAGTGACCTTCAGCTTTTTGGCCGCCTGGTACAGACTTGTCCTATCGATGTGTGATAGGTAACCTTAGTTTCTCTCTCTGGGCACCCTTGCGGTTTCTGCCAGGCCTGGGTTGGGCCTCTGTTGGCGGCTCGATGTAGGTTTAGGCTGCCAGGTGGTGGCAGGGAATTTGCTCCAGCACACTTTGGCAATGTGCCCCTTTCGCTCACAATGCTGACAGGTTGTGTCATGGAAACGGCAAGTAGACCAGGCATGGTCCCCTCCGCAGCTAGCGCAAAATGGCAAACACGAGTTGAATTTTCATGCTGGCTTGGTCCGGCTACTGCGCATGCAGTAGCTGTCATCTTCCTCACTGTCAGAGCGCTCGGGCTCTGCGGCCTCGTGGTGGACACACGTTTGTTTCTGCGCTGCTTGTGGCACATTTTGTTGGCGCTGCAGGGTCTCCGTTGACTTGTTGGCTGATTCGGACACTCTGGCCTCATCGAGTGCGATCTGCAGAGTCAGATTGGATCTGGCAAGCAATCTTCTCTGCAGATTAATGTCCCGCACACCGCAGATTATACGGTCCAATATTAGATCATCCAGGTCATGGAACTCGCAATATGTGGCTGCCTTATGAAGTGCTGGCACGTATTCATTAATCGATTCGCCCTCTTTCTGGTTCCTAATATTGAATTTGTGGCGGCAAATGTGCCTTGATGGTTTGGGCGCATAGTGGATTTTCAGAGTCTGTTGTAATTCAGCCCAGGGAACCGCTTGGAGCGGTGTTGGTTCCGACAAGCTTTTCGCTGTTTCAAATACTTCTCGGACACAGTACCTGAGGAATAGGTTCTTTTTTCGGCTTTCAGGGATGCCTATGAGGTTGTTTGCCTTGAGGAAGCATCTGAAGCATAACGTATGATTCCCAGTGCTTGGCCACCGGGTCATATGGAGTTGGCGGGGCATGCATAGCCATTCTTCGTGCAGAGGGCAATTCAAGTTTTGCCGCTCAAAATGGTCGCTTGATGCCGCACCGAAAGCTCTGGGCTGGATCTACTTGCTGGATTTCACTGCTCTTTTTTCACCGATTTGCCTTCCAATCCCATCCTCGTCGGCATTGTTAGATTGGGTATTGAGAAGGCAGACACAGGCTTATGGTATCCTGTTGCGCCGGCTAGAGGGGCTGGGAGTCAGGGGCACCGTTTTATGGTGGTTTGGCTCCTACCTCTCTGATCGGACGCAACGTGTGTTGGCAGGGGAGCAGAGTTCGACCCGGAGGCCACTCACATGTGGAGTGCCACAGGGATCGGTGCTCTCGCCTCTCCTGTTCAACACATATATGAAACCGCTGGGCGAGATCATCCGTGGTTTTGGGGTGGGATATCATCTGTATGCTGATGATACTCAGCTATACATTTCCACCCCGAACCACCCCAATGAGGCCGTCGAAATGATGTCCCGGTGTCTGGAGGCCGTACGGGTCTGGATGGATGGCAACCGACTAAAACTCAACCCTTCCAAGACGGAGTGGCTGTGGCTTCCGGCCTCCCGGTTCAACCAGGTGCTTCCATCTCTGGCCATTGGGGGCGTCCAACTAGCCCCCATGGAACAGGTGCGCAATTTGGGCGTCCTCCTAGATGCCCGGCTGTCCATGGATGACCATGTAACAGCCGTGGCAAGGGGGGCGTTCCATCAGGTCCGCCTGATGCGCCAATTGCGCCCCTTATTGGACCGGGATGCCCTACGCACAGTCACCCATGCGCTAGTGACGTCTCGCCTGGATTACTGCAATGCTCTCTACATGGGGCTTCCCTTGAGATGCACTCGGAGACTACAGTTGGTCCAGAACGCGGCCGCGCGGGTGATTATGGGGAGGACTAGATACTCCCCTGTAACACCTCTCCTGCGCGAGCTGCACTGGCTTCCTGTGGTCTTCCGAGTGCGTTTCAAGGTTTTGATTATGATCTTTAAAGCGCTTCATGGCATAGGGCCTAGTTACATGCAGGATCGCATCCTGCCCCACACATCCCTACGACCGATTCGCTCACACAGAGAGGGACTTCTCCGGGTGCCGTCCGCCAAACAGTGCCGGGGGGCGACACCCAGGAGCAGAGCCTTCTCTGTGATGGGCCCAGCCCTGTGGAATGACCTCCCCCGTGACATCAGGATTACGTCCGATCTCCGCTCCTTCCGTGTACAGCTGAAGACCCACCTCTTTCAATTATCTGGCCTGGCTCAATCGTAATTTTTCTCTTATTCCTCCTAACTGTTTTTTAAATTGTTTTTAAACGTTAAATTTTTAATTACATATTGAGTTCTTACAATTGGGGTATTTTAATGCTAATTTTAACTGTCTATATGATGTAATTTGTTACCTCCTCCGTGTCCGTGTCCGTGTATGTGTATATGTGTTTGGTATGTATGTATGTCTATTTGTTTTTTATACATTTTCTATGTTTTATATGCTCCATTGTACGCCGCCCCGAGTCCTACTTGGAAAGGGAGCGGCTAATAAATTCAATTTATTATTATTATTATTATTATTATTATCATACAACAGCTCTTTATTAACAAGTACAAGTGTGAACAATCCAGCAACTGTTTGGTCTGACAGCAGCCCTTTTATAGGGAGCTGTCAAACCTCTCAACCAATAGGATTAAATCTCTGTTCCTGCTGGAACAGAGGACCTTGGTGGAAACCACAGTAGACAGGGTGAATATCTAACAGCATCCATTGCTTTTTGTTCTGTCTTCAGGTGCTTTAGAGAACAGATTGACCCCCTCTTCTTTGAGGAAGCCCCTGAGATATCAGAACACTGCTATCATGTCAGTCCTAGTCTTTCTTTCCATTAAATAGACATACCCAGTTCCTGAAACCATTCTTCATAGGTTTTACCCTCCAGCCCTCAATCATCTTTGTTGCTCTTCTCTGCACTCTTTCTAGAGTCTCCACATCTTTTTTATATCACGATGACCAAACCTGGATGCAACGTTCCAAGTGTGGTCCAACCAAGTCATTATAAAATGGTGCTAACACTTCATGTGATCTTGAGTCTATTCCTCTGTTAATGCACCCTAGGACTGAATTGGCTTTTTGGGTAGCTACAGCACACTTCTGGCTTATATTTAAATGATTATCCACTATTGCTCCTACATGCCTCTTTCAGTTAACTGCTGTTTTTTTTTTTGTTTTTTTTTAAGAATTATTCTCTTGTTGAGGTGTTCTGTTTTGGAGATTGTAGGAGCCAGGTTAATAGAGAAACACCCCCACAACATGAATAAACATGATGATACCTCCCGCCTATCAAACATCTGGAAACCAGCCCTAGTCAACAAATGAACACCACCCATCACCCAGGCCGTTACAACACAAAACAACAATGGACACACAGCCAGCACCAATCAGCACCAATGTACCAATCATGATACAACCACACATCCAATCAATCCACTTACTGAAACAAAGCCAGCACTCCACACACACACACCAAGATTTATAGAAAGACGGCAGCTCTGATCACACTTTAAGCCGAAAACACCAGCCTGCGGATGGCGAGTGTGACCTCGCAGAAACGTTGCCAAAACAATCTCAATCTTACATGGGAAAAGACTCGAATACAACTTTTCATACATTAAACATCCTGTACAAACCTCCCAATTTATGTAGATATTACTGGCTAAATAGAACAAAGACTTGTATTAATATCTTCTGTTTCCATCAGCTACACTGGATTGTGATAAAACTTAGATAGTAATAGGTAGACCACGAGTCTGATGTTGCATAGCGGCAAAATTTTATTCTCTAGGAATGGAATTGGTGTTTCCCTACTTCCTGGAATAAAGTCTTGAAAACATTTTATCAGTAACATCATTTCATATAGCAGCAAGCAGCACATTAATACTGTATACTATTAAATGCTGCTGAAAATATATTTTGCATAAACTACAGGAAATAAATTTTATCAAGAAGATTTTTTTTACCTACAAGAAGCTCTCTATTCAAGAGCTCAAACATTCAAATTGTTGGTCCTCCTGCAGCAATTCCTCACATTCATGTTATGTCCAGATTGCTCTAGCCTGCTATGGTAAAGGAAAGCATCCATAAAAATGCCATGCCTGTTATCTTGAAACAAAATGGAGGCAGCTATAGCATACCAATAATCCAAGTGGCACGTTGTTAATGCTCACTGGCATAAATTAGGAATAGATTTTGTGACAGATATCTGTTCTAAAACTTTTTAGTAGTACAGCGCATAAACAGAGAATGTTTAAGAATTCCAAACCTGTCTCTGTCCTCTAAAAGACTGGTTCTGATTGTCAGCAGCTATACTAATTAATCAAGGGGTAAATTTTAATCTGCACAATTAAAGCCTAAGTTGATTTATTGCACTGGCTAAATCAATAAAAGTCTGCATCTCTACAAGCAATGCTCCCAACTCAAAGGGCTTGGAACCATTTTAGCTATTTCCTTTCTTGAATTAAAGGAAAACAAACATCTGCCACCTGTAGTCAGATAGCTGTTCTTCTTAGCCCATTATCGTTGGAGGAGCTGTAGGTTGGGTTTCTGTCTTTGCTTGCAGTCTTCTGTTCTGCATTACTTATTTGTATTGGAAATTCCAGATAGACAGTCACGATAAAGGTCAACTCTAAGCCCATCACCTTTGTGATTTGAATCTGTGGTTCAGCTGAACTTTGGTATTATTATTTTTAAAAAAATAAAAATAGAACACGATCTTTTGAATATACAACATATTAGTGGGCCAGGTACTTTGAAAGTAATTTGAGAAAAACCATTCATTGCTTTGCTGCTTCTCCCAAAGGTCCAGCCAGACTGAAGCTCAATAATACAATAAGCAACCAAGAAATTATATTTTCAAATACATTTTCATCAAACCTTCAGTGTATCTGTCAGCTGCACTGTGAGTGAATCTGATCCTGTTTGAAAGGTGCCACATAATTCCTGTCATTGACGAATATATTTGTAAGAAAATATTTGAGATGTATCCTTAAAATTCTCCTGCTGAGGCAAGTTAGGCTGATTTTCATGAGTCTTGCATCATCAGAGTGCAGGGATGGGTGGATTGCTCAAGGTTGCCTTATCCTCACCCAAACCTGCTCAGTATCTTCTTCCTTCATGCCTGACAACCACAAAGCAATCTTAAATATTTTATGGCTACAAGAAACTATTTTAAGCTCATAGGCATCATTTAAACTTTCCGGATAGTATGGTTCAAGCAGTTTTGTGAATTATTCAGAGTAAAGGGGAACAGCCTTTAGATGGAATGTGTGTGTGTGAGTGAGAGAGGGGAGGGGTTACATTTAAAAGTTGCTCTATTCCTTGGCTCACAATAGGGGAAATTATACTTGTTTCTGTTTTTAATCACAGATTTATTTATTTTTTAAAATAAAAAGTAGAAATTGCAGAAGTATTTTAACAGCAAAGTCTGTTGTGTGTCGAGAGCACAAGGACCAAATTTTGAACCAATAAGTACAATCCTGAATTAAGGATCGTAAGAGCCAAATTAGATTTTTGGCAGCAGACACACCACTGATTGCAGCCAAACAAGCAGGAGGTCGATGGCTTGGTACCAGCAGCAGGCAGGGAACACATGCCTAAACTTTTCACTAACCACCATTTCCTCATGAGATTTTTGCTGGAGTGTTTTTCCAGGCTGTGGGGATTACTCTCCAGGAATAGTTTCAAGGAAGACTAATCTATTGCATTGTAGAGACTGGGTCAAGCTGCTTTGTCTACCCTAATTTACTAACAAACAATTTGGGCTGGTTTAGTACAACTTCCACTCCACTGAAATAGATCATGGTTTAAAATCCGTTTGTTCCCTTTGCCATGTTACTGATTCTGCATGTAATTTCATTTTTAAGATGGGAGACACTGCCTTTCTTTGAAACAGAAAAATATCTTACACATCAGAAGAAATGTATAGATTGAACATACAAAGGCTTTTCTTGCAGTCAGTTGCAAAGACCACATTGATTACACAACCCAGGGACATGGGAAGTGACATCGCAAAGGATCAGTAATGAAATGAACTGCTTTGTTAATTCCCCAGAATGTCCATATCCAATAGTCTCAGGTATGTTGAGAGAATATATGCAGTTAAATGATTTTGTGTGAATAGCTATATTGGTCATGATGCCAATATAGGGGTATTGGGGTGGCTGATAAATTGAAAAACCCACTGAGGCACAGTTCCATGTTAGGGTTGTGAAAAACTCGCCTGACTTTGTCTGGGTTTAAAAGTAAAACAACATTGGGCCAAGTTAATCTCTGGATGGGAAGCATCTAGGGAATATAGAGCACACCAGGAAATCAATTCCACTGTAAGACTAAAATGCATTTTATTGAAATAAAATGCATTTTATTTTATGGGGCTATAATAGCAGGTTCTTGTTTCTTTGCACTTAAAAATGTTTCATTGATTTTGCTTAGATAACAGTTCTTGTCTACTTTATCAAGATCATCTACATTACAAGGTATAACAGAATAACAGAGTTGGAAGGACCTTGGAAGTCTTCTAGTCCAACCTCCTATTCAAGCAGGAAACCCTATACCATATCAGACAAATGGTTGTCCAATCACTTCTAAAAAAAACTTCCATATTTGAGCTCCTGGAGGCAAGTCATTCCACTGAGTAATTGTTCCAACTGGCAGGAATTTTCTCCTTAGTTCTAGATTACTTTTCTCCTTGATTAGTTTCTACCATTGCTTCTTGTCCTGCCTTCAGGTGCTTTGGAGACTAAGTTGACTCCTTCTTTGTAGCAACCCCTCAAATGCCCCTCCTGGCTTGTACTGGCATCGTGCCCCTCCTGGCTTGTACTGGCATCCTGGGAGGTTACACGAGACTGGCTCCTGGGCCTAGTGAATGCTTCGCTGAGCGAGGGGTCTCTCCCGGCCGCCTTGAAAGAGGCGGTGGTGAGACCCTTGCTCAAGAAGCCTTCCCTGGACCCTTTGGAGCTGGCCAATTATCGTCCTGTCTCCAACCTTCCCTTTTTGGCGAAGGTTGTAGAGAGTGTGGTGGCCTACCAGTTTCCACGACATCTGGAGGAAAATGATTATCTAGACCCGCGCCAGTCCGGCTTCCGCCCCGGTCACAGCACGGAGACGGCCTTGGTCACGTTGGTGGATGATCTCTGGAGGGCCAGAGACAGAGGTTGTTCCTCTATCCTGGTCCTATTAGACCTCTCGGCGGCTTTTGATACCATCGACCATGGTATCCTGCTGCGCCGGTTGGAGGGGCTGGGGGTCCGGGGCACCGTTTTGCGGTGGTTCGGCTCCTACCTTTCTGACTGGACGCAGCGTGTGTTGGCAGGAGAAGAGAGGTCGACCCTACGCCCCCTTACTTGTGGGGTGCCACAGGGGTCGGTCCTCTCGCCACTCCTCTTCAACACATATATGAAGCCGCTGGGTGAGATCATCTGTGGTTTCGGGGTGGGATACCATC
The DNA here is from genome assembly GCF_964273705.1 of Natrix helvetica. NCBI lineage: Eukaryota > Metazoa > Chordata > Lepidosauria > Squamata > Natricidae > Natrix > Natrix helvetica. The sequence goes on from NC_138548.1 coordinate 182,932,254, forward strand.
TGTACACTGATGATACTCAGCTGTACTTTTCCACCCCGAACCACCCCAACGAGGCCATCGAAGTGATGTCCCGGTGTGTGGAAGCCGTACGGATCTGGATGGATGACAACCGACTCAAGCTCAACCCCTCCAAGATGGAGTGGCTGTGGGTAGCAGCTCCCCGGTTCAGCCAATTAATTCCATCATTGGCCATTGGGGGCATTCAACTTGCCCCCGTGGAGCGGGCGCGCAATTTGGGCATCCTCCTGGATGCCCGGCTGTCCATGGATGACCATGTGACGGCCGTGGCAAGGGGGGCGTTCCACCAGGTTCGCCTGGTGCGTCAATTGCGCCCCCTACTGGACCGGGATGCCTTACGCACAGTCACTCATGCGCTGGTGACGTCTCGCTTGGACTACTGTAACGCTCTCTACATGGGGCTTCCCTTGAAATGCACCCGGAGGCTACAGTTGGTCCAGAACGCAGCCGCGCGGGTAATTATGGGGAGTACTAGGTACTCCCATGTGACACCGTTCCTGCGCGAGCTGCACTGGCTTCCTGTGGTCTATCGGGTGCGTTTCAAGGTTTTGATAATAATCTTTAAAGCGCTCCATGGCTCAGGACCTAGTTACTTGCGGGATCGTATTCTGCCCCATACATCCCTGCGACCAATCCGCTCGCACAGAGAGGGCCTCCTCCAGGTGCCGTCCACAAGACAGTGTCGGGGGGCGGCGCCTAGGAGTAGAGCCTTCTCTGTGGCGGGCCCAGCCCTGTGGAATGACCTCCCTCCGGATATTAGGAATACCTCTGACCTCCGCTCCTTTCGTATTAAGCTTAAGACCCACCTATTCCAAGCAGCTGGCCTGGCTCAACTTTGATCTAACCATATCGCTCCTGACGGGCTTTTACTGGGTATTTTAATTATATTTAATTATCTAGGGGTTTTTAAATACTGTATTTTAATTGTTTTATTTATCAGCCGACCTCCTCCTTGTGTATGTCTCGGTATATGTCTCTGTTATATGTTTGTTTTGTCCATATTTATTTCATATGTTTCATTGTACGCCGCCCCGAGTCCTTCGGGAGAGGGTGCGGCTAAGAAATAAATATTTATTATTATTATTATAAATATTAGAACACTGCTATCATGTTGCCCCTAGTCCTTCTTTTAATTAAACTATGTTCATGGACTTGAGCTAAAGGATGCATTACCTGAACATTTAATATTACTAATATATGGTAGTCTATAAATGGTGGGCTTTATTAGTAATATTTTTAAAAGCTGCACATTTCCATGAAGGGAGAATTTTGGGATAATATCCTTGTCTTGGTTTCTCCTGCCAAAGCACAGGAGCATACTCAATACAGCAACTATGCTCATGCTGATGCATTTCCTCTCAAACTAATAAAATGAAACAAGTCCCCAAGGCCAATTGGCTTAGTCCATGACTATATTCCTGGTTAATTAATTATTGTAGTGAGCCCTTTGTTGCCATCTAGCTTTAGTAGTTCCATGAGATTCAGACTCAGGAGAGAAGGGATGCTGGGAAGATGGTTGCCATACATACTTTTCTTTACTCAGTTTGTAGTAAAGGCCAGAGGCCTGCCAGAAAAGTTTAAAAAGTGTGTGACATTTTATTCAAAAACTTCACTCGGGATGTTTGAATTTCTCTTCAACCACAGTGGGAGAATAATATATAAAAGAAACAACAAAATAAAAAGTAGCTGTAAAAACTGTGTTCCAGGGTAGTTAACTTTGATGGTGGAGGGGACATTTCACATTTTTAGTGGTTAGGACTACTGTGGTCAGGGTAATGATGCCAAAGAAATGGAGCCAGGATTTTCAAGGGGCCTCTGTCTGGGGTACAATTTAGGAGGTTGTTTTCTTTCTTCTTTTCTCTATTACAAAATTACATCTATTACAGGAATTAAGATACTAAGGGATTTTATCTGTATGATGGTTTGCTTTTTTTTTAACTGAATAAATCACAGTTGAGTAGGCAATACTAATTAATACATCAAAGTTTACAAATCACAATTTATATCATATGCAAAGCTCAAGCTATATTATAATTTAGCACAGAGTATGAATGCAGTATAGAAAAAAGTCAAGCAGCAAGGATACCAAGGTAATTCTATCTACAAGTTTGAAAAAGAGAAATCATATGAGCCTCCCGGGTAAACCCAAAGGTTCAAAATGTCATTTTTGACAGTAAAAATGAGTTTTAATTTGCCACAATGTCACAGGTGTCTTGTTTTATCATTACCGTGATTGGAAATGAGTGTGTGAGGTATATCTATAATTTTTTTTAAAAAAAACTGTATTTGGAGGGGACCACATGCAGGCAGGGGCCCCTCAAGCTCCGGAAACAAACATGCTATTCCTTAGGACCTGAAAGCACTGCTCTCCATCCTCTGGCTTTTTCATTTCACCGTTTCCTATTAAAGAAGGCAAAGCCTAGGCCATTCTCTATGCTTGTCGGCTGTCAAGATAGATTTGCTACAGCACCCATTATTTGTTGCTGAGAAGTCATTCTTCCAAATTAGAGGAGAAGTCATCCATCTGTCCAAAAGATTCTTGTGTAACTGAGCACCACTGATGAAAGAAACCCCTGTTGGCAAAAGCTGCAGCGTTATAATCACAGGGTTTGTAACAAATAACACCCAATGGCCGTAAAATTGGGAAAAGATAGAACATTTCTAAAATTCAGTAAGGAGCAAAGATGATGTTTTCCATCCCTGGAAAATTAGCATATCATGGGGGATTTGTGTAGCACTCCATGGAGAGCCTCAGAGCTCTTCTGACATCAGTTCCAATTGCCTTTTTGCTCATTGTTCCAGAAACCTAGACAGTTCAGAGAACAAGTAGAAATTCAGCTGTGGACTCGGCTTCTGAATTTCCAAATGTTATGGAGCACAGAAGTATCGGAAAAAAGTGAATCACTCACTACATTAGAAGAAGAAGCAATAATGGAAAATTATTCCCTACATTATTATCATAATGAAAGTAAACAAATACTGAATCTGTCTGAATCATGATCTAACATGGTGCTTTGTTCAACTTGTCACAGCTGGATTCTGGAACCTTCTGGAAGGCAATCATTTTTTAACAATAGAATTGCTGTCAAACAAATTTATGCCTTTAAATAGTTGAGTGTTATTTGATCAATTGATTCATGTTTGCTGCGTGGTGGTGGCTGTTTTGGATTAATGAAATGCTACTTACCTTATTTATATTGTCAACAGCACACAGCTAAAGGTATCGCCATCTCTTATCAGTGATACAAAAGAAAGGAATAATGATGCAGAAAGACAATTTTCTGCTGACATTCAAATAAATTATATTTCAAAATATGCTTTCATATCCTGTGACAATGACTCAGGGCACTATATATGCACCAAGAAAAGTACAGCCCACAGGCATTTTATGTCAAATCTGACTTGCTGAAGTTTAAGGTGAGTCTGAACACATTTATATGTATGAAACCAAAAAGAGAGGAAAAAAGAGAGAGATTTTTCCTTGCTCCAGGCAAACATTAACATTATACCCTGAAGGAATCTAAAAGAGGAAAGACACATAGAAGCAAAACATAGCTGAAATTCAAATATCCTGTTCATTGAGAGATTCCTAGCCCTGTCCTGAATTTTTCTTTTAAAAAAAATAATTTTGCAGGAATTTTTAGTATTTCTCAATAAATAAGGGAAAGATATTTTAGCTTCACAACATCTGGACTAGGTATGGGTTTTTTTGAATATATTATTTATTATTTTTACATTTAAAATAATTGCAGTACCACAAAGTCAAAGTGACCATACATTCACATTATATACAGCTAGTCTCAACCATTAACTATTAGCCTACTTAATACATTGTTTATCCTTCTGTCCAATCACAATATATACAGTTTGTTCCAGTCTTGTCACCTTGTCTTATACCAATCATACAATCTGTTCCAGACTTCAAAATATTCTGATTCCCCTTTATTTTTAAGTTCAAGAGTGAGCCTATCTGCTTCCGCACAGGCCAACACTTTTCTGATTATATCTAGCTCTGATGGTGTATTTTCTTTTTTCCAATATTGTGCATAAGTTATGCACATTGCAGTTAGTACATGTATAATTAGATAAAGTTGGACTAGGTATGTTAAGAGGAGTCATCTATGAGTAGTCAGAGAGGTATGTAAATATAGGAAAACAGATTTCCCCAAGGCCTAACATAATATGTGCTCTATATTAGTGCCTTTTGCTTGGGTTTATATAAAAATGCTCAGCTATCTATTCAATTGGCAAAAATGATAAAGATACTTGAGCAACTTAATAGACAAATAGATCTATTATATTTTTCATAAGCAGGATCCTGCTCATTCAAACCATGCATATATTATCAAATATTGCTGGTATAAAAAGATTTATAGTGTTATATGTTCACATAAACAAACCTGTTTGTATTGCAGCATCAAATACTATCAGTGAGCTAATCTATAATTATTAGAAAGCTTTTGTCCTCTCTTTCTTTAAAGATATACATCACTAAATTAAGCTACCGTATCCAGGGCTAAATGCTCCTGCATGAAATGCCATGCCCTCAAATGGCTTCTACATGCTATAGAGATATAACTAATTATTTTTTCCAAATGCCTATGGCTCTTAGCTTAACAAGCAAAATGGATCTTATAATATTTCAGAAATTCAAGGTTCATTGTTCAGAAAAAAAACAGAACTATCAAGCAAGGCCATCGGTTCTCCCGTGAGAAAGGCAGATACTTCTGTCATACAGTCAAGTTGCATTCATTGAACTAAAATATACTCAAAAGGATCATTTTGACTTTTAAAGCCCTTCATGATTTGGAACCAAGGTAGTTGAAGGACCGTTGGCATTCAAATACTTTTTTTTTTTAAGATCATCACTATTATGAATAGCCTTATCCCTTGCTGATCCCTCAAGAATTCTCTGAATGGTAAGGTTATCAATCTCTAACAGGGATATAGTTAAACAATTGGTCCATTCCTCCCATTCTCTCCCATTCTATATATTCCAGCAAAAAGACAATGATGCTTCGGATATCATAAAAAAAAACCTCATAGCTCTGTTATAACTTACAGGAACTTGATTCTATTTAAAGATAGTCGTCATTTAATGACCAGTTGCCCAATGACTGTTCAAGGTTACAGTGGCCTTGAAAAAAGTCTTTTATGATTTGTATAGCACTTCTGACCATTATAAAATGTCATGTGCCTCTCCCATGGTCATATGACTGTATTTTGGATGCTTGGCAACCTACTTGCATTTACGACGTATTGCAACATCCCACGGTAATGTGACCACATTTGTGATGGATTTTTTGCCATTTTCCAAAAGAAAATGACAAAAAAAAATGCTCATTGAATACACTGGATTCTTTTAATGACCACATGGTTTGCTTAGCAATTGCAGTGATTCACTTTACAACCATCATAAAAATAGTCATAAAATTGCATCAGGTTGGATTATTTTCCATGCACAGCTTTGGCTTCAGTGTCTCACTACTGGATATTCATTGCTTCAACAGCTTCTCTCTCTCTCTCTAGTGAAATAAATGCCACAGTGCAACATTGGAGGTTCTAATATGATGTGTTGTAGAAACAAACGAAGGTGCATGTTTAGGTGACACTCACTGACAGCACATGGGCTGGATGGCTGCCTCTCCTTCTGCTCTCTCAACAAGAACCACAGTCTGTGGACCAGTGGTGGGTTTCAAAATTTTTTAGAACCTCTTCTGTAGGTGTGGCCTGCTTTGTGGGAGTGGCTTACCAGCCATGTGACTGGGTGGGAGTGGCTTGCCGGCCATGTGACTGGGTGGGAGTGGCTTGCCGGCCATGTGACTGGGTGGGAGTGGCTTGCCGGCCATGTGACTGGGTGGGCGTGGCAAACTTGTAAAATGTGGTGAAACTCACTTAACAACGCTCTTGCTTAGCAACCCAAATGTTGGCTCAGAAGCACACAAGTCTTAAAGCTGTCAAGTTACAAGACCCTTGCACCCCTAACCCTTTAGAAAAAAAAACCAGGGGTGTTCAAACTTGACAGCTTTAAGACTTGTGGACTTCAACTCCCAGAATTCCTCCTCTCACTCTTCATCTTGATGATGTGCGGACTGGCGGGGGGGAGGGAGCTGGAACCGGTTCTAAATGACACTGTAGATTTGTTGAACCTCTTCTATAGAAGAGGTTAGAACTGGCAGGAACCCACCCCTGCTGTGGACTATTCAGTAGGAAGCACAGCAACCAACATGCAAGCATCACAGCCAGTCAAGTGAATAGGAACAGCTCTGCTGGCCAAATACATCATACCAAGTACCTAAAGTACCCTGGCAGGGGTGGCTCTATATAATTCAATGTAAAAGGCCCAACTTTAATAGTTGCCAAAAGAATCACAGAAATTGTTCTGATCACTGAACAATGTCCTTGATTTATGACTTCAATTGAGTCTGGACTTTTGGCCATAAGTCAGGAAGGTCATTAGGCAGATTATTCCATTTAAGCAAGGTCTTTGCCCTTTGAAGTAGGAAGGACTGCTGTCCTATGCCCTGATATAGCTACCAGTTGGACAGATGCTACAAGTGACATGAGAGACACGTCTTGCCTTTTAACTAGGCAGTTCTAAAGCTGTGAACCCTCCTAACTTGTGCTGAGGCAGACTTTGGTTGTTGTTTATTAATCCATCATTACAACCAGAGACTATAGTGAAAGCTTGGTTCTTTTACAAAACTGGAAAGGGGGGGGGGCTTGTATATTATAACTGTCTCATTGGATGACGAATTAGTCGTTCTACTCCAATGAACGTGATTCTCAGTTTTTATATGCCATTGCAATGGATGTTCTGTTTTGAAATTTGATTATTGACTTCCTCAGTTTTTAATCCCAGAGGACATATTTGGGAAATTGTATGCTGTGGAGAGACAGAGGATTGGGGTGGCTGTAAGTCCTTTAAAAAAAACAAAACCCAATAAGCCACATGTCTCTTTCAGGGTTCATTATCAGTAAATCTTGGCTTCTTTAGCAACTACTTATGAGCAGTAAGTGCAAAATGTGGCCTGGATTTCACTTTGTGGTTTTGCTGAGGTTCCCTAAATCGTTGTGAAAGCACAGGACAATGTTATCTTTAGATGCATTGCTTCCTGTTGCTGGATGGCTAATTGTCTCTCCCCCACCCCCACCCCCTCTCTAGCTGTTTTTGTAGTGCCTCCCTTTGTGTTCCTACCTTAGAGAGAAGATCTGCATGCAAAAGCTGAGGTGTTACTTTCCTGCAGCAGCCAGATAGGCAAGCCTTTTCAGCAACAGCATAAAATACAGCCCTGGCTGGAATTCTCTGTGGTTGTTGTTTTCTAGGTTTTACAGCTTCCTCTGTCCATAAATAAGAGAGTTAGATTTTTCCTTCATAATGCGCTGCATAAATACAACTTCATGTATCTGAGAAGCTGACAGCTGCCTTACGAGATCTACCTTGACAGCTTTAAAAGTCCACGAATCAATCATTTAGATATACCTACTGTACTCTCTCCTGGCTAGGATGTATTGCAGAATCCAGGCGGTTGGAGAAATGCCATTGTAATGCTGATAGATGAAAGCCTCACATTCTCCAAACAATTGAGCACAAAGTGGAGAGGATGGTGAAAATTGGGACTCACAGATCTGCCAGGTTACAGCATGCGAAAGGCAAAAAGCCGACTGGGGAAAGGCATCTCTATCTCCACTTCCAGAAACCTGCACAGCGTTATGATGACAGGCCTGTGCTCAAACAGGCCCATTACGATCGAATTAGCATACATGAAATGGAGATTCAATACATTAAAGTGATATACAAATCATTATTATTTTTTTGTCAAATCCAAACCAGTCTAGTGTATTCCTTCTTATTTTCATGTTGAATGAAATGCTTAACCTTCCTGAATATGGAAGAGAAGAACAGCTTGATGATATTAGGAAGCTATTTCCAATGATATGTTTTAGCTCTTAGAATATCGATCCCTTGCATGCCCACTACTTGTGAAGGAGAAGGAAGCCATCCAACTTCTAGCTGTATTTTCCATACTATCACTTGGATGGATGGAACAAAAATGTAGGAAAGCAACTGTTTCTTTTTAAAACATGCCGACTATTGATTTGTTAATAAATCTTACTATATAAACTCATTTAATCCAGTGGAGGAACAAACTATTTCTCCTCTGTTGGCTATAAGCAATGATAAATTTAGCTTCTGCCTCTCTACAAATCTACTTGCCAGCATCCATCTTGTTCAGCAATGCCCATGGTGACTGACAACTGTTTTTCAGGCAGGGTTTTTTTCCTGCCTCATAGAGAGAAGCTGAGGGTTCAGTCTAGGTAGGACCTTTTCATGCAAAGTATGTTTCTCTGCTGCTAAATTGCAGGTCTTGTGGTGATCAAAAACACTAGCAGTGTTGCAATTAGATCATGGGATCTTTGCAGAGGTCGGTGTGGTTTCTATTAAGACAAGGATGGATAATTCTTTACTGATCAGGGGCCGCACTTTATTTTATTTTATTTTTTCCACATTTCATAGAGATTGTCGACACATGCCCAGTGAGGTAGTGCTATCACCAGAGCAGGGCTGAAAATTTCTGACCTATTTCTTTACTTACCTCCGTCCTCTTTTTTCCTCCTGGGTCTTTTAAAATGCAAAGTGTTGCACTTGTTGGAATAAAGCAAAAACAAAAACCTCACACTACCTTTAATGTACTAAAGTGTAATCTAAGTCCCAGGCGACTTTGCAACAAATGGGAGGGGGACAAAGGAGCAGAAGAACCGTGAAAGCTAAAAATGTTACATAATAAAGAATTCTCAATTACAATTTACCCTGGAATAAGTTGTTAACCCTGTGTTAAGAACTCCTTAAGAAGTAACAAAACTATTGGCAATAGATCCCACGAATGATCCTGGACCATTACACAGGCAGGTTCCCTGTGGTCTTGCTGCCCCAGCATCTCAATCTGAAGGCAGATGACCTGTTTTCAAAATGCAAGCTACAGATGGCCACTTCTGCTAAACTGCTCTCAAACTAGACAAGGAAGACAATGCTATTAGAAAGCTTTACTATTTTTGTGCTTCAGCACAGTAAGATGGTTTTTTTTTTCAAATTCACTAGGAGAAAAATCACAAGCTACAGCTGCTTCAGATAAATATTTCATTTCACACAGAACCGTTGTGATGGAATGGCTTAAATCTGGACAAAAAAAATCTAATGTATTCATCTAATGAATTTATAGGTGCATATGTTCAAGTCACTTAGGGAATTAGCTAAGTCTTATGTGTATAAAACATCTGATCTGAGATCAAGTGGTGAGGAAATGCATTCACAAAAGATTGTGTGATACAATCTGCAACAGAAACGTCTGATGCTGAATAAAGCGCTTATCATGGCAAAGATTATACAAAATGCTCAAGAATAAAGTCATTTAATGCTAACAGTAACATCTCACATCTCATTTATTATGTTCATTAGCAAACAGTGGTGGAAAGGCCAGCAACAGGGGATCAAAACATGCTTGGGGACAATATTTTAGGATTCAGGTCAGGTAAAAGGAGAAACTCCTTCTTATCTCTGCAGATTATTGCACTATTCCAGAGGGCAATATGATACACTGAACACTATCTGTTTATACTGTCAGAACAAACATTTGAAGCCAAGGATGAATTTTGCAAGAAGGCCATAAAATAACCTAACAGGACAACCAAAAATGAAGATGAATATTTTTGTGGATTCTAGGGAGAAAAAAAATGTGAATACTAATAGAAAATAACTAGAGATAATGATTGATACTGGGAGTTCATAGAATGTTATTTTGCAGCAATTTCTTATGCAATATTTGCAAACAAGCAAGCAAGTTTATTCATTTGATATACAGTGTATAGCTGCCCACTCAGCACATGGCTCAGGATATCATTAATCATTTAAGTAAACCAAACTTAATAAAACATAATAACCCTAAAAAGACACAATATAGTGTCATAAACACAGAACCATATAGATACTTACTGTACCAGACAAAAGATCATCCATTGAGTCATACCATTTGTAATTCCTAAGGGGAAAAAATGGCAGGGCTTTAATGCCTTTCAAGAGGTGAGCCAGAGCTAGTCCAATCTTGGGAGCAAAGATGCTGTCCAAAGGCACAAGCAGGAACAGAGAAGGTTCCTGGCTATTCCCAGATGATGTTGCTTCAGCTATGGGTTCTGGAGAATGCCAATCCTGTCAGATCGTGGAATGGATAGTCCTGCAAGACTATCAAAGACTTCGCCTACAAAAAAAAGTTGCTATCAAAAATGTTTTTTTTAAAAAACTGTGGTCAATTGGGTTTTTTGTGTGTATATGTGTGTGTGTGTAAAGGGAGACTAGTATAGATCTATTTCTTTTTTTGTAAAAAAAAATGTATTGGTTTTAAAACATTTATGGGAAAAGGGTAATAGGGTACATAGAAAATTTTGGTAGCTCCCATGTTAGTAGTGGAAATCCCCCCAGTTCTCACGCTTCTACAATTTTAAAAATAACATGTAAAGGATAAGCATATACAGAGTTCTTACATTATATCAGCCATAAGTTCAATCCTCTCTTTCTTTGTCACTTTCTAGAATATCAACAATTACAATAATATTTCAAATATATTTATTTTTGTGACCTGAGCCTTTGCGATATTGCTCCCTCCTCCCTGTCCCCAGGTGGAGCCACAGCCCCCCCCTTCCCCATGTCTTTTAGATGACTGCCTTTTCCCCCATCACCACTATCTTCATCCTCTGGGAGAGAAAAATGTTTTTTAATAAAGGCCTCTGCCTCGTCCACTGTCTTAATTCTGATATGGCTTCTCTCCCAGAAAATCAGCATTCCTGATTTTCTGGGAGCAATCTGCTCTTTGTTTCTTTTAAGGTATTCTGCTAAAATTGTGCTCATAATATCTTTAAGGTCTTCATTTTCTGTCTCTGGTAGGTTCTGGAACCTGTGAACAAAAGACATTCTTTCAAATTCTATTTTGGTCATAAAATTTTCCAATTCTAAATTCCCCTTTCGAACCTCCTTAACCCTTTCCTCCATCCCGGCTTCCCCCTCCTCTAGCACCGCAACTTTCTCTTTATTTTCTGTTGTATTATATTGTACCCCTCTGAGTTCGTCTTTGAGGTCTGCCACTTCCTTCCTCAGTTCGTTTTGACCTCTCATAATTTCCCGAAACATTTCATTAACAGACAATTCTTTTGAACTCTCTCCAGCCGCTTCTTTTTGTAGCAATGAAGGATCTTCGGCTGTTGGATATTTGGGCTGGAAGTCACTGAAGTGGGGGCTGAAAGTGACTGAAACCCGTTGGAGGTTTCTTAGGACCCATTGTCTAAATTCAGAGATGATAAATCTTTCACGAAGAAAATGGCGCTGCTGGAGCGTGCAGCCGGGATAGTTCAAGGTGACAAGCAAATCCGAAAGTAAAAAAGTTAGTTCTCCTTCACTGTTCCAAGGCACAGAGGTACACAAAGAAGGGATAAATCCAAAAAGTCCACACAGCAGAAGAGATCCAGAGCACCCTCAAGGGAGGTATTAAAAATGCCAGAAGTCATCCCCCCCCCCGGGGTGGCTTCAAAAGGCAGCTTCATTTATGAGTACAAAGACGGGAATGGAGGGGAGCCATTTTAACTCCTCCCTTTTGCAGAGACATACATCCCTGCGGCCAATACGCTCACACAGGGAGGGACTTCTCCTGGTGCCGTCCACTAGGCAATGCCAGCGGGCGACACCGAGGAGTAGGGCCTTCTCTGTGATGGGCCCAACCCTCTGGAATGACCTCCCCCCCGACATTAGAACCACTTCTGACCTCCGCTCCTTCCGGCAAAAACTGAAGACCCACCTGTTCCGATTAGCAGGCCTGGCATAATTCAACTGTCCCTCCTGGCAAATGTATTATATCTGGTTATTTTAGGGGCTTTTTAATTTACTGTATTTGTTTTTAGGGGTTTGAATTTATTTTATATCTGCTTTGTACAGTTCTTTTAACTACATTTTAACCTCCTCCATGTCAATTGTCAACTGTACATATTTAATTTAATTTTATTGTATCCTGTTATATTTTGTATGAACTGTACACCGCCCCGAGTCCCTTGCGGGAGAGGGGGTGGTCTAGAAGCATTAAATATTATTATTATTATTAGAGAGAAGAGCAGAAGTTTTAGTTTTCTTTAAAAACAGCTCTGCACGCACTCTTGCAACTGTGTATTCAGTCTTTCTCACATAATTAGCTCAAGTGGCAAGTCAGCCTTTGTTCTCTCTCCATTCCAGAATGGAGAGTAAAAGTTTAAGTGCCGCTTCGTCCGAGGGGGGGGGTTAAAAAAGGAAAACTCCCCCCTCTAATCTTCGGTTTTAAATAGATTGAACAGTAACTTACGATAGCCTGCTGCTTATCCGTTACCGGTAATTGAAGAGATTAGGAAGGATCCTCCACGACCAACATTTCAGCCACGTTTCCTTTGGTTGACTTATTTCCTCCGGTGCCCGTTCAGTGAAGGGGCAATCATGCTCCCCCTTCTGCTCCCCGGCTCCTGGGGCGAAGCTGGAAAAAACCCCACCGGCTGCCACCGAGTCTGGGGGGGCTCCAGCAAGCTGCCCTATGGCAGGGGGTCCCCTCCAAGGCCCCCCTGTGCTCCAAATGGAGCCCACCGAGAAGACAAGTGGCAGACAAATGTCCATCGCCTGCAGGGACCAGAAGTGATCTCTTGTATAGATCTATTTCAAGCTATTTAGCTCTCATCAGCTAGCCATATATTTAATGGAAATCGAAAGGGTATGGCTAGCTGATGAGAGTTAAATAGCTTGAAATAGATCTATACTAGTCTCCCTATATTTATTTATCAGCACAAATGCAACACAAATGTAACAAAGGCAACATAAAAAATAGCTCCTAGGGTGAGCCGAAAGATAGAAAAGGGAAGCAGTATGCTCCCTCCCATATTTGGGCTTACCAGGGGTTGTGACACTATACGCACGTACACGCGCGCGCACACACACACACACATGTATGTATGTATGTATGTATGTATGTATGTATGTATGTATGTATAATATACACCAGTGACGTGCAGTCAGGTGAGGCAGGTGAGGCACAGCCTCACCACTCTCATCATGAAAAAAAAAGTAAAAGGAAAAAGCGGAGCTAGTTGCTGCCTCACCGTGGATGACTCTGCTTAACCTCACTGGTGCTCTCCCTCCCCAAGTGTAGTGACTTCCTCCCCAGGCCCCCATTCATTTCTCTCTCACACACACACAGCTGGAAAAAACTATATAAAAATCTAGCCCAGCTTCACTGATTACAAGTTTGAAAAGGCAACGTGGCTCCACCTGCAATCAACTCTGCTTAACCTCACTGGTGCTCTCCCTCCCCAAGTGTAGTGACTTCCTCCCCAGGCCCCCATTCATTTCTCTCTCTCACACACACAGCTGGATAAAACTATATAAAAATCTAGCCCAGCTTCACTGATTACAAGTTTGAAAAGGCAACGTGGCTCCACCTGCAATCAACTCTGCTTAACCTCACTGGTGCTCTCCCTCCCCAAGTGTAGTGACTTCCTCCCCAGGCCCCCATTCATTTCTCTCTCACACACACACAGCTGGATAAAACTATATAAAAATATATCCCAGCTTCACTGATTACAAGTTTGAAAAGGCAACGTGGCTCCACCTGCAATCAAACTACACTTGGGGAGGGAGAGCACAAGTGAGCACTGAGGAGACCACAGGAGGAGGCAGGAAGCCAGGCAAAGAGCCATGCTGTAGTACACACACTTCCCCCCAGCCTCTTTCTTTTGGAAGGCTTGGCTCGGCTCCCCTCCGGCTTCTCTGCCTCTCCTCTCACCCCAGCCTGCCAGCAGGAGGTGGTGGGTGGGCTTTATTGTGTTCCAGGCATTTCCCACCCAGACAGCAGGCTGCATTTGCAATGGTGGAGGTGTTTGGGAAAGGCAGCAGGGGAATGGGGGGGGGGGATGGCAGAGGAGCTGCTTTCAAGCCACTGGAAAAGATATCCAATCCAACTTTTGTGTGTGGGGGGGTTTGTTTGAGAGTGAGTGAGAGAGGGAAGGGGTAGGAGAGATAGTCCAATCCAACTTCTGTGTGTGTGTGTGTGTGTGTGTGTGTGTGTGTGTTGAGAGAGGGGGAGGAAGGGAGAGAGGGAGGAAGGAGGGGAAGGAGAAGAAAAAGAAAAAGAAAGAAGGAGCAAAGGAGAAAAACAAATGCTGTCGCTTTAAATTGGAACTGAGCATGCCTGGCTGTGGAATTCTGGGAGTTGAAGTCCACAAGTCTAAAAATATTTGAAACCCAGCACTGTGTCAGTGCCTCACCAGCCATAAACCTCACCGCACGTCACTGATATACACCAACATCAATCAACACCATTTCTTTTTAAATTCCACTTATTTCCCCCAGGAAGACAGAACAAGTACATTTGCAAAAGCTGTGGATTAAGCATGAAAACACTGGAGTGTGAACTGTAGAACATTTTAGTGTTTATTTATGGAGACATCCATTTGTGTTTTGATAGATCTGAAAACATTCCTACACATGCTTCAACTATTAAAAAACCTCAAAATTACCACCTCATGTTCAGCTTTTCAGTTGGAAATGGTTTTATGATTTTATTATTCCATTTGTTTCTGGAAAAAATGAACTTAGTTGATTTCTAACTGTGTCTTCCATTGCTTCATTAGTGGAAGAGTAAATTTATCAATTTTTTGATTCATATATATTGGATTATGAGGAATTGTTATTAAAAAAACTCCATTTTTTTTCTCAGTAGGATGTTTTGCTCAGAGGTTATTGACATATTGTTCAATCCAGAGACTGGATGAAAACAATTACTGTTCCACTGCACTTATTTAAGCATGTTGTTCCTGTAAATGTAGGCAATGACCTCCTGGTGCATGGAAAGTGGATTGTTATAACTCAATCTAAAGTGTGCAAATAGTTAGGTTTTGTATGTTAAATTTTACTGATTATATGTGGACTTGGATGCAGAAGAATTCATTAAGGATTATGCTCCTTATGCATAGACTCAACCTTTATCTGATGGTCAGACCACTTCCACAGCTATCTCAGCTTTGGAGTAAATTGGACTTTGTTATTGATGGATCCATAGAACAAGGGTCCTATATAGCATATGCTTATGGTAATCAAATATTCTTCTTTAGAAGCACCTTGGTTGCCATATCTTCTGGTTGATGTCATTTCCAGATCAGTGTTGGACATTTTTGCTTATTTTGGATATCCAAGTAGTTATAAATAATACCCAGTAGCTCATTGCTCATCATGTTTCAACTGTTTTCCAGTTTTCTTATGGCATTCAGCTTAACTGAGTTTCACCTTACTATCCTAAGCATAACATGAAGCTAAAACAATCTTATCACTATTTGGAGGGGGGGGGAAACTTTTGTGTGCTGCACACTATGAAAAAGAAGACCTGGAAAAAGGAGTAAATTACTGTAAGATTTTAATGGCCCCTTGTTTTAATGGCCCCTTGAATCTACCAAGCCGTTTCTCTTTTGGGACATTTGTACTAAACTTCATAGTCTCTGTCCTGTTATAAAAGTGGATGATTTGGCTATTAGAGACCATAATAATAATAATAATAAAATACAAAGAGCAAATGAAACAATTTATTAATGCCAGGCACAGAGTTAAACAACATAAATTGGAAAGTTGGTTTATGTTGCTAATAATCTGGTTGGTGATAAAATTCAGTTCAAATACAATAATGCTTGTTATCTTATCCTTTGGAGCATTTCTGGGTCTTGCTCTGAACTAATGAACACCCAAGATTGCCAATATTTGGATTAGAAAAGTGAAGCATCTGAAAGGAAGAGTCATCCCAACTGCAATGCAAGGATGTAATTGCCTCTTTACTGCCTTGGGTGAGGGCTGAGAGCCACCTCTCAGGACGCTGAGCCTTCTACCCTTGCAGGACACTGGTGCCAGAGACAGCAGCTCAGTAGACAAAGGGATGACAACAAGAAGTGGCAGATTTCATAGAAGACCATCTAGATTTTGATATGCTTTTGCAGTTTGGGGACCCAGAATAGACAGGCAAGTGAAGCATCCTAAACCCATTAGGAGCCGTGGTGGCACAGTGGTTAGAACACAGTATTGCAGGCTAACTCTGCTCACAATTCCAGGAGTTTGATTCCTTCAACCCTGACCAGTTCAAGGTTGCCTCAGCCTACTATCCTTCCAAGGTCAGTAAAATGAGGACCCAGATTGCTTGGCGGGCAATATGCTCTGTAAACCGCTTAGAGGGGACTGTAAAGCACTGTAAAGTGGTATATAAGTCTAAGTGCTATTGCTATCACTATTTCTTCTGACAGACGTAGAAAGCAAGACTCTACTGTCAAAGCAATCAAAATTACAGCCTTCCTCCATCTTGTTTGGCCTGTTGATTCTCTGGTTAGTAATATTAGTGCAGACATACCTCTGAACAGCCTCCTCTGGGCTGCTAAGCATGCTGTGTGCTCTTTGATTTTATTCTTTTGTTTGTTTTTGAAATGTGTGAATTGCCTCTGTTTAAAAAATGATGCTTAATCCATAAATCATGTGAATTAAAAATGCCATCTATTAAAAATGATGGACAGACAAAAGGAAAGAAAAACAGAAAATTGGTTTTTAGTTACTTTTTCCTCCCCAAGGAAACTGTTTTTATCCACTGGCAAACTAAATGAAATGAGAGAACCCAGCGTTATCTCCCGAGGCTCTTAATTCCACAGGGAAGGCAGCTTCCTTTGCCCCTAGCTTAATATGGGAGAGGGGGAAGACATCAAGCATGGTGAGGAACTTAATGACAGAATTTAAGAATGTGCATTGATATGAATGGATAAATACCGTAAACATTTCTGGCAGGGTTGTGTGTTTTTTCTCTGCGAGAGGCATTGTTTCCCACTGCAGTTCTATCAAGGGGACACCTTGCCGACAGGCATTGATTCCAGTAGAGCTGGTTTGAGTGAAGTTGTTTATATGGCTCAGGCTTTGTTACTTTAATACATTGAAGGAGTTTCCTTTAGGGGAAAAGTGTTATTTTGCAACAAGCAGTGTGCAAAGATTTGTAGGCTAGATTTTTAAATAAAAACTCTAGATGGAGGAGCTAGAGGGCTCTTGCTGGATTTCATGAATCCATTGTTAGCAGTGATGGAACTCTGGGGTTGAAAGGGGAAAGAATACTAACTGGAATTTAAATCTAATCTTTTTTGGGGGAAAGACAAAAAGGAAAAAGAAAGGTAACTCGGGTAACCAATAGCTCTCTACAAATATTCAACCTGCAGCAATATTCATACAGTGGAGTTTCAGTCCAGATCCAAAGTATTTTCAGTGTGGGTTGTGTTAAGTCATCCTTTGTTGTGAGCAAGAAGGAATTTAAATATGCATAGAGCTTCATATAAATACAAATGTATAATCCAAGAAAAATCAGCTAGGTTATCCACAGTATATAAGTTTACCTCCATCTACACCAGGGATGTCAAACTCACGGTGTCATGTTGCTGTCACGTGATGAATCATAACTTTCCCCCCCTTCGCTAAACCAGGGGTGGGTATGCCCAGTGTGTGATGCATCCGGCTTGTGTGACACAGGTTTAACATCCTTGATCTACATATACACCCTTTTGGGGGATGGGGTGTCTTCAAGACAGATTGATTCCTGGCAACTGGCTGGACAAATCCCTGAAGTTTGCTTGGCATGATATAATGATATATAACAGTGATGGCTAACCTTTTTGTCATCACATGCCGAACATGCACACATAATGCGTGCATGACCCCACACACACACATGAGCCCCACTCCCTGTACATGCACCCCCATGTTCACTCTGCACATGCCCGCATGACACACACACCCGCACCATTTTTGGCCTAACAGGCCTCCCTGCAGCCTCCTGGAACCAAAAATGGGCCACGGAGGGATGCCACACACCCCCATACTCCCCATGCCCCCCCAGCATGTGAACATGACCCCCCATGCATGTGTATATGTCTCCCGCATGTGCTCCATCCAATTCGCATGCACGGCAAAGACCCAAAAATCAGCTGGCTGGTGGAAGGTGCGCAGGCAAGCGTGGTGGAGTTGAGCCGGGATGACAGCTCGCATGCCCGCAGAGAAGGCTCTGTGTGCCACCTGTGGCATGCATGTCATAGGTTCACCATCACGTATATATAATATATCATTATATATTATTATTAATTTGTTTAAATTTATTGGCTGCTGAACTCCAGTAGATTCACTGGATTTGCAAACTGGCTTGTTCTTGTCTACTTCCTAGGGCTAAGACAAAGGGGACTGCCCAAGGTCACCTGGCGTTGTGACCAAGATGGGAAGAATTCATTGTCTCCCAGCATCCAACTGAGTTTGATGTAATGCCTTAAGCGCTACATCAAACTGGATCTCTTTAATTATTTTTCACCAATTCTCTTCTGTTTTTATTTTTTTTCCCCCAAAGGGAACTTTTACACAATGTCCTCCTACATGTATCAGTATAGTCAAAATAGTAATTGCAATCAACTGAGCTTCCATCTCCTATTCACCCAATTCATCACACATAACACTTACAAAGCTACACATTCTTCAGCATAACTGTCATAGCCTTCTGACAATGTCTCAAAGCCACAGAAGAGTTCAGCAATTCATAATATTATTTTTTAAAAAAATCTCCTTTGATCGCTTAGCAACCAAGACTGTCAATTCCTGGTCCAGAGATTAAAATTATGCTTCTTATAGGGAGGGTGACAGAAATGTTGATAACTCGAATGCTATGGTATAAATCAGTAGTGGCCATCCTCACTTTCAAGGACAATCTTCCCAGGATTCCTGGAATGGGAAGGTTTGTTTTGGAGTTCTCAGTTGTGTCCAACCCTATCAGTCTCAGTATTTGGCAGGGATGGGGGTTGGACACCATTATATTCTGGCTCTTCCTGAATAGTCAGTCCCATTGGCTTATGAGGGGAAAGAGGATACACCAAGCTATTCAACAATTGTATTAAACCCTCAGAAGGAATGACGGTTTTGGCACATTTGCTATTCATAGGCGGCTGGCATTGTTCTATTTGTCCTTGTCACAAGATTCTAGTATTAAGGCTTGGGGTTAGTAATATTATAAACAACCATGAACAAATAGAAGCTTAGTCCAGATAAACAGTCCTGATCAAGAGAAGGCTTGATCCTAGAATGGGCATTTGGTCAGTCCTGCATGCGATAATTCTGCCCGCAAATAGCAATTTTGACATACACGTATCTCTGTGACAGAATCTATTGCAGAAGATGCAGCAGATCAAGGCAAAAAGTGGCATGGGGTTTGTTTGTAGTAGAACTTTAAAATCCTCAGTGTCCTTTGCTTAGGATCCCTAACAATGTGTGATAGTCTGACCATCCATCCTTCAAGGTTCAAGATTTGGAAGACTCTATTTCATGTCCTAGAAGTACAGGTAGTCTTTGCTTAATGACTGGTTGCTAAGCGACTGTTTGAAATTCCCTTTAAAAAGCTACTTACGATCTGGTGCAAGAGTTCCGATGGCAGCACCCATCATGTGACCACATTTTGACTGCTTGGCATCCTGCTCATCTTTAAGGCCCGTTGTAGAGTTCTGCTGTCACGTGACCATGATTTATGATATTATTATTTTTGCCAATTTCCAGCCTTTTCAGCCAGTTTCCAGCAAGAAAAATGCCCAAGGGAATGAACGGATTTGCTTAATAACCTCAACTTCTACTTAACTACCTCCACAAAAAAGGTTGTAAAATCAGGTAGTCACATGGCTGTCTTGACTTCATGACCTGCGATGGAAATTCCGGGTGCAAATTCCTTATGGTTGTAAGGTGAGTCAGTGTCCACAATGAAGTGGTTGTGGCCTGGGAGAAAGCTTCCTCTAAGGCAGGGGTGTCCAAACTTGGGAACTTTAAGACTTGTGGACTTCAACTCCCAGAATTCCCCAGCCAGCCATGCTGGCTGGGGAATTCTGGGAGTTGAAGTCCACAAGTCTTAAAGTTCCCAAGTTTGGACACCCCTGCTCTAAGGCTATGTTCAGTTTTTCTGCACCCAGGTTTGTTCTGCCATATT
This sequence comes from Natrix helvetica, assembly GCF_964273705.1. Lineage (NCBI taxonomy): Eukaryota > Metazoa > Chordata > Lepidosauria > Squamata > Natricidae > Natrix > Natrix helvetica. The sequence goes on from NC_138548.1 coordinate 182,952,341, forward strand.
GTAATTTCTTTGGGAACCATTATATTGCCCCTTTAGATGTTTTTGGAACTGTGGTAAGTCCCTGGAGCACTGCAAATGCAATAGAAACCCATAATGTTATATTTCAAATAAAGGAATAATCTCTTGTTTGAAGGTCTCTTCCTCCTCCCTCTCCTCCTCCTCCTCCCTCTCCTCCTCCTCCTTCTCCTCCTCCTTAGAGCCCCATGAGGGATATTTCACATAAAATAGAGAAATCTATACTATCACAAGAAATGGAGGGCTCGGAGAAAAAGGAAGGTCCTAAGGATACGGAGGGCAGTCTCTACCCTGCTAACTTTCTACTTCTTAGAATTAAATCATTGCCAGAAGCATCTGGCCTCCATTATCGGAGATATTTCTGCCCCCTGCTAGTATATCCATTTGACTCATGGCTTTTTCTCCACTTCCACGAATGTTACAAAGCACCATATTAAACTTCTCCAGCCCACATAGCCTTGACACCTGTTTGTCCTAATAGCATTTGCAAAGATCCATGCTGCTTCAGACTGTGGTGACTTGTGGCAAAGAATGAAGTACATTTTCCATTAAACAGCAGCTCTTGAGGGAGTTTTAAAAACCCAGCAACAACAGCCGAACCCTTTTAAACTCAATAAAGTAGCTCAGGGAACCCACCGGCAATCTCTATGAATAAAACAGGCAAAAATGAAGGAACACTTTTAGCTACCAATTCCAGGGGGGTGTTAATATGTATCTGCACCTGTTAATAAGCAAGACCTCATCTAAACCGGATGAGGAGACATGTCCAAGAGAAACTAGAAATCAAGGACAAACGTAGCCAAAAGGGCCACCATTTACTTTTACACTACTTGTGCTGGCACAAATTCAGCTCTATCCTTTCTCTCCATAATAGTGCCACGTCAATAAAGAAAACAAGTGTAAATTTTAGAAGAGTTACATGATCATTACCAGGCATCCATCATTTTTAGAGTTACAAAAACTTTGCACTGCTTGCCTTTCAAACATTTCTACCCCCCTCTCTCCTTCTATATATCTAACCATATATCTGTTTGCCTTCTCTATTTTTTCCTATTACCCCATTTTCCTTTTTCGTTTTTCATGAACCTGTATGTACCTTAGCAGCCCTTTTCTTTTCCTCTTTGAAAAAATTGCCTTTGAAGGTATTGTTTCACCTTTACAGACTCTCTGGAATACAGAAGACTGCAAAAGTACAGAAGACCACTAGAGAACGGTAAAGAATAATCAAGCTTTGTTGTTTTGCTATCATATACTACTGGATTGTGGCAGCCCAGGTATGATACCTATGGTATATTACACTGGCTTCTCTCATTAAGGTCTATATGGGAACTATTCGACAGCAGAATTAGGATTTTGATAATACATATTCAAATAATGCAAGCTATTGTTCTGTAAAACATCTGCCGTAGGCAAGGTTTTCTCTGCAATTACACTGCAAAATGTTATGCCACCTAACCCAAGTACCCATATGGTTGAAGATCAACAAATAGAATACCAGTTTCAACACCTTTTTGGAGGAAGCATGATGGATTAGGGAAAGAGGGAATTTTATTATGGCTGATAGAGATTTTGGATAAGATGGCATCAAAGGGGTCCTGTACTTCTTTACTGCCATCTGGCAGCTATCTGAGCTTTTGCAGTCCATATAGACTGGAGTAATAGTAATCCTTCAAAATCTTTGAGAGGCCTTGCTTATCCAAACTGTTTAGACTCTAGAATCTGTTAATGGAATTGGCATTTTAAAAGTTATTGAAGCATCTAGACTTTAGGTACTTCAATAGCTTTCTAAATGTCAATTCTGTTAAAAGGTGAATTTTAGTTACTTGGATTTACAAAACATACTGAATCATACTGTGATTTGTTTGAACTTCGCTTAGTATCATGTGTGTTGTGCAAAGTTTTGATTCCTTCATCACCTTTACTTTCCAAACTATAGCAGATTTAAATTAAAGTCTAAAACATAAATTGAAATTTCCCCACATAGCAACAGTGTACAAGAGAGCCATGCATATAGTTATAAGAGAACATATTTTCACAATAATAATGTAAAGACAAAGCTTAATTATTCTAAGTTAGTATGATGTTTAATCTCAGTCAGCTGCAGTTTATTCAACAAACTATGATTAACATAAAAGATTAGGATGAAATGTGAGACCAATCACATCCATTTGTTTCATTTATATATCTCAATAGTTTATTGATTTCTCACAGTTACATAGCCACCCATCTCACAAAATATGATTGGGCAGTGTGCAGTAAAAAAGGAACCATAAAACAATAATTAAAAACACTCCATAATAAAAACATCAATATTATTTTAGAAGACTAGACAATACCTTTTCCAGTATTACAGTCAAGGTAGCCATATCAAACATTTTTTCCATTTCCCTGAGAGCTCCAAATTTGTTGACAAAGTCACATCTTCTGGAAGTTTACAGTCTTACTCAGGGGGTTGTTCCAGAGGGTGGATGCCATGGGAGAAAGGGCCCATGTGCTGGATCCTACCAGATAAGGAGCAGGCAGTATCTGCAACATACCTTTTCTGCCAAATGCAATGTAATGAGCAGATGAAATTAGGAAAAGGCAATCCTTCAAATAACCTGTCCCCTATGCCATGGAGTGCTTTAAATGTCAAAAACAGCATCTTGAATTGGATCTGGAAGCAACCAATACAGTTCATAGACCAGAGATGTAATATGTGCTGGTCTAGAAGCACATATAACTATCTGTGTCACCACATTTTGCAATACCCTAAGCTTAGAAATACTTTTTCAAGGGCAACCCATGTAGAGATCATTACAATAATCCTCTCAGGAGAAGATACAACCCAACAGAACTTGCAGTTCTTGATATGTAAATAGACTCCTGCAGCATGATGAACTTGAGTTTTTCTTGCAAAATTCCTTTCTTCCTCCACTTTGAAACAGAGAAAACATACATAATGCCCCAGTCCCGAGACTCTAGTTTAGGGGTAGTCAACCTTTTTATACCTACCACTCACTTTTGTATCTCTGTTAGTAGTAAAAGTTTCTAACCGCTCGCCAGTTCCACAGTAATGGTGATTTATAAAGTAGGGAAGTAACTTTACTTTATAAAATTTATAAAGCAGAGTTACAACAAACCCCTACCACCCACCAGGAAAACTGGAATGCCCACTAGTGGATGGTAGGGACCAGGTTGACTACCACTGCTTTAGTTGGTTCACACATCAAAACATAAAACTATGCAGAATTGAATCAAGCAGTTCCGATAAACTTAAAAATGATATTCATAATTTGTACACACAAAGGTTTTCCAGACATTGTCCTGTTATTGCACTGGTAACTGGGTTAGTATGTTCAAAGTGACCCTCTGCAAAGTCCATATGCCTGTTCCAAGTGAGCTACAGAAGGCATCCCTCTGGCACAGAAGGCTGCTAGCAGCCTGGCTCTCACCATACCTATCTGTATTAGGACTTCCCAGACAAATTCTCAGGTGTCTTCTGCCATCCACGTGGGTCTTTCCCATCAATCCTGCTGAATCAAGGCAACAATGCTAAGCATGTCTTCTTTGTCAGCAAAAAAACTCCCCATGTTTAATTGCTGCTCTTCTTTTTCGTGAAATCCCAGCCACTCTTCATCTTCAGCTGAACTATTCATTATTTAATTCTCTCTTAAATAGACTTTTAATTACTTGGCAGGCTTGAAGCATCTCAGTGTGCATTATTCCCCCACATCATCTGACACTGTCTCATGCTATGCTATTATTAGAAATAATTGCTGAGGCCTGTAGCTGAATGCAGCACATTATTAACACAAAAGGTCATAACCATGGTAGATTTTGAGGAACCCTGAGGAGTTTCTGCATCATCCTGCAGGAGATTCACAACCCAAGCGTCATGCCATAATCCTTCCCCAAGCTGGTGCCTCTCCACGCTGTTGGACTACAGTGTCTTTCATTCCCATCCAGCAATAGAACTCTGATTTCCTGCAAGCTTCTACAATTCTGTAATGCATGGCACAGGAACCAGTTGCTAAAGAAAATTAAAGAAGTGAAGCAGAAGAAAGACACCTACTAGAATAGAAAACCAAAAAGGAGGGCTGAAGGAGTTAACAGCTACACCGTCAGCTGCTGCACCTGCCATAATTTCATTAATAAGAGTTTGGAGGGTGTTTCTAAGCTCCCCCTTGACAGTCATTGTTGCTGAGATTGATGTGTGCACTGAATTGTCTGGCTCTGACTGGTGATAACTTGGGTTTTAACAAAGAACCTCCAGGAGGCTTCAAATGCACAGCAACTAGAGGGAAGGCGGAGACATATTTGACAGGCAGCAGGGCTGATAAGGCAGTATTTTCCAAAAAGGCATTGTGCTCCTTGTAGGAAGTATCCACCTTCCTTTCCAGCATGGGATTAAGTCTTAAAAGGAACTGCTGCGTTGAATTGATTTGGAGATTTCATGCCAATCTATTTTTTTCTGGCTGCTGACTTGCTAGCAAATTGCTGGCTAACTCTGGCTGGCTAATTGCTCTACAGCTATTGGTCAGTCTTAATGTAATGATTCCCCTGGAAAACAAGTGCTAGTTTACTCGGAACAAAAAGATTAGCACACAGTAAAGGAGGGAGGACTTGAATTTTTCCCTTCTGCCAGTTCTTAGCCTCTGCCCTCAACTCTTGCTATTTCACTTTGACAAAACTCATAGGACAGCAGCATGTCCAAGGCTGTTGTGATTGTTAAACAAAGCTTGTGGGCTACTGCTGCTGTCTAATCTGCAGCATTCCTCCATGGTTACCCACTTCCAGTGTTCTCCTCCAGGAGGCTACCAGAAGCAGCTATGAAGTTAAGACTCTGCCTGGAATTAGGATTAGTAAAACAACGAGCTCTTGGTTCATTGTTTGCCAGCAAAGGATGAAAGCACAATTTAGCTTTGCAATCAAGTGGGCCAAACATGATTTCAACAGAATAACAGAGTTGGAAGAATTTTGGAGGTTACATTGGGGGGGGGGGTCAGGAGAGAGAGGGTGACCCGGTACAGAAATGCTGATCAAGTCCCTGTCCTTGAACTTGAACTCAACAATCATTAAACTCCTACCTAAAAACTCACTGAATTTGGTCCACCACTACTGTGCTAAGAAACCAGCATCCTCCTCTCACCCAATGGCAGTTAGTACCAGCGGGAGGAAGTCATGTGAGAAACCCTATTAGGCAGGCATGGGACTCTGCTTCCAGCTATCCAGTGAATTATCCCTATTCTCTGGAAAGATTCCAAAAGGATTCACACCCCTTACTTATCTAGATTTCTGCTTAATTTACAGACACAGACATTATTGATGGAAAGTAAAACAAGGCAGACACTTTAGAAAGCCAAACTTGGCATGAAATCCTTTTCAGATTCTGAAAGCAGAATTATTTATCTGAAATAATAGTGATTTATTATTTTGTATCACAAATCCTTTGTGGCTGGTTGTTTTACTCAGTTTATAATTCATACTGTAACTGTTCATAAGCTAACTTCTTAATTTACTGTTGTCCACATTTTACTTTCAGTGCTATAAAACCTCATCAGACACTGGTGACTAATAAGATAAAATGTTTGAGCTAAGCCATTTCCCCCACACAGAGAAAGAAGAGATGGAAACTGTGTAACACTGATCTTTTCAACATCCTTGGTTTCCATTGGCTCTGTGTAACTTCAAGTAGGTCCAGCAAGTTCAGTGCTTTTGTTGTACAGAGAGGAAGTGGAAATGCCAGCCAGTGAAAATACAGAATATTGAAAAGGTCAGCATAGCACAGCATGCAGCTGTAATTCATACAGCCATTAGAGAAGTCCCATATTTCATCTCAGGACAAACATTATAATGAGATTCTAAAATGGCAGCACATTAATTCATCTTTATAACAAAACAGCAATCAGAATGAAAGTATACACACATCAGATGTCTTTTTCGTGGTTTTCGGAAACACAATGCTCCTTTCCCTGCAGTGGGGGCCCTGGCATGAAAAAAGGTGGCTTTGCCTCATTGCTGAAGAAAAGCAAAATATCCTCCCTTCTGGTGTCTCAAAAAATGTTCTTCAGTCTGACTAGCTGCCAACTTTATAGTTCCAAGCACTGTCAGTCTAGGGTTTTTAGCATCACTGAACCCAGGGACACTCCTTTGATGCCATCCAAGCAGGGAACAAGGGGAAGCTGACTAGCTGCAAAGCAAGGACACAGCATCAACTTTTCAGAAATGTTTCTAACTCTCACTTGGACCTTATAGGCCATGGCCATGTAATTTACTTCTGCTTGCATGCCCTCCAAAAAGACAATGGCCAGCAAGGGGAGGCAGCAAAGATATGGTAAATCTCTAGTTGAAAATGGGCTATTTTGTGAATAGGCAAAAGCCCCAGTAGCACTTGCAACATTCCAGATGTCTCTACCAAACTCTCAAATTCCAGATGTCTCTACCAAACTCCAAAAATTGGAGCCCGCCCTATGAACGACATAATGAAAAGACTCAAACAAAAAGTACTTAAAGAGCTGGATTTCAAGATGTATCATTTAAAAGCATCCTAATGTCATGGAACACATTGGAGCTATACTGTTGCAGGATCAAGACATTGTCATGCTAATGATATAGATCAAGTTATTACTGAGCATGCAATAATGCACCAACTCCTTCAAAGGAAAAGGATAATTCACAGAAATAATGAATATAATCCAACTAAAGAGTCTGATGGAGAAGCTGGGGTACATGCAATCTATTCCCAAATTTCCTGTGGTTATAAAAACATACTTTCTCTGATCTGCTTCACTGATATAAACAGGGAAGATTTAACAGAGTCAGGATAACTGGAAAGGTGTAAGTTTATTGCTGACTAAAAGTCCTTAATATATTGGATGTTTTCTTTATTTGCTTAAGCATTAAGCCCCTTCAGTTGTGACCAACACTAAGAATACCAGTAAAATGCATTAGAGAATGACAGGAGGTTATGCTATTGTTATCAAATTAATCTCCTTGGGCTCCCTCTTTGTATGACCTCATGTTTAGTTGCAATCTGCTGAGAAGCAGCTAAACTGACTTGCAATAGAAACTTAAATTTCTATACCACTTCATAGTGCTTTACAGCCCTCTCTAAGAAGTTTAGAGACTCAGCATATTGCCCCCAACAATCTGGGTCCTCGCTTTACTGACCTGGGAAGGATGGAGAGCTGAGTCAACCTTGGGCAGGTCAGAAGCTAAGATTAAGACTAGCTAAATAATGATTTCTTAGCGTGTTTCCCCCAAAATATGACCTGTCCTGAAACTAATGCGTAGCCACATTTTTCGCTAGGGCAAAAATGTCCACCCCTGAAAATAAGCCCCTTGAACAACTCCCCCCTCCGGCCAGCAGAGCACTGCTCACTGACCTAGTGGTATCCCAAAGGTGCCAAGCCGCGGGAGCCGGGGGACGGGGAAAAGGTGCTGACGTTGCTTGCTGCCTTCGGGGTACTGCTAGGTTGGGGAGTGGCGTTCTGCCTGGCCAGAGGGGGAAGTTGTCCAGGGGGCTTCCTGAAGGGCCAGGGTGCCACCGTCGCGCTCCGAGCATAACTTCTTCTCTGGCTGCCAAACTCCAAAACTCGGCTGTCGAGTCTTCTAGTGGCGGCCGCTTTAGGAGTGCACTCTATGGTTGTGGACTGCCTGCTGGAAGACTCTCTGTCCAGAAGACTCTCTGTCCGGAAGACTCTCTGTCCGGCAGCCGGCCCACAACCATAGAGTGCACTCCTAGAGTGGCCACTGCTGGAAGACTCAGCAGTCGAGTTTTGGAATTTGGAAGCCAGAGAAGAAGTTATGCTCGGAATGCAGCAACGGCCGCGCTCTAGCGCTGCAGGGAGAGCTAGGCCAGAAAATGGTGAGGCTGGGAGGCATGCTTGCTGGGGGTGGAACAGGTGCTCATGCAATCCCCTTCTCCAGCCGGGCAGAGCTCCATGCACTTAGGGGGTATCCCTTATGTGCCAAGCCGCGGGAGCTGGGGAGCAGGCAGAGCGTCACATGCCTTGGCACCTTAGAGATACCCCCTAGGTCAGTGAATGGCACTCTGTCCAGCTGGAGAGGGGGTTTGCTGGGTGGTTGCTCGTGAGCATGGTCACCTCATGGCTGCTTCACCCCTGAGGCTGTGCCCGGCTCTTCGGGAGCCAGTTCACAAAGGAGCAGCTGCCCGGCAACCCCAAAACAATAAGCCCTCCTCCTATAATAAGCCCAAGGCCATATTTCATGGGGCAAAAGAAAATAAGACCCTGTCTTATTTTTTGGGAAACATGGTAATATTAGACAGTTCAGGGGGGTGGGGGGAGAAAATACAGGAGGATTTTGGAGCTCTCAGTATTGGGGATTACAACAATGGGACTCCTCTCAATTTGGCCTAACTTTGGGCCAGCAGTATAGTCCGTTCTCCATGCTTTTTCTACTGCTATCTTTTGCTTAAAAGAGGCTGACAGCTAGAAACCCATCCAGAGTACGTTGAGGAAGTTCTACTACAATTTCATCTGCAGGAGAATGAAACAATTTTTAAAATGTTTCCTATGTAAAAAATACTCCTGTATGTAATGTACATTTGAAATGTGTGCAGAATCTATCAGCTGAATATCTTTGCTATCACCATTTTGTTTGTTAATTTATTTAATACATTTATATAGCCAACCATCTTAAAATACCTCTGGGAAGCTTAAAACCAGCAATTATCCCCGGGTACTTATTTGAGAGATGAGGGAGGGAGAGAGTGTGAGATTACTGCCATAGTCTGTTTCTGTTTACTTTGTGATCTCCTTATACCCAAGCAATCTTCTATGTTAGAAGACTGTTCCTCTACTATTACAGCAAAAGAAATCAGTACAACAGGTCACTGTGAAGTCCCAACTTGCAAAGCCAATGGCAATGAACAGATTTTACTTGTTAATGTCAATACCTCTTCCCAATGATAAGATGCTCTTCAAAAAGTTCTCCTTTACTGTCTTCCGGGGCTGACGTCGCTACAACACAATATGCAATCTTGGAGCTCCAGGATAGTTGTTGAAATCTCTGTTGCTGGACGGTCCTTTTTCAACCTAAACTGTCCCATAGAGACGGTGATAGAGAAGAGTACGTCCTGCTGATCTCGGGGGCATTGCAACGCCCCTGATTGATCCAGGAGAAGCTACAAGAGAAGCAGCTAATGAAGCTGCACAATGTTGGGACAGCTCCCTGCAACGGAAACAGTGCAGGAGAGAGAGTGTGTCGAAATTGGTGAGATAAATTTTATTATTAGAGAAGAGAACACCCAAAAAGAAGTAGAGTAAAATTAAAATTGAAGACAGAAGAGAACAAGCGGCGGATCAGCTTGAATTAAAACTATTGTGTTATCTTTTTTTTCTTTACTTTCCTTTCTTTTCTATGGATGGAATTGTTACAAATGCCTCTTACTTTTAAATTGGACTGGTCCTTTTTCTCCTTCTTCTATTTTTTCCATTGTTTCTATTTGTGGATTAAGAATCTCTTTCCTCTAAATGCTCTGCCAGATCGGAACTTTTAAACACTTTTTTTCCTATTCCTAAACTCGGAGCTTAAAGAGGGAGCTAAAAGTAGAGAAAAAAGAATTAACACTCCCATCTAGAGGCTGGAGGCTTGGTTACACCTGTTATCTCAAGGCCTTTGGCTTTGTTTATTGAAAGGGACAGAGAGAAAACATGTCTTGTTTATGCAGATGTTCTTTTGGAGTAACACTGAATTTATTTGAAACCTATCAAAATGTCCTACTGGCAGTGTTTACAACTTGGAAAGATGGCGCAACATGAAGAAGAAGAGGAATTAATATTGCAAAGAATTATGTTAGAAATTCAAAAAATCCTAATAAGCACAGAAAGAATAGAAAAAAATCTGGAGTTTATAGAACAAAGAACAGAAGGAATGGAGGGAAGAGCTGAGAATATTAATGATATAATGATGAAAGTTGAAGATAGAGTTCAAAAAATTGCAGTAAAACATGAACAAAGTGGTGAGAAAATTATTGACACTGACAATAAACCAAGAAAGGAGGGAAATGATACGTGTGGAACACTAAAAGGAGAAGTAGACGAACTGGAACTCTATTTCATGCTTCAAAACATAGATGAAGAAAGGGGAGAAAACGTGGCAGAAATAATGAGAGTATTTCTGGCAGAAATACCAGTGATAACCAAAGCCCAGCTGATGAAAGGAACAGACGGAGGGTCTTGAGTTTTTACAAAATATGCAATGAACAACAAGTTGCCAAGAGAAGTTCACATAAGACTTACCAAGAAAATATTTAGAACACAGATTCTACAAAAGGCAAGAGATATTGGACTGCACTACTATGGAAGGATACAGGATGATGAAGTGAAATGTCACAATAAAACTAAGCTAAACTTAGTTACATTTTGAGTATTATGTATAAGACAAGTAATAATAGTTATAATTAAACAAATGATTAATAATGATAATAATGCATTTATATATATTAGATTGACAATATGGAATTTTATATAAGTTGTAAGTGAAGACCATGGAGCTGATGTGGAAAAGCTTTTTTCTTATAAAAGATAAACAATTCTATAAACAATATAGAATAGAATATAAAGATGTATTACCATTGGATGAGTCCAGGATGATGTAATGAAATGCCATAATATAAATTTACTTTACATTTAGTATGTAATAATAGCTATATTCAATGAATGTTTAATAATCATAATAATTGTATACATATACATTAGATTGATGATATGAGCAATGGAATGTGCTGAAATGTGTAAGCTGATATATGATATTAGAGAAACTATTATAACATAATAATAACATATACAAATATACTTGATTGATAATATGTGACTTTATATAAAATTTAAGGGATGACTATGGAAAGGATGCACAAAAACCTTGTAACCAATTGACACACTGTATGGAATGGGAGATGCTTTTATGTTATGTGTCGTGTTTGTTTATATTTGTTTAAAAAATAAAAACTTTTTAAAAAAAGTTTCCCTTTACTAGCTTGACTCATAACCTCTGGAAGGCAGCATGAACAAGAAAACCAGTTAAAGTCAGCAAGATGGAAACAAAGCACAATAATTGTCTTCAAAATAAAAAAAAAGGTTTAAGGTCTCCACACAGTGCAGGTCCAATTGTTGAATATTAAATATTTATTTACATCCCGCCTTTTATTTATTTATTAGATTTCATCCCTATATTACTCCTCTATATATGACTCAAGGCAATGAACATATCTGATACTACCTCCACCTATTTTCACCACGACATCCCTGTGAAGCGAGTTGTGCTGAGAGAGAGTGACTGACCCAAATATGGGTTTCATAAATAAGTCTGGCAAATATGATCAAGCATTTTGTACAATGAACCAATTTTTCCTTTTTATTATAGTTCTACCACATATATTCATACTAAAAGGTTTCATTCAGAATAACGTTCGTTATTATTCTGAAAAAGAGACTAAGCAGTATTCCATTGTACTGACAGCAATGCTGTTGAGTTTATTTAAAATAATCCATGCGTCATGCATGCAAGAATTTTCTGAGTTCACCTTGCAGTAATTGGGTATTTTACTATATACCAATATATTATGTTGAATGTCAGAAACAGGACTTTTGTTGGCATTGGTCAATAAGCCATAAGATTTTAAGAGGTGTAGAGAAAATTATTAATATTTGTGGCATTCACAATTGTTTTATATTGCCTTTGGAAAAGAAAACATCAAACTTGTTTTCATTATATAGAAATAACTGATATTAATCACAATAAACTTTGGAAATAATGATTTTGGGAGGCCATATATATATGTGTGTGTGTGTGTGTGTGTACAATTTTGTGACCAAGATTCACAAAATTGTTTCACTACATTTTCTTGCCTAAAACTGAAAGCAATTATGTCCATTTGTAATGTTCATGGAGTTCTTTTTAGCAAGATGTATTGAAATGAATGGGATGGGGTTAAAGAATTGCAACAATGAACTGTCTCCCCAGTTACAACCAATACATACCTGCTTACTTTTTTAAAAAAAAATCCTTCTAATCATCTCCTACAGTCTGGAAAAGAGGTAAATCTTCTCACTGATATCAGAGGAGCCCGCAACTCTGTTTACACATTTGTCTCCTAAGTTTTATCTTTCTGGGAATTGTCCCAGTAGCCTGCACTTACTAATATTCTATTTAAAATTGATCCTGAATATTTATTTTGTAATGAAGTCTTACAATTACAATATAGTACTCATTCAGTATCAATATATTGCCCAATAGTACTGTTTCTATGTCAGACAAGGTGTTTCAAAATTTGTTGTTATAGAGGGCCGTTGCTTGAGGGTTATTTCAGCCAGTTTAGACTGAGGGTCTTGAAGATATGCAGTCCCATGAAGTGTTGAACTTGACTAAAATGTGCAGTTTATAGTCCAGGTGGTTTAGTTGGAACACATTTCATAATTTTATGAAACCATAGTTTTCAACATTGATGGGATTTTAAGTTATCTAACTTGCAGCAGGTTGCAATTTCAGAATAGTTCTTTCCCACTGTGATGTCACATTAATTGGTTCTTAATTGAGACATGTGCTTCCAATTTTCTAAATTCAGCAGCCTATGGATCTGGAAAAGACAGGCAGGTTTTAGCTGTGATTCATTCATTTCAACAGACTGACAAATATTTGAGTCCTGGTGCTGATGACTGTCTTTCATGGTGGCTTTTGCCAGATCACTTAACAGATGTTAATTATTCTTTAATATGCTTTTGCACTTCTGGGTACATCCACAAAATGGAAGAAGAGAACTATTTTTGCTAAAGGGTTCAGGTGATAATTTGCTTATAAAATTACAGGGGTGCAAACCCACATTTTCCTGAGTGCTCAAACCTATGTCATGAAGCTGATGTTGGGGATGTATTGCTTGTCACAGCTCAGCAGGATTTGGTCATAGAATCTACAGGTTCTTTTGGCTTTGGAAGCAATGACAATACCAAGTTCAAGTACTTAATATTCCATGCAGTATTTTAAAAATAACATTGGCATGACATTAAATAGTAATTAAAGAATGTTCAGAAATACTGAAGTAATACAACACAACTCAAGGCAGTAATCAAATAATATTCAAGAATACCCAAGACAACAATAAGACCAAAAAAAAGACTATGTCCTTTCTGCCAGGCAGGGAACCATATAGAGATGATTGCAGATGAACCTCTTCAGCAAGCCTGCATCACCATCCTGATCAGGGCTACCTCAAAGTTTTCTAACTTACTTACTTAGGCCCTGAATTATCATTACTTCGACCCCTTTTTGATGGTCTCTTCTCACTCGAATTTACTGAGGACAAGCCTATCTTACCTTGGAAGCTTTGCCTTTCTGCCAAGAATGAGACCATCAAGTTAAGGAGTCTTTGTTTATACGAGGTGGCTGTTAGATCTGGGCAACGAGAGAACAGACTGCGGACACGAAGTGACTTAACAGCTCTTTATTAATAGTAGTAGTGATCCAGCTTGCTCTGTGGTCGGAGGGTTCCCCTTTTATAGGGATCGGGTACGCCCCTCGACCAATCAGAACGATACCTGTTTCCCGCTGTAGCAGCGGACCAGAGAGGAGACTTGCCACGATATATGTTAATATCTAACACCCCTCCCCTCTTAGACGGAACGTTGCGGTTAGTAATATAGTCCTTAAGATACGTTGGTGTTTGCCTTACTCGGGTGGAGCGTCGCAGTTCGGGTTGGTCAGAAGTAGTTGTAGGATCGGTTTCTTTCTGTGTTTCGTTTCCGGGCGTTTGCAGGCTCTCGTTGCTTTGGCGTTCGGGGATCTGCTCGCTTTCGTTGCTTGGGGGTTGTTCCGTTTCGCGCTCGACCTCTTGTTCTGTCCTTGGCTCGCAGGTGTCGTAGTTCTCTGTGTTGGGGCTCTCGAGTGGCTGGCTTTGCAATGGCAGGTAGCTCTCGTTCTCTGTTCGTAGATCTGAGTGCGCCAGGCAACCCCGTAGTTGATCGATGTGCCTTTTCCAGTTCCGCCCATCTTCTAGTTCCAACAGATACGATCGTGGACCCGTGATGCCAATGACCTTTGCCGGCATCCACAATGTCCCCCCTGCATAGTTGTGGGCGTATACTGAATCCCCTATGCTAAAACTCCGAATTTTGCTTGTAGAGTCTGGGGGAGCTGTGGCAGAGTAATTTGGGTGAAGACGGTCCAGGTGAGACCGTAGACGGCGGCCCATGAGTAGTTCAGCGGGGCTCCTACCCGTCGTTGCGCTGGGGGTAATGTGTTGGATCAATAGGTAATGGTCAATGCGTGTTTGCCAATCACCTGGACCCATCCTAGCGAGGGCCTCTTTTGCGAATCGCACCATTCTCTCCGCCTGTCCATTTGATGCCGGATGGAATGGCGCGACGAGGGCGTGCCGAATTCCCTGACCTGCTAGATATGTCTCAAATTGCATGGCCGTGAACTGGGGCCCGTTATCGGAAACCAGGAGGTCGGGCAGGCCATGAGTGGCGAAAAGTCGCCGTAGAACCTTAATGACTGCCTCTGCCGTGGTTGAAGTCATTAGGACTACTTCTAGCCATTTGGAGTATGCATCCACAACTATGAGGAAGGTCTGACCTTGAACTGGCCCTGCGAAGTCGATGTGTATTCTCGACCAGGGTGCTTTAGGCTTTTCCCATTCTGTGGCGGGCGCTTCCGGGGGTGCTGGTCTCGATTCCTGGCATGGGTCGCAAGTGGCCACCCATTCCTCTATTTCTTTGTCCATGTTTGGCCACCAAACGTAACTTCTTGCTAACGCCTTCATCCTAACAATCCCCGGGTGACCAACATGTAAAGCATCTAATACATTCCTACATAAAGCATACGGAATAACAACTCGATCCCCCCACAATAAACAACCTTGTAACACTGAGAGTTCGTCCCGTTTTGACCAAAACACTTTGAATCCCGGGCCCAGGTTTCCCTTCGGCCACCCCCTCCAAACCCAAGTTTGAACTTGCTTTATTAAATTGTCTTTAGAAGAAAACCTTGCAACATCGTAGGAAGAAACCGGTCCTGAGTCCAAACAATCAATGAGCAGCACCGGTACTTCGGGAGTGGGGTCTGGCAAAAGGTCCGGTAGTGGGCAACGGCTGAGTGCGTCTGCGTGTCCTAGAGTGGAGCCCGGTCGATGAATTAACTTGTATGAGTACGCAGCCAGGAAAACAGTCCACCTGGTCATGCGTGGAGAAAGGGAGACTGGAGTGGGGCGGTTTCCCGCCAAAAGTCCCAACAGCGGTTTGTGATCTGTAATCAGTTCAAAATCGCGGCCGTAGAGGTATTCGTGGAAACGTTTTACTCCAGCTACAGCAGCTAGCGCTTCCCTGTCCATCTGGCTGTAATTCCTCTCGGCCGATGAAAGAGTCCTGGAGTAGAAGGCGATGGGTGCTTCTTTTCCGTCTGGCATCCGGTGGCTGAGGACTGCGCCGACTCCAAAAGGTGATGCGTCGCAGGTCAATACCAGCGGTAGTGTCTGGCTGTATTGGACTAACAGCGATTCAGTGGTGAGCAGACGCTTTACTCGGGCAAAAGCTGCTGCTTCGGATCGTCCCCATTTCCATGGTGTGTTCCTCTGGAGTAGACGGTGTAGTGGCTCAGCAACGGTCGCCTTCTGTCTCAGAAAAACGCTGTAGAAGTTAAGTAGTCCGAGGAAGGCCTGCAACTCGGTCTGATTCCGTGGTGTGGGGGCGTCCTGGATCGCCTTAATTTTCTTTGAAGTGGGGTGTATTCCCTGACCATCGATTCTATAACCCAGGAATTATACGCTAGGCACGTTAATTTGGCATTTTTCCTTTTTGAGGCGGAGACCCTTTTCTCTGATTCTGGCCAAAACAGTTCTGACTCTTTTATTTAATTGCTCCTCGTTTGCAGCGGACACCAAGATGTCGTCAAAATAGGGGACGACTCCCAGTATCCCTTGCAAAAGCCGTTCCATGACGCTCTGGAACAATCCTGGAGCAATACTCACACCGAATTGTAGCCGGTTGCATTTGAATGCTCCTCTATGTGTCACTATAGTTTGGGCCTCCGCTGTGGCGCTATCTACGGGCAGCTGCTGGTAAGCTTGTGCCCTGTCTAATTTAGCAAATACCTTTCCTGGCCCCAACGAGTGCAATAAGTGCTGTACTACAGGCACAGGATATGCGCTTTGTTGTAGCGCGACATTAATTGTGCATTTATAGTCCGCGCAGATGCGGACTGATCCGTCTGGTTTGACTGGGGTCACAATGGGCATTTCCCAGCGCGCGTGATCCACCGGCTCAAGGATTCCTTGCTCCACTAACTTATCTATTTCCTTATCTATTTTTGGGCGGAGTGCAAAAGGCACTCATCTCGGTTTAAGTCGGATTGGCGCCACTTTGGGGTCTAAATTGAATGAGATCGGTTTACCCACATACTTACCAAGACCGGGGCTGAACACATCCTCGAACTCCTTAAAAATCTGCTCAGCGCTGCTGTTTTCCACGGCGTTGATTCCGGTGACTTCTAGCCCCAAGGATTCAAACCAATCCAGTCCTAGGAGGTTTTGTAATGGTGCGCTGGCGATGGTCACGGGCAGCTGGGCTACGATGTCCTTGAAACGGATCTGGAACATGCCTTGGCCCACGATGGGGACTCGGTTCCCCTGGTAGTCTCGTAGCAGGATGTCTGGAGCGCATAGTTGGCTCTTTTTGAGGCTAGGGATAGCCTGTTTCATGGATGCCCATGAAATGATCGTCAGGGACGATCCTGTGTCGACTTCCAGCTCGCAAGGTGAGCCCTCCAAGAGGACTGTGACTTTCAGCTTTTTAGGCCGCTTGGTGCGGACCTGGCTTATTGTTGTGAGATACGTTCGCAATTCCTCTCTCTGGGTCAACTCTATCTCAGCATCTGTATCCTGAAAATACTCTCGTTGAGCGTCTTGATAGAACGCTCTCTCAGCTCTTTGTGTGTAGTCTCTCTGGGAATACGCTCGCTCAGCTCCTTGTGTGTAATCTCTCTGGGGATACGCTCGCTCAGCTCTTTGGGAATTTTCTCTCTGGGTAAACACTTGTGGATTTCTCTCTGGGCGCCCTTTTTGATTCCGCCAAGCCCCTGGGTTGGGCTTCTGTTGGCGGTATATGGGTGGCTGCCGTGAGGCAGGGACTTCGCTCCGGCACACTCGTGCGATGTGCCCAAGTTTGTTGCAGTGCGAACAAACAACGTTCCTGAACCTACAGGTAGACCTGGGGTGATTCCCTCCGCAGCTTGCGCAGGGCGGCAAACGGAATCTGGGTCTCCCCCCAGGCCTCAAGTGACTGCTCCGCATCAGGTGACTGTCCTCGAACTCGGGATCCTCATAGTCGGGGCTTGTGTCCTCGTAGTGAACTCTGGTTTGCCTTGGTACTGGCTGGTTTACGCTGAAACCGCGTTGTATGGTTACCGATGATTTCTCCGCTGAGTCTGACGCTCTTGCTTCGTTTAGAGCTATCTGTAGGGTTAAATTTGGGTTTGCCAACAGCTTCTTTTGTAGTGAAATGTCTCTTAACCCACAGATAAGCTGCGCTATGATATGCTCGTCCAGATCCCTGAACTCGCAGTGAGTTGCTGCTTTACGCAGGGCCGCAACATATTGATTGATTGATTCTCCCGCTTTCTGGTTCCGCGTGTTGAATTCCTTGCGGCAAACATGGCGGGAAGGTTTTGGCGCGTAATGAGTCTGTAGAGCCTGTTGCAACGCCGTCCATGATACTGCCTGTATCGGAGTAGGCGCGGTGAGGTCTCTGGCCGTGTTGAAGACTTCTTTCCCGCAGTAGCCGAGGAAGATGTTTTTCTTCCGGGCGTCGGTGATCCCCGTGTATTCGTTCGCTTCGAGAAAACACTCGAATCGAATCATGAAGGCTTCCCACTCGTCGTTCGCTGGGTCGAATGGAGCGGGGGGAGTGTGCATCGCCATCTTCTCTCATTTGAATTTGCCGCGCTGCGGTGACCGAGATGGCTGCCGGAATTTCTGCTGAATTCCTGGGCTGGATCAAATCCGGAGATTCTGGAGTAGCGTTCTTCGTCCTATCTGCCTCTCGATCCCACCCTCGTCGCCAATGTTAGATCTGGGCAACGAGAGAACAGACTGCGGACACGAAGTGACTTAACAGCTCTTTATTAATAGTAGTAGTGATCCAGCTTGCTCTGTGGTCAGAGGGTTCCCCTTTTATAGGGATCGGGTACGCCCCTCGACCAATCAGAACGATACCTGTTTCCCGCTGTAGCAGCGGACCAGAGAGGAGACTTGCCACGATATATGTTAATATCTAACAGTGGCAATGGGACTATCTCAAAGTTAATAAGTATCTGTTTCTCAAAGTTGATTGGGTTGAAGATTATAAAGATTATCCTACTCGACATAGGTATCCCACCAAAGACATGGCAAAAGAAAATAGAATTCAAGTATCATATTTCATGATTAAGATAAATGCTTGCTTAATTCTGCCCTACCTACCCAACTACTATATGAAAATATAAAACCATATAGAATTTTATAAGCAACTAAGGGAAATACATACACACAACTATTCTTCACAAACTTCTAGTACAACCCCCAACACTACAGGGGGGCCACGCCTTGAGGAAAAGTGATAGTAGCCATCAGCTTTTACTAAGGCTCCTGGCTTTCCCTCTTCCTGGGTGTTCAGTTTATCTTTGTACCTTCTAAGCAAGCCTAACTTGTTCTGGAGGGTCTCCCATTATCAATAATGTCGTTTTATTTCACTCTTTATATTGTGCCTGTTTGCCCATAAAACATTTCAATTACAGAAATTAAAATCAACTACTTATTTGCTCATCATCTGTGTATGACTCTGGGTGCAACATAATGGGCCGAGTCGGTCAGACATAAATCTAGTTCCCAATTCCTTTCATCACCAGGTGCCATCCACTAGGCAATGCCAGCGGGCGGTGCCAAGGAGTAGGGCCTTCTCTGTGATGGGCCCAACCCTCTGGAATGACCTCCCCCCCGACATTAGAACCACCATGGACTTCCGCTCCTTCCGACAAAAATTGAAGACTCACCTGTTTCGATTAGCTGGCCTGGCATAATTATAATTGTTACAACTGCTACCTCCTGGAAGTATACTCTCAACTGGTTATTTTAAGGGTAGTGTTTTAAATCAAAGTGATTTTAGGGCTTTTAGAGCCATATTTTATTCTTCTATACAGTTCTTTTAATTTTTAACCTCCTCCATGTGTATATGTATATTTGTATTTATATTTATATTTGTACTTATTATTTGTTATGTGTTGTGTGGACTGTACACCGCCCCGAGTCCCTTTTTGGGAGAGGGGGCGGTTTAGAAATGCGAAGAATAAATAAATAAAATAAATCACACAGGGCCTTCTGAAAAACACAGGCCATTGCTTTCTCTAGGAAATAATCTGCACAGAATGATTGGCTCTCTGAGACCAGTTTCATGCAGCTGTCACCCACAAACTAGCCACTTTTAGAAGAAGGGCATATTTGAAATGGCTTGTGCAAAATCCAGGTTGGGGATTCCCTGTGAACTTATCTTTGTTGTAGAATGAGATCCCTACTGATGGGAAATTATCTGCCAACAAGCTAATATTTATTTAGCCAAAGGAAGCAGTTCTTCCTCCATTAAACAGAGCGAAACACAAAGGAGAGCTCCCCTGACTCGTTGCTGCAGCTGAGCAAGTTTTAAAATTCCCCACAGCTCACAACACTTAGAATATGGAAAGGAGTGAGCATTGCTGCTTGCTGGAGATAAAGTTTCTTCATGAGTTCCTGGGCCTCATGAACCAAAGATAGAGGAGCATCAGGGAGGCCAATGAATGCTTTTTGTGGCCTGGCAGTAAGTGAATCATTTTTGTGGCTTGGGTTTAGGAAAAGGGGGGAGATGAAGAGATAGATTAATGTTATGGCCTTTACCCAGAAAGATAAAAGAGAAATAGAAAATTAAAATAGCTTAAGAACCAATAAACATATAAAATGATCCCTCTTAAATCTACTATAGACCCCCTGCCAAAGCCTTAATGCTAAACAACACTTTGCAACATAGTAGGTTCTATTTAAAAAAATCCTTATCAGCCAACAGAAAATAAACAGAGAAACTACCAATGGTTGGGAGATTGTCGCTAGAAGAGGAAAAGTAATGTTGTAATGTTGTATGAGACCTGCCTTTTAAAAGAACTTTTGCTATGAATTCTAGCATTTGTGCATCTCGAGGCAGAGACAATGAGCCGTGGAGAGATTGTGATGTCTACTTTGTACTCATGCTGAAGGAAGGGTGTTACAGAGAGGCCTCATAAAAGCACAGCAGTACTTGGAGTAAGTGAGGTAGAAAATATAGGGAGCCATGCTTCTTCCACTAATTAATTTTTGGTAACAAATAATTTTTGGAACTCAGTTCAGCTCACTTTCAAGTAATTGTGCAGTCAGATTTTTAGCATGAGAGCAGCCAAGGTTGCATGAAATAGTCTAAGAAGAGTCTAACAATAGCCACCCAGAAAGAGCTTCTGCTTACGGGATTTTTTTCAAATGGATTGAAAAATATTGTTTAAAACAGAGTCAGGCAGACCCTTGTTTTTACTCTGATCAATCCTGCTCCTAGACTAAAGAGCTGTGTTTCAGATGCAGCTGGCAGAACCAAAAGCAGAACTAAGGAATTTGGACTGAACAGATTCCAATTGAGTCAAGAGGAGGAGGGGGAGGATTAATATTTCCTAAACACAATTGACTCACTGGAGAAGAGCCTAATGCTGAGAAAGATTGAGGACAAAATAAGAAGAGGACAACAGAGAATGATGTGGCTGGATAGAGTCACTGAAGCAGTAGGCGTGAGTTTAAATGGACTCCAGAGGATGGTAGAGGACAGGAAGGCCTGGAGGAATGTTCTCCATGGGGTCACGATGGGTCGGACACGACTTTGCAAATAACAACAACAAAACACAGTTGGGAAACAGGCATTTAGGACATGAGGACTGTGCTGCAGATCTTATTTAAGATATTTTACTTAAATTTTGCCCTGTCCAATCAGCTGTTCCCTTGCATTTTCTTTGATAAAAGGGATGGAAAGATGGTCTTTGGGTTCCCTCTTTGAATGAGAGAAACCGTTTTAGTCAGAACATTCAAATGTAATAACATGATCTTCCTGTCTCGATCTGTTTCATTGGAAAAGATGCCCGCCTGAGGAAAGAGCCTTTCACGTCTCTGAAAGCCAGCCCGGGGTAGGATCCCTCCAGATGGCCGCAGGTTCGGCTTCCAGAGTGGGCGGTGCGGGCGCCGGTGGGCTCCTCCAGGCTCCCGCCTTCCCAAAGCGCATCCCTGTTTTTGCGGAAACCAAAAGAATGGAGAAGAAACGGGGAAGCTTTGGGTGTGAAATGAGGCTACATTCACCAGCAAAGGGCAAAAATCTCTTCCAAGGCCTCATTTCATACCCGAAGCTTCCCCGTTTCTTCTCCATTCTTTTGCTTTCCGCAAAAACAGGAACGCGCTTTGGGAAGGCGGGAGCCCGGAGGAGCCCACCGGCGCCTGCACCACCCGCTCTGGAAGCTGAACTGCTGGCCAGGACTCCCCAGCTCAGCTGATTCCTGGGCCGCGGCACCTGCCAGACGGGGCGACGGGAGCTGTGAGGGAGCACCGTGCTCAGCAGAAGGGCTCCCAGGGCTCTGAGCATCCACCCGCCTTTCGCTCCGCAGAGAAGAGCCAAGCAGTGCCAGCCCAGCTCCCCTGACTGCACCCTCGGCAGCCGAGCCCTCCGGTCAGGGCCAACCAAGGCCGGTCCAGCTTGGGGGAGGCCAGCCACCCTGTGAAGAGTCCAGCCCGGCCTCCCTGCCGCCCTCCACCCCAAGATTCGGCCACAGCACTGCCCACCAGAGCTGTGCGACATCTGGCATGCGCTTGTCGGGCGAGGGCAGCGCAGGTGGGGTGCAGATGGAGCGGAGGAAGCCTCTCCCCCCACACTTCCCCTGCCCAAAAGAACAAAGGGAACCTCTGCCGCCGCCCGGGCAACCTGGCCGGCCTCTCTTGCGGCGGCTCTCCAGTGCCGAGCCTGGGAGTCCCTGGAGGAGCTGGCAAGGGCTGCAAGCACCGCAGGCTGGAGTGAAGCCAGAGGCGACGCCCCTCCGGCTGGGTAAGGCAGGCTGCCCTCCCTGCCTCTCCTACCCCCTTCCCTCTCTCACTCAAACAAACTCTCTCTCAAAAACACACACACACACACAGCTTTGTTATGTCCCAGTTGTCAATCAGCACAGCTTTGGATATACATTGGTTAAGCATGGAGAGGAAGCAGTGAAAGGAAAAAAATTCTATCTTACACTGCTACTGGAAGGATCCCAATGCAAAATGGAGATAGATACTGGTTCTGCCAAAACAATCATCTCCTGGCACACTCTCAAACACATATTACCTAACCTTTCTAAAGAATCTCTTTCTCATTGCAGTTGCAGATTGCGAGATTACCAAGGGAACTTCATTCCGGTGATGGGAAAGATGTCGGTGTTGGTAGAGTACAAAAAGTTTAAAGGCAATTTACCACTCATTGTCGTTGCCAACCCCTTGGCTAGCCTGCTGGGTATTGAGTGGTTTGAACCATTGGGTTTGAATATTACTGGCATTCACGCTTCTTCTGTTGATGATGACTTTGACAAGCTCGCAAGAGAATATGACGATGTGTTTGATGGGGCATTGGGTAAATATAAGGGTACCCCTATTACACTTAATTTAGATCCACAGATAACCCCAGTTAGACTGAAGGCTAGGAGGGTACTATTTGCTCTTAAAGCTAAAGTGGAGGCAGAATTGGATAAATTGGTCCGCCAAGGGATCCTGGAACCTGTAGATTATTCACAATGGGAAACCCTGATTGTAATCCCTGTAAAGGCAGATGGGTCCATTAGGATCTGCGCGGACTACAAAAATACATTAAATAGAGCCCTACAATCTAACCCGTATCAGTGGTGCAGCACTTGCTGCATTCCCTGAGACAGGGACGGATCTTCGCTAAGTTAGACATGGCACAGGCTTATCAACAATTGCCTGTGGATGAGGCAACCGCCAATGCACAGACAATTGTAACCCATAAGGGGGCATTCCGCTGCAGGAGGCTTCAATTCGGAATCTGTGTTGCCCCGGATATTTTCCAATGCCTAATGGAGAGGCTACTTCATGGTCTGGATGGGGTAGTCCCTTATTTCGATGACGTGTTAGTGGCAGCAAGGGATGGGGCAGGCCTAATCTGCAAATTGAGGGCAGTGTTACAGAGATTCAGGAACACTGGACTACGTCTAAAAAAGAGTAAATGTCACCTGGGAGTACCATCAGTTGATTTCCTAGGGTTCTGCATTGATGCTGAGGGCATTCATCCCACCAAGTCTAAGGTGGAGGCTATCCACAATGCCCCTACCCCTAAATCAAAAAGTGAACTTCAAGCATTCCTTGGGCTACTGAACTTTTACGCGGTTTTCCTACCGCATAAGGCTTCCGTGGCTGAGCCCCTACACCATCTGCTGGATGGTGCTGCGACCTGGCATTGGGGCGAGAAGGAAGCTGCAGCTTTCGCTAAGGTTAAGGCACTCCTCACTTCATCGGCGGTCCTCATGCAGTATAACGAGCGACTGCCTCTAACACTCACTTGTGATGCTTCACCTTATGGCATTGGCACTGTTTTAGCTCACAGATTACCTAACGGGAGCGAAGCACCTATAGCTTACTTCTCACGCACCCTATCGAGTACCGAACGTAATTATGGGCAAATCGATAAGGAGGCACTGGCGGCTGTGGCAGGAGTCAAACAATTCCATGAGTATTTGTACGGCCGTCAGTTCTTGTTGGTCACCGACCACAAACCACTACTGGGCATTCTGGCAGGTGACCGACAAACGCCCCAGATACTTTCACCAAGAATGTTACGTTGGTCAGAATTCCTGGCATCTTATTCATACCGACTAGAACACCGGCCAGGTAAAGACTTGGGACATGCTGACACGTTAAGTCACTGCCCCTTGCCCATACCGGTTACAGACCCCGCTCCTATGTCCACAGTCCTAGCCATTAAGGACATTAAATTACCACTCACGGTGATGGACATTGCAGCTAGCTCTAGCTTGGATGAGGTGCTATCCCGGGTTATCGACTATATACGAAGAGGGTGGCCAGCAGAAATCATTAAGGAGGAATTACAGCCGTATTATCGTAGGCGAACAGAACTGTCCACCCTTCATGGGTGTGTGTTATGGGGCAGCTGGGTCATAGTGCCACAAACTCTTCAAAACCGAGTATTGACAAGATTGCATGAGGGACACCCGGGCATCGTACACATGAAAGCGTTGGCCCGTAGCTCAGTCTGGTGGCCGAGGATGGACGAGGCCATTCAGACATGTGTGAGCCAGTGTCCTCAATGTCAGGCTACTCGATCTGCTCCACCTAAAGCGGAGCCTCGGGTATGGGAGACTCCTTCTTCCCCTTGGTCTAGATTACATCTAGACTTTGCCGGCCCAGTACAAGGAACCATGATATTAGTGGTAGTGGATGCCTTGTCCAAATGGATTGAAGTAATACCAATGGGCTCCACTACCGCAGAAGCCACGATCAGTGCTTTAAAGAAATTATTTGCATGCCATGGGCTGCCAGACATTGTGGTCACTGATAATGGACCACAATGGACAGCAGCCATATTTCAAACATTCTTGACCTCCTTGGGCATTAGGCAGGCTCTAACAGCTCCATACCACCCAGCAAGCAATGGCCGTGCTGAACGGGCAGTCAGATCAGTCAAGGAAGTGTTGAGGAGGATGGAGACAGGAAGCTTGCAGGATAAAATAGCTAACTATGTTTTTAGGCAGCACACTACCCCGTGCCCATTGAACAACAAAACGCCCACAGAAATCCTCATGGGAAGGAGACTGCGAACAACTTTGGATAGATTGCACCCTAATTACGCCACTAATAAAAGCCCCTTAATAATGGCCAAACAGCGGCAGTTCCATAACAATGATTTGGTCTTTGCCCAGAATTTGGGGGGGTCTCCTAAATGGGTGCCAGGGACAATAATAGAGGTAACAGGGCCCTGCTCTTACAGGGTCCTACTAAGCGATGGTCGGGTTTGGCAGAGACACGTAGATCAGATGCGCTGCCGAGAAACTACAAGTGGTGCGGAAACGAATGAAGACCCAAACACCGATGAATGTGCTACCGCATACCCTGCTGCATCTCTGTCCGATGCCGACCGACAGAACACTGACGCCGCACCGCTCAACACTGAAGATCCGGCTGAGTTGTCTCGACAACACGAGCTGGACTCTCAGACACCAACGATACCATTTCCATTGACAGCTCCAACTCGTACACTTTCAGCACCAAGGCCAGGGTTCCTGGTACGATGTTCAGAGAGGACCCGGCGCAGGCCGGCGTATCTCTCAGACTACGCATGCGCGTTACGGGGGGAAAAGTAGTGTTATGTCCCAGCTGTCAATCAGCACAGCTTTGGACATACATTGGTTAAGCATGGGTTAAGCTGTGTTTCTACTGGTTAACGTTAAGCTGTGTTCCTATTGGTTAACGGGTTGACAGCTGTGGGTTTAAAATAAACTGTCAACCCAGAGTTCGTTGTATTCATTCTAAAGCAGTGGTGAATAAACCGTTCTGTTAAAAGCCTCCGACTCTCACATTGAATACCCATCCAGAATATATAAAAAGCTTCTCGGAAGAAGCCCCTCCCAAACGAGCGCCATCTACTAGGAGGCAGGAAAACTGGGTGCCTCCCGTACATCAGGAATTTTTAGGCTTTTAACCCTTGCTTAACTTAAAAGCCTAAAAATTCCTGATGTAGGAGCGGCACGCAGTTCTCCTGCCTCATAGTAGAGGGCGTTTTAGAGGCTTTTTTAAACAGTTAAGCAGTCATCCATGGTGAGGCAGGCTCAGGCAGCAACTAGCTCAGTCTGACCTCAGCTCTCGCCTTTTTCCCTTTACATTTCTTTTCTTTTCATGATGACAGTGGTGAGGCTGTTCCTCCCCTGACTGCACGTCACTGCATGAGCTATTTCAATATTTGGTTGAGACTGACTGCTGAAAAAGCTACTCTACACATAAAACATGTTAAAGGAAAAGTTGGGCCTTTTCAAATAAAAGCTCATCTGCTCTGTGAATTTCCATGATTTTTCCCCCTTTTTTGACATTTCTGACATTCCTTCTTTCACAGAATATTTCTTTGACTAGGGCATCTGAATGGATCCCAAACTTATCAAACAACGTATCTTGAATATTTGGGACTAATTTGTGGAATATCTTGGAAGTTATACAGGGAATGCTGGTGTTCTTTAAGAAACACGGGGCTAGCTCACACTATAGATATTATAGAAACTGAATTTGGAATGATAACAAGCTGGCACAGGACTCCAAATCCATAATGAGATCTGGAAAATATGTGCTATGTTTCAGCACCTTCTTGAAGCACAGAAGTGGCAGAATGGCAAGATGTGACATTAATGAACTATTCTGAGGTATCGACTCCAAATCAGGTATCAGCCTAGGCTGTGTAACCTTAATAAATTTCATTCTCACAAACAGAAAGAAAAACAAAATAGAAAAAAGTAATTTCTTTCGGCAATCATTTCTTTTCTTTCTCAGATTAGTTGGGTCCCTTTATTGCCATGTCATTGTGAGCTCCAGGACCAGCAATCATTACATATCTCCCATTTTGGGGTAAAGAAATAGCCCTGGGGAGGGATGACCATTTTGCTATATGCATGCATGCATGTATAATTAGACAAACATGTAAGGTTGACTGGCAAGGATGAAAATTAAGCACATGGACAAAACTGTGTGCAGACGAGCACAACTTTGCCAAAAAGAGGACAGATTTTTTTTCTAAAACCCACCTACTGCCTTTTTCTAAGGCCCCCTGCAAAGTGCAGAGGCTTATGCTGTCTCCTTCACAGTCACATCTCAGCTGACATCCTCTTTAAGCAGTGCTTGTTCCAACATTCAGACGTATTCAAAGGAAAGCCTGTCCCCATCTCGTATGGAACTTTGCAGACATTGTAGAAGGAGAGTCATGTTGGGTCTATGGTAACAAAAACCCAGAGGGAGTTTGCCCCATTTGAAAATCCTATCAAGCCTTATTATAGAGAGACACTAGAGAAGGAAAGATGCCAGGGAAGGGCAAGAGCGCACAATACTGAGGAGTTTGTGGATGGTTTTGTAATGCTATTTGGCAGTGAGGGCTAATCTTTTCCAGACCGAGTGTGCAAAGTCTCGGTGAATGCACATGGGTACACACAAACGCCCAAAATGCAATGCATGCACAGGGCCCTGATGCATATGCCCCATCCCCTGCATGTGTGCGCCTCCCACATGTTCCCCCCACATACGTGGACTGGATGCCCCCCCACATGTGCCTTGCCCGCTGCATGCATGGCAGAGACCCGACAACCTGCTGGCCGGACATGCACACATATGTACAGCGGAGCTGAACTGGGGTGACAGCTCGCATGTGCCATAGGTTTGCCATCATGGCTATATGGGATAGACTTTGGGAGACAGAATGAAATGCCCTCAACAGCATGTTCAGGTAATAGCACATCGCCTGCACTGATAGTGGGCAGAGCAAGAGGCTCAGAAAGGAGCCTCCCTACGGTGGTTTCTCAGACTGTAAAAGAGATGGTGGGAGGCTTCTACTTTCAGATTTGTAAGATTCTGTTAATGTTGCTTTACAATAAAGTAGAAGTAGCTTATCTGCTTGTGTTTGCTATCTGGCCTTCCTGGCAAGGCTGACAGATTTAAACTGTGGATGTTGCAATGCTGGGGGTCTTTTGCAGCTATCAAGTAGGATTTGAGTATTCTAGCAGAACAAGAAACCAAACATTTTCTACTCATCAGAAGTCATTCTCATCAGCAAGTCAACAAGCTCAAGAGCAAGCTGCAACATCTTTTCTTGACATGCTTCTTGATTGGTTACCAAACATTATAAGGTCCTAAAAGTCTTCCCTTCCTTTGGCTTGCAGGTTTTGTAAACAACCATCCCGGAAATAATGTCCCTTTCCCTAGGAGAGGTGTGTGTGGGGGGGGGGTACTACAAGAGCACAGCAATCCATTTTTCTTTGGCTTATTTATCACCAAGCAAGGTGTGGGAGCCCTTTTATTACAAAGCTTTCCTAGCAATTTAGCATGCTGCCATCGTGCCAGCCTGCTGACACATCATCAAGTTAATTACACTTATTCACTAAAGCGCCTGTCCTCCTTGTTAGAACAAGAATGGTGAAAAGGTAGTTAGGAAACAAAGTATTGCAAGGAGATATCGCGGCAGTGAGCTGGCAAAGGCAAGCATCTCTTGTTTCTGCAGAGGCTTTGTAATAAAGGAAACATCTGGTTGAGAAGAATGGATTGGCAACCTTCTTTAGTTTTTTTCCAAGGACCCAACTGGTGGCACCTCATTGTATGGCAGCATTTCCAAAGAGTTTCTCTGAAGAACTCATACAGATGATGTCAGCTTGTCATTATGTCTGACCACCAGGCTACTGAGATCTCTTTTTTTCCCCAAAGCAAGAAAATAGGTGTCAACATCTAGGCTATTTAAAAAAGGGAAAAAAATGAGAAATAGGCTTTGCAGGAAAGAAGGGTTGGTCAAAAAATATTTTAAACCACGGGCTAGGGGCTGCATCCATAACGATCTAGCCTGAATTTTATTGTACTATTTTTGTTAGCTGCCAGCACTGGCAAATGTTAGGCCGTAAGGAAGTAAACAAATAAACCTCCCAGCTGATTTGTGGTGCTGTTTCCTCACAGGAAGTCACTGTTGTAGGGTATATTTATGATCAATACATCCCATGGGGAGGATGAATGCAGGAGACTGATCTATTTCTTGCTTTTTATCTCATCCTGGCATCTCTCTTAAGGCAGAAGAGGGGAGCCTTTTTTTCGGTTAAAGGGCAGGCTCTTGAAGGGCAATGAGGTGGAGGATGCTGAAGCTAAAGCCAGAATGAAATAAGACTGGAGGTGCCTCTTTTACTCTGAAAAATGGGCCTTATTTTATTAATCAGATGAACTCACTGCTATTTTATAATGACTGAGTTCACATGTTGCAATAATCAATGGGTTCCTACAAAAATACAGAATAGTGGGACTGGCATGTCACAGCCCAAGGTTGCACTTTCTTTTTTTGTTATTTTGGCTTCTGGGAGCTGCTACTATGATATGACTATGATGAGATCAAATTAACCATCTCAAAATGACTTGTCAAAAATTAAAATTAACCATCCTCCATCTTTGCTGTGGTGAAAAAAGCAGTGTATCTCTTTAAATTTGTGAGCTAGCAACAGCAAATTCCTGGAAGCAGGCTTATGTAGGCATCAGTAGATTTGCTTGCCCTATTTGAAGGCTCCAGCTTCCTTAAAATAAAATATTTATTGGAACCTGCTGCTGCTTAAGGCTACCCTAGCTGTCAGAACTCATACATAAAAATATCCTTTCTCCCCAAGAGTGCTATTCATCATTCAACCAGTAAATATAACTCACTTCATTGATTAGACTGTGATTATATTTTCTCTTTTAAATGGCTGTTAGAATCAGGTTTTAAAAGAGCCATTTGTTTCTTCTATAAATAATCTTCCAGACCTTAAAATGCTTCATTGTTCCCGTGAATCATTGTAGCCTATAAAAGCAGAAATCTAAAGCTAGGGATCTGTAGTATTCTCTGTCTCCTTAGTTAGCTTGAAAGTTTTGACATAAATGTCTATAATCTTTATTTCAGGGCATGGATCCTTGTTTATGTGTTAGAATGATGATAGTAACTTCAACTCTAACCAACTTCTGTCCATTCCAAGTGCAGTTCTGGTTGGGCTTTGGACAAGTTGTCTTTCAGTCCTTATCATCATGTTTGTTTTGGCTCTCTTTCCAGAAGGCAAGAAGAGGCCTCCAAAAATGCCTTTCTACTAGTAGGCAAGAGCTCACGAAAGGGCAACATGGTAGAATGAGTTCTAGAGGAAAAATTGCTAACCTGCAGGCCCTCTTCCAAAGGCATTTTAGCATTCATTTTTACTCATGGAGAAAAATAACAATGGCAATTCTTACAAAAGGTGAGTCCTATCAAACTTTAGACAGTGGTTCAAAATTACATCTTTACTTTTCAATATGCTGGCAAGGAGAGGCAGAAAAAATATTCTCAGTTCCATGGAAAGGATGTTTGTTCTTTAGCCTCCCTTTTATCTACAAGAGTCCTTAGGATTTGGTTTGAGGTCCACTTCTGTTCTCTTTCTTTGTTTTTAGGTCTTCTTATTTATTCCTTTCAGTTCAACTATCTTATTTATGATAATGACCTCCAAGTGGATTTCTCTATTCTACATAACGCATGTGATCTTCCCCCCCTTTTTTTTCAATTGGACGTGGTCCCTCTACTCTGGACAAGCCTTTATCCCAATTGTTCTTTTTTTCTCCCTGTCTTCTTCTTTTACTTTCCAGGAATGTCTACTGCCAATGTCAAGGTGGAATGAGATCTGGGAATTCTTGCTGATGACAAATTTGCTTTAAATCTTTTCATCAATGAAAACATGATAACCTGCAGCTTTTATCTCCCAAAGATGTGAGAATTCAGCCATCTCTTACTATTGAAACAACCAGTTAGTCCATATTTTATTTGGACTACAGGTAGTCCTCAACTTAGAAGAGTAATTGAGCCTGAAATTACAATCATAAGTCATGCTGGTAATTAAGTGGGTCATCGCATGACCACACCTGACTTTACTATCTTTTTTGTGGAGATTAAGTGAATCCATTGTTCACAATGGCTGTTTCCCCCTCCCCCTCCCAGAAACTGGAAGTAAATGCCACTAACATCTCTGTTTCAGCCCAAGCCCCCAGAGGAGGACCTAACCCAACAGATGCTCCAAAAGATCTTAAAGGGGCAGGAGGAATTGAAGAATCAACTAAAAGAAATGAATAAACAGCTCAGAGAAAATCAAAACCGAACGGCTCAAAATACGCAAAGACTGGAAGTTTTGGAGGAGGGGACGGCTGAGATGAGGGGGGAGGTGAGGGGGATCCAGAGAGGAAATCAAGAACTTGAGAACCATCAGATAAAAATGGAGTTTGAAAGGATGTCTTTTTTCCTTAGATTTCAAAATGTAATTGAGGCTGATGATGAAGATTTGAGGGAAATTATGACAAAGTTATTGGCTGAATATATTTAAAAAGACAGACAACAGCTGGGATGGGATATTGACCTGGTCTATAGAGTCAATTCAGCTTACGCTAGAACACATAATGTTCAAAGGGAGGTTCACATTAAATTTCTTAGAAAGACTACAAGAGATGAGATTCTGAGTGCACAAAGGGGGCAAGTGTTAAAATACAAGGATAGAGAGATAGTCATCCTGAAACAAATCCCAAAGAAAGTTAGAGATAAAAGAAAAAAATATTCATTTTTAGCGAAGAAATTATACCAGAAAGGGGTTTGGTTTCAGTGGCTTCTGCCAGAAGGTATGTTGATATTCTGGGAGGACACTGGAGTTAGAATTAATACAACTATGGAGGTTGAGGCCTTCATGGAAAAAAACAAAGTGCTCCTATATAAAACTGATGATACCACACGGGATACACAGGACACGGGAGGTGCCGGAGCCTTGCTGGTGGGGGGAGAAGAGGCAACACCGAGAAAACTTAGATCACAAAAGTGAATTAGAAAAATAATGCAACTGCTAATACAGAGAATTTTTTCTGTTTGATATAAAATAGATTGAAATTACTTGAAGATATAAGGTAAAAATATGCTGTCAAAATATTGTTAAGTAGTAATCACTTAATGTATTAATAAGTGAAAGTTATGAGAATTGGGGGGAGTGCCATTTTCTGCATAATGTAGCTGTCAAAATTTGTAACCTTATCCACTATCCCCTTTCCTGAAATTTTTTGTAAAGCCAATAAAAAAATTTGTTTAAAAAAAAAGAAATTGTGGGTGCTCCATCACTGGAGGTTTTTAAGAAGAGACTAGACAATCACTTATCTGAAATAGTATAGGTTCTCCTGCTTGAGCTGGGGGCTGGACTAGAAGACCTCCAACATCTGTTCCAGCTCTATTCTATTCTATAAATGTGGGCTGATTGCTGAGTGCTCCGAATGTGATCATGTGACCATGGGAGGGAACCATTGGAACTTTAAATCCAGGTCCTAAGTAGCCCTGGGATGGCCTGTCATAACTTCAAATGGTTACTAAGTGACTGGTCATAAATCAAAGATTACCTGTAGTTTGTTGACAGGCCTTCTTCATTCTGATCACCAGTGCTGTAATACTGAAGCAGCATAAAACCACCGCCAACAAGCAGGACAATCAATCAGCCTTAGGAGGTTAAAAAGGGGGCCTAAAAATGCTTCTTTTTCAGATACTTTATGAAGCTGGCAGAATCAATCTTTTCAACAGGAATATCCCATAGCAGTTTATAGTATGGTGAAGTTGGGATTAGATAACACTTGTTCAATTGATTATTTTATATAATCATACATACAGAATGTTGCAATGCTGTTGTTTGTACTTAGCTTAGGCACACAGGCACAATGAAAATACTATTAGTATTTGTAAGTGTAAGTAGAATGGATTTTCTAACTGTGTTAAGGATAAATAGTTTACATGAATATGAGATTAAGATTTCCAAGCAGGATGAAATATCCAGCTGGATAAAATACAACTGTGAAAAAAAATTCATTTGTTCATTCATGAAGCAACCAGGAACTAGCCAAAATGACCGGCGATTCATTGGACCAGATAAATAGGCTCCGACCCACAAGGTTAAATTTTTTTAAAAAAACTTTTTATTTATGTACACAAGTAAAGAGGGCCCTACTGCTGACCTCTCAGCCAATAAAAGGAGCAGTTTTATGCTTTTAGGCACTACTTATATATGCTTTTACTGGAGAAAACAACAGAATTCATTCATTGGTTACAATAATTTGACACATTGCTTACATATTTGTACCCACTCACTGGCTCCCATGTAATATATACCATCCCAAAACATCCCTTAGCATGTTGCTGTTAATGTTCACCCTAAAATGTGTTTTCACAATTTGAATGAACTTTTGAGTGCAAAAAGTCAGACAAGACTAATTCTTAACAGTTTAGCTGCTTACTTATTCCTCCTATCTAAGGGGTTTAGGAACTGGAGACAGAAAACTCTGATTTGCTGATATCAGAACAAGTAAAATAATACGTCATTATACCCGAATAACTTTAGGTAAAAACTGTGTTTAAAAAAGAGCTTAAATACGGGGTTTTGGGATGGTTGTTGATGTTTTGTCTTTTTTAATTATTATTTTTTGTCTGTTGGGAAATTGCATTCTTATTTCCTATTCCTATCGAAATAGGAATAGGTTCAAGCAAGGTGTGTCATATAATTTCTGTTAGGATAATAAAATTATATCAGAAGCCATATATCCATAATCTTCACATTAGGTACCACCTGTTCTTCATATCTATTTTATATGAATGAAGAACTGTGAGTTTAATTAAGTAGCATGTGTGGGTGAAATCGACTTTCTAACAGCAGTGAGCTTATTAATGGACAAAACTTCAATGGATATTCAAGTGTTTTTAACATTTCTAAGAAACTAATTACAATGTAAATTTAGCCTTAAATTGCAGTTGTACTATAGGATAGGCACTGTAACTAATTCAGCCTTCCTCTTGATTCTTGAAAAAAAAAACCTATATAAATTATTCATTTTTTAACCATATTAAACTTATAAAACAGTGCCATCTTGTACATTGCAGGTGGAAGATATTTCTGAAATTTACAAAATAAAAGTGTTTTTCATGTCAAAATGAACTCCTGGTGATTACCCAGATGTTTTCTTTGCAACACTTTGGGAAAGATTTATCTTTAATTTCTTCAAGGATATTTTCTTGGCTTCCCACTCAAGTTTATAACCTGGGGATTTTTGTAATAGTATAAAATAATACAAATAATTAAAACTCTACTACTTTCTACTTGAACATAATTTTTTTAAAATCTGGATAAAGCCATAAAGTCATGAATTCCTTCTCCTCTGGAGGATGTTCTCTGCTAATGTTCACTGTAATCATTACAATGACTTTAGGCAGAGACTTTCAGTTATGTGCATTTTCAGTAACAGGGAGGGGAACTTTTGCTCTAAAAGCAGTGAAGAATGCCTGTTCTGAAACTGACATCAGGTTTTTGGAATGAATCAACATTTCTTTGGTGTCTGCCCACTTTGTTCATGGGTGTCAAACTCTCAGTATCACATTGATGCTGTGGTGGGATTCAATTTTTTTTACTACCGGTTCTGTAGGTGTGGCTTGATGGGCATGGTGTGGCTTTGTGGGTGTGGCAGGGGAAGGTTACTGCAAAATCCCCATTCACTCCTGATCAGCTGGGACTCAGGAGGCAGAGAATAGATGGGGATGGGGACAGTCAGAGGAGATATTTACTGGTTCTCCGAACTACTCAAAATTTCCACTAGTGGTTCTCCAGAACTGGTCAGAACCTGCTGAATACAACCTCTGCATTGATGCTACATGATGTTTTGTGATGTTTTTTTCCTTCACGGAGCTGGGATGGGCATAGCCTGCGTGTGATGCATCTGGCTGCCAGGCCACCAGTTTGACATCCCTGTTCTAGAGATTGATTTTTAAAATAAATGTCAGTTTGTCATTTTTTCTTCATAATCCAAATTTGCAACTTGTGCTCTCCTCAATAAAAACGAAGAA
Source organism: Natrix helvetica (assembly GCF_964273705.1). Classification (NCBI taxonomy): domain Eukaryota; kingdom Metazoa; phylum Chordata; class Lepidosauria; order Squamata; family Natricidae; genus Natrix; species Natrix helvetica. The sequence goes on from NC_138548.1 coordinate 182,987,035, forward strand.
CTACTGTTTGCAACTAAACCATATTTGGGAGCAAAATGGTAGGCAAAATGTTTTTCCCAAAGATTTTTTTTTCTCCTATTTAAAAATTAGAAGAAATTATTGGATTTTTTATTTGATTATTGCAATTGTCTTCTCAAAGTCAGCTAATATCATTCCGAACTCTCAGCCCCAGTAGGTAGATCAAACCATGAAATGAACTCCATGGGAAGGCTATAACAACAGAATCTTTCAAGTAGCATTATGCTTTACCTCCCCATCCACACTCCCACATACACTCCCATGAATCAGGGAGGCATCTACTCAATATTATCTTAATTTTCAGGTCTTTAAAATGTTTCAGCCTTTTGCATAAGTAATAATTCTTGCACATTTACATCCAGAGTTCCCGGTCTTGGCAGCTGGCTGAGGAATTCTGGAAGTTGAACTCCACACTTCTTCTAGGTTGAAAAACCCTGCTCTACATGATCATTCTAAGAAGCATTATTCTTAATTCACTACCAGGATATGTTTTTTATTAAGACAAATTAGGAAATTTAGGACCTACTCGGACCTACTCACTAGATTTAAATAAGACAAGGAAGGCAGGGAAAGAAAGACTTAAGACTGAAGTTTCAATGTTTGCATTTTCTAACATTCCTAAGATGAACTGTAAGAAGAGCCAGACTGAAAGTACAATTCTCAATGTCTGCTGAGAAATATGCTCCAGAGAACTTGACATTTTGTGACATTTTGGTTCATCCTAATAAAGATATTGTCTGACCATGGATTTTTTTTTTTATGGGCAACACAACTTACTTATTATTATTACTGTCTTTTCTTCCTCCCAACATATCATTCGTCCCCATGCAGTTCTTAGATGATGAAATTACAGATAAGTCCTTCTTTTCTTTCTGGGGAAATTATTGTTACCCCATCATTCAGCTGAACGTTAGAACTGTATCCTCCACTGGGTCTGGAGATACTGGCAAATATATGACGAACATTATCCTTGCTCTTTGTCTAGTAGCAAAATTAATGATTTCATTGCTATTTGATTTGTTGAAATGAGCAGTGATGTGCTGCAGCTTTAGATCACCACTTGAAGCATACTACCTTGGAAACGGATCCTGTTCATTTCACTGATTTCCAAATAAGGCAGGATTTCTAGCTATGTCTGTGATTAAGAACAGGCTACTATTGATGAGCAGGAGGAAACACGCATGGTACTCATCCTTTACCCAGAGAAGCAGCTGAGCCAGGCTGCAGTCCTCTGCACATTTATAAACTGTTACTCTATTGTAGAAATGATAATTGAAAGGCCTAGTGGCACTCTCAAAACTAACATATATTTTATGGCACAGGCTTTCATAGATTTCACAGATGGATGACATCTTACTCGGCAAGCATATGTACACATGGTGGTGGGTGGGAGAACAGGTAGAAGTGATGTCGGAATGAAATGAAATATCAATCTGCATGCATACAAAAGTACTACAGCAACCACTGCATTATTGATGATAACATAAAGAGCCTGAAATTGAGAAACTAATTAACAGAAGTAGGGAGATTAAAAAATGCTATTTTGTTTCAAGCCACAGGTGGCAGAATTTAATTTCTAGATAAGGTATAATTTAGTAGTTTCATGCTGGAGTCTCCCTGCATAATTCCTTTCTTGAAGGATCTCTGCACAAGGCTAAGCCCTGGAGAGAGTTCACTGTCTGGTAACCTACTTTCAAATCAGATAAACTGGAGCATGAAGGGTTGAGAATCCTGGGGTTGGGTGGCAGGGAGGACACATTTAGGGGTGCAATCTAGTTAAGATTTAGCTGAACCAATACATATGCCAGATGATGCCCTTGTGCCTTAGGTATATGAATTTTAAAAGCAGATCCGTAAATTTTCAGGGCTGGTAGACAAAATCAGAATTTTGAGAGCATGTTGTGCATATTTTCAAAAATGGGAGTTGGTAATTTGCCTGTTCATAGACTAGGCAAGTTCTCTGCCTATTTTTCAGCAAATTTGAAGTGGAAAACTGCCAAGGAAACTAGGTATTAAAGTAGTGAGAGGAATATCCAAGGACAATGTGGGAATTGCAGAGAAATTAAATGCATTCTTTGCACCTGTTTTTACTATGGAAGAAACAGAATAAATACCCAAGTCTATACAGGTAGTCCATGACTGACAGCTACAATTGGGATGAGAATTTCCATGGCTAAGCAAGGTGGTTTTAAGTTAGTGACATCTGACTTTTTTGCCATAGTTGTTAAGCAAATCACTGCAGCTGTTAAGTCAATCATGTGGTCTTTAAGTAAATCCACCTTTGCTTGTGAGTTGACAGCTGGGAAGGTTGCAAATGGTGATCACATGACCCCAGGATGCTGCAGCCATCATAAATGTATTCTGGTTCCCAAGTGGCTGTCTTTCAATCACATGACTGTGGGAATGCTGCAACAATCGTAAATGTGAGGACCAGTCATGTCACTTTTTCCAGTTCCATTGATTTAACCATTCCAAATAGTTAAGATAAGGACTACCTGTATTAACATCCTCAAGAAACAAATCTCAGCTAATAAATTGACATAATATTTCTAGTACATCTTGAGAAACTATGCTGTAACAAATCAATGTATCCCAAGAGTATCCACTTGTAAATTCTTAAAGCACTTAAACATAACATTGGTCATCTCCTAGAAAAAATATGCAATTTATCCCTTAAATTGAGCCAGTGGCAGAAGAATGGTTGAGGCTGGTATGTATCTAAGCACACTTAGCAAATTACAAACTAATCAGCTTAGCACTTATTCTTTTTTTTATTGTTTTAATTAAACAAAAAACACACACAAAAACATCCTTCATTACATTTTCCAGAAAGCATGTCGATTGGTTACAAATAAATTTCATGCGTTACTACAATCATTCTTTATTTTTTCATTCCTATTGAATTGTACATTTTAAATCAAAAATCTTTATACCATCAATATACCATCATTCTCATTTAACTATATTTGTTTAAACGTGCTTTTGTCTAGAATCATTTATATTTATATTATAATAAATCTAGACAAAATTTTATTGCTAGAATTTATAAGTACCCAGGAGAGATTACATCTTTAAAACAAAATCTAAACAAAAAAATATATTAATAAAATTAGTAAATCTTTTCCCCAGGTCCCATATTATAGTTTATATCCAAATTGTTTTTACTAGTTAGAATTATTATTTCATTATTATTGTCATGATGGGTTATCTGTTAACGAATAAAAAATTTAAAAACAAAAACATTCTATAAGCAGCTACAACGCTCTACTTATTAATCACCAAAAATTAACTACGTTTTTATTTTATTTTATTTTCCCATTCAATTATGTTTTATTTGGGTTCAACCATTCTTAACTTTCTTATTTTACCCATAACTATTATTTTTGAGTTTTGTTACATTCCTTCATTGATTCTTGTTTCTTTCCTCCATCCACCTATACCATTTATCCCATATCTGATAGAATTCTGATTCTTCTTTTCCCTGGATTTCTTTAGTTAGTTTGTCCATTTCAGCACAGTCCATAACCTTCCTTATTATTTCATCTTCACTTGGAGTTAGTTTGTTTTTCCATTTCTGGGCATAGGCAATTCTTGCCGCCGTTATTATATGTAGTATTAAATACTGGATTTCTTTTTTGTATTTCGCAGACATTATTCCTAATAAGAAGATTTCCGGTTTCCATTCTATTTTAACTCCCGTTATTGCCTCCAGCCAATTTTTGATCTTTTTCCAAAACTTTTTAGCCTCCTCACAGGTCCACCATAAATGGTAATACGTTCCGTGTATCGATTCGCATTTCCAACATTTTGGGGAGGTATTTGATGATATTTTAGGCACCTATTCTTAATAAACAGTGGAAACAATGGGTAACTAAAAAATTAGGAGGAAGAAGCCTTTCTGAATAAAAATCAACATGGATTCTGCAAAAAATAAATCTTGATTCATCAATCTTTTAGTTTTGGCAAATTGTGAACAGGGACATGGATGAAGTTGACCCTATTGACATTATATCCTTGGACATTCAAAATCCTTCAACAAATATGTTTGAATGTTCTTTTTATTGTTCTGATCAGTGATTGACTAAATCTCTGTCTAATTTTTGAATAAACATTATGATCAGTCAATAAGAGCTCTTGTCTATTTACTTATTTATTAAATTTATTGCTGTCCATCTCATTTCGAAGTGACTCTGGGCAGCTTATGCCATAAAAACATTAAAATCATCAGAGATAGATGGGGGAGGAGGGAGCAGCATGGGAGGGAGGAGAGATGGGATTGGCTCTTAATTAATCAATCTCCTCCAGCATGAAGCTCCCCCATTGAGGCCTCATGCCATCTAGCAGAACCACATCTTAAGGTTCTTGCAGAAAGTCAGGAGGGTGGGAGCCAATCTCACCTCAGAGGGTAAGATGTTCCAAAGGGCTGCAACCACAGTAGAGAAGGCTCTTCTCCTGGATGCCACCATTTATGCATTGCATTTGATTAAGAAAGAGGAAGCACAGCACATGAATTCATGGATACAGCTGCCAATTTAGAAGTGGTACCCCTGCAGGGTCTGCATTTGGACCAGTTAAACCTATCCTTAAATTATCTTGATTTAGGGATGAAGGTGTGCACAGTATATTTGTGGATAAGACCAAAGTGTTGGCTAGATTCATCATCTGTTTTTGTTTTTTGTTCGCTTTCTTATCCCTTTGTTATTATCTTTTAATTATATTATAGTTTCTACTTTGTTTGATTTTATTGCACACCATGCAGAGTCTATTTGGAATCAGGCAGAGTTTAAATTAAATAAAAAACACACTCATTCGGAGTGATGAAAGCCAAAAGTGACTGTGAACATTTCCAGAAAGATCTCTGTAAACTCTGTGAATAATCAACGAATGGCAGATACAGGTCAATTAAAATAAATGTAAATGGATAAGCATTTGGGCAAAGAAACACAAATAAACAAGGCTCAATTCACATGTACACCGATGAGGATTGACCCAGCCAAAATCAATCAGGAAAAAGACTTGGACTCATAATGGATAAATCAATGTCCACTGGTTGTGAATAAAGGCACTGAAAATAAAACAGCACTGTAACTAATATGCAAATCTGGAATATTGTCTATTAAGCGTTGTATCAGTCCTGCTAAATGGATCAGACTATGAAATCAGTTCCACAGGTCTAAACTACTTTTATTAAGATTGGTTATAATAACAAGTCAGCAAGTCTAATTGTGCTGAACCTCCTCTTCCTTCTCATTGTCACCTGGATTATCTGTCTCCATGAAGGTCATCTTCCTTACTCTCTACAGGAGAAAGCATTTGATTTAAGGAGTGCTGACAGGTGTTGTATGCATAATATTGTAGAAGACCCAGAGAGCTTTAACAATGTAAATGAATAAATGCCCATGTACCCATTTCCCCTTCAAATTCAGACTGCTTTACTACAGCCCTATTGTGCACAGTTCTTTTCACTCAATTATAAAAGGAGATAAGTGAGCTAGAAAAAATGCAAGAAAACCAAAACTATTAGGGAACTTGACCACCTTACTTTTGAGAAGAAGGAAGTACATTAGGAATACTTTAGCTTTGAAACAGGCAATAGAGAGGTAATATGATCAAGGTGTGTACAGAGATGTGTATCGCTCACCTTCTCTGCCTCTCTCTCTCCCTGCCTCTCTCTCTCTCTGCCTCTCTCTCCCTCTCCCTCCCTGTCTCTCTCCCTCAAAACAATTGGACTAGGGGTTATCCAATAAAGCTGATAGAAAAGAAGTGACCTATGAAATTCATTACCGCATGGGATGATGGTTGCTAACTTAGATGGGTTCAAAAGGAGACTCAATAAATTCATGATGAAGTAATTTGTGAAGGGCTATTGATCCTGAGTAGCCAGCAATATCTCCAGTTTTAGTTACTTACGTACTTACTTACTTACTTTATTTCTTTATTTCTTTGATTTTTCAAGGTGCCCAACTGCCAAGTCATTCGCGGTAGCTCAGAATGAGGAATAAAAGAAGAACATCAGGATGATACATTTCTTTAAAAAATCAAGACAATGAGCAATTGTGCCAGGAAATACAGAAGACTCCCAGTGTCTACAATAAGACCTAGGTTTTTCAGGTCTTCCTAAAAGATAGCAAAGCCAGAGCCATTTGTGCTATGGATAGATAGATGCAAATACACCTATGAGTAGATAGGAAGAAATAATAGGGCGGTGGCTTTGGAGTTCTCATGGAGGGAAGATACTTCTGTAGTATTGTATAGATCAGTGATGGTGAACCTATGGCATGCGTGCCACAGGTGGCACGGGAAGCCATTTGTCAGGGCACGCAAGGCGCTGTCCTGTCAGCTGGCCAGCGCGCATGCGCACGCTGGCCAGCTGAGTTCACCTTTTTAAAATCATTTTTCGCCCTCCCCAGGCTCCAGAGGCTTTATAGGAGGCTGGGGAGGGCGAAAAGAGCATCCCCCCCCCCGGAGGCCCTCCAGAGGCTTCAGGGACCAGGCTTCCGGGGGGGAAGGGGAGGCTCTTTTCGCCCTCCCCAGGCTCCTATAAAGCCTCTGGAGCCTGGGGAGGGCGAAAAAAGCATGTAAAAATGGGGGGTTGCGCGTTGTGCGTGCATGCACACTAGGGGGGTTGCACATTGCATTATGGGTGCGGCACACCTGCACACGACCCCCCTGCGCTCCCCCTCCTTGTGGCACGCGAGCCAAAAAAGGTTCGCCATCGCTGGTATAGATGTTACATGCAGGAGTTCTGCTGCCAGTGCCACCACACAAAGATGAGCCTCCCATGGCTATCTGCCTGCTCCAGCCCACCAAGTCTTTCCTTTCCTGCAGCTTGTGTGGCAGATCCGGATCACCTGCTTCCCCCACCACACCTCTGTCATGCGCACCTCCTTCACTAGGGCTTACTTTTGGGGTAGGGCTTATTTTTGGGGGAACACAGTAAGCAGTGTTCAATAAGCACAATAAGATCAACTGCTGGGCTTAAAATTCTGGATTTACTGAAATTAAAATGTATTGGGGGGGATGTCGCTAAACATGTTGGCAAAGCAGCAATATCACATGATGTGGTATTTACCGCCTGCTATCTTTTATTATTTTTTAATGTAAATGTAAAGACCTTCTAGGCATATTATATATTTTCATTAAGATCTTTCCTATCATGTTAATCAGGACATGTTGTTACTCGTGCACTATTGCAGGCATAAGAAGAAGAAAGACTGAAATCTTCTGCTAGAGCTCTGAGGGATTCATAGTTAATCAATCAGAACTTTCTCTCAGTGGATCTATATATTTAGAAAATAGCAAAAAGATTTCTTTTCCTGAGACAGCTGAGGTGTTTTCTAAATTGGGCAGCTGTAACTAAGAAGCAAATAGAGGAAGGTGCAATTGGCAGTGATTTTTTTTTTTTGTACAGAAGAGCTATGAGTTCAATTCTAGCTTTAAAAAACAATTTCCTGGAATGAGTATAAGTTCAGAAATACTTTGTATCTTAATATAAAGTGTATATTTCTTCTCAGTACTATGGCAAGGTGTTCTATCCAGTTTTTAGAGTGTGAGGTTTTCCTTGGAATCGTTCATTCCAGAATCCTGGAACTAACCTACAGGTTCTTTAGTTTATTATGACTTACTGTGAAGAGGGAAAGTCATACTCTTCATGAGATAAGCAGCAGGAGAGAAATAATTATGGCAGCGTTCACCCAATCCTCTAGGCTAGAGTTTAGTTACACCCTTTTTGAACCAGGAGCTGCATTTTAAAAAGCATGTTAACATACAAGGCTTCAGAATTCTTCTGAACCTGTAATAACATTTTGGTGAAGCTGAAAACACTGAACTCTTTTCTTGTTTCTTTCTCTTGCTCTCCCTTTTTGTTTTGTTTTGCTTTGCTTTTGATGGGGAGAGTGGGATTTACAGGATACACTAAAAAGAGTATGAGAGATGTTAGCTGGTTCTATGCAGCGGTGGGCTAGAAATTTTTTAACAACTGGTTCTCTGCCCTAATGACTGGGTGGCTGGGTGGGCATGGCCAACTCGATGTCACTTATGTCGAGGGGCACTTTCCCTCACCTGCCCTCTCATGACCATAGGAATGCTGCAACAGTCGTAAGTGTGAAAAACGCTCATAAGTCACTTTTTTATGCTCAGTCTACAGACAGAAAGTCTGGGTGTAAGGCTTACAATATAACAAGCTTCACTCAGAGGCAGTTTCTGAAAATGCTTAAAGCAGCAGGGCAATTAAGATAAGGATTGGGCCAGAAATACAGGTATACCAGAATTTTTCCTTCCTGCTGCCCTTGCAAGATTAGCCCTGTAAAGTGGGAAAATATTTCTTCCAACAACCGATTCTCTGAACCGCTCAGAAAATTAACATTGGGTTCGGGAGAAGCGGTGCGAACCAAAGGCAGCTCACCTCTGGTTCTATGTATATTTGCTTGGAATTATGGAAACCCCACTACCCAACTAAGTCTTATTTCTGAGAAAGTAAAAAATTAAGGTGGGAATAAGCCCCATGGCAAAATGGTGAGTTCAGAGTAACCAAATAAAGACAGATCTTATTGATTTGTATTTGGTTTAATGTGTATTTGCTCACAGGTCCACTCCATTTCACTTACACATCATTCTGCAGCTTTTTTAAATTAAAAAAAATGTGGTCAAGAATGTACTTAAAATATATTTACATGGATTTTTGCATTAATTTAATTTATTTTAAACCTAGAGTTGTACAGGCAGAATTTGGAGATATCCAATCCAAACAATAATTGGTGTGTGTGTGTGTGTGTGTGTGTGTGTGAGTGAGTGCAGTCATGCAAGAACTGTGACTCAAACTATTATGTTTAAAAATGCAGATCAGCCAAAAAATCCTTTCTGCCTAAATTATGTCTCTGTAAGAATTGATTATTTACTGAAATTATTTCTGTGGAATGTAGGCTTTAGTAAAAAAAAATTCTTAGGATTATATTTTATAGTTCTTAAAAACTAAGTTATATGAATTACAAAAGCTACAGTAATTCCAAGGCAACTTAAACTGTAAACCATTCTATGGATTTGTTCTTAGAAGTATGGCTTCAGATGCCCTCCCTCTTCAAAATTATCAGCCTATAGGCCACAAGGGGCAGTGATGTGTAAAAGATTCTGTGTTCACTGTTTTTTATCTACCTGCTCTATGAGGAGTTATTGATTGCCAGGTGCTTCCTTCCTGCCTTTATCCTTGTCTTTCCAAGCCCATTTTGGTGTCTGATGAAGCTAGCTGTGCCTTATTCCAACCCCCATGTATCACCTGTAATAAACCTCCTTTCTGTTAAAATTACAAAAGTATGATTTACTAGTCCGATTCCCGCTCTGAAGACACACATTCAAAAAGCGTCCTCTGACACTATCCATGATGTATCCCACAAATAAGTCAGAATTATGCTTTTTTTTCTACTTAAAATCACACACATTGTTACAAATCACATGCATTTGTTCTCAACTGATATGGCTAGATTTGGGAGCTAGAAAGCTTGTCAGAAGACACAAGTGTCCTATTGTCTGCAAGAACATTTTGAACACAGTGAATTCCTCAATATCCATGTTTCATTATTTCACCATACCGCACAACTCTGATATCTGGTTAGTTCTCATAGATGTCACAAAATGAATAGAACGAATAGTTAAAGTTGCAGATAGAAGAAGCTGCAGTCTGTCAGAATGCGGGGGAGGGGGGAGCTCTCTAAAATCATTTAGTGTACCATTTTAGAAAATAAATTATAAAACTTTCCATGCAAGTTTAATAATGAAAGAAACAGGAAGACTGAAAAGAATAAATATAGAAAATATAAAGCCATTTCTATATATATTCTATAGTATGTAAAATAAAGAACCAACAAAATATCTTTCTTCTTCATGTCTGAATCCCATGAATTAGAGAAATTTATTTATACTACAATGGCTCTAAATTGATACATTGAATTTAGAGAAGCAAAGAACACAGACCCATGAAAAGGGGATGGGGTGGTTTTACTTGTTTTGTCAGAAGGAGGGATAAGTGATTGTTGTTCTCTTGGTAGGTGGAAAACTAATGCAAATGTGGTATCACTGGGCATTTTAATTTTCAAAAAGGATTAGGAGCCTCAATAGACAAAAGCAGCTGCATTCAGGATTTGCTGACAAGAAAGCATTAGACTAGGGGTGGGTTCCTGCCAGTTCTAACCTCTTCTATAGAAGAGGTTCCACAAATCTACCGTGCCGTTTAGAACCGGTTCCAGCTCCCTCTCCCTGCCCGTCTGCATATCATCAAGATGAAGAGCGAGAGGAGGAATTCTGGGAGTTGAAGTCCACAAGTCTTAAAGCTGTCAAGTTTGAACACCCCTGGGGTTTTTTTTCTAAAGGGTTGGGGGTGCAAGAGTCTTGTAACTTGACAGCTTTAAGACTTGCGTGCTTCAATGCCAGAGTTTCTGAGGCAACATTTTGGTTGCTAAGCAAGTGCGTTGTTAAGTGAGTTTCACCACATTTTACAAGTTGGCCATGCCCACCCAGTCACATGACTGCCAAGCCACTCCCACCCGGTCACATCGCTGGCAAGCCACTCCCACAAAGCAGGCCTCACCTATAGAAGAGGTTCTAAAAATTTTTGAAACCCACCACTGTATTAGATGCACAAATATATGCATTTCAGATAAAAAGTGTGTAACCATAGTTTTGTTGTCATTCCAAATTGTAATTAGGAACTGTAGTTCAAAGAAGGGGGAAATAAAAATCTTAACAAATAATCAAGGCATGAGGCATTCTGTGCTCAAGTATACATCCATATATAGTTGTGCTTCCTCTCTATCCATGCACTTGTCTAATGTCTTCATTCTAAAGATATAAATTGGGATATTGATGCGGAATCAAATACTTTGGTTCATTTCTCTTCTTTGATTCAGGGAAGTCAGATGCTTCTCCGGATTATCATGGGGAGGAAAAGCAGTATGTATTCTGGGAACAATTCTTTTTTATGTTATGCCCGCATAAAAAAAGATGTTCTATGGGGTAAAATCCTGTAGGTTTTAAGTATAAATTGAAGCAAAATTGATAGGTACTCAAAGCAGTTCACCTTACCCTGTCTTGACAATGCCAGGTATCCTGAGTAGACATACCATGTCAAAATGGAAAGAGAAAATGCACTACAATTTTCTTTATAACTGATGGCAAAGGAGAATGCCTGCTGGGACACTTGTCTCCAAAACTACTGAAACAGATAAATATAAGAAGCCCCCCCAAAAAACCCCTCCTATAGTAATGTTCTCTCTGGGTAAGGAAGAAGAGATAGACTCTCCATAGGTGGTTGTCATTCTTTACTTATATTTCCTTCTTGACTGACATGCATTCAATCTATCTTCCTGATTTCACATTTTCTCTAAAAAGTTATTGATTCAGTAGTCAAGAGCACTTTAGTAGGATGGTCAATTTGGCATTGCCCCCCAAAGAGGAGATACATTAAAAAAAGAACATAGATTGACCTAGGTTGTTTTCTATAGAGAAATACTAACCATAATAATATCTCTCTATAACTAGGAAAACTGTGGCCTGCATGACTGCTCAGTCTATAATCGAAGGGCTAATGGCTGAGAGCCAGCATAGGGCTTCTCTCTGTACTTCCTTGCAATGGAAGAGAAAGAAATTCTAAGACATAAATGTAATACATGATATATGGGTACCCTACTCTCTAGATGTTCTATAAGGGATTATATACAGATAGTTCTCCCTTAAGGACCAGTCACTTAATGATCCTTCAAAATTACAAAGGATTTTAAAAAATCTACTTAGGACATGTCCTCAAAGTTATAACTGCTTCACATCTCTGCAGTCACGTGGTTGCATTTTGGTTATTTGGCAGCTAGCTCACATTAAGGTCCTGTTGCAGTGTCTTGCAGTCGCATGAATGCAATTCACAACATTTTTTTTCTGATTTGCCCCATTGGATATGCTTAATTCACTTAATGATTGATGTATGAACAGTTTATAATCAAGTCAGGTCACATGATCACCTACTTAATGACTGCAATGACTTATGACCAAAACTCTGGGCTCAATTGTGGTTGTAAATTGAGGATCACCTGTAGTTTTAATTCGATTTAAGGTTTTTTAATTCCTTTTTTCATAAGGATGGGCTGCATTCCTATTTTATCCTCACAGCTATAATGTATAGAACTGCAGAAAAAATTTGAAAAGAGCTCTTGGTCAAGTAAATTGGGAGAACTGAATCATACTCCTTGAAGCATTAAAGCAGCCATGTCATCCAAAATACAGAGTGTGCCTTTCTTAGGAGATTCTCCCTCTTGTCTTCACATGCACATACTCACATGCTATAGTGATTTTGCTGGGATTCCTTATGGAAATGTTTTCTCCAAGTCCAGATACCTACAGTAATTAATGCATTGAATAATATATGTCTGTGTTCAGCAGTGGTTTTAATTGTGTTTGATTAGGTGCAAGTGTCAGAAAAGAGATCTACAACACAGCAAAACCAAATGAATGTCTTCTAAGTACTGCCTTTAAATCTTGGTTCTTGAAATAAGCAGATAACTGGTCACATCAGAATCAAAGTTGACATTGCAGGCCCTGAAATACTACTATAGAGATCAGAGAGAGAAAAGCTTGATGCTCAGTCTATTCATACAAAATAAAGCGATCAGCTTGTCATATTTTAGATAAGGAAGATTGCTGAAGCCTATCAGACCCGGAATAAAAAGCAGAGTGCAGAACACTAAAATAGAATCTGAGATAGTAAACACTGTGTTGGCTAACAAACAAAATTCTCACCAGTCTTAGCACCAGCACCAATACGGTAGTTTTAAAAAAATCATAGTGGATAAGAAAGGAACTTCTGAAATTGTTTACTGTTTACAAGTAGATTAAAAAAATCATCACAAAAAACCATCAGTCTTGCAATATTTCAGAATAAAAAAGGCACTGTATAGGTGCACACATTTCAATATAGAGAAATAACATTTCTTTCTTTAAAAAGAGAAACAGGTATAAAGTACATTGAGACAGAATTGTAAATGTAGAAACTGATCATAATACTGGAGAGCATCATGAGAAATCTACTGGCACAAACACCAGCCAAGTTGCAAAAATAACCGTGCAGTTACAAAAGTACACCTTGAAAATTAGATTCTAATTAGAAAACCAGATAAAGATCTATCATTAGCAGGCATCTTATCCCAAACAATGCTGCTGAGCCACAACAGAAGGAAGAATTAACTTTCAGAAAGTATATAAAATTATCAAGAACCTATTCACAACAATATACTGGAGAAAATTAGAGAAGGGTTTACAAAGGCAGTAAACACGTAAACACTCATAAACCTGAGAGAACAATCAAAATTAGAAAAGTGCTACCATTAAAGAGGAATGAGAACAATAAAGAGAAAATAGCTACATAAAAGGGATTTATATATATTTGTGTTGTATTTGTGCTGATAAATAAATAAAGGGAGACTAGTATAGATCTATTCCAACCTATTTAGGTCTCATCAGCTAGCCATACCCTTACTGGGAACACAAATATAAAAAGGCAACATTAAAAATAAAAATATGGTTTTCTGCCTGGATGGTCCTCTGTAATGAGCCGAAGGACAGAAGGGGGAGTAGTGAGCTACCTCCCATATTTGGGCATACCAGGGGTTGTAACACAAATACATACCTATTTCCCTGGCCTAGCTGATAAGGAAGAGAGCCTGTGGCTTAGTGGCAATTACATTGGTCTAATATGCAATACAGCCCTGGTTCGATTCCCAGTAAGTGTATGGCTAGCTGATGAGACCCAAATAAGTTGAAATAGATCTATACTACTCTCCCTTTATTTATTTATCAGCGCAAATACAACACAAATATAAAAAGCCAACATTAAAAATAAAAAATATGGTTTTCTGCCTGGATGGTCCTCTGTAATGAGCCGAAGGACAGAAAGGGGGAGTAGTGAGCATACCAGGGGTTGTAACACAAATACATACATACATATACATATACATATACATATACATGCTGGTTTTGTTGTATTCGGGTCTTTTCCCGTGTAAGATTGAGATTGTCTTTGCAACATTTCAGCGAGATCTCACTCGCCATCTTCAGGCTATGGTCTTTGGGTTAAAGTGTGACCGGAGCTGCCATCTTTCTGTATATCTTGGTGGGAGGGGATGGAGTGCTGGCTTTGTTTGAGTAAGTGGAATGATTGGTTGTGTGTTTGTATCATGATTGGTAGATTGGTGCTGATTGGTGCTGGCTGTGACAGGTGATGGAATTAATCACCTGTGTTTGCATGACATTGTATCACAAATTAGCCACTTGTATTTTATCCTAGCATGCTATACAAACCCAGCCCTTGGATTTAGAATATGGTTCTGGGTATTGTGCAAATTAAATAGTTGGGTTAATTCTGCATCCCACAGTCCAGTTAATTATAAATAGAAATGGCATGTGTTTATTGCCACTGGGGCTTGAGATGGAAGATGTGTAAATGTAATGTCAAAGCAGCCTCTAGAACATCACCCTGGGCACAGACTGAAATGTGCAGAACACTGAAGTATATAATTGAAGGTCATGCTTGAAACTGTTAGCTGTTGTGATTATTACCGTCACTTAACATTTACAAACCTCCAGTCCATGCTAGCAGCAATAAATTTCAGAGTCTTCATTATTATACATTTCAGCATTTATTATTATACACACAGAAGTCTCTCTCTCTTTCAAAATTAATTTTTATTTTAAAAAAAACTTTTTTAGAAAGTAAAAAACAGTAATATGTTTAAAGAAAAGAAAAGTGAGGATAAAAAAAGAAAATCCCAAAACAACAAAAAGGAGCTTTGTTAAGGAGAAGTTTGGTTCACATAATACTAAACAGCAAGATGTTTGTTTGTTAGTTGTGAAGCCACTTATAATAGTTTAGTATTAAGTGTGAACTTGGCCAATGGCTAGAATTGTCATCTTTTTAGTGCTAAAAGCAATGAAGTATTTTCTGCTAAACCCCTCCCCCCCCCGCGAATAAAATCTTCAAAACCATAGACGCAATCGAAGCAACGAAGTTATAAAAATTAATTGCAAGAGTTTGGGTTTAAAGAATTCTGTGTCAGACCAAGAACATATATATTGGTGCCTAGGTTTATGGACAGCTGTGATCTTAGATGCAGAATATGGTTAATTTCTAAAAGCTTCGATGAGACAAAGCAAGCAAACAAACAAACTAACAGCTGCCTATGCCCTATCTCTAAATATATGCTTTCTGGATATTGAAGCCAATATTTTCAGTCCAATGAAGTACACAGATTACTTGGCCAGTGGAGAACTGTGGAAAAATCACTGGTTACGTTTTTATATTAGCAAACCATAAAAGGCTGGGGAAAGTGGGTTGGAGATGAATGCATGTGTACACGTGCAGGGAGGCCAAGGAAAGAGGGCACAGGATACAAGTGAAACTGAGGAAAAGGGACATGGTGTATGTGTGTGAGAGAGAGAGAGAGTGCAGGGAAGCCAGGAAAAGAGGTTGTTGGGTATGCGCACTTGTGCAAGTGCCAGGAAGCTGGGGAATGAGGGCACAAGGTCTATGTGAGCGAAGGGAGAAGAAGGGCATGGTGCGTGGGAGCAGAGAAAGCCTGGGTGGGAGGAGGAGACTTACTTTTTTACAACATTTTAATGGTATTATTTTAGGTCTAAAGTAGCTTTTACTTCAAAAATGTGTCTCAGGAGTCAGGATCTCTAGCACAAAATTGATAAGATTTAGTTTATATTTTCCTATAACCTTCTACCTATGTTCTGAATAGATAACTAAGCTTACATTTGGGTTTTTTTTTAATGATTCAACTTGTAAGGTTTTATACAGTCTGTAAGACATTGCAATTGTTTGTGCCCCAGTATGTGTCTTTTAAGAGTTACAGTTTTACAATCATTCATAACTAAAACAATGGTCCATTCATATTTTATACCCTCCAATTAAATCAGTCTAATAAAAAGTTTTGAAGAATCTTCTTCATCCAGTGCAAATAATGTTTTAGTCTCCACATTTTTTGCACTCTCTCCCAACAGCTGGCCATGTTTCTTGAAGGTGAGAAACTCTGCATCTCACTACATACTTTGGGTCTTCACAACTGATGGATAGGATTTAGGTTTTATAGATGCTTTCTCTTTACTCCACAAAAAATTCATTTCCTTATCAGTACTCCCAAGCTGTTTTAATTAAGTTACAGCAACTCCTCAGCTCTACAAACATCAACAGCATATTTCTCTGTTAAGTGATTTATCCTTAACAATTTCGCTCTTACTCTTCCAAATCTTATTCCACATCCTACACAGTTCTTAATTAAGGAGTCACCTAATTGTCCAAATTCACAAGACTGTGCTAAAAGGTTTAACTCTGTTACATAGGCATTCATGTCTTCAACTTCGCTTTGTTTCCTTCTAAAAACCTTATCCCTCTCATATATAGTGTTCTTTCTTCATGCACAGTAAATTTCACATTTCTTAAACAAGGCCTGCAGCTTCTGCTTATCAGACTCCTGTTCAAATTGGAATATATTAAACACTGCTCCCCTGCAAAATGCAGGATTGTGATTTCTCAGGGGTTTTTTTATCAGCTCCTCTCTCCATGGAATACAAGTGTAAATTTGTCTCTACTTTCTCCACTTTTCCAGTACAGTTGCAACAAAATTTAATGTTTGGAAACTACAGGTGGTCCATTACCACACTGGCATCACCCAAAACTTCTTAGTTGACTTCTGATAACACCACATAGAAAGACATACCCAATGTGCCAAAAAGCTTGACTCATAGTCTGCAGGTGGCATCAGTAGTAGAGAGCTACATGTACAAATGGATTTGTTATCTTCTTATTATAATCTAGTCAGAAGCAATACAATGCTTTACAACTCATAACAATTCAAGTGGATATTAGGTAGTCACCTAATGGAGATGCTTTAATTTGAATTCCTGAACGGAGCAGGGGATTGAATTATGGCCTCTTTCAGCTCTGTCTTCAGTAAATTCATTTTATCAAGCAAGATGTTTTGATGTTAGTTCTTGGCAGTTTTTCAAATAAATATCATTGAAGGTAAATGTACTAGTGTCTTCAGCTGCCAATTTAAAGAATATTAGCTAGGAAGAAGAAACTGATTATGCAGGAGTGCTGTTATTGGATGCAAAAAACCAAAAACAAAGCTCACCCTTTGATAAGAGTGTAAATTCAGACACTTCCTGTTAGATACTTGCTCTAACTACAGTGGTTTCCACCAAGGTCCTCTGTTCCAGCAGGAACAGAGGTTTAATCCTATTGGTTGAAAAGTCTGACAGCTCCCTATAAAAGAGCTGCTGTCAGACTCAACCTTTGCTGGATTGTTCTCACTTGTTGTACAGAGCGTAGCAATCCAGCAAGTACATTCAGCCTGGAGCTCAGCGCGACTTCGAGCAGCCATTTTTGAGCGGCAAACTCAAAATGCCCTCTGAACACAAAATGGCCATGCATGCCCCACCGACTCCATATGACCCAGTCACCGAGCACTGGGACTCGTACATGCTACGATTTGACTGCTTCTTCGAGGCAAACGACCTCATGGGCCTTTCTGAAGGCTGCAAGAAGAACATGTTCCTCGGGTACTGCAGCCGGGAAGTGTTCAAGACAGCGAAAGACCTCTGTGAGCCAACACTACTACAATCAGTCACTTGGTCCGTGCTTCAGCAGATGCTGAGGACCCACTATGCACCCATGCCGTCTAAGCACGTTAGCCGGCATTAATTTAACATCAGAAACCAGAAGGAGGGCAAGTCAATTAATGAGTACATTGTGGCACTCCACAAGGCCACAGCGTACTGGGAATTCCGAGACCTGGACGAGCTGATTCTGGACCACATAATTTGTGGCGTACGGGACATTAACCTACAGAGGAGGTTACTCGCTAAATCTAACCTCACTCTGCAGATCGCCTTGGATGAAGCCAGAGCATCCGAATCAGCTGTCAAATCTACTAAGACTCTGGACTTCCGGGTGGCACCGTAGGCATTGGAAGATGTTTCTCTGGGAACGCCAGCCTCGAGATCGTGTTTAAGCTGCTAGAACAGCGTAAACCAGCTGTCAAGTGGCTTGAAAACTCTGCCTCAGGAAAAGAGGGGGAGGAGAGCAGTCGGGCATTAAGGGTAGAACCCCCCATAAGCCCACAGAAGTAATTCTGTGGTGAGAAGGATGAGAGTTCCCCAGCAGCCCGACAAAGCTCCGCATCTCAGGATGCTTCTGCTGCAACAGAAACAAAACGTCGCGACCACCCCCTGCAATCAATGCTTATCTACATTTGAATAAAAAGCAGGCAAAGCAAGTACGGGAGTTTCTATAATTGCGAGCACAAACCTTAACTCCAATGCAGTTTTACTTCCTTCTGTGAAAATTGAAAAGAACAAAGGGTAATAAAGATGGCGTCTGCAAGTCAAAGGGTGTGATCAAAGCGAAACTTAAAAGGGAAGTATTTGTTAATTGTTTGTTATCGTCACTAAAAGTCTCAAGAGCTCATGTCTAAAGTTACAAGATTTATCAAGCTTGGGGATTAAGTAGACTTTCTGGACTCAATAAGTTGGTTGCTAGAAAGTGTGATTTGGATATTCGGAAATGCTTTTAAAACAAACCAATATAAGTGCCTCTAAGAGTGCTGGAACGGATACACAAATGGTGACATTTGAAGCTCTCCGGGGCGCTTTGGAGGCACAAGTTTTATTTTTGCAGGAGGGGATTGTAACTGCCCTTAAAAATGTGTCTGATGAAATGTCTGAAATTAAGGATTTAATTCAAACCCATAGCCCACAAATAAGAGAGGCTACAGTGGATGTGTTTAAGGGTTCGTTTGTTTTTGCAACATCATTGGGCAATAGGGTGGAAGAAATCACTCAGTCTAATGGGAATTTGGAGAATAAAGTCGATGAGCTTCAAATCAAGATTGAAAAATCAGAGGCAGAAGTTACAATGATACAATACACAGTGATGGAATTTATTTTGAGAATAAGAGCTTTGAAAGAATATAACGAAGAAAATTTGAAAGAAATTTTTGTAGAAGCTTTCACTCAGTTAACTGGTGAACTAAAAGCAGAATATGGTTGGCAGAATGAAAAAACCTATTGGGTTAGTTCATGGATCATCAGACAGAGACAACTATCAAGAGATAATGCAATTTACTTTTTTATTAGGGAAACAAGGAATGGAATACTACAAGCGTTTCACGATCCAGGATAAATCCAAAAGAAGAAATAGAAAAATTAATAGGATGTGAGATAGTAAAAAAGGTTACATATTTAGGAGTTTATATTACAATTTTAAATGGGAGATTATATAAGTATAATTAAGAACATTAGGGCATAAAATATAGATAGAGACGGTAAATGGGAGAATTTACAATATTTTTTAATAATGATGGGAATATGGAAAAAGATTTGGGTAAGAAATGATAATTTATGCAAGAATAAAATTTGATAGAGACTCTTTATAAGATGTTTTTAAATGGTCTTTAGATCCTAAAAAATTAGTTTGTGTGTATCTCAACTTATAATTTAAATGGAAATGTGATTGTGTTGATGCTATGTATTATTATGTATGGTGGATTTGTAAGGAAACTAAAGCATTTTGAAGTTCATTCCTCAGTTGTTTTTGCTGGGTATAATTACAGACTGTATATTTATAGAGACTAGG
This sequence comes from Natrix helvetica, assembly GCF_964273705.1. Lineage (NCBI taxonomy): Eukaryota > Metazoa > Chordata > Lepidosauria > Squamata > Natricidae > Natrix > Natrix helvetica. Next base: position 183,006,725 of record NC_138548.1, read on the forward strand.
TTGATTTTGAACTTAATAATGGCAACAAGATTGCGGGAAGAAGGAAGAACTGCTTATAATTCAAGATTGGACATTAAAGGTAGTAAATCTAGCACTGATGGCAAAAAATTCAGTATATTGGAAAGAGAAGAGAAATACAAGTCGAAATGGAGAAGATGGACTGACTATAATTAAAATAAACATTGGACGAAGGAACTTTAATTAGTCTAGGAATAAATAAGGAATGTTATAATTTATCTAAATTTGGTTTAATAAAAGGGGAGTTAAAGTACAAGAGGGAGCAAAGATGTTATAGTTAGTTAGCCTATGTTAGTGTATGATTGTTAAAGGTTTATACCCTGTATTTGCTTTGGGAAGTTGGGGGGAGGGAGGTGGTAGGGTTGGGGTGGAGGGAGGGGAGGGGAAGGGGAAAATATTTGTAAAAATTTATTAAAACTTTTCAATAAAAAAAAATCTACTGAGACTCTGCAGCACCAAAGAGCTCCACAAGACACGCGAAAGAGTACACATGTACATCGCGAGGCTGCAGAGCCTGAGAGCGAAGAAGGCGAAGATGACAGCTGCCGCATGCGCAGTAGCCGCGCCAAGCCAGCACGCAAATTCAAACCACGTCTCCTGCCTTGCGCTAGCTGCGGAGGAGACCATGCCAGATTGGCTTGCCATTTCCACGACGCAACCTGCCAGCGCTGCAAGCAAAAGGGGCACATCGCCAAGGTGTGCCGGAGTGAATTCCCTGCCACTGCCTGGAAGCCTAGAAGTGCACCAAACCACCAACAGAGGCCCAACCAAGGGGCCTGGCAGAAGCCACCACGGCGCTCAGAGGGCAACAATAGAGTCACCTACCACACATCAATCGGCCAAGTCCGCACCAGGCAGCCAAAAAAGCTGAAGATCACAGTCCTCATTGAGGACTCTCTGTGTGAGATGGAGATCGACACCGGGTCATCACTGACCATCATACCATAGTCTACCCTAAAGCAGGCTATCAATAGCCTAAAGAAGCAGCATCTTTGCATCCCTGACATCCGCCTATGCGATTATCAGGGAAACCGGGTTCCCATCGTGGACCAAGGCACCTTCCAGGTGAAGTTCAAACAGTTCAGCAGGAAACTCCCAGTGACAGTGGTCAGCAGCAACCTGCAGAGCCTCCTAGGGCTAGATTGGTTCCAACCCCTGGGCCTAAAGGTGACCGGTATCAACGCCTTGAAAGACAACGGCACTGAAGCCATCTTTAAGGAGTTCGAGGATGTCTTCGGCACCGGTCTGGGTAAGTATGTGGGGACTTCAATTTCCTTTAGTTTGGACCCCAACATAGCCCCAATAAGGCTAAAACCCAGGAGAGTACCTTTTGCTCTCCGCCCCAAAATTGACAGGGAAATTGACAAGCTCATAGGCCAGGGAATCTTAGAGCCGGTCGATCATGCATGCTGGGAGACCACTATAGTGACACCTGTCAAATCTGATGGGTCTGTCCCCATCTGCACGGACTACAAGTGCACAATACAGTGGGGCAAAAAAGTATTTAGTCAACCACCAATTGTGCAAGTTCTCCCACTTAAAAAGATGAGAGAGGCCTCTAATTGGCATCATAGGTAGACCTCAACTGTGAGAGACAAAATGTAAAAAAAAAGACCAAACAATCACATTGGCTGATTTGGAAATAATTTATTTGCAAATTATGGTGGAAAATAAGTATTTGGTCAGTATCAAAAGTTCATCTCAATATTTCGTTATATATCCTTTGTTGGCAATGACAGAGGTCAAACGTTTTCTGTAAGTCTTCACAAGGTTGGCACACACTGTTGCTGGTATGTTGGCCCATTCCTCCATGCAGATCTCCTCTAAAGCAGTGATGTTTTGGGGCTGTCGCTGGGCAACACGGACTTTCAACTCCCTCCAAAGGTTTTCTATGAGGTTGAGATCTGGAAACTGGCTAGGCCACTCCAGGACCTTCTTACGAAGCCACTCCTTCATTGCCCGGGCAGTATGTTTGGAATCATTGTCATGTTAAAAGACCCAGCCACGTTTCATCTTCAATGCCCTTGCTGATGGAAGGAGGTTTGCACTCAAAATCTCACAATACATGGCCCCATTCATTCTGTCCTGTACACGGATCAGTCGTCCTAGTCCCTTTGCAGAAAAACAGCCCCAAAGCATGATGTTGCCACCCCCATGCTTCACAGTAGGTATGGTGTTCTTTGGATGCAACTCAGCATTCTCTCTCCTCCAAACACGACGAGTTGTGTTTCTACCAAACAGTTCTATTTTGGTTTCATCTGACCATATGACATTCTCCCAATCCTCTTCTGGATCATTCAAATGCTCTCTAGCAAACTTCAGATGGGCCCGGACATGGACTGACTTAAGCAGGGGGACACGTCTGGCACTGCAGGATCTGAGTCCCTGGCGGGGTAGTGTGTTACTGATGGTAGCCTTTGTTACGTTGGTCCCAGCTCTCTGCAGGTCATTCACTAGGTCCCCCCGTGTGATCCTGGGATTTTTGCTCACCGTTCTTGGGATCATTTTGAGCCCACGAGGTGAGATCTTGCGTGGAGCCCCAGATCGAGGGAGATTATCAGTGGTCTTGTATGTCTTCCATTTTCTAATTATTGCTCCCACAATTGATTTGTTCACACCAAGCTGCTTGCCTATTGCAGATTCAGTCTTCCCAGCCTGGTGCAGGTCTACAATTTTGTTTCGGGTGTCCTTTGACAGCTCTTTGGTCTTCACCATAGTGGAATTTGGAGTGTGACTGTTTGAGGTTGTGGACAGGTGTCTTTTATACTGATAACAATTTCAAACAGTTGCCGTTGATACAGGTAATGAGTGCAGGACAGAGGAGCCTCTTAAAGAAGAAGGTACAGGTCTGTGAGAGCCAGAAATCTTGCTTGTTTGTAGGTGACCAAATACTTATTTTCCACCATAATTTGCAAATAAATTATTTCCAAATCAGCCAATGTGATTGTTTGGTCTTTTTTTTTACATTTTGTCTCTCACAGTTGAGGCCTACCTATGATGCCAATTACAGGCCTCTCTCATCTTTTTAAGTGAGAGAACTTGCACAATTGGTGGTTGACTAAATACTTTTTTGCCCCACTGTATATAAAGCGCTACAACAAAGCGTCTACCCTGTACCCATTGTACAGCGCCTCCTTCATTAATTAGGCCCCGGAATTTTTTTTGCTAAATTGGCAATACCAACTATTGCCTGTAGATGGCGCTACGGCAGAGGCCCAAACCATTGTGACGCACAGGGGTGCGTTCAAATGTCACCGCCTTCAATTCGGCGTTAGTATCGCCTCTGGACTGGTCATGGAACGGCTTTTGCAAGGGATTTCAGGAATCGTCCCCTATTTTGACAACATCTTGGTATCGGCTGCAAATGAGGCACAACTTTTAAAACGTGTACAAACAGTTTGGGCTCAAATTAGAGACAAAGGCCTCCGTCTCAAAAAAGAGAAATGCCAAATTAACGTGCCATGGGTTGAATTCTTAGGGCATTGAATTGATGGCTCTGGGATTCACCCAACCACACAAAAAATCAAAGCAATTCAGGATGCCCTCACACCTCGCAATCAAACTGAGCTGCAGGCGTTCCTCGGGCTGCTTAATTTCTACAGCATCTTTCTTAAACAGAAAGCCACTGTTGCTGAGCCCTTACACCATCTCCTGGCTAAGAACGTGAAGTGGTCCTGGGGCAAAGCTGAGGCAGCCGCATTTGCTGCAATAAAACGACTCCTGTCGGCCGATTCCTACCTGGTACAGTACAGCCAGACCCTGCCATTGGTGCTGAACTGCGATGCTTCCCCGTTTGGCATCGGCACCGTCCTCAGCCACCGCATGCCCAAAGGAACTGAAGCCCCTATAGCATTTTACTCCAGGACCTTGTCTGCCACAGAGTGGAACTACAGCCAGCTGGACCGTGAAGCTTTGGCTGCAGTGGCTGGAGTAAAGAGGTTCCATGAATATCTATATGGCCGGGACTTCGAAATGGTTATGGACCACAAGCCATTGTTGGGTTTACTGGCTGGGGACCGACCTACCCCAGTGTCATTATCACCCCGCATGACCAGATGGACCATCTTCCTAGCTGCCTACTCCTACCATCTCATCCACCGACCAGGCTCCACTTTGGGGCATGCTGATGCTCTCAGCTGCTGCCCGCTGCCTGAACTTCTTGCTGACCCTACCCCCGAGACGCCAGTCCTCCTCATTGACTGCCTTGAGACTGGGCCTGTCTCATCCAGTGATGTTGCCCATAACTCTGCAAAGGACTCCACCATCAAGTAAATTTTGAACTGGGTGTGGGGCCTCTTGGGGCTGATTTCAAAATGTATTTTGCCAAACGCGATGAGTTATCGGTTGTAAATGGCTGTTTACCGGGGGGGGGGCACTGAATTGTTGTTCCACCCAAACTGTGCATTGCAGTATTAGAGGCTTTACATGTAGGGCATCCTGGAATTGTCAGGATGAAGTCTTTGGCTAGGAGTTATGTGTGGTGGCCTAACATGGACAGGGAGATCAAAGAATGGGTGGCTACCTGCACACCGTGCCAGGAGGCCAGACCAGCTTCCCCAGAGGCGCCTGCTAAGGAGTGGGAGCAACCTCAAGCACCATGGTCTAGGGTGCACATTGACTTTGCTGGCCCAGTTCACGGCCAGACATTTCTCATAGTTGTGGACGCCTACTCAAAATGGTTAGATGTAATCCTGATGACCTCCACTATGGCAGAAGAGGTCATCAAGGTGCTACGGAGACTTTTCTCCATGCACGGCCTGCAAGACATCTAGGTATGTGACAACGGGCCCCAATTCATGGCCATGCAATTTGAGACCTTCATAGCAGCTCAGGGAATCAGGCATGCCCTGGTCGTGCCATTCCATCCGGCCTCCAATGGTCAGGCGGAGAGAATGGTGAGATCTGCAAAAGAGGCCCTCTCTAGGATGGGCCCGGGAGATTGGTAAACATGGGTTGACCATTATTTGCTAATTCAGCACATCACACCCAGTGCCACTACAGGGAGAAGACATTTCAAGCTTCTCATGGGTCGCCGGCTAAGGTCCCACTTAGACCGGCTACACCCTAATTATTCTGCCTCATCGCCCCCAGATTCCTCAAGCAAGATTCAGACATTTAGCGTAGGGGATTCGGTATACGCCCACAACTACGCCGGGGGAACTCTATGGATTCCCGCCACAGTGATAGGCATCACCGGCCCTCGCTATTACCTCATAGAGCTTGAGGACGGTAGGAATAGGAGAAGGCATATTGACCAACTCCGTGGAGTCTCCAACTCCACTTTTCCCGCCACAGTGATAGGCATCACCGGCCCTCGCTATTACCTCATAGAGCTTGAGGACGGTAGGAATAGGAGAAGGCATATTGACCAACTCCGTGGAGTCTCCAACTCCACTTTTAGACCACCAGGTAACTCCTGCATGAGTTAGCCAAAGCCCTACCCAAAAGGAGCAAAAGCTCACTCCTTCCATGGCCAGCTCAAGCCCGAGGGTACCGGGAAACCTATCTGGTTTTGTTGCAGGCCCGCAGCGAACTCCGAGCGAACTGGCTCTAGAAACTCCAGCCGTGGCCTATGAAAGGTTCCAGGAGCTTCCACCAAGCGGAGCTGCGGAGCAAACAGGTCTGTCCGACCTGTCCAAGGAACTGCGCAGGTCTCCTACTGAACTGCGCAGGTCAGGCAGAGCTACCCCAAAGCCTGCCTATCTGCGTGACTACGTAACAAGTAGGATTGTTCTATCCAAGAAGGGAGGGGTGTTAGATACGTGTTCTAACCACAGTGGTTTCCACCAAGGTCCTCTGTTTCGGCGGGAACAGAGGTTTAATCCTATTGGTCGAAGGGTCTGACGGCTCCCTATAAAAGGGCTGCTGTGAGACTCAACCTTCGCTGGATTGTTCTTACTTGTTGCACTAAATAAAGAGCTGTTGTTACCGTTAAGCCTGTGTGTGCCTTTCCATTACCCAATCTAACACTTCCAGTGAGGACTGGTGAAAGGTAAATGGATGTCCCTGAACAATAAGGAAAACATTATGGCCGGATGCTGCTATAGAACCAAGCCATGGAAATCTCTTTGAAGAAAAGAAGTTCACCAGATGGCCCATATGCACTCGGAACAGCTGCTGCTTATGAGAAGGCAGCAGAAACTAATGTTTCTTCAGTCACTTGTGTGCTGTGCAGCTGGGAGCAGTTGAGGGATTTCATCAGGCTCACAAGTGTAATGTAGCCTCTAAGGACTTTAAGTTCACAGCAAAAAGGGTTTTAAATACAAATTTAAAGACTCAGAAAAAATTATTTTTGGAGTAAATAGCAATTGGGTGATTAAAGTGTTGATTTTTAAAAGTTATAAATGGATTAAGGGTCCATAGAGATGTGAAATAATATTTTAAAATTAATTATATGAATCTTTCCCATAGGAAACTGCTGAGGTTATTTTTAACTCTAAAAATAGATAAGATGGGACTTTGAAGTTTGCACACTGGAGGAATCCAGAAGAAACTAAAGATTATGTTTAAAGGAGAAATACCTAAATTACTTAACAAGAATGCAACAAATTTAATATCAAATGTATTTAAGGAGATTTGGGGAAAATGTCTCAGAAATTAAATTTGAAAATATTTGCTATTATAAATTGACTGAAAAAGAAGTTGTGAAAGATTGTGAAAGTTGTGAAAGATGACAGAGAAAACTGGTCTAAATGTGAATTTGGAATATCAATTTACAAGAATGATTTGGAAAAAGATGAAATATTGTATATGGAAATAAAACTGGATGAGTCTTTGGTTTTGTTTTGGAATTCAAGTAATTTTTCCTCCCCAAACATCCCTTATGGCAGTGGTCCCCAACCTTGGTGGCCTGGCTGGGGGGGGGGAGGAGAGAGGAATGAGGCCATTTGAGCAGCAGGCCAGCACGGATGCATGCACACGCAGCTCAACTCTTGCACATGGCAGGCCAGTGTGAACGTGCATGCACACGCAGCCCGTCTGCAACTTGAGTTGTGCCAGTGACGTGCAGTCAGGTGAGGCAAGTGAGGCACAGCCTCACCACTCTCATCATGAGAAAAAAAAAGTAAAAGGAAAAAGCTGAGCTAGTTACTGCCTCACCGTGGATGACTCTGCTTAACTGTTAAAAAAAGCTGGAAAAGGTACGTGTGGGTTGGAGGGAGGGGGAGGAATTCAAACTTCATCCTCCTGGTGCTGTGCAGGGCTTTGGGCAAAGGCTGGAGGGAAGGACCCTGGCTCGCTTGTGCTCTCCCTCCCCAAGAGTAGTTTGATTGCAGGCAGAGCCACGTTGTGGGGCCAGTGTGCATGCTACAGCATGGCTCTTTGCCTGGCTTCCTGCCTCCTCCTGTGGTCTCCTCACTGGTGCTCTCCCTCCCCAAGTGTAGTGACTTCCTCCCCAGGCCCCCATTCATTTCTCTCTCACACACACACAGCTGGATAAAACTATATAAAAATCTAGCCCAGCTTCACTGATTACAAGTTTGAAAAGGCAACGTGGCTCCGCCTGCAATCAAACTACACTTGGGGAGGGAGAGCACAAGTGAGCACTGAGGAGACCACAGGAGGAGGCAGGAAGCCAGGCAAAGAGCCATGCTGTAGTACACACACTTCCCCCCAGCCTCTTTCTTTTGGAAGGCTCAGATCGGCTCCCCTCCGGCTTCTCTGCCTCTCCTCTCACCCCAGCCTGCCAGCAGGAGGTGGTGGGTGGGCTTTATTGTGTTCCAGGCATTTCCCACCCAGAAGAAAGAAGGAGCAAAGGAGAAAAACAAATGCTGTCGCTTTAAATTGGAACTGAGCATGCCTGGCTGTGGAATTCTGGGAGTTGAAGTCCACAAGTCTAAAAATATTTGAAACCCAGCACTGTGTCAGTGCCTCACCAGTCATAAACCTCACCGCACATCACTGAGTTGTGCTAACAGCTGCACGCCGCCCATGTGCATGCCGGATTGCCTCTCATGTGGCCCAGTTCCAAATAAGCCATGGCTCAGTAGTGGGCCGCAGCTCGGGGGTTGGGGACCCCTGCCTTATGGGAAATTATGATTTGGTACCTTTTATACCTTGGCAAGAGCTTGGCTCTTGTGGTTTAGTTCTTTTTCCAGCATTGAAAACTACCAGCCTGTAAGATTTTGGGATAGAAATTTAAAACTGATTCATATTCATATGAAAACCTGACACTTGGTTTTGCATTTTTCTTGATAAAGTTCTAATAGGTCACCATAAGATAACCATTTGTGTTTACTTATTTATTTTCTAAAGTATTCCTCTTGTGTTGAGAGCCACAGTGGTATTTTTGAACACAACCTGGTTTTATATCGATTTCATATTCCCACTTTGCCTAACAAAAGGGTTTTTTTAAATTTACATTAACCTTAGGTTTATCACACCACAAATATCCTTGGGACCAAATCTAAAGATGTATTCTACTAGCGCCAAAATATTTAGTTTCTCAGCAACCACCACGCTAAAAAATTAGCTGCAAAATATAATTTTAAATCTGGTAACCCAATTCTTCTCTTTCTTACCTTTATATTTTGTAACACCTTATATTTAATCTGTGGGGGTCCCCCCAGCCACATAAGTTTACATATATCATCTCCATTTAGATGTATCTTCTTGACAAAATCAAAAGAAGATCTGGTGTCAGAAGGATATATTTGCCAATTACTACAGAGATTTAAAGTAAATAAAACAAATGTGGTTTTAAGCATTGTAAGACCGAAATTGAAATAGAACTATGTGTGTACAACTGATGAGCATTGCTAAAGTGTATAAATTTTTAGCTGGTATAGGAATGTGATCAATAAAATAAATAAGCAAATAAATAAATAATAAACAAAGTTCAGTATTATGTTGTAAGTATAATCAGCAAGAGGGGAGATTTTACCATGTTTGGTGGATGTGCATATGTTCAGAAGATTTTAAAGATTTATGTACAGCGGAAATTCTTTTGGGATTGATGGACAAACAATTGGGAGGGGGGGAAGTCATGGAACTATTTTTATACATGATAACTACAGTGAGAATATTACATCTATGAATGTGGAAAGATTGAACGCTACCCAAAGTGGAAGAATGGATGGTGAATATGATGAAACTTGCTAAGATAGCCAAATTGATATCTTTGGTCAGAGAAAAGACATTATCTAAGTTTAATGTTGATTGGAAATGCCTTACAAACTTTTTGTGTGAAACAGAAAAAAGGAAATATAATATATAGTTTTGATGGTTAGAAAAAAAATAGATTCTAGAAAAAAATATGTCAAGTTACAGAGTAAGAGGTTAACTTACATTTATAACTGCTGTAAATAAAATAAGAAGCTGCTTCTTTCTTTCATCTTTATATTTTCTTTGTGTGTGTGTGCTTTTGACTTATTTTTCTTTCTTTTCCTCTCTTTTTTCTCTATTCTAAATATTCACTCTTGTTAGTTTTTAATTTGTCTTTAAAAATTTTAATGCCACCAATACAAAATATTGACACTTTGGGGTAAATTGAAGTGTTGGATTCATATTAAGTCATAGTTTCTTTAACCACAATTTTTTTGAAGCCAAATCCAAATAAATCAAATTATAGCTTAGTAATATGTATGAATCTAGCTATAGTAAATAGGATGACTATTCACAGATATGATAATGAACCTAAGTGGGGGGGGATCACACTTAACCAGATGGTTCCAGCTAACCCACAGCTTTCATTTTGTAAAATATCAAATAATCAGACTATCAATGTGACATGTTATACAGAGAGGTGGGGGAGAGAGAAGATTGTAGTGGAATTGCCACATCTCTGAGTATATGATTATAAAATTATGCATTACAGAAAATAGCATAAAATAAAGCTATCCATTACATGACCTACACTATATTGCAATAATATGAGAAAATGCATCAGCTTGGGAAAGTCTAACTTAAAAAAAAAAAGAAATATGAAAATCACTATAATTGAGTCCCTAAAGTAGACATTTTGCTTCAATCCAAAGGGAGGCTTATTATCTCAGTATAGGATACCAGAGGATATTTTTTCACTTAGAATTAATTTTACATGCGCCTTATAAAATCTCAAACAGTCTAACATTCTGCAACCTATGATGTCATAACCTTGGATTTTGCACAGAAGAAGAGAAGATTGGTAGGTATTTTTAAAATCAAGTTCAATTTGAAATTGTCAGAACATGCAAACAAAAGGGCCTGTTTGTGACTGGCAATTGGAATGCCAAAGTTGGAAACATTAAAGAAAAAATAGTTGGACTGTATAATTTAGCAAACCAAAATGAAGCAGGAGATCACCATATTCACCGGCTAACAATTTCTATCACTAGAATGATTTATTCATAGCCAATGATTTTGGTTGCTGTCTTCAAGCAACCAAAAGTATGGCTCTATGCATGGACATCATCAAATGGCAGGCCTAGAAATAAAATATACTGTATTATTGGTAGAAGGAGGTAGAGGAGCTCAATTATAACACCAATGGCATAGCTAGGTGCTGACTGCAGAACAGATCACAAACTGCTCGTCTGCAAGTTCAAAATTAAGCTAAAGAAGAATTAGAAAGCTAATCATTTCCCATTATATGAATTTGAGCACATACTAGGGAGTATCAAAATTTTCAACTTTCAATTTCAAAATATTAGAGCTACTCAAAAGCTATGACATGCCTTGGGGATTGTAAAGGTATTTGGGTTATTTTAATATAATTTACATGTGCTTGGTAGGTAACGACATAAATATCATAACTTTTTAACATTTTGTTTGTTTCAAACACGCACTTTCAAGGAGAACATTAGGAATTGCTTTGAAATCCTGAACCTCACTGATAGAGAACCAAACAACTTAAAAATTCATTAAGGATGAATGCGTAAAGAGATTGCCAAGGATGAAGAAATAGAAGAAAGCAAACTGGATGTCAGAACAAACCTTTGAAATTGCCAAGAAGAGAAGCCAAAGCTAAGAAAGAAAGAAAAATAAATTCAGAAAGGAACATAATAAAGAATTTCAGAAAACTGTTAGAAGAGACAAGAAGCAGTAGTACATCTATAAAGAGAGAGAAGATGGAAACAAGGCATGGAAAAGCAAAGAGAGTCTTTCAAAAGATGTCAGAACTCTGAAAAAGTTTCCAACATTGAATTGATATGTTAAAGATGCCAATGGTCAGATAGTTACTAATTCAAGGAGATCAAAGAAAAATGGAAGGAGGTGAACATGCAAGATATCTAAGAAGATGCTCCCTACATACATCCCTGCGACCCATCCGCTCGCACAGAGAGGGACTTCTCCAGGTGCCGTCCACCAGACAGTGCCGAGGGGCGGCGCCTAGGAGCAGAGCCTTCTCTGTGGCGGGCCCAGCCCTGTGGAATGACCTCCCTCCGGATATTAGGACCACCACTGACCTCCGCTCCTTCCGTATAAAGCTCAAGACCCACCTATTCCAAATAGCTGGCCTGGCTCAACCATAACTGCATAACGCTCCTGACGGGTTTTTTAATTCGGTAATTTTAGTTAATGGGATTTTAAATTGTGTTTTTTAATTGTCTTCACTTATTAGTCTACCTCCTCCATGCACATGTATATGTCTTTGTTTCTTATGTATGTATGTTGTCTCTATCTGTATTTTATTTGTTTTGACTGTACGCCGCCCCGAGTCCTTCGGGAGAGGGTTGCGGCTAATCAAATAAAATTATTATTATTAAAATTATTATTACATGTATATGAATCCCTAGTATTAGAATATGAAGTATGTTCAGCAGTCTGATCATTACAAAATCAGAAGGCTACAGGAATAGATATAATACACTAGACGACATTTTTTTAAAAAAAAAAACTTCTGCTTCCTAAAAAACGTTTGGTGATTACAATAGACCTTTTAGCGATTATGATATAATTTCAGAACAACTGTATCACATAGGCTTATTGCAAAATGTAAAATTAACCGTTAATAATTATAATGTATTTCATTGCACAATGTTTATAACACACTGCATGAGTTCAACAGGGCCAGAAGTGTTTTGTTGCTTTTTGTTTATCCTCAATGTCCAATTCATCTTGTTGCGGTGTTCAGCAACAGTCAGCCCACAACAATGGATTCCAGTTGCCCTGATATTTTTTTCCTCATTCTGACAATATCCTGGTAAAAACTTTCACCATGTTTGTCATTGACAGCATCTAGACTTTAGAAAAAGACGTCCAAGTGCGAATACAGAAAATGAATCTTCCATGACATTTTGCACTTCATAGTCTTTTATGCTATAAGAAGTTTGTCAACCAGGTGAATGCAATTTGCGGCTCTGTAGTTGCCAAGAAAATTCTCAATGACATCTTTCAATGCTTTTTATTTTCTCTGGTCCACTATCAGATCTTCAAATCACTTGAAATTGATGACGTATCTGATCTTTGGGCCAATAAAAATGCCTTCCTTAATTTTGGTATCAGTTATACTTGGAAACATCAGTCTCATGTAATGAAAACCATCATCTTCCTTGTTCATCACTTTTGCAGAATTTTTTAATCAGGCCAAGTTGAAATGGAGGCAAAAATATATTTTGTCAGGTCAACAAGTAGCTCATGTATCACGTTCTTCTGTCTTGGAATCAAATTCTTTTAGAATGGCCATTTCTTTTTAACCTAATGCAACTCTCTCGTACAACTGTCCCATTTGAATATGCAACATAATTTGGTATATCCAAACTGGATTCTGAGCAGCATAGCCACCACTTTTAGATCTCCATAGATATTCGAGTTGTACTTAGAGGACTGTGTTGGGAGTATACTCCTAGTGTTGGGCAGACAATATATATCTATCTACCATAACAAATGGTTGCTGTTACTTTAAATGAGTGGATGTACCTAACAGATGTAATTAGCTTTGCTATAAGAGGAAGTCAGGAGAGCTCATTCTCTCTCTGCTTGTTCTATGATTGATGACTTGATGACTGGAACGTGAACTGCGACTGTAAGCAATTGTTTGTTCTTTGAATTGTGTTTGGACTAATATCTACTATCTATCACTGCTTGTGAAGCGAATTTAGTAGTAAAGCGACTTGTTTTTACTAGCAGTGACTGTGACTCTATTCGTGTGTTTCTACTAGCAATGTTTTTCTCTCTGGCTGCACATTCTGACTGCACTCTCTGTCTCCCAACAGAGATACCCCCTAACACTGGTTATGGGCCCAGTGTACCCTGTGTATCCAGAGTGCCAGCTGCAGCGTTAAGAGAGTGGAGTTGCTACACACGTTATAGTTTTGCAAATATCTAGTTAGTGAGATATACCTGGGAAGATGGCACAAGGCCAAATTCCAAATTTATCGTTGATCACCCAGCTGGATGGCACAAACTACGTATCCTGGTCTGCAAAATGTAGTTTGCTATTGCATAGTGAAGGGCTATAGGACATAGTACAGACCCAACCAGATATCACTGCCTGGGATGCAAACAATGATGATGATGATGCAAAGAAGATTGCAGAGTTCCAGAGAAGGAATGAATGGGCATTATGCATTTTTGGTCTCACACTGGCTGACCAACAACTGAGTCATATCCAAGGTGAACAGTCTGCTGCTAAATGTTGGGACAATTTAAAGAAACTATATGTTCGTGACTCTTTTGAAGTTCTATCTCAACAGGACATTACATTGGTCTCAACTACTTCAAGACTGCTGGAAGAGTCTAGAAGAAGAGAAGACAGAAAAGAATTAAGAGAGAAGATGCCAGAGAGTAGTGATTTACTTAGTTATGTACATACTGTAAAATGTTGTTATAATTGTGGTAAGAAGGGTCACATTGCCAGGTTTTGCAAAAAGCCAAAACCACAGAAACCTCTACAATCTAGAAAACATGATATTAATGTGACTATAGATAATAATGCATCATTTAACCACAATTTATGGATTATCGACAGTGGGGCATCGATGTGTATTACTAAAGATAGAAAATTTTTTTGTAAAGTTGGTTACAAGTATACAACATGTTTCTTTAGCAAATGGTTGGAGGCTAAAGGTATCAGGTGAAGGTATTGCTAAATGTCCATGTATTTCTGAAACATTGCATATGTTATATGTACCAAACATTAAGTTTAATTTACTTTCTGTTAAAGTTTTGGTTAATCATGGCTACATTGTAACATTTACAGGGGATAATTGTTTTATTGAAAAAGGGAATATTAAGGTTACTGTTAAGCTACAAGATGGGTTATATGTAATGTATGATTCCAATGTTGTTAATGCTGCATGTTCGAATGTTAAACCCCACAATGAGTGTATTCATTTAATGCATAGGCGAATGGGACATACCAATTTCAAAATGTTGCAAGAAACAGTGAAGTTAGTTGATGGTGTGAAGTTAAAGCCATGTAGCCAGTATATAAATTGTAATGTTTGTAATGAACAGAAGAGTAGAGCTACACCGGCTAATAGGTTAAATTGGTTTAAGACCAAGAAACCACTGGAAGTGGTATTTGCTGACTTAATAGGGCCAATGAAACCTAGTTTGGGGGAGCCTGTTATGTACTAAGCATTTTAGACCATTATTCAGGATACTGTTTTTGTTTTATGTTAAAGAACAAAACAGAAACATTTCAACGGTTCACTAACTGGGTTAAATTTGTAGAGAGAAAAACAAACCATAAGATTATTACAGTAGTGACTGATAATGGTACAGAATTCACAAACTTTAATTTTACAAATATGTTGCAAAAGGCTGGTATACAACATAAACGTTCTGTACCTTATCATCCACAGCATAATGCATTTGTGGAAAGAAGAGGGCAGACATTGCAATCTATGGTTAGAACAATGCTAGCTGATGCTGGTTTGCCTGAATCATTATGGGGTGAGGCGATGATGTGTGGAAATCATATTTTAAACAACGTGATTAACACCACAACTGATTAAATACCGTATACCAGATGGTATGGTAAGAAACCAGACCTCAGTTACATACACATATTTGGAACCCCAGCATGGGTTCATATTCCCTCACAATTGAGACATAAAGGACAAAAAAGAGATCAACAACTAATTTTTATAGGCTATAATTCTAATCACAGATCCTACAGATTTTGGCAAAGAGGATCAACAAAGGTCGTTAGCAGTGCAAATGTCAAATTTATGGAACATATAGGATGGAATAGGTTAGAACTAAATAATGATGTGGTTATAGAAACCAAGCCTAGCACTCATGAGGATGATGAGAAACCAGGATTGGATATTAAAATGAGTTGTCTACTCAAGAGGAAGTAGTAGAGCAGGAACAAGTGAAAATAGAAAGTCCGGTAATAAGTCCTGAGTTACCAAGGCGTTCTACACGTGTAAATAAGCCACCTGATAGGTATCAAGCAACTATGGCTTATCAGGTTAACAAAGTTCCTGCAACATATCATGAATTGACCACATTTCCTCCAGAAGATCAAAAGGAATGGAGAACTGCAATGACTAAAGAACTTAAGTCTTTGCAGAATATGAAAGTATATGAAAATACTGATTTACGTCCAGGTAAGAAAACAATAGGGAGTAAGTGGATATTTAAAATAAAAACTGGCATAGACGGAGGCATAACATATAAGGCTAGACTAGTGGCTCAGGGTTTTGACCAAACAGCCTCAGTATGATGAAGTATTTGCATCTAGTCTAAAATCCACTACACTTAGAGCCACTTTAGTTTGGGCTGCAAAAAAATAAGTATTTGATTAGACCCTTGGATGTAGAAACAGCTTATCTATATGCACCATTACAACACACAATCTACATGAAAAAACCAGCAGGAATCAAAGACAATGACAAGTCTGAATGTTGGATTCTGAAGAAGGGTCTTTATGGCTTAAAACAGTCTGGTTATGAGTGGAACCAGTGTGTAGTCAACGCTTTAACCAGGATCGGGTTTAAAGCTGGTTTAGCTGATCCATGTCTGTTTAGAATGGAAAGAGATGGAAATGTTTCATTACTTTTATTTACAGATGATATAGCCTTGTTAACTAAGACAGAACAAGAGGCTATTAAAATAATGGAACAGTTGAGGAAACATTTCACTATAAAAGATTTGGGTGAAATACGTCAATATTTAGGATTAAGGATTGATAAAAACCAGGGGAGGGTTTAAAATATCACAGATAGATAAGATAAACAATTTACTGAAACAGTTCAAAATGGAACTATGTAAACCCTCAAAGACTCCAATGAGTCAGGAGTTCAACAATAGCAATGATCAAAGTGCTATGTTTGATAAGGGTTTGTACCAATCACTAATCTGAAGTCTATCATATTTAAGCAATTGGTCAAGGCCTGATATTGCATACAGCACAAACCAACTAGCTAGGTATAATTCAGACCAAACTGAGAGGCATTGGCAGGCTGTAAAAAGGATTTTAAGGTATTTGAAGAAAACGATGCACTATGCATTATACCTTGAACCTAATGAGGAGCTAAAGCTGACCGCATATGCTGATGCGAACTTTGCTACAGATATAGACACAAGAAAGTCAATGTCTGGAATAGCTGTATTTTTGGGTAAGGCATTAGTAGGATGGAGATCTATTAGGCAGAAACATCTGACTCTGTCTACCATGGAAGCAGAATTTTCTTGTCTATTACTACTATGTACCGATATAATATGTTACAAACAGTTATTGATTGATCTAGGAATAGAAGTAAATGATTCTATTACCGTGTACGAGGACAATCAGGCAGCTATCCAAATGGCTACTAATTTGGCAATTAAAACTAGAACGAAGCATACAGATTTGCGGTATTTAAATGTACGGGAAAGTATTAAAAATAAGCTAGTGGAGTTAACATACTGTATGTCAGAGGATAATATAGCAGACCATTTCACAAAGGCTCAGGGTGCTATTAAGTATAAAGAAAGTTGTGAATATTATGGCTTGAAATTGTAAATATATATTGGTTACCCAAAGGGGAGAATGTTGGGAGTATACTCCTAGTGTTGGGTAGATAACATATCTATCTACCATGACAAATAGTTGCTGTTACTTTAAATGAGTGGATGTACCTAACAGATGTAATTAGCTTTGCTATAAGAGGAAGTCAGGAGAGCTCATTCTCTGATTCTCTCTCTGCTTGTTCTATGATTGATGACTTGATGACTGGAACGTGAACTGCGACTGTAAGCAATTGTTTGTTCTTTGAATTGTGTTTGGACTAATATCTACTATCTACTATCACTGCTTGTGAAGCGAATTTAGTAGTAAAGCTACTTGTTTTTACTAGCAGTGACTGTGACTCTATTCATGTGTTTCTACTAGCAACATTTTTCTCTCCAGCTGTACATTCCGCTGCACTACTCTGTCTCCCAACGGAGATACCCCCTAACAGACTGGTTGTGCTTCATTAACAATTCCACATTTCCATATGGTTCCATATCCTAGAGTCCACATATCTCCCTGATGCCCAAATAATCAGTTGGGCAAGCCTTATCCCATCTACATTATGTTGCCCACCAAATTGAACCGCAACATCACTGCCATCTCTCTTTACTCATAAGGAAAAAGGAAAGGAAATGAGTCCCTGTGGATTTTACTCTGCTAGTTGTTGCTGACTATAGGGGGCAGAGCTTATCTCTGTTTCAAGGCCATGAGCCAATACTGCCTGAAAAAGTGAGATGGGGATTCACATTTGCAAACTGGTAGGGAAAGTAAGCATAGACTTGAGTAATAATCACCATGATTCATTATTTATATCATTTTTTAATTAAGGTGATTTCTGCAGTACTCCAATCTCATGATTCTGGATGGTGTACAAATATCTCAAATACCAGTTTTAAAATGCAAGCAAAATCAAAATCATACATGTGTGCATCAGTGGTGGATTCCAGATCCCTTTGCAACCACATGAATACGTGCAGCGCATGCACACATGCATGCAGTGCACACATGCATACTTACCACCTGAGACACTCCGCAACGTATCCGCGGTGCTCCAGCTGTTCAGCGGAGCATTGTGCAGGCGCCGTGTGCTCTGTGTGTCTGCGTGGAAGCCCCAAAAACTTCAAATACCGGCAAGGAGCGCTGGCGGAGCACCGTACTGGAACAGTATCGGTTGTAACCCACCACTGGTGTGTATACATATGAAACACAGGTCTATAGAAAGGTATTTGCATTGTTGTTGTTAGAACTGTTCAGATGTCAAGGCTTTCTGTCTGGCAATACGTCATGATGAAGTAAATCAGTGCTTTTGCGCCCATGAACACTTTCTACATATTCAGTGTTACATTAAAAGTTTTTCTAGCACTTCTTTTCAGAAATATTATACTCTGCGGTCTTCCTGATGCCATTGTCCTTGATTGTGTTGGGAGGTTTTTGATCTGAAACTCCCCCAATATCACAAAAAACCCAACCCCCAAAAGACAAATGAGTAGTAGAAGCAAAATAGATTATCTAGAGGAGATGATCATAAAATGAGAAAAATTGTAAGTAAATAGGGGTGGTTTTGATATGACAATTGTAGAATTGCAGGCATTCATTGGAGAAATACTGTATTTGTCAGGTTGGGTGAGCATCCGTTTTACTTGCTGCATCACTCAAAAGGGATTGATTTGCACATTGGGGCCTATTATTGCACTGTCCCTCCCTCATGTCAACAGTTAAAAGAAACCACCAGTTCCTTATCTTCCCCTTACAGAGTTGGTTTAATGTTCTGAAAATATAAAGAATGGAAGAGAGAGGGGAATTGAAGAGTTCCTTAAGCTCTAAACTGTCATTATGATTATATAGATATTTCTGTGTACTATGACTGAGAAGATTAGAGATACAGTTAATTGAAGCATTGCTTTAAAAGGAAGATTAATTATGGTTCAGCATGATGTCTGGGCTGGCATACTAGTATTATTCAGCACTGACAAATTGTAAAAGAAGCCATGGTTTGACATGGACTGGCAGAATACTGATTATATTAATCCAGGTTTGGTGCAATGTCTAAATTGCAAATGATAATCTATTTGTAGAAACTGTAACAGCGAAGAGTGCGCACACACACACACACACACACACACACACACAAAGTTTAAACCAAAATTTACATATTGGACATTTAGAAAATTATTATTATTATTATTATTATTATTATTATTATTATTATTATTATTATTATTTAATTTGTTAGCCGCTCCCTCTCCGCAAGGGACTCGGGGCGGCGTACAATAAAAATATACATACATACATATAAACATGTAGATACACACATATACATACATATACATACATATACATACATGCATGGAGGAGGTGATAATTAAATATACATTACATTAATAATAATAAAAATTAGCCATTAAAAATACCCCAAAATAATAATACAATTTAAAAAGGAATGTCAGGAGGAATAGGATAAACTACGGTTGAGCCAGGCCAGATAATTGAAAGAGGTGGGTCTTGAGCTTTACACGGAAGGAGCGGAGATTGGAAGTAATCCTGATGTCAGGGGGGAGGTCATTCCACAGGGCTGGGCCCATCATAAATTATGTTTGCATTCTAAATTATAAAGTTTCATGCAGACCTGATAGCAAAGTCCGATTATGTGCCTTGTGAGTCTCTTTAGAGTTTAATTTGTCTCTAAAGATAAATTATTAACTCACAAAACCTATAAGTTGGTTTCAATACCAAATAAGCTAATAATATGTATGATTTCTTAACTGTTAACAGTGGCCAAATTCTGATAAAACTAAGGAATATTTCTTATTTTACGTTTTACAGCATGTCTCAAAACATTACTGTTAAAATTACAATTATTTCAACAAAAGTTCAAATAATAAATAAGCAAAACCGCAGACCCCTTGGAAACCATTTTTAGAAATTTTAATGCCTTCATGAACATTATTTGAGAAAAGTGAGAAAAATCTATTTTTTACTTAGAAATCAGGTTTCATGTAAAGAAATATGGCATCAAAATCATTGCTTTTATTTTTTATTTTTTCATTTTCTGAAGCAAGTACTCAGAATGGAAATAGATAGCATTGAGAAACTTGCATATCAAGCAGATTGTGGCTTCCAAAAATGTAAAATACAGCTCCTTGTATATCAATTCTCTGAACTCTAATCACTGCATTTTGCCTGCTTGTATAGTTAATCACTACTAATCAACACCCTTTTCTTCAAAAACTTGCTAAATATATCTGTTTTCCGTTGATCCTTTTTCTATCTTATGCAGTTTTGTGGTGCATAACTACCTCTATAAGGTATTATTACTCTGTTCAGGTAAGGTAGGAGCCCTGTGAAACATCAGCATAATTAAAAGACTGTCATCAGTTTGTGGAGTATGCTCCCTGCTGTGATGGATAGCAAGAAAATGCACAACCTGTGGGTCTTGAACACAAAATTATTTTTTCCACCGCTGGGCATTTCATTTAAAATGTGGTGATGTGTATTTTTTTATGCTATATTTGAGTCTTTCATTCTCTACATAATGCATTCTGGCAATAGCCAGCAACATATGCTAACCTGTTTTTTTTCTGTTCTCAGCTGTTGAAAGGGCTATTACTGTTCATGGTGTATCTCCTCGTTGTATTATTCCTTCTAATAAACAAGTTTGGGTGCTTCAAAGTTGTGCAAGATCTGATCGATCCGAGATGACAGCAGGAACAAGGAAAGGCATGGTTTCTAGAGATCAAACCACTGCCAATCAGACAGAAAGCAAAGCATGGGTGTGAGATCCTACAATTCTGTGAAAAAAGCTATATATGGTTTGAGATATTTTCTGAGACTCTCATCAGCTCTACTGGCAGGAAAATTTCATGGGATTTCTTAATTGTGGAGACTTTGCCCTTGTGGATCCAGGGAGGTAGAAATTCTCACTCATATCCTCATACACTGTCCTTTTCATAATGTCCAAGACAAGCTCTCCAATCATTTTCAAATATGAGGGCCACATAAATTCTATGTTTATTATTTTTAAGGAATGGTGACACCACACTCACATATCCAGTGGTGAAATACCTTCACCAAGTTTTACAACTGAACAAAAATTTTAATTAGATATTTCATTTTATTTTCCTATTTTTTCCCATTTTCCCAATAACAAAATGTTGTGTCAAACTCTTCCTCTTCTTTACGGTGAAGGATGGTCAAATATCATTATAAAGGTATTTGATTTGTATTTGAAGCAAGTTTGTCATATTCCCCCTCCCCCTGCATCCAACAGTAGCAATCTTAGCATAGCATTTAAACATCTAATGCCTGTGAAAGCACTACCATACTACTAACTGGTAATGCGTAATGATTGCTTAGATTTAGAAGTAGAGTTTTCTTGAATTTTTTAAAATGCACATTACATGCAAGCATACAAGCAGGCCAGGGTCTTCACCTATGCTATCAATATATTATTGTTAACATTTTTTATTATTTTTCTATGACTATTATATAGTTTTTAGTTCTATTTGATCATTGCTTCTGGGTTTTTCTTTTTGTGCTGCAGTAATTTAACTGTAGTTAAATTGGAAATTTGATGAACTCCAGGCTTTTATCCCCATTTCTTGCAATTGAAGACTCTGTATTCTACTATCATGCCCAACCCAAACCCTTCAAGGTGACCGCCCTTGAGCGTGTATTTCTGTGGTACATTAATCTTGGTAACCTATGCCCAACAAGCCATGTTCTTTTTACACTGTTTCCATTGGCCATGGTTGTGTTCCTAAAAATAGAAACTAAATTATTCATTCTCTGTGACTATCTTCCTCCTCAGAGACTATTGTGCCAACCAAACTGTAATATTGGAAAAAAGATGGAGGATTACATTTCAGACTGCAGCCAAGCACAAGCATTGTAAAGCAATAATCAGGGACTTCAATGCCAGACTAAGGACAAATGACAAATCTTATTTATCTGCTTTAATATCTCTCTTCTGATCAATTGTTTACCCCCCCCCCGCCGCCCCACATTTTTTCTCTATGTGGATGGATGCTTAGAAGTCCAATTTAGTGCTAGTTGGAATAGCCTTTATCCCTTATAGTAAATGTTCATGGTTTCAAGACAGTACAGGCAGTCCTCAACTTACGACCACAATTGAACCCAAAATTTCTATTGCTAAGCAAGACATTTGTTAAGTGAGTTTTGCCCCATTTTATGACTTTTTCTGCCACTGTTATTAAGCGAATCACTGCAGTTCTTAACTTAGTAACATAGTTGTTAAATGAATCTGGCTTCCCCGTTAACTTTGCTTGTCAGAAGGTCACAAAAAGTGATCCCATGATCCTGGAAAATCTTCAGACTGCAACCGTTATAAATATGAGTCAGTTGCCAAGTGTCTGAATTTTGATCACAGGTCCATGAAGATGCCTCAATAGTCTTAAGTGTGAAAAACATTTTTTTCACTGCTGTTGTAATTGTAAACGGTCACTAAATGAAATGTTGTAAGTCGAGGGCTACCTGAACTGAATCCTGAAAGATTAGCTGTAAGAGATAGAAGCTATCCCAACTAACACTACATTGGACTTCTAAGCATCCATCAACAGGATTGTGGAATAGGTAGTAGAATAGATAAGTCTTTTGTACTATTGATTTTGTTTTAGTTTCAACCACTAGGCTATTACATCATGCCTCCTCTTTTTCAATTGCTATCCAACCTGATATCAACCATTTTCTTCTCACTGCGAACCTAATAACAAACACCCAGGTTCACAGACAAGATGAAGTTGATTGACTTAATCCCTCACAAAGAAAGGATTCTGAACATCAGACAGATAAAACAGATAGAAATTGCCATCTTAAACTCAGCCATTTCTCTGCAACTCTGTCATCTTTTTTTGTTTTGTCCTAAGCACTCCATCTTAAATCTCTTGAGGATCTTCCAAATATAATATGAGTCATGTCACAGGGAGATGGACGGCACACACATTTAATAAATTGTTGTGGCCCACCAGCGGCCGGCTGAGCTATTGGTGGACTCTGACAGTTCAGACCATTGTGGGACTGCTCTGGAGGACGAGGAAGACTCTGGAGGGTGTTTGGAGTCAGAGCAGGAACTAGAGAGGCCTGTTGGCCACCAGGTGGCATCTGAGTCAGGGAGCAGTGAAGAGGAACAGAGGGAGGTTGTCCTTGATGTGCCTGTGCGTAGAGCTGAGAGGAGAAAGGAACAGCTGTGGAGAAGATGTCATAGAAGGAAGTAGGGACAGCTGGCTAAGGGTGTGGCCCCTCCCAAAGAGTTTATGGGTAGAGCGACAGGAGGGGAATCTTTGCAGGAAACAACAGTCCATTTTACTAGCCATTGAGAAAGCATTCCGTAAGTCTAATCTTGGTTTCTTAGAGATAGCGTTCTAGGCTCCTAGCCAAGGGATGGTTTTATCTCTGTAATTAGTTGTGGCAGACAGCCAAGCCTGTGTTTGCATATTTATTAGAATCACGGGACAGAACATAAAGTAATAAAAATAAATTATTAAATAGATTAGTAGCATGTAGAACAAATGCCTCTCAAAAACATAGTTTGGTCAAGAATGTTCTACAATGGGGGTTAGTTTAATCAAAGAGGGTAAAGAATCCTCTAACCTAAAAACCTAACATAGGTAAAAAAAAACTTGTCCAGATAACAAAATAAAATTCACTGTTGGCAGGCACTTAGTTATTCCCTTCTTTCCATCCTCTGCTAAGCCTCACTGCCTGGCCAACTCTGACTTACTGATTCCAATCTCATTGGGTCACTGCTCCAATGACTGTGTGAAACTGATATTTGGATCACTGCTCCAATGACCATGTGAAACAGACTTTTCAGGCCACTAAGCTCATTTTATAACTAAAAAACAGCAAAACAACCGGAAGTGGTCTGATCTTAGCAAAATGCATGAAGGCAAATGTAGACAGACGAGTGTCAGTTTTGGCATGGTTCCTAGCAACGGTCTGCTCAAAGCTATCTAATAAGATATGGTGGCCCAAAGATGTTCCCCTTTTGCCTTTGCTTCAACTGGTGCTAAGACGGACTAATCTCAGATAGGAGATGAGGCAAATTTTACCACATGAGGCTTATTTCATAACCTGGCTTATTTCAAAATTTAGATTGAATACAGTAATTTCTAAGGTAGAAGCATCCCTGTAAATACGCATCTGCACGCCAGAGAACATTGAACCTAAAACTTCAGTCTCGAATAGGTTAACGACTGCTGATACATAGTTGTTGCCATGTTGACCTGCATATTGAGCAATTGCAAAAGATGATTTTAAAGTTTTTATGAAGAGCTCTTACTTGATTGGTCCAGGGTGTGGAAGACTGAAAATTGAACACCTAAACACTTAAAAGCCATGGCATGTTCAATACATCTTCCAGTTAAATAGACTTGAACTGCTTTCTGGAAAATACTAAGATACTAATTAGCTTTAATTAATTAATTATTAATTAAATGCAATTAATTAATTAATCTCAGGATTTCCCCTAAAGTAGCAAGAAGATCTTGCTTCAAGGAATCTACACAAGCCCACCTGGGTTATCAAGAATAACCACATCATCAGCATAGGGAGGAAGAGGAATGTGTCAGCCTTGCAGGATTGCCAGACAAGAAGCAAACTCAATAGTGCTATCTCTAAATTTATTGCAAGATTACATTAACAGGATCTTGCAAGTCTCAAAGTACATCTCTCCCCACTTTCCTTTTCAGTCCACAAGAGTAGGCAGTGCCCCTTCTGAGACAATTGCCAGCTCTAATGCTTCTGCAAATTAGCTACCTCTAATGTTGTCTACTCTGCAATTCTCCTTCCTGTCTCCCAAGGTTATTCCCACATACCATTACAGAATGGAATGATGAGCAAAAGATGATGCAAAGACTTCAGCAATATCATTAATGTATATATTCAGCAACAATGAAGCTGAAATAAAGCCTTGTTTTGTATCTTTTAATAGGAGGATAAGTTCAGTTAAGCCTTTGTGACCATGTACATTGATTTGCACGGTGGTTATAAACTATAGATATGTTATCAGTTTAGGAAGATAATATAGTGTTATGTGTTATGTTTAATTCTTTTCTGAAAATATATTTTTATTATTTTTACATTTAAAACAATGCAGTACCGCAGAGTCGAAGTGACCATACATTCACATTATACACAATTAGTCTCAACCATTAACTATTAGCCTACTTAGTGCATTATCTATCCTTCTGTCCAATCACAATATATACAGTTTGTTCTAGTCTTGTCACTGGAATGCTTAATTCTTTTCAAAGTCTCTTGTGTCATATAGAAGCAAAGGCTGCCTTGAGGTCTGTGAAAGTGATATAGGGTGGGCAACTGGAGATACTATATTTCTTAGGTAGGTGATGCAATATGTACTTTTTTAAAAAAATGTTTTTGAACAAGGACAAAGAAACAAAAATAAAAGTAAAAAAACCCATCTTCCATTACAAATTGTAGAAAGTGTGTCAGTTGGTTGCACTATTTCCATGCATTTCTTCCATAGTCACAACCTGCTTTTCATATCAAATCGCATATTTTAAATTCACCTATATTCATGTATATCACAATTATTATATCTCAACCTTAATTTGACTATAATTGTTTTATATCCTTTTATATATAATATTCAAAATCTAGAATAGGATGCAATATGTACATTGATCCATAGTTAAATGGCAAGGTCTAAAGCTTGCCTAGTCTGGAGCCAATAACAAAGTGTTATTTCAATTCTCTATACTATAAAAACTTGGATTATAATTAATTTTAGTGACAGATAAAAGGCTAATAGAGTGATAATTTGGCTTGTTTCCTTTTTGTATCTAGGGAAATGATGGATTTTTAAAAAAGAGAATTGCAAAATATTTATAGTAGTAAAAAGGGAAGCTAGCACAGATGCCCACCAAACAAGGTTAGATTTTAGAAGTTCTGGTAAAATTATATGTTTACCAGCTGTTTTGAGCTAAAATAATAATTTGTTGGCATATAGTGATTGTTTAACAGGCCTTGTTACTCACACTTACAGTTTATTTCAAACAATTAACTGTTGAGGCTACAAAGAATTGAGCCATAACCACAGGCAGCTTATGGGACCATATGGATGAAAATAATTGTTTTATTTATTTATTCACTTAAATGTCACCCAATTCCAAATGATCACAATACAATGAAACAATTCAAAGGCAACATAACAGAGATAAAAACAGAACCAGTCTCGAATAACAAAAAGAAAGAAGAGCAAAATGGCAAACCTGGCAAGTCCCAAAAACAACCCATCAGCAATTGGCTTCGAACAAAGGGGGCACCAACCATTGTAGCCCAAGGTCTTTGGGACACCAACTGTTGGTGACAAAGGAATCAAGCTTGTAAAGATTGGCTCCATTCAATTAAATTAATAGTGAAGAATCTGCTACTAATAGGTAAGCAATTGCTAGTTGGAAAGATTCAGGTGAATCAATCAATCAATGTTTGGTCATAGACCAGCAGAGGAAAGATATACAAATGTTTGTAATAGGAGGCAAAACCATTAGAAATTATCATATAATCTAAAGCAAAAGTCTCCCTAGAATTGCAAAATGTTAGATTGCCCTCTGGATCATAGATTCATGAAAAAAGTTCATTTGAGTTTTATCATCAGTTGCAACAGTCTCCATTCCACTGGATTGATCCTAACATCTTTAGATTTCCATGAAGACAGACCAATCAAAGAGCAACATGAGGTATTATAGGTTTGAAGAAGAGTTTCATTATCCCATCCTAGCACTGAAATCTTTGGCAAATGTCAGTATTGAATTTGGGAATCCAGATGTAAAAACTAAGAACCAAAATTCAAAATAGTTCGAACATCTGTTAATTTGAGAAACATAATTATGAAATGGAAGACAGACAGAAAAACAATTCACAATAGGGGAACACAGAATTGCATTCTGGTATCTCCACTTTTTAACTTTTACATTAATTTGTAATTAGAAAAGTAGAAGGATTAAACAAAATGCATATTTCTCACCGAGAATCATATTTAGCACAATTTAAAGCATCATGAAATAGTTTCATAAAATTGTAACAATAATTAGTCTATTTTTGATGTTATGAAATGATGAGTCCAAATAAGTATCAATTAGCTTGACAAGATCAAGAATTTCTGTTTACTTAATAAATATGTTAGTTAATTAAATGAACAAACAAAATCAAAAATATTTTTCTATATGATTAATGTTTGTTGGGGGTTGCTCATAGAGAAAATAAAGAAAGGAAATAGTGTTTCAGTATTCAGTGTTCTGAAATAGTGTAACATTATTTGAAATTAGAAATTTCCTGATTTAAGTATTAAGTATTCTTATTTAAATTTTCTTATTTAAGTATCTCTTCTTATTCCTACTAGGTCAAACTTTAACAATCTGTTGTCAACTTTTCAATGTCTTTCTGTATTACTTAAATCACAAAATGTTACATTCTTATCTTAAAACACAGATATTACTAATTTAATTTCAGCCCTTTTTATTATATGCAGAGTTGATAAAGCCTAAACTGAATGGGGAAATCCAGCTGAAAACCTGGCTGAAAATTCCAGGAAGAGCTGCAATTAAAAATGGATGGAATCCATTACTCATGAGTAAGCATCTATAAGTAGATGTCTGCCTCCTTCTCTCTGCACTCCCTCTCATGGCCTCATGATTTACTCCCAAAAGTTATTCTCTGGAATAGACTTTTAAACAATATCAAGCAAGGGTAATTACTTTCCCACAGTCTTGCTGATTCAGGTATTCCTCAATAGAAGAGGACCATGGAATCTCATCCTGGTAATATTTATCAAGTATTCTTATTATATATAACTCATTGTATGGTAACAGAGGAGTGCTTTCTCTGGCCATCTCCTACAAGGACCATGTATTGATAAAACAGATCTACGCCTCATCTATGATGCATTTAAAACCATACAAGAACTGTTCTTTTATTTGACTGGTGTGACTCTGTGGAGTTTGGAAGTAGATCGAATTCCTGCCTCATGACACTTCCCAGATTCTGGGTTTGGTCAGTGAGAAAGGTGGATTAATACTTTTGTAGCTCTCTGTCACGGAATATTTTTGTTTTGTTTTGCACATGACCAGACCAATGACCATTGTAATATATTATAGATATATAATATATATTTAGTAATATAGAATACAATAAGGATGTCAATTTTAAATTTCTCTTGGATTTGGAGAGAAGGGGAAGGCCTCAGGGGGAAGAGATGTGGCAGCTAAGAGAAGGCTAGCGCTCTGCATTCTTTGCTCCTTGTTATAAGTATTTGAAGTTGGAGAAATTAAAACAACTATAGAGATCATCTTTCGATCTGCTTAGAAGGGCTTAGAACACAGAAATGGTGGCAAGGTGAATGGGCCTTTTACTGTGGGGTCCTGGTTGTGCAATATGCACCTCATTTATACCATCTTTAGCTATTACTGAAGATGGAGTATATTATTTTTCTGCTGGCTAAACTGGGTGAAAATGTACCGTTCTTAGGTCTTTTGGGACCAGAACAATGTGAACTGCTACTTATTTTGAAAGGTTTGCACTTAGATAACCACCATTCATGTTGATAAATGTAGATTGTTAAGATCTGGAAGAAAAAGGAAACATTTCAGGCCCAGAGCTTTTCACTACTCTGATCTTAGGTAGAAACCTATACTTTTTTCTGAGAAATTTTAAATTTATTTTTAAAGTTACACAATTACCGATGTCAATATTACCCATTGTATGTAGTTCTATTACATTTGTTCTATATATTTATAAACTATGTTAGTACCATAGGGCGATGAATGATATTAATACATTTTAAATAAACAAAACATACCTACTTACAATCAAATTCCTGTGTATGAGTTTTACATTGAACAAGATATGTTTTAAATATTGGATATATCATAAATACATTGAGGTGTTTCTCCTAAGCACTAGTATACTAGCAAATCTAATCAACCAAATTCAAAGAATCTTTATGCAATGAGAATTTAAATATATTATCCATATTCACATAAAGTTTTCATTAAAGTTGTGCTTTTTTCTCTCCTTCTCCTGTTACCAACAACTGAGGCAAGAAGGGATCAAAATCCACTATAATTAACTCAAGCTATACTTTTCCAAAAGAAGGTCATGATCAGGCCATTTTCTCTCAGACTCCAGCTACAGATGATTCATTCTTGGAGTAAGTTAACAGGGATACCTATTGTTTTTTTAATCTTTCAAACAAAACAAAACTGAGGAAGGAGGACATAAGTGACTTGTTTAGGATTCTGTATCCTTTTACTTTCTGGTGGGAAAATACTGTCTTGTTGGAGCTTAACATTGGTTGTACAGGTAAAAAAGATGCTGTTTTTCAAGTTAGTATTAGGAGACTATGTACACATGTCTCATCTATCATTATTTAGACTTACCATATATGCAATCATAGTCAGATATATCTTTAAATCACATACAGATATACATTTTAACCCTGTCTGAACAAGTCATAGATGTTCCCAGTGCATTATATTTTTACTACAAATTTGCAAGCGATGCTATTACTTTCAGTAATTTAATTTTGTTTTATTTAAAATTATCAAAGAAAATTGAATGCATTACTGACTTCCAAAATCAAACAGGTTACACTTTTCCTTTTATATGTGTTAGGATGATTACATTAAAGGTAGCAAGTGAACAAAAGAACAATTTCAGAGAGTTGTCCTATACCAAAGATGATGAAAACATTAATGGTGGTGAAGACAAAGAACATACGTAAAATGATGCTTAACTTAGAATAACAGACTTGGAAAGGTCTTCTAATCCAACCCCCTGCTTAAACAGGAAACCCTACACCACTTCAGACAAATGCTGTATGGTTATTATCTATTTTGTTATTCATATTTTGTTATAGGAGCTAAAAAGAATTAGTTTTCCATATTTTATCTATCTGCTATGAATAAACTCCATCTGGAGAAAGGATAATGAAAGGGAGTGGCATTGATTTTTGTGTTTATTTTAAAGTTGAGATGTAGGAAATTCAGCGTGGCTGCTCCAGATGGCTGTGTATAACTAGGCTAGGGAAAAAAAAGAGTTGAGAAATAGTTTTCCATTTATATTTAAGTGGATATCAGTTCCATACAATACTCTGTTCTTTGCTAATCCTGATATGCTTGGTGTTATAAACTGTTATTTCCTATTAGCTATGTGCTCACCCTTGTTATTTGGCTGCTTTATAGTAGCTTTCAAAATCTATTTCTTTAATCAAATAACCTGCTCAATAATGTGACACTTTGAAGGCTTATCCAGAAGGGAACTTTACAATAAACAAATAGGGCTGTCCAGCAGTGATTTTAAAAATAGTTCTTTGTGATCCTTCATACCCATACCTTCTCTTAGTCAACGGCTTTCAAAGAGTGTAATGTACTATAAGGCTAATTCCTAATGATCTCTGTATTGCAAACTTCAAGTGGGAATCCACCAGTTCTTTTCCTGATCCTCTGCTATCAGACCATGAAACCTACTATCCATTTAAGTCTCAGGAAATGTGTAACCTTCCATTTGGCCTTTTGCTCAAGTGCATATTTAAAGAATTTAAGGAATATGACACTTGTTAAGTACTTTGAATATGTTAAGTACCTTGAATGCATGTAGTTTCCACCAAGGTCCTCTGCTACCAGCAGGAACTCATTTAAATCTGATTGGCCAAAGGCCCTGCCAGAGCCCTATAAAAGGGCTGCTGCAGGACAGAACCTTTGCTGGATTGTAGATAGCAGTCACTGAATAAAAGAGCTGTTGTTACTGAGCCTGAGTCTGCCTCATCCGTTCACCCGATCTAACAATAGATATTTAATGTATTACCTGAAATAGAGTCATATCAAGCTTCTCTAACATCTGGCGCACTGTTTCCACTTTGTGGATTGGGGGGGCAGCTTGTGATTGTGATGGGTCCTTGTGATTGAGGCATTGGGCAGATTTGGGTACAATAAGGCAGTTTAATTTATCTTTCAGAGTATGCATAAACTAAGAGTTTGTTAATTCAGGGAGCCATGGAACAGTTAACCTTATATTCACATTGGATACTACATCCAAATCTTTTGGGTTCAGAGTGGAAAACACCTAACTTGATTCTGTTGGCATGTTACACCCGCATCTCCCATCAAAGAGAAATAATTCTCTATCTCCTCTGTAACCTACCTAACCCTAACCACTGGCACTCATTGGCAGCCCTAGCCCCACCACTGCCACTCAGAAACACCTTTCATCATTTCCCATTTCCATTGCATCCCAATGCTCCTCAATATCTGTCCTGCACAGTTTAATCTCAGGTGGCGTTCGCTGTCTGTTGATAGACTCCTGCTGCCTTCCAGAAGCTGCTCCTGGGCTTCGTTCTTGAACTGGCTTCAGTGAATGCTCTACCATGGACTCTGCAGCCTCCAAAAATTGTGCAAGAAGAGGATGTACTTTCAAGTATAGTTGTTGTTGGATATTGGTGAATGCATGCCACACAAAATGTCATGGTGTGTCATCTTTGATACATGTGTCATAGGTTTGCCATCACTGTATTAAGGTAGCATGGCAATCTTTTACTATCATATAGTGATTATCATTGTCTTCAGAATCTGATCCCTTATTACCTATTCTTCCCTGAAAAGACATGGAGCGGAGAAAAAAAGGGACTGACAAAATAGTGGACAAGGGATAAAAATATGAGGAATAATTTGCTGGGGCCTGTGGTGAAAAACCATGGGGAAAGGTAGAATTACTGGTAGGAGATTTAGCAGATAGGGCAATGTGTGAACAAACTCTCTAAGTCACAATAGCTTTTTGAATAACATACTGTTGCTGATCTCACATAGCATATAGCCATAAACCATGATTTATAAATCAAATGGCTGAAATTATGGTAACTATAAGCCAACCACATTTGGGTTTCATAAGATGTGTGAATCAAGCCATCAATTGTCAATATGTTATTCTATCCCTTACTTCACGCAGACCTGTTTGAGGATAGATTTGTTCTAACCACCCAATTTCTCTGGCTATTTTCAGCAGAATAATGCAAAATAAAAAATATAATGAAACTAAAGTGTAATCTTTTTCTTTTACAATCAAAAAATGGTTGTAAAGCCACAAAAATCCCTACACAAATCAATGAAAATATTAAAGGTTATATCTCGTACAGTGCATGATTAGTATAAAAGACAGAGAACATAAAACTGGACTAAAATGATCGCCTGAAAATTAATGTTCTATGTTGATTAGTATATTTCATTTCTATCTATGTCAAATAGTATATTTCATGTTTAAGTTTTAGAATATGGTGACTGAGATTTTGAGGCTGTTGGAAAACTCATGCTGCCTTTTCTCACAAAGATCTTTTCCCAACACTCAAACCATCATTCTTAGAAAATGAATTTTCCCCTTAGTAAATAATACCAGAGAGATTTGGAAGTGTCAAGAATTACCATTGTCATCATCTGTAAACAGTGCTACAAAATTTTCTTCTACAATATTTCCTCCAGATGTGCTGGAGCAACAACTCTCAAAAATCCTAGTTAAAACCCCAGCTATTGCCAATAGATGGGTCAGAATTCTGGGAAATTCAATTGCAACATAATATTGAATGCATCAGTAGAAATAAGATAACTGCAGTTTATTGTGAAACAATGTGAAGCCTGTGTGAGAGAGAAATGATACAGAACTGCTTTCACACACACTGCCAAGCCACAAAGGGTGGATTCTTACATTACACAAGCTGAAAACATTATGGTTTAGTGTTATATGTGAACCAGACCACTAGATCATCTTAAGTCAAAGGGATAGCAAAGGTTTTGGTAGTTGAGAATTAATAATCATCCTCTGCATTTAAGTTTGAAATTTGAGCAGGGCTTGGTCCAACAGAAAAATTGGCAGTTTCTTTAGAATTTGTTTTGGAACCAGACTTTCAGTTTCCATATGAATCATCCAGTGTGAGAAGGGTAAATAGCAGAAAAGTTTAATCAGAATTATTATTTTTTCCTTTCCCATATGAAACATGTTACTTATGGAGATGATGGGATATTTTGATCTGATTCTCTAGAGCAAAAGATTATCATCATTTTGTTGCATTGGCCACTTGCCTTCAGGTGAGATGGGGTGGAGGGTGATTAGTTTCATAAGAAAATTGGCACTGTCCAGAAGGAAAAGCTTTCCAGTTTTGAAACACCTATGCTCAGATATAGTTTTTCACACAATAATGCTTACAGTATGTATTACATGCAAAATCTACCCTAGAAATATATTTTTAAGATATGTTTCTTAAAAGTAAGGGACAGATAAAATATATACGGGAGCCACAGATGGTTCTTAGGCTGCCATCTGACTATCTCTAAATTAGATAAGTCCTACCAAATTAGAGGAGGAATGATGTTCCAAATTTGTGAGGCCCTCCTCCTTTGCAAAATTTGTGATTCATCTGCTTAGGGTGGATTCAGATCACATAGCTGCTCATACACTAATTAAATAGGGAAGAGGCTGCTTAGATAGGTACAGGTGGCCACTTACCTACCCCAGATGAGAATTGATCAGAGATGACATTCTGCCAAGTGGCAAATTGTCATTCCCTGTAGAGCACATGTGTTGCATACAGAAAATTCTAGGTTTATTTTCTGACAACAAAGCAGGGGAGGGGGGGATCCTTTCTCAAAAGCTGAAGGCAGCCACCAGTCTTTGTGCATGATGCAAGACCAGTTGAAAAAAAGTGGTCAAATTCAAATACAATGGATTCCCATGGGGTCAATCTAACATGAAGTAGACTTTCACTTGAAGAGTGGGGTGTGCCTTCCTTCCTCTTCCCCAGATCAACTGTGGAAAGTTCTCTAATTTCTGAAACAGACTTTGGCTGTTTGTGAGCAAAGGATGCATCTCTTCTATTGATGGGTTGCATCATCAGGTAGATATCACAAGAAATGACATTAGATATTTAACTTTATAAAAATAAAAATGGAAATGCTTTTCTGGTAGCAATTCTGTCAGTCATTCTAGGCAAGGTGAACCACAATCTCCTTTTATATATCAAAAGCCAACAATAAAAAAAAAACATCTAGCCATCAAGCTACTGCAGCAGGAATAGAATTTGCCTTAAGATTCTTGTTTGTACTTTTCTAGATTGGGTTGCCTAGTTCTTGTCTCATATTCTATTTCCAAAGTTAAAGTAACAGGAAATAAGCAAACATCATGGAGAAACCCTAGGCAGAAATAACTCTAGAGAAGAGGGAAGTAGATCTCATCATGATTTTGCAGCTAGCTGGATCCTGTAGAGTCCCAATTGAAGATGAATAGTTGGTAGACAATCCTCTTTGCTCAGGGAAGGAAGGTACAAGTGATTGAAACTGACAAATATTGGAAAATGGCCAAATAAACATCAAAATCCTTACTGTATTCAAGACTTTTCTTATTTTCTGCAAGTGCAAGGAACAGCAAATGATGTTACACCTTAATGGATTAATGTATTTCACCATACTGTTCAGGCAAAATAGTAAGGAGCATCCGCTCTTTGTTCACACATAAGCTAGTAGAGCTCTGCTTCCTCTTGCTTTATGGAAATCTGAAGAGAAGTTGGTGTCACAAACATTTTTTGTTTTGTTTTGTTTTGGAAGGGATGGGTGCAGGGGTGGGTTCCTGTCAGTTCTAACCTCTTCTATAGAAGAGGTTCCACAAATCTACAGTGCCGTTTAGAACCAGTTCCAGCTCCCTCCCCCCCATCCATCTGCACATCATCAAGATGAAGAGCGAGAGGAAGAATTCTGGGAGTTGAAGTCCACAAGTCTTAAAGCTGTCAAGTTTGAATACCCCTGGTTTTTTTTTCTAAAGGGTTAGGGGTCAAAGGGTCTTGTAACTTGACAGCTTTAAGACCTGCATGCTTCAAATGCCAGAGTTTCTGAGCCAACATTTTGGTTGCTAAGCAAGAACATTGTTAAGTGAGTTTCACCACATTTTACAAGTTGGCCACGCCCACCCAGTCACATGGCTGGCAAGCCACTCCCACCCAGTCACATGGCCGGCAAGCCACTCCCACAAAGCAGGCCACACCTAGAGAAGAGGTTCTAAAAATTTTTTAAACCCACCACTGGATGGGTGGGAGACAGATCTGAAATGAAATCAGGAAATAAAGTATTAATGGAGAAAGCTAGAAATTGGGAAATAAATGGCTACAGTGGAAGCACACTTGTAACCAGGCACATCTGATCACACCCAGAACAGGTCACTTGACTTTGTTTCTAGAGCAATGGATATATATATATTACTTCTTTATGCAACTGGAGCTGGAATATGGGCACCTCAGTTGTGTGCTAGGAATGAAAGATTACACCTTCAGACCCAGGAGGGAAGAAGGGACGTTGTGTTTCAAACTTTGGGTTACCACATATATTCATATTAACCATAGTTCATTGATCACAGTACAGGTAGTCCTCAAGTTACAACAGTTCATTTAGTAACTGTTCAAAGTTACAATGGCACTGAAAAAAGTGACTTATGACCATTTTTCACATTTACGACCTCTGTAGCATCCCCATGGTCATGTGATTTACAGATGCTTGAAAACTGGTTCATATTTATGATGGTTGCAGTGTCCTGGGGCCATGTGATCCCCTTTTGCAACCATCTGACGTCAAAGGGGGAAGTCAGACTCATTTAACAACTGTGTTATTGAGACGACTTCCGGCAGCCGAAGGAGACGGATGCCCGCGTCTGCATTCTTGCTGCTCCGGTGGGCTCCCCCGAAGTCTAGGGGGAGTACAGGGTGCCTGGGAAAGGCACCCTGCCATAGGGGCGGCTTGCTGGGACCCCCTGGAACGGCGGCGACCACGGGGGGATCGCCAGTTTTGCCCCAGGAGCCGGGGAGCGTAGGGAGCGCGCGGAATGCCACCG
The DNA here is from genome assembly GCF_964273705.1 of Natrix helvetica. Classification (NCBI taxonomy): domain Eukaryota; kingdom Metazoa; phylum Chordata; class Lepidosauria; order Squamata; family Natricidae; genus Natrix; species Natrix helvetica. The sequence continues at coordinate 183,042,501 of NC_138548.1, forward strand.
CGTGCTTCTCCGAACGCAGCCTGAAGGAAATAAACAATTAGAACGAAGCAGCTGAAGAGCGGTGAGCCGAGGGGTCTCCCCAGGTCTTTTACTATTTTAATACTTCTGACAGTTTTGCAGTTTTCCTGCCTTGCTTGTTTCAACCTCTGGAGGAGTTTAGATTGGAGGGGGGGGGGGAAATTCCACCTCCCTTGGAAAAGCGGCGCTTGAAAAATCCCTCCCCTTCATGGGGGAGAGAGAAAGTTTAAAAACTACTTTCACTTCCCTTAAAAAATGGGGGAAAAAATCTTTTTCTTTGGCTACAATTGCGAGAGAAAGGATGGCTGAACTGATTCTTTTTTAAACTACTTATGGAAATTTTGACTTTGTTGTTTTCCTGATCACCTATACTGGCTGACCCAAGATGGCCAACTTCCTCCTTCTTCTTTGTCTTTATGAATGAGACTCCTCCCTTGGAAAACTTTATGGCTTTCAACTAACTTCCACCCCAGAGACCTCCAGGAGCCTCTTCAAATACGTTATTCCCCTGGACTTGGAATATTTTGACCCACCTATTTGTTTTAACTTATCTGCTAGAGGACTTGTTCTCCTTTGGACCTGCTTGTTTGGTGATCCCTGCCGGCTGTGCTCTCCCACAGATGCCATTTTTTGTACAGAACAACAATTAACTCTGAGCCTCATGATGGGTCCTAAGAAATTGCCACCTGGTAAGGCCTCGTTGGCCCCTACATCTTCAACGTCCAGCCCTGCACACCAGTCACAAATGGGATCTTTCCTATAACCCAAAGCCTCTGAAGAGAGTGCAAAAGACCTGTCTACTCAGCAGATGCTTCAAAACATCGTAAAGGGACAGGACAAAATTAAAAAACAATTACAGGACTTAAAGGAAGAGCTCAGAGAGACGAACCAGCAAACCACACGGAATGAACAGAGGAATGTGCTGGAGGAGGGGGCGGTTGGGATTAGAGATGAGATGAAGACAATCCAGAGGGGGAATACAGAATTTGGGAATCAGATGTTAAAAATGGAATTTGAAAGGATGTCTTTTTTCTTAGGTTCCAAAATTTGCCAGAAGCTGAGAATGAAGATCTCAAGGAGACTATGACCACAATACTAGCAGAGTATATTAATAGAGAGAAACAACAGCTTTGGTGGGACATTGACCTGATTTATAGGGTTAATTCGGCCTATGCAAGAACACATAACGTTCCAAGGGAAGTTCATATTAAATTTCTTAGAAAAACTACAAGAGATGAGGTTCTAGAAGCTCAAAGGGGAGGACCACTAAAATATAAAGATAAAGAGATAACCATTCTTAAAACAGATCCCAAAAAACGTAAGAGATAATAGGAGGTATTCCTTCTTAGCAAAAAATATATATAATAATGGGGTCTGGTTCAGATGGCTATTTCCAGAAGGCATGCTGATTTTTTGGGAGGACAGCAGAATTAGAATTCACACACCAGTGGAAGCAGAGGCTTTCGCTAAAAAACACAGTGCTCTTTTAGGTGAAATGGGGGATGTTACACAAGAAACAAGGGAGGGAGGGGCTGAGGCTCAGCCGGTGGATGGGAGAGAGGATGCAACAGCTAGAAGACTCAGATCACAAAAGTGATTTGGAATACTATTGCAATTGTTGCTACAATGTATTTTTATGGAAGTGATACAAAACAAATGATTGAAACATACTGATGATTTTGTGTCAAATTTTAAACTGCTAATACTTAGGTAAATGCTGATATTTTTCTATCATTATTTGTAAGTTGCAAGACCTGAGGGGGCTTCTCCCCCCCGCACGATGTAGCTGTCAAAATGTTTTATAACCCTATAACCCTTTTTCCCTGAAATTTTTTAAAAAACCAATAAAAATTTGAATAATAATAAAAAAAACTGTGTTATTAATTTAACAACCCCAATGATTCAAATATGGCAAGAAAAGTCATAAAATGATGCAAAACGCACTTAACAAATTTCTCATTTAGCAACATAAATTCTGAGCTCAATTTTGGTCATAAGTCGAGGACTACATGTACATCACAAAATAGTACTTGAGTCCAACTAATATGTATTTTAATGATTTAGGTTGCATAAAAGACCTAGGTTGTCTTTTATGTTTACGGTTTTAATATCTCAGCAACCAAAAGTGAAATAAAACTATCAAGGGTTAAATCTCTTTGTCTAGAAAGGTTAAGAGCTTTGTGCTTGTTTTATACCTCAATAAGCCATAATTGGTTTATTTGGTTTATTTGAGTTGGAGCAAACTCAATGGTTATTCTTAAGTTAGGTTATGATGAGCAGTTAAGAGTTCTGGTTCCGCCTAAGGCACAAAACCACCTGGATGACTTCAGCCAGTCTCTCAACCCTAGAAAGGAAGCAAGGGAAAACCACTTCCAAAAAAACTTGGCAAGGAAACTGCAGGGAGTCCAAGCAGTCACCTGGAGGCAAGGCTGTCTTGAAGGCACAAAGTATGGGCATCTAAGCTACAGGACTGGAAATAAATCTCAATATGCCAAAATACACTAGAGTCCTGCCATTATTATTTTTTTACTAGTTAATAGGACGTTTTAAGAATTTCCCCGCCTGTTTTTCCAGCTGCTTTGCACAAAAGAGAGGAAGTAGGAAGCATTCTTTCCAAAAGAAGTAATCCGAAGCAACCAATCCAAAACGTTGGAGCAAGAGAATTTGACTGTCGCCCAAAAGGATCTTTCGGGCTTGTTTAGTATAAAGCAAAAACTTCTGTGCCTAAACCTGGAGCGGTTACAAAAGGTTCCCTTAATTGTCGTGAAAACAAACAAGCCCAGGACTTCATTGTCCTTCCGGATCTGCTTTCCTTATAACCCAAAGGCATAGGCTGCGAACCGGCTCAGAAGGCGCGCTCCTCCCTCCTTCTCTTTGAGAGGCCCAGCGGGACTTGTTGCGTTGGGTTTGCGGGTGCGCCCCTCTTCCGGAATTCAGCACAGGGCGAGCGAGGCGCGGCGGCGGACCCTTTAAGATCCAGGCAGGGCTCGCTTGCTGGGTGGAAACAGCCCAGAAAGCAACACCCACCGACCCACCCACACCCCAAACCCCGACCTTTGGAGCGATGCTGCAGCGCTGAGCCGCCGGGCGGGAGGGGCGGCGGGAGGAACGAGAGAGCGAGAGCCCGGGAGGCGAGCGCGCGAGAAGGGGCGGGAGTTGAAGTTGCCGTACTGAAGTGGCGGCGGGGAGGCCCGGAAGAGAGAGGAAAAGCGGGGTGGGAAGAAGAAAGAGTCGCCAGGCTGGGCATGGGGCGCGGCGGGGGCTGCGGTTTGCTGTAGCCCTAGGCTCGGCCTGCGAGAGCTTCCTTCTTCCTCCCGCCCCCGAGGAGAGCAACTTGAGGAGGAGGTCGGGGGTCGGTGGAGCGACCTGCTTTTCTATGTCTCCTTGCCGGGGTCGCGCCGGGCTATCCCTTCCCAAACACTCGCATCTCTGGGTTCCTACTTAAGCGGGGGGGGGGGGGGGAGGGCGCCTCCAAAAGCGGGAATCCGAGTGGTTGCTCAATCCCTCCCAGTTACAGAGTTGGCTTCGGGCGGCACTTTCTGCAGATTAAACCCAACCATCCTCTCTCTCTCCGCTTTGAGAAACTTGTGTCTCTGACCTTTGTTGCCGTTTTATTTCTCTCTAAGACGTGGGCTGAGTGGTTTCAAGCTTGTGTTTGCCTGCCAGGCCTCTGTCCTGCCCTTTCTGAGGAATTCTGGCTCCTTGTCCCCCTTTCTCTTCCTTCTTCCTTCCCCTCTTCCTGCAGTGTCAAAACATAAACACCTGCTGCTGCCGAGAGTAGTTCACCTTTCTCTTCGGGAGTTTAGTGAGTTTTGCAGTTTTTCAAAACAAAGTCCCGATTACTGAGAGACTGTTTGGTTCTTTTCCCCCAACCACCCCGTTTCTGAATGTGCCATTTTTAAAAAAAAGAATCCTCATCTACCTTTGTTTTTATTTGGATGAGATGAAAGTGACAGTTTGTTTTGGCAAGACGGGGATTGTAGTTCCCTGTAAAGATGGACAAATCCGGGTTAGAGATTTAACCCACCAGGCTCTACAGAGGTACCTAAGAACCAAAGAAAAGGTAAGCATTGACTTCTGCTGTAACACACTGTGGGCAAAGTCACCTGTTATTTAACTATTCCTTGTGCAGTGTGATTGGCTGCATCTTTCCATTGCATGCATAGGCATTTTGAACAGGCAAATCTAATCTGAGTTTTTTATGCAAAAGTTGCTAATATCAGAAATGACACTAAATAGGTTGAGATTGCGAAACTTCATATTTTCTCTCTCTCTGTTTCACAACTTTCATATGTGATTCACCTTTAAATCTGAGTATTTGGTGTAGGATCAGACTTAGATATCCAGATCTCATTAGTTTTGTGCGTGGTACTGCCTAATCATTAGTGATGACTGAAACTCAAAAGCAAGAGACCCAGAGAAGTATTTTGAAGAACTCTGGCAAACAGCATTTTTGTGGATAACTAAATTTGGGAGATTGGAAATAGATTAAACTGGAGAATGTTATTCTCTATGAAAGACCTAAACATGTACATTGATGTAGTTATACCATTTACCAGAATTCTTCAGAAACATTCCCTGTTGAGTCATAACTACACCATCTACAACATCCAGGTCCTCTTTTCCTAATCTCATGTCCTTTTAAATAATGGATTGGAATTTCTTGTTTATGTCTGTGATTGGAGAAAGCCCAGCAAACCACACGGAAGAGTCAGCCATTCTGAAGCTTCCATACTAATGTGTCTGGCAATCCTAAAACAGCATGATTTTATGATTGTGTTCTTTCTGTTTTTATATTACAAGCTGAGTGCGTCAATTATGTTTTCCTCCTGTCACTCCCTTAAATTGCACAAATGGTGCAAACCATAATTTTTATTGACATCTGGATCTTGTTTCTTTCATATTATTGATAGTATTTTTAACATCTGCCCACTTGATGAGTTGAATTTGCAATAAGGCTGTACAGTACTTTAGCTTCAAAGGCAAAGAGAACTTCAATACTGGGTTCCCTACATAGCACCTGCCTCTAACTAACATCCATGTCTTTTCCTGTACTCATGAGGTTGCCCTCTGCAGCTTCTGAGAAAATATTTATTTTATTTATAACAGAGTTGGAAGGGGCCTTGGAGGTCTTCTAGACCAACCCCCTGCCTAGACAGGAAACCCTATACCATTTCAGGCAAATGGTTATCCAACATCTTCTTAAAAACTTCCTATGTTGGAACTTCTGGAGGCAAGTTCTTCCATTGATTAATTGTTCTAACTGTCAGTAAATTTCTCCTTAGTTCTAAGTTGCTTCTCTCCTTGATTAGTTTCCACCCATTGCTTCTTGTCTACCTTCAGGTGCTTTGGAGAATAGTTTGACTCCCTCTTCTTTGTGGCAACCCCTGAGATATTGGAACACTGCTATCATGACTCCCCTAGTCCTTCTTTTCATTAAACTAGACATACCCAGTTCCTGCAACCGTTCTTCATGTTTTAACCTCCAGTCCCCTAATCATCTTTGTGCTCTTCTCTGCACTCTTTCTAGAGTCTGATTTAAGATACTACTGCTAGAGGCTGTTGGTATGACCCTGCATGTTCCAAGTATCCTTTTGCCTTTAAATTTGAAGTCTTGTGTAGTGCCTACAAGTCCCCAAATTTTCAGACAGTATGCCTATCAGAGCTACAGAATTATGGATTACTACTTTTGATAAATGAAGAGTTACAGTGACAGTTGCTTTTTTAATGCAGAAAATTCTGCTTATTTTCTAGTGACCTGTCTGAGCTATTTTAAGTAAGAGTGAATAAAAAGTGAAAGTGTGGTCATTGGTTTGGAATTAGTGGTTGTAACCCATAAATCTGGAATCTGCCTCATGGTTCCTGTGGTAGAGCATACAAAAGTACAGTTGTTCATATGCAAATAATCTTCAAAGGCTTGATATTGAAATGAATATATTTGTGGTAGTTTATTTTTTACCAGACTGTCACCAGAGTATAACTTCAATATGTAAATTCTGTCTAAGTAAAATGTAAATCAGGAACTCTCAGAGTGTTTATTTTTACCTTTCTGTAAACACCATGCAACTTAGACACCTGATTTTGTGCCATACCACCAATTTAGAATTGAGCTGATTGCAGGAACATTTTCTTCTTGATGATGATGCGTATTCTAGATAATATTTTATCAAAAAGATCCCCTATACATGGAAATCATTGAGAAAGGATCTAGGAAAAAATCCCAAGTTGGTAATTCTTGGCACCTTATATTTATTTTGCAAAAATAATAATGAAATATTTTTATACAGAACAGCACATTGAATTTGTTCCAATATAACAGTAAGCCACAATGCTTTTGTGTTCTGATCAATGCTACTTTATTGCTCCTCCATGGCTTCTCTTTTCACAGTGACTATCTAAATCCAAAATGTCTTCATTATTTAGTTCAATACTATTAGATATGAACTGGAATTCTTATTGCTTTCTTCTTGGGTCTGAATTTCATCTTAGTTTGTTAGGAGAGAATCAAAGAGAGGTATGATTGGAATATGACTCGTAAATCAGACATGCACAATCTGAAGTTCTCGAGTTACCTGCAGTCCCCAAATGTCTTGAGTACAGGCTTGTGCAAACCTCCAAAAGTGGTTGCCAAATTATGATTTTTAATGTGGAAGGGAAGTTAGTACATATTTTATTGGAGAGTGATCATATTACCTGTATTTAATATTGAGGACAGATGCTCATGAAATACACTTCGATTCAGATTTTGTTTTTTACCCTGCTTTTTTCCTCAAAGATCAAGTATGTTCTTAGCAGAGAAAGAAAACAATTCACCACCTCTACTGTAAATCTACTGTTGATAATGGTACCTGAATTTTTACCTCTTCCACTGACAAATCTAGTGAAATTTTCAAAGATTTTTCTTGCCACTGTCCAGTGGAAGGGCCTTTGACATAGCATGCAAGGCCTGACGTAATCCTTACGTTGCTGGATGTTGTACATCTCTATTTTACTTGTGTACTGTAAACCTTAAATACTTGCCTTATAATTCTAATATTAATAGATTAAAGTGTTGAAACAATAGGAGGCTGGAAAATCTTGTACAATCTTACATTTCTGTGAAACTTATAGCTCTCTTAGAAACTTGTTTAGTTGCATCAGGTATTAACAAGTTCAGTACATCTTTTTTCCTGCAAATTATCTGTAAAAATAAAAATATTGGCATGAAATCAGAGTTATGGATGGGGATTGTGTTGGGTAGATAATTAAATTTTACTCTTGAGCAGTATTTTCAGAGAGGAAAAATGAAGACTTCGTTTCTTCTGCCTTTGATAAATGTTTTGAGTTATTAGTACATAGTAACTGAAGTGCCTAATTATTTATCTCAAGCTTGAATTGACACTAGTAATTACTTCATGGTAAAGCGAATATTCAGATTCCTCAGTTTATTTCATCAGGCAGTTACAGAATTTGAAAGAACATTCCTCAATTTGTTAGATCATATTTATAATGTATGAGGGTCTTCAGCTTAACTAGGATTCCCAGGTCAATCTTTTTCCTGTATCCTCTATGAGCTGAAATTTTAAACAGACATTTTATACTTTAAAGGGGAATAGGCTGGGATTTGTAATAGAATACTGATGCAATGTCAGTTGTTATATCTGGTGTATTTGAGCAAGGTGTGCCTTAGATTAAGATGTTATTATAGATCTATAGATAAAGTTGGGGAAAACCTAGTGTACTCTGGCCTATGACACAATGTGATTGAGCAAATCAGCTGCTTGTGGAAGTCTGTTATACAGTATCATTAATACTGATACTTTAAAAGGTTCTGCACAAAGTTAGTGATGTTGACAATTCTCTTCATTTAGCTACAGCTAAACATGTTTCTATTTCTATTGTTTCTATTTCAGAGATTGTGTCTAAAGTTGAAAGGATATTTAACTTTTGTATAAAATGCATACTTTTCAGGAAGTTTGAGAGAAATGTATGATCCGAGGTGCATGGCTGTATAAAGGAAAGCTTGATGAAGAATCCTAGGATTATTTCTATTTGTAGCCTGCCTTTTAAGAATAAGAATCATAAGGAGTGCCTCCATCTTATTTTAAAATAAGATTAGCATCCAATTAAGAATAGCAGTGGTGACACAGTGGTTAGAACACAGTAGTACAGGCTAACTCTGCCCATATCCTGGAGCTCGATAATGATGGGTCTCAAGGTTAAGTCAGCTTTCTATCCTTCTGAGGGCAGCACAGTAAGGACCCAGATTGTCGGGGTTAATATGCTGATGTTATATAAACTGCTTGGATAATGCTGTAGAGCCCTATGAAGAGGTATATAAGTCTATGTTTAGTGTGAAAAAGAATTGAAAGTATTATACCTTAGGAGATAATCTTATTATTTATAGAGAAGTTGGTTTATTGAAATAAATGAGTCACTTTTAAGATTTATTTGGCAATGCCTTTCTTAAATAGCCACATTTTTGTTAAAACTCTATCAAGCATGGAGAAATTTATATATTGCTTATATGTGGTCTGATACATTGTTAAAACAGAAAGATTTTAAATATTTAACTTTTTGCAAAAGTGTACATTTCTGTGAGATCAAAGCAGCTCATCTAGATTGTCCAAGCTCAGAACAAATCAACCCCTGTACCTTGTTTGCCATGACAGATTTTTTTTTTAAAAAAATTGTCTCTGATATCTAATCTGATTTAGGGGTTTTGTTTTTATTTAGAGGAATAAGGATTTTGCTATAACCTGTAATCCAATTAGAGGCACTTCATGCATGCAACTAACTTAATACTTCATGACTATAATTTATAAATGATTTTGCAAACAGTTAAAGAAAACTAAGGTGATTAGCAGTAGTTAACATGGATTTTTATAAATCAGTGCCAAGTCAACCAATTTTGGAACAACTAGTTTTTTATTGCAAATGAAAACAACCATACTTATTTCAAATAATTGAATTTTAGGATTGAATTGCAAGCTACTTTTAGATAGCTGTGTCAGGGAAAAAAAAATGCCCTGGGGAAAATCTGAGATCAATGGACCGTGGCTGATTCCCTTCCGCATATCTTTTGAGATATTGAGAAAAATAAAAGTCTTTAAAAGTATTCTAATTAATAAACAAACTTTAATAATAAAATAATAAAAGTAAATGAAACAGAAATAACTAATGGTTACATTTTGATAATGAAAGCTACGTCTGCCAAGCTGGCAGCCGAACAAAGAAGAAAGGAATTTTGGAATGTGTAACGCGTGCGCAATAAATCACTTTCAGATAACATTTTGTTTTATGACCTGCGCAATAAAGCTTTCTTAGTTTAACTCTTGAGTGTCAGTTTAGGCAGTTCAGGCCTAGCAAACCTTTTAACATCGTGACACCCCTTCTTTTGCTAGTCTGGGCTGACGTCAACAAATCATCAATTAAGGCACATCTTCTTTCGCAGATACTCGTGTTGATTTGCGGCGAGTGGTTTGTTAAGCATGTCTGCGATCTGATCATGTGTAGAAACATATTGCAATTTAACAAAACCTTGCTTAACTAATTGCTTTGTGTTTTGATAACGAATGTCAATGTGTCTGGACCTAGAACCTGTGAAATGTGACTCAGAAATATAAACCACAGATACATTATCTTCCATCACGGTGATTGGTCGAATCGGACGTGTCCAGATATCTGTGATCAAAGCATCAAACCACGTTAGAGAATTACAAGCATCTGAAACACAAGCATATTCAGCTTCAGTAGATGAACATGAAACAAAACTCTGTTTTCTCACTTGCCAGTAAACAGGACAACCATTTAGGAACATCATGTAACCAGAAGTGCTTTTGCGTGACTTCTTGTCGCTCGCCCAGTCGGAATCAGAAAAACAAATCAACTTTGGTTGATCAGTGTGTGTTGGTTCTAGCAATAACTTCATGTGCTTAGTGTGTTTTAGGTATTTCAACAACTTCTTAATGCATGACCAATGAAATTGTGTTGCCTTACCTACGTGTCGTGATAAAAGATTAACACTAAGTGCGATGTCAGGTCTGGTCCAACTACTAATGTATAATAGTGAACCAATGACTGAACGATAGAGTGTTTGATCCTCGAACTCAGGACTTGGTTCATGTGTTAAGTTGTGAAAATCTGTTTGCATGGGTGTCTTTGTTGTGCTAGCATCTTTCATGTTGCAATGATGTAGAATGTGGTCAATTTTCTCTTCTTGTGAAAGACTAAACCCCTTCTGTGTCTTTTCAATTTGAACACCTAAATAAGTGCTAATGTGTCCTAAAGATTTTAGTGTGAAGTATCTCTGCAAACTTTTGGCAAAAATCTCACTCATTTTCTTATTTGGACCAATATAAACAATATCATCAACATAAACAAGAATTATCTCATATGCATTGTTAGATCTTTTTGTGAACACGCATTCATCAGTTTCGGACTTAATAAAGCCCATTGAATTTAGTTTGTCAGTAAGACATAAATACCACATTAAACCTGACTGTTTCAGACCATAAAGACTTTTGTTCAGGAACCAGGTATCCCCTTCTTGCTTTCGGAATCCTGGAGGGCTTCTCACGTAGATCTCTTCATCTAGGTCTGCATGTAGATAAGCTGTGTCCACATCAAATTGAAAAACTTCTAAACCAAGAATAGTTGCAGTGGTTAAGGCAATTTTTACACTTTCAGTTCTGACTGTTGGTGAGTAAGTGTTTGTGTAGTCCTCAGGATAACGTTGAGCGAAACCCTGAGCTACAAGTCTGGCTTTGTATAAAGACTCACCATTCGGTTTCTTCTTGATTCTGTAGACCCATCGGGTGCCAATGACTTTCTTGTTTGCTGGAGGTTTTGCAGGTGTGAATACATTAAGTTTCTTCAAACTGTCCATTTCATCCTGCATTGCATCATACCACTTGTCTTGTTCTGAATCAGGAAGCTGTTTGATTTGTGTGAATGTCTCTGGAGGAAGAGTAACGTTGCAAATCAAAGGTACTGGTGTTTTTGTCAGTTGCCATGAATAACGTTGTGGAGGGATTCCTTTTGTGACCCTCTTGGAGCGTCTAGGAACAACAGACCAGTCTTCTTCTTCTTCTTCTTCATCATCATCCTCGTCCTCACGTTCGTCGCTAGCATCAGCATCCGCGGCTTGCGAAGACGGAACATCAGGTTGTGAAGAACTGGTAGAAGGAATATCTGCCTGCGAATTGTCATCAGGCTGCGTGGCATCTGGAACACCATCTCTAGGAAAATAAACTTCAGGATCATTGGAATGAATCCTGGACCAGCCAATGTCTTCCTCAAAATTAGCAGATTGTGAAATGACAATCACATGTTTAGTATCAATGAATTTGTACCATTTTGAATTATCATCAATACCCATAAATCTTAGTCTCTTTGCTACTGTACCTCCCTTTCTTCTTTGACTTAAGGGAGTGTTCACCATAGCATATGAACCAAAAATATGGAGGTTCTTGAGATCAGGCTTGTAGCCATACAGCATGTAGAAAGGAGTTTGATTGATTACACTGCTCCAAGTACGGTTGACAATGTAATTTGCATACTTGATTGCTTCACCCCAGTATGCGTTACTGAGATTGGCATCTTCTAGAAGACAACGCATCATGGTTTGTAGAACCCCTTGTCTTCTTTCTACGACTCCGTTATGAGCCGGTGTATATGGAGCAGATGTCTGATGAAGAATTCCATTCTTACGCATCCAGTCCTGGAAACGCTGAGACATGAATTCTGCACCACGGTCACTCTGGATTCTGGCGATGCGAACTTGGTATTGTGTAGAAACAAAAGCTGCAAAGTCTTTAAAGATCTGAAAGGTCTCAGATTTCTCTCTCATAGGATATACAAATCCATATCTAGAATGATTATCTACAATTGTTAAAAAATACTTTCTGCCACCAAGTGTTGGTGGGAAAGGACCCACTATGTCAGTGTGTACCAAATCAAAAATGTGTGTTGACTGGCGTGTAGCGTGTTTTGGAATTGGAGCCGCCTTGGATTTAGCCTTTTTGCAAACCGCACAATCCAAAAACACCTTACACCCCTTTAGATCCAAACCTTTTGCGAACTCCGGCATCTTTCTAAGAACACGGAAACTGGCATGCCCCAATCTTCTGTGCCACTTGTGAATACACCTGGAATGCAAAGGTTTACCAGTTAGTGAATTCTCAACATTAACAGTTTCATGAGGATCCTCAGGCTTGCTTTGAGCAACCTGTTTCTGTTTTCTCTGTTTGTTGGCTTTAGGAGCCTTCGGCACAGTAACGTTTTCTCTCTCTGGGACAACTCTCTCTGGGTTCACGTTGTGCCTTTTTGGAGTTTGCATACTTGCCTGTGCTTGCCCTTTAGGCTTTGGCTTTAAGTAATAAACACCACCAATCAGCATGGTTTCAGCAACAATATCTCCATCTTTAACTAAGTAACTTGCTTTTTCGAGGTGGTGAACCTGGAACTTTAAATCTCTAGACAAGTGACTTTGACTAAGCAAATTACTGGTTGCTGAAGGTATGTAATAAACATCAGGGATGTGTGTATCGAGTTCTTCAATGTAAACAGTTCCTTTTCCCATAACCTTGCAAGTGTGGTTGGTGAAGGAATACAGTTCTCGATACTCGGGCTCTGGTTCGCCCATCTCTGTGAAAAGTTCCCTTCTGTGGGTAACGTGCACAGCTGCTCCACTGTCTAAAGTCCACAAAAGACGTCTGTCGAACTTTGGATCAGGTTGTGGAACGTTGGTTATGGCCAGTGTCACAAGTGGAGCTTGTGAATCACGCCTTGGACCACGACGGCCTTGTCTTCCGCCTCTACCTCTGCCTCTGGAATCTGTTCCTCTGGGCTGGTACGTGGCGGGAGCTGGAACTCGTTGGGGACAATCCCGGGTGTCATGTCCCACACGGTTGCAGGTGTAGCATTTTGGGATCCTTGGAGCGTAGCCTCTTCCTCGGAAGGGACGTCTGGCTGGAGCCTTTAACGCTGGAGGCCGTTGCAGTTGTGGTGTAGCTAACCTGATAGCTTCGTCTTCCACTAAAAGTCTGCAAACGTGGTTAACTGTGCGTTGAGCAATAGGCACGTAGTTAATCTTTGCAACAGCATCTTTCCATTCATAATTCAGTGAGTTAATGATGATGCTAATCATTTGGATATCATCGATTACATGGCCATTTTGTCTCAATTCACTTCTCATTCTTTTCAGTTTGGTCAAATGTCCGCCAATTCGTTCACCAGGTTTCAACTTCGAACCATGGAACTCAGACATGAGCAAACATGAGGATTCAATTGAAACGGGCCTGTAGCAATCTTCCAAAATAGCCCATATTTCTTTGGCAGTTGCATCAGGTGGAAAGATACCTTGGATCTCATTTTCCATTGACATGAGTAAAGTCGTGATTGCTCTGTTTTCGAGGTCTCTTATCGCAGGTGTCCAGGGTTGACGGGGAGGATTAAAAACCATGGAATATGTGCCTTCTCTTCGAAGCAAGAGCGCAATTTCACTGACCCAGGCTTTATAATTCTCTCCTGACTCCTTTAATTTGGACTCACCAGTCAAGGGGGTGACTGTGAATACCTGCTGAGGAACAATTTGTTGCTCTGGTTGCAAATCTGGTTGTTGAACCAGGGGATGCTGGGGTTGCATCATTGGCCTTTGCGTGGCAACATCAAATTGGCTTCCTCGAATTCACCTTTGGCTTTGCCCTTTTCCATCTAGGGAGGATTCAGCACCGCCAGGGGGTGTTGAAGACTTATCCTTTGAGGGCAAAGCTTGGGCTTCTGTAAAACTCATAGACAGATCTCTAAAAATCTGGTCCAACTGCTTCATCTTTTGCTGTAATAATTTTTCTCCGCCAGCAGATGGCAGTGCAGCTTCACTTTTTGGCTGCCTCACCTTTCTATACGTATGCGGAAGTTCAGTTGACTCAAAGGGACCACGTGACCTCGGTGACGTGTACATGTCTCTTTGTTCTGATTGACCAATGAACTCTGTGGGGTGTGTCTTAGGCTGTTGTTTTGAAGACAAGATGGCGTCCTCAGACATTTTGGGAATGGGGGAGCTTCTCCTACTTCTCCTTATCTCTTCAAAACACACTCTCGCCTCCCTAGCATATCTTTCGAAACGTTCTATTTGATCAAGATAGCTTTGCATTTCTTGCTCATCATCTGGGGGGATTTCATAAAATCTGCTTTCTGCGTGGGAGGATTTTTTTTGTGCCGGCAGTTGCCATTCATCAATTGTTTGATAATCTGTGAGGGTCTGGGAATGGAGTGGCTCTGGCAGAGTGGGAAGTTTTGGCTTGGCCCCCAAAAATTCATAATCTCCTGGAGATATTTTAGAAGGAGGAACCACTGACCTCGTTTCGTGGATGTCGCGTCCTGTAGCTCCTTCCCCCACATTTGGCTCGGCACTTTGTTGCTCCTGAAGCACGTTTTGATCTTGCTTCTCTGTGTCCGAGGGGGCCTCCTTGTCAGAGGAAGCTGATTCATCTGTGCTCGCCCCATCTTTCCTTTTCTTTTTTTTCTTTTTCTCCGATATTGCTAATTAGGCTTAGTCGGTTATCTTTAGATAGCATGAAGGGAAAATACAGCCATAAATTGTAGCCATCTCAGCTACAACCATCCTCTGCTACCAAGTTGTCAGGGGAAAAAAAATGCCCTGGGGAAAATCTGAGATCAATGGACCGTGGCTGATTCCCTTCCGCATATCTTTTGAGATATTGAGAAAAATAAAAGTCTTTAAAAGTATTCTAATTAATAAACAAACTTTAATAATAAAATAATAAAAGTAAATGAAACAGAAATAACTAATGGTTACATTTTGATAATGAAAGCTACGTCTGCCAAGCTGGCAGCCGAACAAAGAAGAAAGGAATTTTGGAATGTGTAACGCGTGCGCAATAAATCACTTTCAGATAACATTTTGTTTTATGACCTGCGCAATAAAGCTTTCTTAGTTTAACTCTTGAGTGTCAGTTTAGGCAGTTCAGGCCTAGCAAACCTTTTAACATCGTGACAAGCTGGCAGTCTATGCCCCTTTTACAAAGTGAAGTTTTCATTAAAATAACCCTAATAGCTGGCTTAAGGATAGAGGTGAAATTTGCAGAAATGTGTTTCAGTCCTATAAGTTTGATAGACTGTTGGGTTCTTGATTAACATTTTGGTACATTTCTAAATCAGTATCATGTGTTTGTGCAAATGTGCAAATTAGTTGTAATAACTAATACTATTTTAATAATTTATTTTAGATTAACATGGATTGAAGTTTTTTGCTTGTTCTGCAAAAGTGATGCTTAATTTTCCTGATGGACAGGATTATTATATGTCATAGCAGTAGTAACTATGAGCTGAATTTTTAGATGTGCTTATTTAAACATATGCAGAACTATGTACTTTCCTATCTAAATACAAATTTATCCCTTTCTAAATCAGAGTTCATTAACAATTCTCTAATTTGCCTCTGGTGCATCAATATATTTTCTTGAATAGAAAATCTTAATTAAGCTGTACAACACTCAAATTTGCTCATCATGACAAGCATATTAATAAGCTCAAGTATCACTTTTGTATATCAGTGCCTCATGGTATAGTGAGAATTATGGATGATTGCTTGTCAAGTTTAAGAGAGAACTCTGAGTATAAATCATAGACAGAGTCCTATATAATTGAAAGGCGATTTCGTAGCATAGTATTAAAAAGAACTAAAACCTTAATGTGGTACGCATATCAATTTCTTCTCTAAGGACTATAATATTAGGGGAACTTGGTTTCCTATAGTTATCATTGCTAAACCACAACTACTTCCTTTTTTTGTCTGTCTGCGGCATGTATATTTTTCTTTCGCTTCTGTAGCTTTTCTCATTTCTGACAGTTTCACGTCTGCTAATAAAGTTAAAGCTTATTTTTTTATTAATAACCTAAAATATATTTTAAAACTGAGGTAGAGTTGGTAATAATGAAAAATAGCTGACAGTTATTGTCAAAATGAAAAACTGCAATGTATGTGCTGAATTCAGAATCTAAAAGTTGGATTTACCAATGCAGGTTACTTAGTGTCTTCTGTTAGCCCTCCTTGCAGCTGTAAAAAATTTTTTGTGAAAGGCCTAAGGACAATAGGTACAGTTTCTTTCCTGTTCCCCTACAGCATCAGTCCTGTGGGACTGGTTGAGCTGAGAGTGACCAACCCAAAGTCCCCAGTGAGCTGCCATGTCTATGGGTGAACTTGAAAGCTGGGTATCCATCTGGCTCCAAAAATATTATTAATATTTTCCTTCCCATTCTCTCTCTCTTTTGAATGCTATGGGCTTAAGTATCTCATTACCATTACATTCAACTTTTTATTTCTCAAGTGACACTTGATAAAATAAAATGGGCAGAAGCATGTTCTTCTACTGTACTTAATCATTTTATTTCAACAAACATTAATTTCTAAAAACTGATTTCCTAATGCTTTGTTCTAATGCTTTGTAAATATTTGGCTATTTTAAAATTTCTCCAATCATTTTCCTGTCTATGGTAGACATCAAAGTATGAAAAACATGTAGTCAGGTTACTATTTCTATTACATTCACATATGTATCTGTATTTTATAGCATTACTTATTTGCATTGAAAAATACATAGATGCACATTATAGCTTAGAATTCCCAGAGGGAAAAACAATTTTTGAATTGGCTTCATGATCTTTATTCTCTGTGTACATGTGGTGTGTGTGTAAAACAGCTGTACCCATAGAATGAATAGGCATTAAATAGCCTGGATTCAACCTCTGACCTATTTTTTTTAAAGGCTAAAGAATAGATAATATGAGAAAGGATATCATCTGCAGATGGTTAAATGCTTGATGTGCTTTTATGTTTCACTGTCATTCAGCAATGAATGCAGTGATTGTGATCTCCTTTTTTGTGGGTTGTGACACAATCTCTTACATTCAGTTTTTTGATTGAATGATGCTTGACTGATTAAAAAAGGTATTTAACAATGCCACTACCTTGGTAATATAGCTATATAAGTTAAAGGTCATGAACAAATAAAATAGGAGATCTTTGTTGCCTTGAATATAATAATGATAGGTTTAGATTACTTTTCTAAGAAAATAAGAGAACAGCAGGATTTATTGCGTGGATAAAATAGATGACTATTAAATAATTACTGTTATTTTTAGTTTACCTTAATGTTAGTGATATTTTATTTTCACAATCTGAAATAAGTAAAATAATTAAATGCTGAAATAATGTATGACGTCACATTTAAAATATGTATTTTGACACCTGTTATGTAAGCTAAGATAGCAATCAAATGTAACTTTCTAAGAATTAATATTTTCTTTGTACTAAAACATCTGCTTAAATAATACCCATTTTAATTGTTTTAAGAAATTGTAAGCAGTATTTGTTAGTCTGCAGCTTTCAGGTGAGTTGCTGTTTGATGCTTGGCTTATTTCTATAGCTTTATGTCAATAGGAATTCAGTATTTCTTGTTTCATTGCTTAATTGAAGATTAAAATGTACTATGTGAAATTACATTAGGAAAATTTAAAACATTGTAATATTGCTTGCTGAAGCAACTATCATGTACCTGCACATACAGAGGAAGTCAGCAGGAAATTAAAAACAATCTCTGAAGAGAAATATAAGGCATTAATGTATAACTTACAGAGTTTGATGAAAGATGGGGGCTTTGTTTATTTATATCTCACCTTTATTATTTTGCAAATAACTCAAGGCAGCAAATGTGTCCAACACCCCTTCCTCCTCCTCCTTTCATCACAATAACAACCCTATGAGTTGGGTTGTGCTAAGAGAGTAGCTGGCTCAAATTCACCCAGCAGGTTTTCATGACTAAGGTGGGACTTGAACTCATGATCTCCAGCTTTCTAGTCTGGTGCCTTAATCACTGGATCAAACTAGTTCTCTATATAAATATTCTAAATAACTGGCTCTTATATACATATTTATATCATATTTATGTATTATATTCATATTATATTTATATGTATACATCTATATCATATAAATGTTCTAAATAAAATAGAAATGAGTGATATTTTTGTTTATTAAAAATGAAACTCTGAATCATAACTATTAGAATAACAGTATCTGTAAAACTGTTACATTTTCCTAAATTTAAGACAAAAAAGGACCAGTTATAACAATGTGGTGCATCCAATTATTGAGTGTGGCACTGGGGACAATATTTTTCTTAGTACATGATGTAACTACCAAGATGAATTATTTATTTATGTGCTTACCCAATTCAAAACAACTCTGGGTGGCATATAGCAAAGATGAAACAAATATATACATGTGTTAATAAGCAGGCAAGTTCCATAGCCATTATTAACCCTGCCAAAGTCTAATCAAAGTTGCAATTGGCATCCAGAATTGTTGTCTACAATACATCACTAAGTTGTACTTTAAAAAAAGGTCTTTGTATAACATGATAAATTACCCTGATTTAAAACAGAGGTTTAAACAGTTTTGTTTTACTAACTACGGTTTCTATTATTTTTGTCCCATGACTGATGTGATGGAAATAATTTTAAAAAAATTATTCCTTTAGGAATTCCATCTAAAGTCCTGAGAAGCCTTATATAACCCTGCAAACAGGCTTGTTCCTTGTACTATAGAATTAATTACCTGGACCACTTGAAAGGAGGTATATCTTTCAAAGCCCTAGAAGATGGTATATTCAATTAACGTTTGTTCCATTAGTCATCTTCTTCCAGTGACAATCCTGGTTGCCATCATTAACCAAATCTCATGTTGTTATGTGGCAGGAACAACCAAAGACATTGGGAAACCTGGCAGGAAGTTACAAGTCACTGGTACATAAATTAGTAACTGAGGGAGCAAAGGGATGCATAGAGATGCAGGAGGGTGTATGTGAGAAATGTGGGTTGGGACACATAAAGGGTACAGTGGGAGTTAAGAGTGCACAAGAATGGAAGGTGCACAGGTTAGAGTGGGTGTGCAAGAGTGTTTTGGGGTGTGCAAGAGATTCAACATGGGTCAGGAAGATGTAGGGGTGGAATTGGACAACTTGTTGCAGCCAATTTTGCATGGTCATATCATTACACCAACTTAACCATGGGAGAACTGGCCGCGGATAACTCGCTACGGGCCAACTCACTGCAGGAGAATTCTACAAAGGATAACTCAACATGGTAAATACTATCCACTATTTATTTGACATTATTTCGATTGACAAAAGTGTAAATAAGGAAGAAGAAACAGTGGTGGATAATATTTATTTGCATTGAGTTATCTGACATGGATTGTGCAAGAGATGCAAGTTGATTGGGGAAAGTGCAAGGAAAGATTAGAAAGGATATATGAGGGTATGGTGCAGGTTGAGAAGGTTACAAGGAAGGTGAGAGTTGGGAAGTGGCCAGCGTGGTATGATCACAGAGAGGCTGGGGGAAAGTGCAAGGATGAGACTTGCCTCAGCATCTTCTCTGCTGTCTTCCCCACTGATTTTTCTGTGGAAGCTAGGAGGAACAGTTGCTGATAGTGATCACTTGATTGTGGGGCATAAGTATGAACAGGTAGTGCCCAGGTTGCAATCATGTAATTCCTGTAGGGGTGGTGAGATGACATGAATTCCAAGGACTACTTGTCATAATTCGTTCACGGTCGCTGAATGAATGGTTGTAAGTCAAGGGTACAACCATTTTTTTCTTTGTTGTAGTGAGATTTATCTCATGATAATGTAAGTACTATTTGTGGATTTGCAGTCATATAATATCCCTACCCATTTAATTGATTTTACATGCCTATATGCTTTAAGTGTAGGTTTTGTGTTCACCAGTCTAAAAATGGATACTTTTGGGCCATAAGAAAAAAGTAATATGGAAGAGAATTTTGGAATACACTTTTGAAATCATTGATATAGTTGAAAAGGTCACCATTGGAATTCTTTTCCTTTTCTGACAATTGTACAAGTAGATTGCATGCAGTGAAGCCACATTTTTGAAACTCATTGAACATTGCTAATGTAGCAATTTCTATATTAGATAAGCTGTGTGTCTTCTAATTGAGTAAAGCTTGCTGTTTTTTAAACTAAGTGGTGCTCCGATTTGGTTTATCAGTAGTAATAACAAACATGTGAATGGTTTTTATAGGAATTTTAATGTTTGGAGACCTTCCCTATAGGCATATTTTACAGGTCCTGTAAATCAACTACGTTAAATTACAAAAAGTAACTGATACAAATATTTGCTTTATCCCCCTATGGCAACAATTAATTCCTGAAACTATTTTTGGATAATTTTCTACTTTAAAAGTATAACCTCCAGTTCAGTACTATAATTTACATTAATCAGATCTGTGTAAGTTAACATAGTGTGCTATGGTTTTTGGGGTAGTTTGTAAATCACACTTGGTTTGTAGTGGACCTGAGCAATATTATTTTCTTTCTGATGTGCGGAGGCTCTGCCCGCTCCTCCTCCCTCCTTTGTTAGATAAAGCCTACTTGGATGGGTGACCTTCAGAGAGCACCAGGCTATATTCTAAATTGGGAAGTTGAAATGCTTGCTACTGCCTGCTGGAAGAAGGCAATACAAAACATTGCCCAGAAATCTATAGGTAGTTCTTGCTTAACATTTCTTTGCTCAACAACTATTCAAAGTTACAGTGACACTAAACAAAGAGTCTTACAACTTATCATTGAAGTTCTGGCCATTGAAGCGCCCTGTGAACAAAATTTGAGCCCACTTGGGCACACCTGCATTTATGGCCCCCTGCCTATTGCCAGTTGCTCTGCTACCTGTCTTGTCACTGTACTGCTATGCTTATTACGTAACTCATCAGACCTGTATCAGCTGAAGGGGCTTCTCTTGCATCTTTCTCAAGGCCTCCATTTGCACACCAGCCAGGACCTTCATTCATGCACCAGCCACCAGTCGGCAGCATGGGCGATTAGGGCAGCCACGGCCACTTCCTTCTTTAACAGGACTGCTCTCCTGTGGCTCCAGCAATTGAGGGATAAGCTCCCAGCTTCAGATTTGAGGTCTCACCAGGACCTCAATAAGTTGGAAGCGGCCCTTCAGTTCTCAGCGGATGCTTCCATTAACGTGGCCAGGTTTGCGGCTAAAGCAGTCAGGTCTTCCGTAGTGGACAGGCGTCTTCTGTGGCTCCGGCCTTGGCAGGCCGATACCAAGAATAAGTGGCATCTCGCCTCTGAACCTTTCATGGGGGATAAACTGTTTGCGGGCCCCCTTGAGCCTAGGCTTGTCGAATCTAAGGATAAGAGAAAAATTATCTCCTCTGCCTTCCGCAGGACTGGAAATTGGGCCTTTCCCTATCGCTGCAGGTCGTCCTTTCGGATCCCGGATGGAGGATACGGTTTCTCCTGTCCGGCCAGATAGTACTCAGGATGTTAGGGTCCCCAACAGCAGCAGGACAGGACAGGTAGAGGATACCAGTATTTCTCCCCTTTCAGGAAACTCTTCCGAAGTTCAGGAACTACCTGTCTCTTCCACAGACCTAAGTGACTGCGACAGGAACATTCCCATCGGCGGTCGATTGGCCTTCTTTGCCAACCGATGGGAGGAAGTCACGATGGATGTCTGGGTCAGGGAGATGTTGAAAACGAGTCTCTCCCTAGAATTTCTCTCCTACCCCCCCCCCCTCGAAGCGTTTCTTCCTCTGTCCTGTATCCCGGGACCGGGAAAAGAGAAGCCTGGTAAATCAGGCGATTCGGCATCTCTTAGACATCCAGGCCATTCGGCCGGTGCCGGAGGAACAACAGGGACACGGGTATTACTCCCTTTTGTTCATCGTCCCAAGGCTTCGGGAGGCTGGAGGGCGACCTCAAGGACTTGAACCGCCATATTGTCTACCGGCAGTTCAAGATGCATTCATTGATGACCATCTTGGAGGGCGTCCACAGGGATGACTTCCTGACCTCAATAGATCTGATGGAGGCCTATCTCCATGTCCCGATCCATCTAGAACACCAGCGGTTCCTACGCTTTTGCTATTGGGGGCACCACTACCAATATCAGGCTTTCCCGTTGGGACTCTCGTCTGCGTCCAGGGTGTTCACCAAGGTGCTGGCAGCCTTGGCAGCCACGTACAGACCCGTCCCATACGGATTATGTACTACCTGGATGGCATTCTCTTGTTCTCCCGGTCCCAGGCCCAGGCCCACAGGGATCTGCGGGAGACCGTAGAATTTCCACGGCTTCTCAATCAACTTGTCCAAGAGCCACCTAGTCCCAACCAAACACCTAGTTCACCTGGGTGCCCTCATAGATACCTGGACGCCCTCATAGTTCAGGTCTTCCTGTCAGGAGACTGTCAGCGGAGCCTCTGGGAGCTAGCCTTGGCAGTGCAGAGACAGCACAGGGTTCCACTTCTCCAACTGTCCCAACTGCTAGGCAAGATGGTCTAATGCTTTGCAATAGTGCCCTGGTCCAGACTTCACAGCAGGCCTCCCCAATGGCTGCTCCTGCTGTTCCAGAAGGACAACAGCAACTCCTCGTCGAGTCAGATCCTTCTAGCCACCAAGGTCTGCAATTCCCTGACCTGGTGGTCATCTCAGGCCATAATGAAGGATTGCTTGTTCCGAGAACCATTCCAGGTGACCATCACCACCGACAACAGCTTGCTTCAATGGGGGGCCCATTTCGATACATAGGTGGCACAGGGTCAGTGGACACACATGGAAAAACATCAAACGATCAATTTTCTGGAATTAAAAGCAATTTGCCTGGGGATCCTGCATTTCCAGCAGTCGGTGGGGGGACAACACGTGTTAATCCTGATGGACAGCATGACAGCGAAGGCCCAGGTCAACTGGCAGCGTGGAACCCGGTCGAAGCGGCTTATGAAGGAGGCCCAACATCTGCTGTCCTGGGCGGAGACTCACCTTCTCTCCGTGCGAGCAGAGCACATCGTGGGGACAGACAACATCATGGCGGATTGGCTGAGCAGATCACAGGTAGATCAGGCCAAGTGGGAACTCCATGCAACCCACTTCAGAGAGCTGACCAGATGGTTCAGAGTCCCCGTGGTCGACCTCTTCACCAGCAGTCGCAACAAGAATGTCCCTCGGTTTTACACAAGGTATGCAACTCCAGGTGCGGTAGGGAGGGATGCCCTGAGATGTCCCTGGCCGCAGGACCTTCTTTATGCCTTCCCTCTGTTTCCCCTGATCCAGCGGGTCATCAGGAAACTGTTGGATGAGAGGGTGGAGTTAATCCTCCTAGCGCCTCACTGGCCGCGTCACCCATGGTTCGTGGATCTTCTGTCTCTGTTGGTCGCTCCCCCATGGAGGATCCCCCCTCTCCAACACATCTCTCTTCCAAGGGGCCATGTCACATCTGGACCCACAGTGGCTCAAGTTGACCACATGGAGGTTGAGTGGCGCTCAATGACGACTGAGGGCTTGCCACCAGATGTCATTTGGACGATTCAGGCAGCCAGGAGACTGGCTACCATTCGTATCTATGACTACACTTGAAAGGCCTTCTGTGCTTGCTGCCGGCCCAAGAAGGAACTCCCCTCCAAGCTCGGACGTGCCACATTCTCCAATTTCTGCAGGACGGATTGGCAGCCGGGTTGGCGCCCAACACCCTCCACCACCAGATCACGGCCCTGTCCTCCGTCCTGTGTTCTGGCCTTGACAGACCTCTGACCTCCGAACCGCTCATTCGATAGTTCCTGAAAGGCGCTACTAACCTGCATCCACCCACCGCTACCCATCTTTGGACCTGCCTCTCGTTCTTCAGGCACTCACCCAGGTTCAAGCCACTGAGAGACACTTCCCTACTCTTCATGTCGCAGAAAGTCTTATTTTTGGTGGCAATCACTTCGGCCCACCGGATCTCAGAGTTAGCGGCTCTTTCCATGCGACAGGATCTGTGCACCTTCCATGCGGACAGAGTGGTTCTCAGGATGGATCCAGCATTCGTACCTAAGGTGAATTCCATCTTTCATCGCTCTCAGGACTTGGTGCTTCCCAACTTCTGCCCTGACCCGGTTCATTGCCTAGAATGCAACTGGCACACCCTTGATGTTCGAAGCGCTCTAAATATCTATTTACACAGGACGGTGACCACCGTCTCACTGAAGCACTGTTTGTTTCTTTTCAACCGGATTCTATGGGCCTCAAGGTGTCCTCTTCCTCATTAGGGAGGTGGATCAGGGCATGCATTGCAAAGGCATATTCCTCTCAGGATAGGCCAACTCCTGATAACATCACTGCACATTCTACGCGTAGTGCGGCTACCACAGCTGCCTGGGACACTAGGGCGCCTTTGCATGAGGTGTGCAGGGCGGCTGCGTGGTCATCTCCATCCACATTTATTCGACATTACCGGATTGACAGGTACGCATTTGGGAGCCGTGTTTTACAGCAGGTCAGGGTTAGTCAGAGGGATTCATCCTGGACTGTTTCCCACCTGTAACGTTGGACAAGTTTTGGTATGTCCCACACGAGGAGGCTGTCTCTACTGAGTCAGGAAAATGTAGTGTTAGCTTACCAGATATGCTCATTTTCTGAAGAAGTGGAGACAGCATCCTGCCCCATCCTTAGGGTCTGGGCCGCTATGGAGGGAGAGATCGTTTCTTTTCATGCACATCTGTCTGCATATTTGTTCCGTCATAAAAGCTGGGGATCTCAGCAGGAAGGGCGGGACTTAAACTTTACAGACTCAGTTCTATTGGATGGTGCAAGAATAACCCCACACAAGGAGACTGTCTCCACTTCTTCAGAAAATGAGTGTATCAGGTAAGCCAACGCTACAATCTCAATAGTATACCCTTTTAAAAAGATGTATAACAAAGGCTTCTTTTTCTTTCATACATTTTTTTTGCTATCTGTTCTCTAATCTATAATCAAATGATGGACCATTATCTGTTGTATATAGATGATAGTATTCATATGGAAGCAGTTGAAATGAGCATTGATTAATTCCTGGAAATATGCAGTATTAGGTTTAACATTTGGACTCCTTCCAGACTGTCCAAATGTTCCTCTTGGTGGTTTTACAAAGCATTGATTCCAAAGACTCTTTCTTCCTTTCTTAAAAATCTCTTTTTTACAGACATAAGGAATATATAAGCAAAAAAAAAAAAAAAAAAAAAGCCCACTATGTTCTATCCCTTGGGTATTGGCTTATCTAACATTTCAAAACTTGTTTTGGAAAGTTGCCAATTGGTGGCCATTCACAGCATCTTCTAAAATCAGAAGTTATTTTGTATGGCCTTCATTGAACTTCTAAATCAATGGAAGTTTCTAAAGAGAGTTGAATGAAGAACACCCATCGCCATTGTTTATGACATCATATTGAATCCAGCTCATATCACCCTCCCTAAACGGTTCCCTTTAAACCCCTTTTGAAACTATCATGAAGATACATTTTATTAAACAGAACATGTTGATGTAATTCATATCATAGCTCTATCCAATTGAATGAAGGAATGGAACATTCATCATTGACTATTAGAAATCAATTAAAATGGAGTTTGACAGCTGACTGGACACATTCCGCACCACCCAATAATTTTGTTCAACCCCTAAAGTCCTTTTTCAGTTACTGTTGAAATTTGATTGTTGCACATAATTTCTGTACACTTGTCAGATAAAATGCAGTCATCAAATGCCTTACATTTATTTTTGTTAATAGCTCAATAAGAATGATTGTTTGAAATTGCAGGAGCTACAACACTAAAGTATTTTACAGCACTGATAACAGTAACAATTATTTTAAATGGAAGATCTTATATGAGCAGGTGGTCAACTGAACAAATATCAAATCTTAAAGCATGGTGTTTAACACGCTAATGAAAATGACAATGAAATGGGGGGGGGAAACACTCCGGAGGGGAGGTCTTCCTAAATAAAGGACCTAGTTATTTTGAAGCGTAGAACATAGGATATGTGGAAATATGTGAATGGATAGTGCAGGACAGACAGATTTCCTGAGGCTTTTTCTTACCCAGCCCTTCATTAACAAATAATGATGAACAATTTTGCTGCATTAAAAATCCTGTCCTGTCCTCAATTGTAGGATAGATGTCACATAAATATCTACAATAAATACCTAAATGACTCTTGTACTTGGTTACACTGTATCAAAAGAAAACAAATTGGAGAACCAGAAATTTTACCTTTCTTGTTCTAAGTTACAGGAGGGTATTACTATTACTTTAAAAACTTTCAATGTACCAGTAAACTTCTGTTACTAAAAAATAGGCTTTGGAGAAGAAAAGGCTACCTCAATAGTTCAGCTAAATGGGTTTACATAATAAGGATAGTAAAGGTTACGCGTGTGTGTGGGTGTATATATAATATTTATATTAATGAAATATAGTAGTAAATAATGGGGCCCTGATGCCTGCTCTGGCTGAGGTCTTACGTTGGTGCTTGAAATGGTTTTGGGACAGGTAATTTCTCTGCAGGCTCTCTCTTCATAGATCCCGACAGAGAATGAAGTGGTGGAAGACATACCTAGAATACCACTGAAGGAAGATAAACAATACCTCTGGCCAGATATACTGTATGTAAAAACGTTTCTCTGGATTTATTGTATGGCAATAAAAGTGACAAAAGGTGTGTGTTGTTGTGTCAGTTGGGAGCTCTTTTTAGAGTTACCTAATCCCTCCATAGTAGGGAAGGATGGGGGCAATATTTAATGGTCAGTATGAGAACTGCTGTTGACACTTGGAATAAAACTGAAGAACTTTATTTTCCAAGCTGGATTTCAACTATTTTGTGTTGTTATCGGGGGAGGAGATAGTATCTCTGGTGCTGTTGGTTTGTCTTCCTGTGTGTTTCTACCATCTCCTTCCTGCCTAGTAAAGCCTTTGGGAAAGAAGTGTAGTCATTCTGTGGTCTGTGCTTCTTGCAGAGAATGAATGGTCTTGCTTGTTGTTGAAAAAATGATAGGTTCGCAGCTATAGAAGTTCTGTCAAAGTGGATTATCTGGATTCTTTCAGTTTGAATCCAGGCTATGAAATTGTACCAAGACAGGTCTTGGTGGCACTCATTGATGGCTTTGGTAGAACCTAGTAGTGTGTCAGTCCTGCTATTCCTTGATCCCTCAGAGGCCTTCAATACCATTGACTCTGAAATCCTTCTGTTCCAACTCAAGGAATTGGGCAGCTGTTCTCTTTCTCCAAGGCCAGTTGCAGTAAGTGTTGGTGACTGAAGTATGGGTGGGTGGATAAACACACCAACTGTAGATCTCTGCTTTGTTGGGTGCCTCAAGACTTTTCCCACTTCTTTTAAGCATCTACTCCATATGAAGTGACTGATTGAGTTAACTTGCTGCTTGGCATGAGATACGATATCATGAGTACACATGATAGATAATGTGTATATTTCCATCCATCACTAAGCAAGTGAGGTTATCAAGGTTCCATCCCAGGGATTAAATGCCATGGAGATGTGGCTGGGCAAAAACCATCTCTGGCTCAATAGTATTAGGATTGAGGGTCTGTAGATTTTGTGTCCCTTGAATCCTGGAACTGGAGATGTTTATTCAATATTTTGGCAGTGTTATAATCCTCAGATCTAATGTGTAGTATAGTGATACACCTAGACTTACAGCTTCTGTTCGAAGAGCAGATGTATCTGTGGCCAGGAAAGTCTTTGCACAACTTTATCTTGTGTGCCAGTTGCACATGTTCTTGGAATGGAAGGCCCTGCTCTCTTGTGTCTTAGTAACTTTTTGAAGCTTCACTTAGTCCAAAATGCAGCAATGTGAGTAGTTATGAAGCTATCTCAGCATGCCCATGTAACACTGCTATTTTGGGAGCTGAGTTGGCTCTCTGTAGCCCACTAGATGCAATCCAAGGCACTAGTTATTGCCTCTAATGCCATAAGTGACACAAGGTCAGGTCTCTATCCCAAAGATGCTTTTTTTCAAGATGCAACTGGACTTTCTGGTTTTTCTTTGAAGATGTTTCACTTCTCATCCAAGAAGCTTTTTTAGCTCTGACCATCATCTTTGAATGTCTTCAAAGAAAAACCACAAAGTTTAGTTGCCTCTTGAAAAAGAGCACCTCTGGGACAACCACAATCTGGATGACTGAGAATCTTCATAGATGATCAGGTCCCTAGTTGTATTTGCCTATTATATAAGTTCTAATACAGGAGTTCCCAACCCCCAGTTTGTGGACCAGCACTGGGCTGCAGCATGCCAGAAAGCAGCCCGTGCAAGCAAGTGAAGCCACATCCATGGGATGCAGGCAGCACACAAAACCATGTCCCCTCTGGTCCATGGGAAAACCTCTCTACAGAACCTGTCCCTGGTGCCTAAAAGGTTGGGGGTTACTGCTGTAATAGCATGGTCTTTCTTGAAACACTGCCAACTGATGGGATCCAGTAGTTGTGGCTTTTCTGTTATGGGGCCTGTCCTCTGGAATAATCTCTCCCTCTTCTTCCTCCCCCAGCATATGGTTAGTTCCAGTCCTAGTGGCCTTCAGAAAGGCATTACAAACAAGTATACTCCTGGGGCATCAAGGATGAAATGATTGTAGAGCCTTTCCAGAGTTTCAGTGTTTGGGTTGGATGGCCATATCAGTAAATCAATGATGAAAATCAAAAGGTCAAGGAACAATGGCAGTGCAAGTAGTTGTATTGGTTTTGAAGTTCAGTTCCTATGATCCTTTGAACTAGGGCTGGTGGGACCTGAACTTCAGAATATCTGGAAATGAATAAAGAGAGCTCATTCAGTCTTTATCCAATTGTGAATAGAATCAGAAGGATTTACATTGAGCATGTTCATTGGTAAAAATAAAATCCAACCTTTTGTTCTTGAGCTTGTTCTTATGAGATTGCATGCTTGGTATATGAGTGTTTTCCTCAGGTATGTATTTTCACTTGGTACCTCCATTTATATTGTATATTAGCGCTCCCCTGCTTTGAATATGTTCCAGTAATTTGTTTTGTATATTAATTTTTTTTTTAAAAATGTAATGATGGGCTTGACATTAATTAGTAGTGATGGCAAATGTATCCTAACAGCTGTTTGATACAATTAAGTTATTTCTTCATTCAAACTTCTGTTAAAATCAAAAACAGTTTTATATATTTTTTTTCCCTTGGGATTGTGAGGTGCTCTTATTTTTCTCATTAGATCACAATTAAACAGCTTAATAAAAATATGGAGAACTGAAACCCTTCTCTTGGCTGAGAGCCAACTATCATAGACACATGATCTAGAGGTGTGTCTGTGTATGTGTATGTGTGTGTGTGTGTGTGTGTGTGTGTTTATATTTAAAGCTTTGGCTTGCTTCCTGGTTTTGAATTGAGACATTGTTTGCTTTATAGGACCTTGCAGATCATGTGCTTTAGTGATTTTGCCATTGACATTCCTATCATAATTAATGGCTTCATTGGTACTCCTAAAAAGATCTGGGAGTCAGTAGAGACTAAGCGTATTTCTTCCATTTCAGTCATAAAAATGCAGTTTTATCAAGTGCCATTTGTTCCAATGATCACATATTTGTTACGTTACTCACATTTACTTGTAAAGATACTATAGACTCTTTCGATTCTTCATCTGTTTTGTCACTCACACATTAGCTAGACAGCTGGTATACTGGGCATGTGGCAGACATTCAGGCAGAGTGGTTGGGGGATAGATCTACAGTTTTTAGAAATAATGTCTTCCTGTGGTAGAAACAGTGTGGTAGTGATGAATGTTGATAATTCTGCTTCCCTCTGCTGACCTAGCAGCAGCTTCTCTTATGTTTTGGAGAAATACCAACCTTCTGGATCATGTTTTAAAAGACTCTATCATAAGGTAGGGAAGAATGGACAAATATTGTCTCTTCTCCTGTTCTGGCAACAGGAAAAAGACCATATAATTTGCTTTACACCTATTCTTGACTTCTCTGTTGTTGTTGTTTTACATCAAAGGTTGAGAGTTGCTTATTTTATATTTAGATGAAAAACATTATTTTTAATATCTGTTTTGCTTATGAAGAACAATCTAATTCATTTAGTATAGAAGTGTGATATATAAGTAGCCTGCTGAATGAAATAGAAATCATGCATTTATGTTATTTATTTAAAATATTACAACCCTGTCCCAATTTTTGGCCCTGTTTTTCAACTGAAAAAAGAATGCCACAGTTGCTTACATAAAATTAAGACCACAGTTACTAGCCACAGTACAGCTCTAAAGAATGGAGAAATTTATTAATAATTTGTTCTATCCTTTATTCCATCTATTTCTTGGGGGAAAAGTATTTATAATTTCCCCACTCCCATTTGCCATTTCCCTCTTTTATCTTCATATTTTTGTGTTCGGCTGATGAAGGTTTTATTCTTTCA
This sequence comes from Natrix helvetica, assembly GCF_964273705.1. Lineage (NCBI taxonomy): Eukaryota > Metazoa > Chordata > Lepidosauria > Squamata > Natricidae > Natrix > Natrix helvetica. The sequence goes on from NC_138548.1 coordinate 183,072,791, forward strand.
CAATGATATATTAAGCGAATATAGCAGTCAGTATTCGTTAAGAATGATCAGTAATTATAATGGTTTGTTAAATAATAAAGTAGAAACAGCTTTTAGATCAAATAATATATGCATCTGAATTCATGTTCCTTCAAGTGTGTTTCCATTAGACCTCGGGTGGGCAATTAATTTTCCCAGGGGACCACATGAAAAACAGGGACTATTGTCTCTGTCCGGCCACCATCCCTGCCATGGGCCAGACAGGGACAGTAAAAGGGCCAGAGGTGGTCTGTGGGCTGTGAAATGCCCAGAGATCTGCATTAGACAAAGTGGGCCCAGCATTTTAAAGAAGCAGTTTTGTTGTCCGAAAGCATGTATGAGGGGGAATGTTATCTATATGCTCTTGTCTAAAAAAAAAAAGTTACAACACTTTCCTAACATCTGAAAGGAAACTTTTACGAATCCAAACAGATGAAGCAGAGCACCAACATGGTTCTGGGAAATCGGGTAGAGTAATTCAGTAATTGAGTTACAGGGCTAGGACATACACTACATTGCTAAAAATATTCGCTCACCCATCCACATAATCAGACTCAGTTGTGAGCGAATACTTTTGGCAATATAGTGTACGTTTTATTTGCTGTCTCACCTATTGCTCCGGGCACTTGAAGTTTAGGGGAGGCAACTTATATTATCTTTTCAGCCTTCATGGAGTTGTTCTTTCCCTATGAGAAAAAAAAGTGAGTTGTAAATTATTAGAATTTATTTATTATTTACTCTATTTAATTAAAAATGCGGGGGGGGGGAGTAGGAAATGAGTGAAAGAGTGAAGCACCACTGAGGAGAGGGGCAGTATTTATTAGCTATTTTAAAGACTTATTGTTTAGACATTAAATTATTTTATTTAAGTTAGTCCAAATAAAGTCATATGTTGGTGATTCATATTCATATTAATTTATGTTATTTCTTTATGCCAAAGTTAGATATTGTCAAATAGCCCCACTTTTTCACAAAAAAACCCCCAATCTGCTGTAAAATAAGTTGAAACTGACATAAGTAAATGGCATCCAAAATTCTTTGTTCCATGGAACGCAGAGCTTTTGATGTATAACTCGCCATTTTGATTTCCATTATTATTTATCAGAATATGGTACATAAATTATTATTGTTATTCCTTGTGTAATTTTTTGTAGCATATTTTTTTGAAGCAATAACTGCAATCAAGTGTTTTCTGTAGCTTTGAATAAGGCTTCTATACTTTTCAAATGGCAAATTGTCCTATTCATCTAGCTTTGATGGTTCTTTTTCTCAACTGCATTTTAGTGTTTTCGATCAATGTTCTATTGCAGGGGTGTCAAACTCTCATTGGCATGGCGACATATGGGGACTATTTTCCTCTTTGCTAAACTAGGCAGGGGTGGGGCCAGCACCTGACGCATCTGGCCTGTGATTTTGACACCCCTGTCCTATTGGATTCAGATCAGGAGTCATAGCAGGTCACTTCAGAACAATCCAATGTCTGCTTTTCTAACATTCTTGGATTTTCTTAGATGTATGTTTTGGACCATTCTTTTCCTGGAGGACCCATAACCTGGGACTAAGCAACTTTCTAACACAGGGTATTATGTTTTGCTCCAGAATGCATTTTCTTTGGGGAAAAAGTAGATGTTACAATACTTTTGGCCACCTCTGTATGCATGTTACCTTAAGCTGATGCTATCACTACTGTATTATATCAGTACTTATAGGGTATTTATGTGAAGCTCAAAGTATATTTATCAGAGTCTGGTGATTTCTTGTAATTTTACATTGTGATCATCAAGCTGAATGTGTTCCACTGATTTGTGTTTTATGGAGCAACTAGGCACTTTACAAACCCCAATTTGTATTTGCAATCAGCAAAATAAGGTGTATTTTATCTTTCCTGGGTTGCTAGAGAGCTGCTCTGTTTTATCTAGTGGGCCACTGGTTGTGAATTACTAGTGTAGATGTATTCCTTTATTTTAATGTTCACATATTTCATTTCCTATTCAATGCAATGACTCATGCCTGGCATAGAAAATTTAGATTTGCAAAGCTCTCCTATTCTTGTGTTTCTTTGCTTTGTTGTCATTGTGATAATGACCTTGACATTTAGTGCCAGCCTTAAGAAAGGTAAAATTATTAGTATTAATTTGGGTTTTTTTTTTGAATAGTTTCCATTGCAAGATGAGAAATAGAGATATCTAAATAAACAACTATAGTTCCTACTTAGTGTTTAATTTCAACTGACTACTTTTTAAATATATGATTAGGAAAACATTTGCATAATATGTCCCAAAGCTCTACTCTTTACATAAAGGATATGCTCATAAAATAATGTCGGAATGGTTTGATGTTATACACAAATATGGGAGGTATTGCTTATGCAAGGAGCATGTGTATTCATGTTGCTATTCAGTATTCATTTAAGAAGTGCTGAGATAAATTAAACACAGTTCCTGCCCTCAACCTTTCTCCTTTTAAAAAGTGTAATATGGTACCTATAGATAAAAGTTCAGCCTGATGTAATTTTTTGTCATAGCCAGACAGTGCTGCTATTTCCATAATTATGAGAAGTTACTGAGAAGAAAGGTCTACAAAATGCTTTAGGTGATCATCCCTTTTGACTCAGGATTGCAATAGGATGAAACACATTGAGTGTGATTTTTCCGAGTAATTGCTTATAAAAGTACTATATTTTGGGGGGAGGGGAGGGACTGACAACAAGTTTCAGCTTTTAAGCCATGGATTGTCTCTCCCTGATATAAACAAGCTGTTTACAGCAATTAATTTTGTTACATTCTAAATTCTACCTCTCCCCCAATCCCTCAACCTAAAATAAAAAAACAAACAAACTACTCAAGAGCTTTCTTAGGCAATCTCAATGTTCAGCTACAAATTGAAAGCAAACCCTAGAAGAGGCGCTATTGCTCCCTCTTAGTTTCCTGCTAGCTCAGGAATAAAAAGCACCTCAAGTAACAATGGGATATCATGATGTGCAAACTAGGAATCAGAAAGTCTTTTTGTTGTTGACATTTTCATAGAAGAACAAATCAGAACTCTTAGATTGTCATATCCAGCCAAATGGGAACATGGTTTATTATGATGCACAAATAGAACGTGCATATTTGACAACTTTGGATATTGATATGTTTTCTTTCTTGTGATGACAACTCTAAGTTAATGTTATTCTATATTTTATAAGTGTTGCTCTTAATTAAGATTAGCTATTTTCATTTTTTAAATAAAATCTGGTCAGCTGCAAACCTTTTTACTGTGATGCTTTTCTTTCAGTCATCTTCTAATTTGGAATTGCTTTTATTTTCTTATGGCTCAATGGTATATATAGTTCAGATTGTGGTACAGAACAAGATGTTGTTTTTTTGTCATGTTAAACTTTTCCTAAAAGTCATTTGAAAATGTTGTAAAAAAGACTGCAGTTAAAAAAAAGCAGTGTTTTTGAACTTACAGCAATATTGCAATTCAGAAATGTTTAGTGAGGCTTTGGAAGTATTTAAAAGAAATCCTTTTGAACACACAGATCCTTGAGAAACTTCTTTCTGGTAAGATGGTTGTGGAAGTGGGTGCTGAATGATGCTGTCTTCATGTTTGTTTGTTGGGATGTGTGTTTCGGGGTGTTGAGAGCTAGCGAAGCTTAGGACATTGGGGTGCCCAGCTTCTCCTCCTGAAGTGGTTAAAAAGGAAAATGGGAGGTTCCTGGTCTTGGGACATGGGGACAAACTTGGGACATGGGGCATGGGGGTGGGGAATAGATTTTAGGATGAGACTGCCATTGGAGCCCCCTATTTCAAGTGGTACCAATTAGCCTAGGGAATTTTTTTTCACAGATTTAAATAAATTAACAGCACAATTCATCTGATTAGGGAAAAATAACATGAATTAAATTAAAACTCATACAGGACAGTAGAGAAAAAGGAGGTTTTGGACTCCCGGATTGGGAGCTTTACTATCAAGCAGCAGCTCTCACCTGGATATGGGATGGGATTGGATTAACCTTAAAATAGGAGAATACTAACATTAGAAGGATATAATTTAGAATTGGGTTGGCACGCTTTTATTTGGGACAGAAAAGACAAAACCCACAGTTATTTTCAAAGACATCAAATTAGAAATGCCCTACTTCAAATTTGGTCAAAAATTAAAAGAAAACATTATAACAAAATCCCAATTTGGTTATCCACTATGGAAGCATTGATTTATCCGAATGTATTGGACATAAATTAAATAATAAGATACGAAGACATATTAGATAATCAGGAGAGGTTAAAAACAAGGCAAGAATTGAAAAATCAGGGAATAGGTATAGACTGGTGGCCATATCTACAAATAAAGGCGAGATATAAAAAAGACAGTGAAAGAGATGGATTCTATAAGGAGCCACAAAAGTTAGATAAAATTCTACAGGGAACCAAAGAAAAATTGATAAAAATATATATCATTTATTAAGATTCCAAATGGAAGAAGAAATTGTGAAAGAAACTATGATAACATGGGCGACAAATTTTGGGTATATTGTAGAATTGGCAGAATGGGAAAAAATTTGGGAAACAAATTATAAATTAACAATGGCAACAGCATACAGAGGGAACATGTATAAGATGTTCTACAGATAGCATCTCCCACCGGTGAGAATTGCAAAAATGTTCACGGAGTGTTCACCTATGTGTTGGAAGTGCAATCAACAACATGGAACGTACTATCATACGTGGTGGACATACACATCTGCAAAAAAATATTGGAAAAAAAATAAAAGACTGGCTGGAAGAGATCACCACACACCAAATTGAGCTAAAACCAGAATTATTTCTGCTAGGAATTATAAAGGGAAATTACGAAAAAAAAATTAGATATTTAATGTTACATATAACCACTGCAGCGAGAATTTTTTTGTGCAAAATTTGAAAAATAAATACATACCAACAGAAGAAAATATAATTTAAAAAATGTTGGAATTTGCCGAGATGGATAGGCTTACGAAAGAATTAAAAGACAAAGAAGAATCTGAATATTACTTAGTATGGGACTTATGGTATAATTGGCTAGAGCAGGGGTGGGGAACTGTGGCTCTTTTGCGACTTGTGGACTTCAACTCCCAGAATTCCAGAACCAACATAGCTGCCTCAGGAATTCTGGGAGTTGAAGTCCACAAGTCGCAAAAGAGCCACAGTTCCCCACCCCTGGGCTAGAGGAAAGAGAGAAAAAAGCAGGAAAGCAAAAAAGAAAAGAAGAAAGATGAACAAATAAAAAAATGTGCACACTGGCATGCGCATGCTGGCCAGCTGACTTCGGCCTTTTTTGACACCGTTTTTCGCCCTCAAGGAAGCCTTGGGAGCACAAAAAACTGGCTCTACAGGCAAACTGGAAATTCAGGAACGGACTTCCGGTTTGCTCGTAGGGCCACTTTTTGCCCTCCGGAGCCTTCAGGGAAGCCGCCTAAAGGCTCAGCAGGAGGAGAAACGCCCCTACGAGCAAACTGGAAGGTAGTTCCCATCCGGTTTTTTGTGCCCCCCCCCCGGAGGCCCTACGGAGGCTTCAGGAGCTTCCCTGAAGCCTCCGGAGTGTGAAAAAACGCCCGGTAATGGACTTCCAGTTTGCTTGTAGAACCGTTTTTTGCCCCTCCAGAGGGCAAAAAATGGCCCTACGAGCAAACTGGAAACTCTTTCCTGGTCGGTTTTTCACGCTCCAGAGGCTTTAGGGAAGCTCCTGAAGCCTCCAGAAGATCTCCGGGAGGGGGCTGTTTTCGCCCTCCCTGGACTCCTAGAAAGTGTCTGGAGCCTGGGAAGGGCGAAAAAAAGCATGCCAAAAGTGGGGGGGGGGAGTGCTGGTCGCATGCTCATGCGTGCAGGGGGGAAGCATGCATGCTGGATTATGTGTGCATGCACGCTGGGTCGCGTGCATAACATTATGGGTGTGGCATTCCCATGCACGACCCACCTGCGCTCTCCCCACTTTTGGCCAAAAAAGGTTCACCATCACTGGTCTATCCCATTGTAGGGCTAGAATACAATATTGTGGTGATGGGTATAAGGAAATACAGTATAGTGGAAAATAGGGAGTGGCTCATGCTCCAGAATGCAATACACTTGTCTTATACCAGTTCTGAATTCCATCTCCCTGGTCTCAGCTCTGGTACTTTGTCAGCAGAACTTCAGAGATCCTGGCTTTTGGCTGTTGCTACTAAATGTTGGGTTGTTCTGTAATAAAGTCTCCCTCACAAGTGATTTATTCATTGATGAGAGGGACAACAAAGCATGCATTACTGAGACCTTGCAGGGTCTGGAAGGGGAGGCAGCTCTTTCGGCTAGCCGGGTTTCTGGTGTGGCATCAGTTGAGACCCCTGGGCAGGATGGAAGTATGGTGATTGTCATCTGAGAATGTTTTATGGCTTTTTGGAGTACAACATCACCAGATACGAGACCTTCTTCATTAATTTGGGGTCTAGAGATCATTTGGGATTATTGCTGTTGTATCAGCCTCCCTGACAGACAACAACTTCTCTGCTTAGCTTAGTTCCTTAACTTGGCTTCTTGCTTAGCTCCTTGACTCCAGGCTTAGCTTTTTGACTTGACTTGAAGATTTGGGGGACTTCAATCTACATTTTCTGGTCTGTGTTTTGAGGCAGTTTGGGAGTTCATGGCCACTATGATGGCATGGGATTATCTCAGATCATCCAGAATCTGACATAGGACAGTGGTCAGGTACCAGATGAGAGCAATGGATTTGAACGGTTTTTTATTTGGGGGAACTTTTGATGTCTTCCTTGTCATGGTCCAATCATGTCTGATAACCTTGGAGTTCTCCACTGCCATTAGATTGATCAAACCCCAGTGACTGATGGACCCAGATAGATTTCAGAGGAAGCTGAGGACAGTTCCTGCTGGTCGGCTGCATAGTCTATCTGAAGCTTTGGTTGCCACTTGCAATAAGGGGATGTTTGAGGCTTTGGATCAGATCGTGCTCATGCAACATCTTCCTTCTTAGGAATCCTGTTGCTCCCTTTGGTTTATGTAGGAGCTGAAATGAGAGAAGAGATGTTTAGTGCGTCTTTGGCATTCAGCAAGGAACAAGCTTGACCAAACATAGATTAGAGCTACTCTTAAGGTCTACCTTGTGTTAGTAAGCGTCTTCAAGTGTCAGTACTTCTCTTCCCTTATTTCATCCACAGACAGCCATTGTGCAGTCCTGTTTTGGGTGACACAAGCGTCTTAGTTATGTTTGTGGGGAGTCAGAAAAACTCTTGCAGGGGTTCATGGAGGAATTTATTCAGTATCTGCCAAACAATGTTGGTCAGATTTTCTTAGAACTGGATGCCGGCCTTCTTGCAAGTCTAGAGAAGATGTCTGGAGAAGAGTTTTGTCCTGTTATCTGGAAACAGTTTGAGGTTTCTTTGAGGAAGTAGACAGGGTCTTTAAAATTATGAGCTCAGTTACCTGTTCTTTAGATCAATGCTCTGGTTTGTTAAAGTGTCCTTGGGTGTGTCATGTAAATGGGTTCTAAGCAGTGGTGAATTCTTTTTTTAAAATAAAATTTTTATTTTCACACAAACAAACAACACATATAACATAAAAAGCCTCTTCAACTACATACAGTGTGTCGATTGGCTACAAGGTCTTTCTGCGTCCTTTCCATAGTCATCACTTGAATTTTATCAAAATTCACATATTGTCAATCAAGATATCTTTATATACATGGTTATTATGCTTCCTTTGTTTATCACTATTGTCTCTCCATTTTAGACAAGGTATTCTAAATCTATAACCATTAATATTATAATGATTCATTGTATCATCTTCAATATATCCAATAATAAAGGGTTATTTTTTTTATCCTTCTAAGTCATTCTAAGTCATTCTATTATTTTAACATTGGTAACATTCTCTAATAATTTTCAATTCCATGTTTTTCCCCCATTATTAGTATCATCAATCTAATATACATGTATACAAATTGTTATAATTATTAAACATCCATTAAGCCTAACTATTATTACATCCTTTCAAGATAAGGCAGATTAAATTTGAAGTAAATTTATATTATGACATTTTATTACATCATCCTGAAATAATCCAATATTACATCTTTATATTCTATTCTATATAGAATTGTTTATCTTTTATAAAAAGGCCTTTCAACATCATCTCCATAATCCTCACTTACAGTTGGTATAAAATTTCATATTATCAATCTAGTATATATAAATGCTTTGTAATCATTATTAATCATTTATTTGACTATAGCTATTATTACGTTGTACATAGCACTCAAAATTTAACTACATTTAAGTAAAATTTATTGTGACATTTCATTTCATCATCCCGTATCCTTCAGAAATGGTGTAGTCCAATATCTCTTGCCATTTGTAAAGTCTGTATTTTAAGTGTTTTCTTGATAAGTCTTATGTGGACTTCTCTTAAGAATGTGTGGTTCATTGCATGTCTTATAAGGATTCGAAACCCTCTATCTACTCCTTTTATCAGCTTAACCTTTGTTATCGTTAGTGCTTCGCCGAGATTACTCTCATTATTTCTGCCAAATTTTCTCTCCTTTCTTCATCTATGTTATGACATCTGAAATAAAGTTCCGGTTCATCGATCTCTCCTTTCCATATTTCACACTTGTCTTTTCCCTCCACTCTCAGTTTGCTGTCAATGTCAACAATTTTCTTATCACTTTCATATATCTCTGTGATTTTTTCAGCTCTGTCCTCAAACTTCCTTTCTGTCCCCGTACTTTCTGTATTTTGATCTATAATGTCAAGTCTCTTTTCAATTCTCTCTGTGATTATTAAAACTTTTTGAATTTCTAAGAAATTCTTTGCAAAGTTAGTGCCTTTTCTTTTTCACATTGTGCCATTTTCCAGGTTATAAACACTGCCAAAAAAAAAAAATCCGAGACTTTTTAGGTTTCAAACATATTCAGTGGAGTTTTTCAAATCAAAGATTTCTCTTTCCTTCAAAGGAACATCTGTATAAACAAAACATTTTCCACTGACCCTTTCAGTAAACAAAGCTTATAGCTTTATCAGCTATTGCCAAGCCTCTAGCCACTAGATGGCAGTGTTACCTCTTTTCCCTCTGTTATTGTCTCGCTCTGTAAACTCCAAGCTCCAAAAGAGGAAAGAAAAAAAATGTTTAAAAATTACCCTCCGTCCAAGCCTTACTAGAGAAGAAACTTTTAATCCATGAATACAAAAAATGGAAAAAGTATAGAGGAAGAAGGAAAAAAAGAGACCAGTCCAATTTAAAAGTAAGAGGCATTTGTAAAAAGTCCATCCATAAGAAACCAGCAAAGTTAAGGTAGAAAAGATAACATGATGGTTTTAAACCAGAGTTAATTCACCGCTTATTTTCTTAAGCTCCAAGTCTTTTGGGTTTTCCCTTCTCTAATAATAAAAAAATTTCTCACCATTTTGACACACTCCTGTACTGCTTCTGTTTCAGGGGCTTGTCCCAAACTTCTGCAGCCATTTTACCTGCTTCTGTTGTAGCTGGCAAAAAGAGCTTTCTCCTGGATCAATTGGGCTTTGCGATGCCCCTGAGATCAGCAGGACATACTCTTCTCTATCACTGTTCCTTCAGAACAGTTTAGGTCCAAAAGGACCATCCAGGAACAGAGATATCGACAGCAATCCTGGAGCTCCAAGATTGCATGTCATTTCATTGTGATGTCAAGACCCTCCCTCCCAGCAGTGGTGAATTCTTTAAGTTAGAATATTGTCCAGTATGGCCACTGCCAGTGGTGAAAGTGTTTTAAAAAAAGAATATTGTCCAGTTACCTCTTAAGAAAACCTTGGTTGCCTCTTCTTCAAGAAAACCACCTCTGGACTCCTTTCCCCCAAAGAGAAGGCTAGATATGGGACAAAAACTGTCCATTGTACAGTTGCACTCTGGAGTCAGAGTACAACTGTACAATGGACATTTTTTGTCCCATATCTAGCCTTCTCTTTGGGGGAAAGGTGATTGAGAAGCTGGTTGCACAGCAGCTTCAGTGTGCCTTAGAAAAAGTGAATTATCTGATTCTCATGGACTCTGCTTATAGTCATGTCCTCGTTACCTCATTATTGGATTACTGTAATGTGTTCTACGTGGGGCTTCGCTTGAAGAGTATCCAGAAGGGTCAACTAGTGCAGAAGGCCCTGGTGCAGGCTGGTTGTCAATTTGCTTCCATGTCCAATTCAATGTGTTGTTTTAACTTTTAAAACCCTTCATGGCATGGGATCATATTATCTGAGAGAACACCTCACTCCAATTATAGCAGATCTGTCCTTCTCATCAGATCAAATAAAGAAGGCATACTGCTGGTCCTGTCTGTAAGGGAGTTACAGTTGGCGAGACCCAGAAGATAACCATTTCAGCTGTAACACCTTTGGAACATTCTATCCCCTGAAGTGAGGTTAGTTCCATCTCTTAATGTTGTCCCTTAAGAGCTGACTGTGTTATTGGACCTAGAGCTCCCATGGGATTGGGGAAACCTTGAGATGGCCCCATGGTTAATATTCATTCTTATTGTATTTTCTTTTTTTAAAAACTTTTGAATAATAACTCTCTGCATTATGAGATCTACAAGACTGGTTAGTCTTCATCTGTTCTCCCAACCAAATCCTTAGAGCTCTTTCAGTTGGGGCAATCTTTGTGGTATATTAATAGGCAATATTATGAATGTCCATTGCAAAAATTCCTCAGTCATGGGGTGTCTCTCTCTGTCCCTCCCTCCTTTCTGTTTTTTTTTACTTTTGAATAATGCCTGCTTGTGTGTGTGTTTGTGTGTATGTGTGTATTGTTTTAATTAATTGTTTTATGCCACCCAGAGTTATTTTCTGTGAGATAAATATGATAAATGATATAAATAAAATTCTTTACATGATACTTTACCAGAGCACATTTGGAAGATCTTTTTTGAAATGGTAAGGCATCAGTGTCTTTTGCCAGACTTGTGTGGTTGATTCAGAAGCTGCTCTCCACATGAATATCCGTGTGTAGCTGCTTTTCTTTAGTTCCTTGAATTGATTTGGTCCATAATCCTGAGATAATCCACTTTTGGGAAAATAAATGAAAATATCTATCTTTAACTGACTTTTTATTCGTTGAAAGATGTGTTATAAACATGTTACTGTGCTTAGGAAGCAAAGACTTCTCCCAAGTAAAAATAAAAGAAAGATAAAATATATATGGGAACAAAATACAGCTTGTAAGTAAATAAAAAGTTATGGCTTTCTCTAATATATAGTATACAAATAATAGGGAAACTGAAACCTGTTAACTGAAGGTTATGTTATGTAGTACTTGACCTTGAGCAGTACATTTTAATTGATTGGAGTAACTGATGACATTAGCAATTAGTTATTCAATTAATGTACTATAAACAGATAAGGATTTATTAAGTGTGTGGCAGCAGATGTAGTAAACTCTTAATTTCGTGAGTTAAGATATTGCAATGGTCGTCTAATATATGTCAATAAGTTATTTTGTAATATATTAAAATTTACATAATATATGTAAATTTAAATATGGTTCTTTGAATTCCAAAAGTAGGTTTGTCATAGAAGATTTTGCAGTGAATTGGCTTTGAAGGAATTGTTTTAGTCTTTCATCTGTTTAGTTCTGATTCTACAGTACTAATTGTATGAGATCTTTTGTTTTGATTGTATTGATTATAGACCCACAGTACACTTGATTAAAACTCCAATTTGGGCAATAATCAAATTAATTTAAAAAGATACTTTCAGATAATCAATCTACTTCCCTCCTCCAATTTGAGTCACGAATTAAAAGGAATTTGATGATATCTTTTCAATCTGAAAAGTGCTCTAAGTCTCTAATTTGAATGTAATTGTTGTGTACAAACCTGGGAATCTCCATGCCAATATTTTTTAAAACTGCCATAAATTATCTTGTAAATTTAGTTATCAAGAAATGTAACCAGAAATGTAAGTCAGAGTTTAAAAAAAATTCTGTGACTTGACCTGCGGAAGTCCCGGACGGAGTCCCCTGCTGACCGGCCTCATTGACATAGCACAAGATGCTCCTACGTACAACTAGAAGCCTGGTGTATTCTGGTCACATCCTTAAACTGACTCCATAACGCCTCCAGGAAGAGGCCAAGTCACTAGTTCAACAGTGTTGAACTAGCAAATTGAACAATAACAATTGTTACTGTTTTCTGCAGTAGTTGACATGAGTTAAGCAGCTGGAGGGTTGTGTCCAGCAATAGTACTTAGACTTATATTTCATTTCACAGTGCTTTACAACCTTCTTTACAAGCTGATTTACAGAGACAACATATTATCCCCAACTATCTGGGTCCTCATTTTATTGACCCCGGAAGGCTGGAAGGCTGAGTCAACCTTTCACTGATTGACTACTGAAACTACTAAACTATAGGCAGTTCGCAGTCAGCAGAAGTAGCCTGCAATACTGCAATTTTACCACCGCGTGACCACGGTCCATCATTCTCATCATACTTACGTATGCTCAACATAGATAATTTTTCATATGGAACAGTTATAAGTCCAGTGGCTGTGGGGTGGTAGTGGTGATCATGGTATTAAGATAAAAGCCCCACCCTTTGGGTATGTGCATCAATGTCAGGATGCTCAGTATTGATCTTATAGCCATAATTCTATTATTCTTCTATTACTCTTGCCTCCTTCCTGCCTTCCCTGATCTTCCAAATCTATTATATCTTTCATTTGTGCATACACATTTTTGCAGTGTCAATGGATTAGTCTTCTAATACTTAAGTAAAATAAATATAGTTCTAAGCTTAATAAAGTTTGATTATTGGCTATTCAAATTACACCATAGAGTTATATCTAGCCCAGTTATAATTATATAATTATTATGATTCCATGATATCCATAATCTCTATGATACTTCTTTCTCTCTTCAATATTGTTTGATGTCGCTCAACTCTTATTGTTAGATGCCATTATATGCTGATGAAGAGATGTTTCCTCACACTTCAATTTAAACTTTTCTTAAACAGAATAACAGAGTTGGAAGGGACCTTGGAGGTCTTCTAGTCCAATAGATGGATGATGTTTATCTGAAATGGTATAAAATTTCCTCCCCTGCTCAGGCAGGAATCCCTATGCCATTTCAGACAAACATCTGTCATCATTTGGCTGAAGTCTGTGGCATATGAAATATTACAACTTGGAACATAATAATAGTACTTTACAGTACTTTCTCCCAAGTTTAGTAGTCAGCATATTTCTTCCAAAAGTCTGGCTCTTAATTTTACTTTATTTGAGCCGGTCAGGATCAACCTGGGAGAAGTTGACAGAATTAGCCTGCAATACTGCATTCTAACCACTGTGCTATCAGGGCTCTAAATATTTACTAAATATTTATTAAAATTTACTAAACATTTGCTAATATTTACTAAATGTTTGGTAAAGGACAAGTGTTGAATGGGAAAAATATGTTGATTGTGAGATTAGAAGGTGAAGAAGACTAACATATTTAAATGAAGGTGGTTTGATCATATGGAATAGAAATGATGAATATAAATTAAGAGACTAAAATATTTATTAGGAAGTATGAATTAGTGTCATTTCTGTTGTGAGTACATGTAAAAGTAGGAGTCTATGTACTGGTGATAATTGCACATTATGCTTCAGTAAATGATGGAAGAACCAGAGACATTTATTTATGTAATATTTGGTGTGAATATGATGGGGAAAATGTTTTTTTTTAGGTGATATGAAGGGATGGGTGGGAATGAGAGGACATTCAGAAAATTATTATGAAGATAACATCTGTGTCTGACAATTGAAAGAATGCTATTTTTGTTACCATGTGTAAGGGGAAATTTAGTAAGAGTGAATGCAGAAATTAGTTCGTAAAATGTGCCTAAAAAGATGTTCGACAGAATTCCGATGTGGTGACTGAACCAAATTTATGAAGTGCAATTTGGTTTTATGTTGGTCAGTAGGATGTGCAACTGACACTTTATTCTTCAGAAGATTACTGAGAAATATATCAATATGAGAAAAATAGTTTACTGTATTATTTGTTGTTTAGGAAGAAGGGAATTGCATTTATTTTTAAAGTGAATTATAGAAAGTTTGCACAAATATGGAATTGCAGATATTGTTGAGCATGAATGTGGCATGTGCTGATAGAGCATGAATGAACGTAAATGGAATGCTTAGCAAATGGGGTAAAACACTAAGCATGGAATAAAACAAGATATTTCTTTGGTTATTTTATGCATTCATTCATCAATATATAAGAAATGATTCTGGTAATTAGAGGTATATTGTTCGGGAACAACAATACGTTTGTACTTTAATATACAGATGATGAATGAATACCCAAATGATTCAAAAATAGATTGTATTATGCTAAGAATACTATGAATCTGAAAATTAATGTATCAGAAATAGTTGTATGTGACAGATCAAATAAAGAAAGAATGGTGGAAAAATTAGGGCAAGTAGATGAACTTGTGTACCTTGGTTGAATGTTTATATGTCTATATATTGATATAACTTAGTTCAGCATCATTAGATATTGAATGTTTATACATTTTAAAATGTACACCTAAAATGTATTGTATGAAACAATGTATAGACATGGTGGCAGTAAGGATTGCATAAGAATATAAAAGCATGGGAAGATATGAGGCTGTTAACCCAGAGCAAGTAGCACGTAATTTACCTTCTAAAATTGAACCAGGTGTCATGCAAGTAGGAGTAGGTATGTTCAAGTAGATCAAGTAAGAGGTAGCATCCTCAGAAGAGCCCTGTTGTAGAACTTTACCAAAGAGTGGGTGTTTTAGTTAACATAATGGCTGTTTTAGTAACAAAATGAAATTGCAGGATTTCTGAGGACCCATATGAATTCATTTAGTGTTACATCTGAATCTTATGGCTGGTTTATTAGAAATGGTTAAATAATGACACTTTAAATAATATTTAAGTTAATGATTATGTTCACTGAATTAGAATAAGACAGACAAATTCATAGTTTGCAAGGCGTCTTACTCAGGGCTTTTCCTGTTTGTTTTTATTAAAGCCTTGCATTGTTCTTTTACTGGCTCTTGGGCAACAAATCCTGCAATGATATAATATTGCTTGGATTTGTTTTTCTGATACTAAATTTTCATTTCACTTTGTTTTTCAGCGTGTATTCAGCAATGATATTTTTTAGAATTTGGTATTCTTAAATATAATGATATACAGTGTGAAAACCTTCATATTATAGACAGGAGTATGCTCAAAATAGTGATTAATGAGAAAACATACTTGTGTTTCATTTGCAGAATCCTTCACATTGGGTGAATGTTCACCATCTGGAATACACAGATGGCGGAATCCTGGATCCAGATGACATCTTGGCAGATGTTGTGGAAGACAAAGATAAGGTTGATGGAGAATAATTTCTTTATTTTTAAAGAGAAAGTGTCTGATTAAATTAAGATATGATTTGTATATAATAACCTCATGCTAAATTTGTATGTTTAACAGATGCCTGTATGACTAATATCAGGTTGAATGTGTTAAATGTTTATGTTGCAGTCTCATTTTTGTTTTTGTTGAACTCAGCAAAAATTCTTGAAAAAATACCTTATATATATTGTTAGTATATATTAAGTATTCAATAGGGAAAAAATCTTGAGTGCCCTTATGGTTTTGAAATTTAAGAAGCTCGTGGGACTAAGCATTGATTTTAGATGTCTAAATTTGATTCTTTGATTTCACAAAGATAATGGCATAGTCTTGCATAAATACATGTATTTTTTCATTAAATATTTTATAAAAGGTTTAATTGATCCACAATTTGAGACAATGCATGCATCCTTCTGATAGAACAATATTTTCCCAGAAATTCCATTGCCCCCACATTGATTGATAATAGCAAACAAATTTGTGCCCCTCATTTGTGTCTGTTCCATATATTATCTCTTCTTTCTGAAAAAATATGAAAGTTGAAATGGTTCATTTATTCTAAATGAATTCATTACTTTTAAACTATTGGTTCTTAATTTTTCTACTGAGCAGGGTTTAGAAAAATTATTTGTACAAAAGGATTTTTTTCTCCTCCTTCACAAAGTAAAAAAAAAAAAACTCCAGGCCTTCTGATTCATAGGATTTGAGTAGCAGGAAAAATGATAGGAGAAAGTCAGCTATTTTGCTCCTTCTCTTCCAGGGAGCAGCTTAGATAAACATATCCATATAACACATTCTCCTGAATGATCTGTCTCTGAAATGTGAGGTTCAGGATTGGTGGAGGAAATGCTTGGCTCGGTTTTGGACTTACTCAGTTTAATAGAGTAAATGCTGGGTCCTATTTATAATGTTTTAATCATTGTTTCATGGTATTGTATGCTCAGCAAAGACAATGCTGTAGCATTTGGTCTTTTGTGTCAGATTTTTACACCTTTCAACACCTTTAAATTTCAGCAATGGCCATAGAAAATTCTGGGAGGTGGAAAGATAATATGATTGATCAGTAATTAGAGAGTACCTGAGGAATATAAGGGTATATGAATCAGGTTAGTGGTTCATTTGGGATTTTTATGGGACACAAAATATATTTAATTCTGAAACATATATTTTGATGATGTGAATGTTCAGCAGCAGAATCTTAATAAATTATCTTAAACTAGTGTATACTTTTTATAGTCTTCTACCATAGAAAATTGCAGGCATGAGGTGAAAATAACCTTAGGCATTACCTGCTTCCAATTATCATACTGCCAAATAACATAGATGATTTTTCCCCCCTCAAAAATTACAACTATTAGCTTTTTACATGACTTGCATTCTGTGAAGGTGAAATGGGTTGTTCAAACAATTCAACAGTCTTAGAGTTGTCAGGGAAACTTACGGCAATTTTAACTGGAAGGCTAAAATTTCTTTTTCTAAGAAAGGGAAAAAATGACACAAATTTGAATAGTGTGCAGTTTCTAACTTAAGAAAATTACAGTATAATTAAATGTGGCATGCTGTACATGTTTACTGTGTCTTGTTGCTAATTAACTGTTGGGATTTTTTGAGAAGAGCTGGCTAACAGCTGTTTGAAGTAATAAGAATGGGGAGGGCTTTAGAGGTGATGAGCAAAACAACAAAATACTCCAGTAATATAATGAACACCTACATTTCCTATTCTTTGAGGAAAGAAAAAGGAAACATCTATGATCAAAAAAGGTTAGGCAAGTATCTTTATAGCTTCTGTTTTTCATTTATCTTTGGCTTTGCATATACTGTACCATTTGCAAAGTATTATTAGTTGTTTCTCTAACCAAATATATCCTTATTTCTTTTCTCTTTAGCTTTTTTTCAGTTTTTGGACCATCCTTTTCTGATGCATCAATGGCACAGTATATTGTCTTGAGGTTATTTCAGTTTAATTGGCAAAATCTATCCTAGACTATCATGTATTTATTTTCCCTGATTTCTGTGCGCTTATTGCTTCAAAAAAAAAACCTTTTTATTCAGACTCCATTCTGTCCCCACTTTATAAATAGCAAGTGCCATTTCCTTATAGCAGGGGTGTCAAACTCAATTTTATTGAGGGCCACATCATGGTTGTGTTTGACCTTGGAGGTGGGGTTGTGTGGCTAGGGTGGGCATGGCCAGCTCAACATCACTTATCTCAGGGATGCCTGTGGTGCCCGAAAGCTCTGCCAGTGAAAATGTTGGTTGGGAGGGCTGTGCGTAGCCCTCCCAAGCTCCGTTTGTGCTGGCAGAGGCACCGTGGTCCTTCACTGTTTCCAAGGCAACCCCGCAGACCAGATCTAAGCATCCTGTGGGCCAGATCCAACCCTTGGGCCTTGAGTTTGACACCCCTGACTTATAGCATTTAAGAGTGAATATTTCACTCTCACATATAATCATTTGGTTGTAACCATAATAAAATTTAGAAAAACTGTATAAAAATTCTAAGAAAGGGCAAGGAAGTACTTAGAACACACTATTCTGATTTTATATCATTTGCAGTAAATATGGAGGACCGGTAAATATTGTTAGTTATGGTATAGATGGGAAATGCAAAATAATGTAACAAATTCATGGTCTCCTGAATTGATCTTGTATACAAGAATATTCTTGGATCAAATCTTGCTTCTGATATGAACTTGGCAGATCGATGTAGTAAAAAAAAACAAGTCTTCAAGAACACAATTATTTCCACTTTGACTTTGACTCTGTTTCTAAGTTGCACACCATTGTTTTTTACTTTTGGTTTTGGGTACTGCAGTTCAGGTATCTGAAAGCCTTGCTTCACACACTAAAACATAACAAGGCATTTAAATATTTAAGAAAGTTGTCTAATAACACAATTATAAATATTAAGTTTGAGTATAGAAAAACAGAGTTTGATATTTAGCATCACATACATGGCAGAACATTCATTGTCTCTGGTGGAAAATCTGAATGGTTCAGAATCAGCATTTTGGTTGTTTATTAACAAACTATAATATTGAATGGAAATACAAATAAAACCATGTAGAGAGATCTACACAGTTTAATCGGGTGTTCTTATTTCATTTTGTAAATAATGATTTCATTACATATTTAAAATAAATCTGTCACTTACTAAAAATATTGAAATAATTAAACACATTTGATTTTTATGCATACATTTTCTAAAATTAACTGCCTTTTTTCACACTAATCTGCCTTGTCTCTAATTGGGTTGAAATGTGTGAAAGAGAATAATTTTTCAAAGGGAAAATTAAGTCAACTTTCATCTGTTATTCAGTGTAGAGGGTGTGAGCAAGAGAAAAAGCTTGTAGTATTTGGAGGTGGTAGTTTTGCAGTGGTAAATCTCCTGCAGATTAAAATGCTATATTTCTAGCTATTTACACTTTAATACACAAAAGGATAGAAATTTCATGGATTCGTCCTCAGCATGTTAAATTTTGTTTCTTAGTATGTAAAATTTGAAATCTAAGAGAAGTAAATTTTGGATACCTTTTGTCCAGTGAAAGTATCTGTCTCATCCTTTGCCAAGAGATGTGGTGGCGCAGTAGTTAGAATGCAATTCTATAGGCTACTTCTGCTGACTGCTGGCTGCCAGCAGTTGGGTGGTTCGATTCTCATTGACTCAAGGTTTCTCAGCCTTCCATCCTTCTGAAGTCAGTAAAATAACCACTTAGAGAGGGCTGTAAAGCACTGTGAAGTGGTATATATAAGTCTTAAGTGCTATTGCTATTGCTAAATGAGTAAAAAGATGGAAAGAATTTAGAAGGAAAAAATAAATAGCTACTGGCTACCTCCCCTGCAGCAAAACCAGTGCAGTTAATTGGTAAGGAAATGATCCATAAGTAAATCATTTTCTAGTCTATAAATTCCTTGGATTTAAAAGCAAACCACCTAGAAATTTTTAATGAGATAAATAATTTTTTATTTGTCCCAAAATTGTAAGAATGAATTTTATATCTTATTCTGATTTTATTCTAATTGTTCATTTATTATATTAAAAGTGAAACAATATAATTATTACACTTTTGGTATAATTTTGGAATAATGGACATCTTCCTCCTTTTAGAAAAAATGAAAATTGTATGAACAAATATAGGATGTAATGGCTCTAAAAAAAGAGAGATAATGTGATGGACTACAATAATGCAGCAGGTTCCCGGGAAGGAGGGAGCACATTCCAAGGACGGGAGTCAGATTAGAGACAGCACAGTCCCAAATCAGATTGTGGGAAGAGGAAGTGATTTAGTACAGACACTCCCTAGAATCTCCCAGGGTATATCCGTTGGAATGAGAGTAGTGTAGGTTAAGATTCCGTTTATAGAGGATTGAACTTTGGTGGATTGTGTTTCATTTTTGGGCTAGGCTTGGCAAAATGAAACAGATGCAATATCATTTCACTTTGTTACTTAAACATAAAATACTGTACATTATTCTTTTGGGCTTACTGTTAAACTATAATTTGTCAATTATAGTTTAATAGTCATTAAACATAAGTACATAATTTAATCAGACAGTAATGATATTTTTCAGTTGAACACATTTGAAATTTTTTACATTTCTCCCAAACATTATAACTGTCATTAATATTTCCATTAACTGTTGTTCAGCCCTGCACATTGGCTTGAAAGAATTTTAGTCTGTTCCTCCTTAGACAACAGCTTCAGCTCGTGTTGGTGGGCTTCCTTGTGCTAATTGCCCACTTCAGCTCCTTCCACATTTCTTTGACTTCTCCATTCAAAAACATTAACCTTAAAATTCTTTGATGGTACTTGTTGTATATGTTTTAAGTGGTTGTCTTGTTGCCTGACAGTTCAGAATTCATAGGCAAGCCGTCCTGTTCCAGAGGTAGCAAAACAGACCCAAATTATGTTCCTGCCACCACTGTGTTTCACAGATGGGGTAAAGCACTTATGCTAGAATGCATGGTTTTCCTTTCACCAATCAATACTTTTCATTCAAACTAAAGCGTTCCGTTTTGGTCCAATCCATCCACAGAACATTCCTCCTATTGTTTTCTGGCTTATCCATATGGTTTTTGGCAAAGTGCAGATGGGCAGCAATGATCTTTTGGGAGAGTAATTGGCTTTGTCCTTGCAACTCTATCATGTACATCATTGTTCAATATTTTCCTGATGGAGGTCTCATGAACGATGATACTTACTAATGCAAGAGACATCTTTAGATTTCTAGATTACCTTGGGGTTCTTTGAGACCTCCCTTGCTCTTAATATGATCTTTGTCGGTTATCCACTCCTAGGGAGAATAGCAATAGTGCTGAATTACCTTCATTTGCCTGACAACGGACTGGTGGAGTCTGAACACTTTGAAAAGAGTTTTGTAGACTTATCTATCTGGGTTAGTATCAACATCTGTTTTTGGAGATTCTCAGAAATCTTATTTGATGGAGCCATGACAGACTTCCTGTATTGTGAAGATCAGACTTAGATAGTAAATACCCATCATTGTATTACTTAAATAAGATAGAACTCTCACAATCATCCCATTGATTGAAGCAACTAACTCTAATTTTCCCTTCAAATAAACTAATCTTAGAGGTTCACTGTTGCCACATACAAATTTGTAGCTTGGGATCATTTTCCTCCATAAATATATGAACAATTACAATTTTTTTGACTCTTTGTTTCATTAGGCTCTTTTTATTTAGATTTAGGACTTCTGTGCAGAACAAATCATGTTTTAAGTCATATTTATTCAGAAATACTGAAAATTCAGAAGGGCTCGTAAACTTTTAAGCACCACTATATATAAATAATTGTGTATAAAAATGAGATTTAATAAGGCTATGATAAAAGATTGTAGGCTTTTGTCCTCAGAGAAATTGATACTCATTTGTGGTGTTGAATAATGATGCCCAAGTAGTCTCCAAGCATTTTGTTTATCTGATTGTTTAAACAACTTTAACTGTTGAATGTTTTGAAGACTTAGAATGAAATATTTTGATGGTTGTGATGAGCAAATTTTGAAAGTAGCTCATTTTCGGACAAAAACAATTTACATCTTAAACATAATTCTCTGAGCTCTTTTTTACATCTTTCCAGCATTTTAAAAAAAGATAAGCTGGTAGAGAAGATTGAAAAGAAAACTATTTTTTTTAAGGCTGAGAACTGTATTCAGGACTGTGCTCCTGCTTTTAAAGGGTAGAGAATGTTCCTTGTTAAAGACATAAAAATGTGTTGCTTCAGTAAAGAAAATATATTTTATTGTTTTTTTTGTCAGAAATTAATAGACCGCAAAAGGCAGAGTTGGTTCATAAATGAGTAGAATATCAGGGCCATGTATATAAGGCCAGATTCAGGTCTCTGATCCATCTTATAAATTGGATAATTAGAGGTTCATGCATCATCTTTTGTTAAGAAAAAAACAAGGACATGTTCAACTTTCAAATTAAAACTGGGAGATTCTTGAGGTATCTTAATTGTTGCATTTTATGTTATATATTTTTCTTAATCCAGATTTTAGAGCATTTCATTCATTTCTTGATTAGGCTGACTTGATATACCTTTCTAACCTACATCAAACAGCTTTTATTAACGCAGATCAAGACATTTTGAACATTATTACATCTCTTCAACATGACATATCTGAAATGGATAGATTTTTTGGCTGGCTACTTCAGAAGGTTCTGAGACTTTATAATACATTATACGAAACCTTTATTTAATGATGTATTATCTACAAAGTCATGGGCTGCCTATGAGTGGTGATTTTATCTAAATTTAAAGAGAACCTATTTTCCATGAGTTTATATTGACCAGCTGCATACTTAAATAAAAGTCTCTCTCCCTCCCTCATCTCTCCTTGTCTGCAGAATTAGCTTATTTGTATTCAGACTGAGACTGTTTTATTCATATAGCTAGATATTAAATATAACTTAGCACTGCAGCGCCTCTAAACTTGCTGCTGCTTTATTTATGTAGCTATTTAAAAACAATAGAGATTGGACTGATCTTATTATTTTATATGAAATAGGTTATGGAAAAACTATCAATACACTTTGGCTTGTTTTTAGACAGCATTTCTTCCCTCCTTACTTCCTGCATAAAGCAGTCTTCCAATTTAGTATATGTATTGGGAGTCAGGAGAAGACATAAGACAGGGTTGCCACTTTTTGTCATTATGATTACAGTCCATCAGTACACATCAGAATACATTTGTAAATGAGAGGAATTGAAAGTTGCAATATGAAAATTGAATTTCTACTGCAACTGATGTATTATATCATTCCAAATTCAAATTTTATAATATTTCCCAGGTTCCATGCTACATTGGAATCAGAACTTCTTTGTTGAACAATTCCATGAGATATACAGACTAAATCTCAGCAATTTGGGGGCTTATATCCTAGATTTTTGAGTGTTAGGGATAAGTATCCCTAAAAACTTTGGGATACCTATTATTTCAAAACTTCATGCCAGTGAGTACTGGAAACTGTAATATATTAGAAAGATTGGCACGATTATCCTTGTATAAGTTATGTTTTGCTTCTATCAAGATGATGCTCTTAACTTAGGTCTTGTGGACTGCTTCCCCATGCTTGCAATTCATCTCAGAGCTTGGCAATCTCTTCTGGAAAAAATATATAAAAATAATTCTATTCTCTGAACTAAAAAAAAAGGAAACGGTAAGGGATATTTTGGAAATCCTAGCTTTTCAGCTTTATCTGGTGAAGTCATATTCATAATATAATGCTTATAATCAGACTGTCAGCTGCCACCTCATGCTTGCTCTTTGCAATCATCCAATATCAGCTGCCATGAACTCAAGGAGGAGGTGGTGCTGGATGGGGTGGATGCCTTGAGGAAAACGAAAGTTCACTGTATCTCTCTCAGATGGACTTCCAAGGACAACCAGCTGGGAATGGAATGCAGCTGCATACTGCTCCTACGCCTGAATTGACCATTCTGAAAACATCTTGTTTGAATTTGATTGCACATGGGGGCCCGGTAATGGGAGGTGGACTAAAGGAGGGAAAAGTTAGACTAGGAGATTTTGTGTGCAATTCTCAGTTCTGGCTATGCATTACTATAATTCACTTGACTTCTAGTAAACTATACCTTTCTCAGTAAATGATGTTAAGGATCATTCTTACTTAGAGGTTCAAACTGAGGCAAACCTGACACAGACCAAATGTATTGTTTCTTGGTTTCCAGTGGAAATTCCCATTTAGCACATCCACTGATTTGCCATATTATTCATTGTGATGACACTCTATACGACAAATTCATGTTTAGACCCTATCTCAAATCTGGAAATGTTGAGTGTGTATTTTTGCACAATATATATTTCTCCAATTTCTCTAGATCAGCAATGGCGAACCTTTTTTGGCTCGCATGCCATAAGTGGGAGCGCAGGGGGGTCGTGTGCAGGCATGCCGCACCCATAATGCAATGCGCGACTGCCCCAGTGCGCATGCGCACACTACAGGCGCGACCCCCCCCATTTTTGCATGCTTTTTTTGCCCTCCCCAGGCTCCAGAGGCTTTATAGGAGCATGGGGAGGGCGAAAACAGCCTCCCCCACCCCCCTGGAAGCTCTCCGGAGGCTTCAGGGACCTTCAGGAGGCTTCCCTGAAGCCTCCGAAGCAGTCAAAATGACCCTCCAAGCAAACCGGAGACTTCCGGTTTGCTCGGAGGGTCGTTTCAAGCGCTCCGATGGCTTCAGGGACCTTCAAGAGGCTTCCCTGAAGCCTTCAGAGGGCTCAAAATGACCCTCCGAGCAAACAGGAAGTCTGTTCCCAAACTTCCGGTTTGCCCATAGGGCCAGTTTTTTGCGCTCCGGAGGCTTCAGGGAAGCTCATGAAGCCTCCGGAGGGCGTCTGGGGGGAGGGGGCCCTCTGTCTGCCCTCCCAAGGCTCCTATAAAGCCTCTGGAGCCTGGGGAGGGCGAAAAATGACTGTAAAGAAGGGTGAACTCAACTGGCCAGCGCGCGTGCGTGTGCCATAGGTTCGCCATCACTGCTCTAGATGATTTGAAGTTATTTTCTGAGATGAAATATGGTCAGTTAAGAAGGTTGAGAGAATGTATGTTATAAACCAGAAGTATTACAATTCAGACTTCACTTCACATAGATGAATACATTGCAAATACATTACTTTAGCTTCTTGAATTTGCAAAACAGTAAACTATATGATTTGTTACTAAATATGAAGATTTGTTTTTAAGTTACACCTCTCATAGTTTACAAAAGCTGCAATGATTATAGAGAATCACCTGGCCAAAGATTAACATGGGAAACAGATCTAGATGTTTCTTTCATCAACTCTCAATGAAATAGGATGTAGAACAAAGCCTATTAAAACTATCCATCATGAGATTAAAATCTATGTTGAAAATGATTCACCATTGGCATCTGAATCCTATTAAATTGAACTGTAATCCTCCTTCCATTGTTAGCAGGGGCAGACTTTTTCAATGTGTTTAGCAATTGTGTTCCATTTTGGCATACAGTTTCTGAAATTACCGTACTTTTCAGAGTATAAGATGCACCAAGGTTTTGAAGAAGAAAATTTTAAAAAAGGTTTTCGTGAAAACGGGCCTGTTTTTTGCCAAAAGAATTGCATGCATAGCCTTTAGGAGGCTTATAGAGTACTCCTGGGGGCTGGGGGGGATTGAGCAAAAACCGGCCCGTTTTTCACTCATTTCTGCCCTCCCCAGCCCCCAGGAACTCTCTGAAAGCCTTCTACAGGCTCTGCATGGCCATTTTGGTGAAGAGGGCAGGGCTTCAGGAGGCAAAAAATTCTGTATTCAGTGTATAAGACGCACCCAGATTTTCACCTTCTTTTTTGAGGGAAAAAGGTGCATTTTATACTCTGAAAAATGCGGCAGTTTTTGGAAAATTACATTTTGTGGAACTTTGTTACTATTGGGGGATTCAGATGTAGCACACTGAATATAATGTAGTACAAATAAAGATTGCAGCTTCTTAGAAATTACCTATTAATTTCTTATGGCAAAAGTAAATAGATTTTGCTACTCTCCCAAAAACAGAACAAAACTTTATGCTGTCAAGAAATCCCAATGTCCAGATTATTATATGTCGCTTGTTTCATTTCCTTTTATTACTGTACATTTCTCTGCCACTAGATTTTCCTGCCCTTCCCAATATGTTAAGCTGTTTATGTTGTTACATCTGCACATTTCATTAAAAGGTTCAAAATGAAATATATTTTTCCAATTATTTTATCTACTATTCCTAATCACCTGAAAATATATGCCTGTACTGTATGAGAGAAGTGGTTAGAAATATATGTATGGGAGTAGAATGCTGAATTTGATGAATGGAGAGACTGACATTTCACATTACATGTCCCTAACTAAACTTCTTTCATAAAAAAAGAGACCACGGGGTTCACACAGTTTTTGCCCCTTGAGGTAGTGGAGTGCAAAATAATGGTAATTTCAAGATTACAGAATTGCTTTTATTTTTTCAGATTGCTCTTTGCAATTTTGTATCCCACTGCTGCCAAAAGTAAAAGGAACAGCCTTACCAAAAAAACATCTATTCTGTGTTCACTTTATCTAAAAGGCAGTGGGAGGTGGAAAGAACATTGCTGGCAGCAAACTAATAATAGAAGAAACAGCTTAGTGTCTATAAAACACCTGGGTTGCCTTGTCAATTGTTTTGATAAACACATTTCTGGAAGGTATGTATATAGAAGGAATTTGGGTTCAAAGTGTCCCTCCCACTCCTTCTAAACAGTCTTAATGCCTCAGGAGCAAAACTTGGGATGCTTGAGATAATATTAAATATACATTTTTTATTTTTTGTTTTTAAAAAGCTGCCTTAACTTGGTGTCCTCAGATGCTGATTAGAAATTTTGGGAAGTACAGTCTCAAAAATCTGGCGAGCATGTAGTTGGGGAAAGGGCACATAATATTTTGCTATTGTAGCATGACTATTTATTCAATAGCAGAGAGCTTGCTACAGGGGAAATAATATATGAAGAAATGAAGGAACAGTAATGTTACAAGTTTTTAACAGTTAATGTTATGAGTTTTATTTTTAAAAAAATGACTGGTGTTTATATACAAGAAAATAAGGATGTGCTTTATTTAAGAAATAGCACTGGAATAGGAAAGCCTAACTTACTTAAATCTACTTGGAGAGAGAAGGAGGTACCAGAGAACCAAAACTGTACTTATCATGATTACAAGAGAATGAGGAAGTGATGAAAACCCTGAGAATATTGGTCTAACCCAGTATTCCCCAATCTGGGCAACTTTGAGATGGGTGGAGTTCCTTTCTCAAAATTCTTAGCACTGGCCATAGTGAGTGGGGAATTTTGGGACTGGAAGGCCACCCATCACAAAGATGTCCAGTTGGAAACACTGATCTCACCAGCAAAGTAGGCACATTTCCGTGAGAGATGCAAATCAAGTATGCAAGCAAAGGAGATAAAACAGCCCTTAGAGAGTGTGATGGCTATTTCTTCCATTATCTAATGCCCCTAGTCATCAATATATCTGTAGATGCAGAAACCTGATGTTATATGATTCAATTCCAATATTATTAGGAATAACTTTTTTAAAAGTATAGGCAGTATTAAAACAAAAATAAAACAGAGTATATCTTTATTATGGCCATTGATCAGAAAAGTATAGAGTTATAATGGAATAACCAGCTGACAGAGAACTCCAAGATCACGTGAAGTGTTAATACCACTTTATAATGCTTTGGTAAGGCCACACTTGGAATACTGCATTCAGTTCTGGTCGCCATGATGTAAAAAAGATGTGGAGACTCTAGAAAGAGTGCAAAGAAGAGCAACAAAGATGATTAGGAGACTGGAGGCTAAAACATATGAGGAACGGTTGCAGGAACTGGGTATATCTAGTTTAATGAAAGAAGGACTAGGGGAGACACAACAACAGTGTTCCAATATCTCAGGGGTTGCCACAAAGAAGAGGGAGTCAAACTATTTTCCCAAACACCTCCAAAGCAGAACAAGAAGCAATGGGTAGAAACTAATCAAGGAGAGAAGCAACTTAGAACTGAGGAGAAATTTCCTGACAGTTAGAACAATTAATCAGTGCAACAGCTTGCCTCCAGAAGTTGTGAATGCCCCAACACTGGAAGTCTTTAAGAAGATGTTGTATAGCCATTTGTCTGGATCGGTATAGGGTTTTCTGCCTAGGCAGGGGGTTGGACTAGAAGATCTCCAAGGTCCCTTCCAACTCTGCTATTGTATTGTATTGTATTGTATTGTATTGTATTGTATTGTATTGTATTATTTTATTAATATTGCAAAAAGTATTTCTATATGTGATAGAGGCATTAAATAGTTCTCAGGCAATGCCTTGTCCTCATTCACAATAGAAGAAAACTGTTGATTCAAGCATCTATATATATAGTTGCATTACTTATTTTTTGTTGCCTTCAGTCTTCAGATTGCATTATAAATAAATTTAAAAAAATCTATTTCCCATTAATATTCTAAGTAACTTTTCTCAGAAGATCAAGGCAGTATTTATGTAGTGGATAGACTCGGAATAAATTGAAATACTGGCAGTAATATCACTCAAAATACCATGATCATCACATTGTGTTTGCAAAACAATGTAGTCTTTTGTAGGATCATCAGGTAGATAATAATGACATTTCATTTGTAGCTGTCTAGTTTGAAAACTGTTTTAAAAGTTGAAAAATCTCTTTAGTCTCTGTTGCTTCAAAAATATTTTCCGCGCTAAAGTCTTTTAACCTAACTTTCTGCATTAAAATTAAGTCTTGGGTTGTAATGATTAATTAGACTATCACAGTATAGTTGACACCCACTGTATACATTTCAAATTGTAATTTGCTTTTCATGAACAGTTACAGGAATGTAAGCTGATAAATATAATGAGTTAATGCTAAGTAACTTACATTTAAATAAATTCAGGCTGAGGCACTCGGTCTTTAGTAATTTGAAGTGGTTTGAAATGAAACAATATAACATTTAATTTTGACTCATTTAATCTTTCTACTTTTAGGTGCTAAACTGATATCATGTTTGTCATATGGCTTCAATTATTAAAGCTTACCATTTTCATTGGTTAATATTTGGTGAAATTAGACTTACATTATAAAACAGAGGTAGCCTGTCTATAAAGTAAACTCGGATTGACTCATGTAGGTCATTCCTGATTAATAGGAATTGCTAGTATGGGTTCCACTCTTTAAAAAGGACCTAGATATAGTTTGAGAGGTGGTTACAAGGTGGTGTTGAGTATGCCTTTTCACAAGTTTACATATTTAAAAAAATGCATTGCCTAGTATTCTATGGTCAAGTGTATCTTATCTTGACAAGCTGTTCTTTCATCAGAACTACCAGAAATAGTAATTTGTAAGAGGGAGTGAGGAAAGAACTCAGGCATTCTGATTCTGTTCCTATAGCCTGTAACAATATAGTTATGAAACTTATTTCTCACCTGGCCTACACTGAAGGACTGAAAATCCGAGTTCTTCCCCTCCTTCTTCTTATACTGTAATGAGTTAGGGAGGAGTCAGTCTGTGCTTCATACTCATGCTTGAAATATAGCCCAGGCTTAAAATAGGTTTTTATTTATGTAGTCACCACTGCCTGTATCCTTCTTTGTGAAGGTCATCTCCATGGCTCTCTACACAAAATACTCACACAAAATTTGCCATTCCAAGAACAAATCTGCACTTTTGAGAATATTAGTAGTATAAAACTGAAATAATGCAAACAATATTGAGGACCCAGCTTGTTGGGGGCAATATGCTGTCTCTGTAAACTGCTTAGAGAGGGCTGTAAAAAGCACTTTGCAAAAGTCTTAGGCCACTATTAGATTTGTTGTTGTGGTTGTTCTCACAATGGTATAATAACCATATATACTTTCAGCATCTTGTGATAATAAGGTGATCTACCAATCCTGGCCTTTTTTTTCCCATTGCAGAAAATACCCTCCTCCCCCTAGATATCACAGCATCACTCTTGAGAATGCTCACCAAAATCAAAGGAAAACAAGATGCTCAGTAGTGGAGTTAGAAAGTTCAGGCTGAATCTTTGTCTTCTACAGGCAGAGTTGGAAACTCTGGAGGGCAGCTACCAATCAGTGTAGATAATAAACTAGGTAGATTAGTTTGCTGCTTTATGTAGCTTTTCCTCTTTTTTTAAAGAACCTCTAACACATGAAACTATCAAATCTTTTCCCAATATTACTATGTTTTTGCCCTAAATAGTGCTAACCATACACATATCAACAATTGCACAGATTTGTAGCAAAGCACAAAACATATATAAATTTTAATGTTTTATTTCAACTTGTGTTTGCCAAAAGATTCCTGCAGCTGCCCATTGTCATCAAATCTTTGGAAACAGCTGATCTCAACCAAATAGTATCAGGTTTTATACCAGATGGAAGTGTAATATTATACTGATATGGTATTGATGTACTGTATCCTGAAATCTGAGTTGATGGTTAGAATGGTTAGATTATGCTGTTGACACTTGAATTAATTTTTTTATAAAATTAAACATATAAATGCATTGTGGGATATGAAATGTAAAAAAAAAACCCTTTATCAATCTGCTTATCCATTTGCGTCTAATATAAGTATGATAGTAGGTAAATGAAATGGATGGTTTTTACCTTCATGTTAATTGGAGAAATCTCATTAATTCAAACTTGGAGAACAGGATATTATGCTCTATTTATAGATCCTTTTTGTTCTTAATTTTAATAACATTCCTACAATTATTGTGTGTCACAAAGCATTCAGTTGAGTTGGTTCCTCTTAATTCATTTTGTGCCTTGAATTGTCTCTTTTGTTTTCCAATTCTGTTCTTGTCATTTTGGATTTCTTGCTATCCATTTTTTCTATGTACGTTTAACTGGCCTTCTCTGGTGCTACACAAATATTATATAATTAACTTTGTTACAGAAGTATATTAATTTCATAGTGCATATGTCATCCCCTCACATCCCCTGCTTTGTGGTTTAGCAAAGATGTATTTAATCCATACAGGTTGTTTTACTTTTTGAAATAAATAAGAAAAGAATTCTGGTCAATAATTTGTGCAAGTTCATCAACTAATAAGCATGGCCCACTAAAGAAAATCGAGAATATTACAATAAAGAATATATAATAGAAAAGGCTAATTTGAGGCTTAAATAAGAAACTGAGCTAGAGATAGAGCATTTCAATTACTTCTAAATTCATTAGAAACATTTGATATGAAAGTTGTCCTTGGTGCCAGCTGAAGTAGATATGCTCACAGAAGTTTGATTTAGTGTATTATTTGATAGCCCTCAAAATAATTTCACCAGAGCATTCATTAATCCATCTCCAAATATAGTGATGCGGGAAAAACCAAGATTATTACTGTAGGATAATTAGCAGAATGAAACTGAGTTAATAGGTGCGACATCCAATTATTTTCTGCCCTCAAGATAAATTTCAAGTGAAGGTTGAATATTATAACAGTAGTTCAGTTCTCCTGCTTGTTCAAAGTCATGTTGAGTGGATAGAAATTGTGGCATGAAGAAGATGTGGTATTGCAAATTGATTTTTACAAGGAACTTCTGCTTTACACTGATGCAGTGTTTGTACTGAAAAGGTTCATAGCTAAACTTGACACCCACCTAACTGCAGTACTTTTCCATGAGTAGGCATTTCTGATTAGAGAAAACTATTTCAGTAGATTTTTTTTAAAAAATGTCATGCTTATATTTCTGCTTATGTAAGTGGTTTTAATTTAGAACATCTAAAATGTCCTAAAAATGAATAATGAAATAAAAGCACATGCAAATTACAAATGTCATTGAATTATATATTCATCAAGTTGGTGTTGATTCTTAGCAACCACAGAGATTTACTCCATGATCCTTTAGGTCTTTTCAATCATGCACCTATTATCACTGCATCTTTGCTGTTGGTCATCGTCCTCTCTTTCCCTTCCACCTTTCCCAGTATTAGAATCTTCTCTAGAGAGAGCTAGTTTTGCATTATAGATCTGAAGTAGGATAAGTAAAGCCTGGCCATTTGTGCCTAAAGTGAGAACTTTGGTTTGATTCATTGTATGATCCATTTATTTGTTTTTTTATTGGCTGTCCATGGTATTTTCAGGAGACTTCTCCAAAATTTTCAGCACACAACTGCAGAAAAAGAAAGATTTTGCTAAGTACATTAGTACATTTTCTATTTCCTTAAAACAGATGTGTTTGAATGAATTACAAAAAGAAGGTACCAATCTTCTGTAGAAAGAGCAGATGGAAAAATGTGTTTCTAATCACAATTCAATTGTGGTCAGCTTGTATCATTACTAACATCCTATTATAACTATGTGCATTTTGTTCCCTTCCATAAGAATTTGCATCTTCCATCTTCATTGCATTCAACTTTAGACTTATGGCTGTTCCAAATATTGGGTAAAATTAAATCATATCAGGAGGAAGCCATGTCTCTCTCTTTTTGTATTTTGGTCAGTGTTTGAGATACACAAATACAGTTTTGTCCCTATCAGAGTCATGACAAACAGTGATATGTTTGTATCTGCAGTATAATGGGTGACTGAATTTATTTGCAGATAGGATTAATCAACCTTCAACTATACCATTGTGAAACTTTTTTGAATAAATTGAGTACCCTATGCCAGTAATGCTGGATAGCCAATTATCCATGACTTATTAACTGCTACAGTGCAGTCATCTGTCTTGACATTGTCTCTGTCCTGCCCTCTGCTTCAAAGTAAATTTCATTATGAGTTACCATTACTTCTGCTTTCTTGATAATACTGACCATGAAAAAAAAGAGAGACTAGGGCGTATGAGTCTTCTCTAATTTCTAAATGCAATAATGCTTGTTCATCACTTTTTAAAAGCACATATTTATAATTCTCATATTTGGAATATATTAAAATGTCAAGGATTGTTGCTCTTTTGGGGTGGGGGTTGATTGAAAGAATAATTATACAATGCTTGAAGGAGTAATTAACACCCAGTAAGGTAATTTGAGACTTAAAACCATTCCATCAGTAATTGTTTGAATTTACGATGGTGCTGAACAAATGCTGGTTACAACAGGTCTGGCAATCTCAGCAATCCCCCCCCCGCCCCCATTGTGCTAATGTTATGTCCTTACCTTCTATCCAGATCCTTTTTTCATGGTGATGCAGCTGGGGGCGAGTTTTGTTTTCCTGCTTTTTCAAGCTTGCCTAGTGAGTGCAGTGTAGCAAGGCCCATGGGGAGTGTATCAGGTCCAGTTAAGGACAGGTTTAGTAGTTAGTTGGTGTTGGGAAGAGACAGGTGATGGAGGAGTTAAAGTGCCCTTGTCAGTGTGTCAGTGTGTCAGTGTGAGCAGGTTATCAAGTGCCTGAGTTTTGATCATGTGACTCTGGTGCACACTATAATGGTCATAACATTGGGGACTCGGTGTAACTACCATTGGTTCACTGCCACCATAACTTTGAATGGTTGTTGGATGGATGATTGTAACTTGAGGACTACCAGTACTTCTTAAGGAAGTGTGGATAAACATAAACAGTAAGAAGGAATAATATATTAGCATTAAAATTCTGTTGAAGTGCTAAACATGTTGAGTGCCCAGAAGTAACCAATTCCAGATTGTAATATGGTTTATTCAGAGCCTGGGACAACCTAGATCTACTATTGTATAACAAATAATTTTAATCAAGCTTAAAAAGAAGTATGAAAAAGAAAAAAGCTAATTAATACATTACCAAAGTTGTACCTGAATTTATAACTGAAATAATTTGATAAATAGAAGACTAATCCTAAATTTTAAATGATATTGTTTCTCAGTAATGAAACTGAAGACAAAGATGCAGAGCAACTAATGTTTTTTTTAAATGAAAATATAATTTGAAGTATTATTGCAAAGTGTATTTTCTGGGAAAATGCTTTACTGTACACACTGCGTTATTGCTAAAGGTAAAAAGTAATTCTGATGAATAAATAACAAGTTATAGAAATACATTAGAGTGAGTAGAGAGAATCCTTTTTCCTATATTAAAAGACAATAAAGTAAAAATTGCCATTTCACAACTGCCATAGTCAACAGCTAGTGTACCCATTCAACTTTGGAAGCCGTGAATGTTGATAAATAATTAGTTATTTGTATTATATATGTTTGAAGAGTGTTATCATATTCATCCTTTCGTTTCTCAACCCTAATTATTTCCAGTTCCCTCTATTTCTCTCCAGGATTTAGTTTCCAATCCTCTTATCTCTGTTGTGAAGTTGCCCTGGTTTGAAGCCTTGTTTTTAACTAGTAAACAGTACTTGGCTTGATGGAGGCTGACCATTACAGAATAGAGTGGAATTATTACTTCTGATTCTGAAAAATGTATTTCTTTTTATGCAGGCTGAAATCACATTTGCCTTTTTTGCAGACAATTGTGGACTCTTATTTGCAAATCAATTACAATTGTTCTTTTTTAGAGGTATTATTGCTAATCTGACTATCTTGTATTCCTATTTCTATTATTTTTATCATTATTAAATTTGTATGCTGCCCATCTCCTTTTCAAAGTGACCCTGGGCAGCTTACAATAAAAGCAAAAATATAGACATATTAAAATTAATGATTGCATAAAACTAGGAACTGGTATACGAGTGGATCAGCGGTGGATTCTTCTTTATTGGTCCACGAGGCACCTCCAGCGTGGAACACCTCAATCAGAACCCCAAACGAATCGACAGAGCCAGGTTTTGAGACCTTTTCAGAGGGCCAAGAAGGTGGAGGCAATTTCTGCTCTAGTGGTACGATGTTCCAGAGGTCAGGAGCCAATCTATTGCATTTGGTTTTTCCCTTCAGTTGTACATTGAATTACAACTCCCATCTGCCACAGTCATCATTATGCTTCAACAATTTAAACAAGATATTCAGTAAGATAAAACCATTGAAGCCTTTATATCTTATAAAAGTTATAATATTTCCCATAGTAGCAATAAAGGTATTCAGTCATTTCTTCAAGTTAAAGTTGCTTTACCTGATTAAGTATCAGTGCATTTGATTTTCATATTAAATTCATGCTTTACTGGTATATATTTTCACCAGTAAAGAAAGGCCAGAAAGTTAGACCATAAGTGAGTAAATAAACTAAAATATATCTTTTATTATGCCCGACTTTTCTATCTTTTCTAATTTTGGTTGACCCTGGACAAGTGTAATATATGTAGTCTTCCATGGAAGCATCATCTCTCCTCCCCCCTCCTGACCACACGACCATATTCTGGGCATTTGGCACACTGTTAGCATTTATGACTGGTTGTCAATCAAATGATTGCCATTTGCAATCTTTTCTGCTGCTTCTAAGGAAAGCAACAGGGAAGATTGCAAAAGGAGGAAATGGAGGTTTTGAGATCTGTTCTTCCAGTGTGCTGAGGTTCCCCTCTCCTTTGTTCAGGAAGAGGAAATCTTCCCACCCACTAGAGGAATAGGCCTCAAATCTTGCAAAAAATACTAGCAATAAATCAATAAATTCTGAAAGGCTAGCTTTGCTACTATTGTGTCCTCTGGAGAGAAGGACACTAGCTAAACAGGTGGATTCCAGAGAAGAAAATGCTCTGAGAAGAAGCATCTGAGAAGAAAGACTCTACTAGAGGCACTTCTTAAATAAAGTAGTTGAAGACTACTTGTAAACTAACCTTAATTCTGTAATTATTCCTGAATTACTCAATTTTAAAAAGTGTAAAGTTGAACTGCATTAAGTGTTGGGGGGGGGGGGAGGGAAGAGGGTATAGTATTTGTATGTGATCTATATTATATGTTGGGGGGGGTAAAAAGGGGGGGATTTGTTTGTATAAAACTTTTTCAATAAAAAAAGTGTTAGAGGGGAAGGATAATTCAGTCTAATATTGGATTTTACTATGCATTGGTTAATGAGGGAGGCAAGTAGATTTTTGACATACTTGTCTCCTTATTTTTTAAGGGAAAAATGAACCTTTGCCTAAGATTTAAAAAATAATTCACATTTTTTTGAGATCTCAATAAAAATGAACACAAAAAAGTAGATGTATTATTTATATGGAAAATGGCCCTTGGCCCCTTTGATGATGAGAAGTCTGTGCAACATTTTGATGCTGAATACTGATAATCAAAATGTACCCTTATTTTTCTATTACAACACCAAGGTGAATTAACCATTTCCTACATTGATTTCATTTCAAATATTCTGCTTGGCTTAGAGCTTGGAAGTTTCCTGCTAGTTGTTGGATAAGGACTGGGAAGTGTTCTCTGAATAGGATTTCCAGCTATCTCAAAACTCATTGTCGGAATAGCCTTTTTCTTTTTGCCAGGATCTGGGAATAGAAATAATTCATTCTGCAAATTTGAATCTTATTTGCTTACTAGTCATTTTTAATCAGTAGGTGGTTGGAAATATTTGTTGCCTTGACACTGAATTTTATGAGGGAACATATTTTGTAGCTTTTGAAATTTGTAATGTTTTATCAGATTGTATTAGCTGAAAGATTTCTAAACATTTTAGTTTATTTTTGTTGAAAAATTGAAAATGTATAATGCAATGCATGTGGGTGTGGAAAGGGGAGAAGATATGCTGCCTAGGAAACAATCTGACAAGAGGGGATGGAACCCTGATGTGCTTAATGGTCAGTCAAAGAAAGTTAGGAAGGATATTCCTCCCCCCCCCTCAGTGGATCAAGCAGTTAAAAGTGGTGGTGGGAGATTTGTACTTTCAGACTTGCGCAACTCTGTTAATGTAGCCTTAAAACAAGGTAGAACCAACTCATTTGGTTGTGTTTCCTGTTTGGTTTACTTGAGAGGGCTGACAGTATGTAAACATATCTGATAATTTTAAAAGAATTGTATTACAAGTACTCGTTCTTATGTAAACATAGCTTTAGGGATTTTGAAATTTATGTTTTTCTCTAGTGTAGGTTGCAGGAGGGTCCAGGAATGGGTTGTTATGTTCTTTTCTGTCCAGAGACTGAGTCATAATTGAAGCCACATCTCCACTGCTCTCTTGCTTGGCTCCAGTTCCGACTCAGTCTTTGCCCAAGAGAGACGTAAAAAATTTTATTTTCTGAACTAATAAGTTTAATCAACATTCCTGGACTCTCCAGCATTACAGCGGTCTCTAGGAGTTGGTAAGCGAGTGCTGGGTACCAGGGTTCCAGCAGTGTCGTCGGCACCGCTCGTATCAGTGGTCGGAGCGGCCCGACATATAGGTGAGGACTAGAGCCATCTGTACAACGGCGGCCGAACTAGTCAGTCCCACAGTGATGCAGAGAGATGAGGAAGCATCTTCTGAGGCTGAGGTGAATCTCTGGCTATCGGGATTGCCCAACCTCATCAGCTCGGAGTTCCCAACCTCGTAAAACCAGTGTTTTTTGCCTAGCGTGAGGGAGCTGCATCACATGTGAAGCATCAGCCATTTCCCCTCCTTTAAATTGCACACGAAAACCCTTGTGCCGGAGGGAACGGGCCTCCTGCATCATCGGTCACCTCAGACAGAGCGATGCTGTTAAATACGCCTCCAGGGCTTTTTCTTGTTCAATTACAGCAAGATGGATGCTTTGGCTTTGAAATTGGCAGGCGGATTCCAAGTCCAAATGGAGGCTAGCCGCTGCTCCCTACATAGGTAACTCCCTCTTTGGAGAATCATTGGACCCAATTCTCATAGAAGATTTATTTTATTTATTTATTTATTAGGCTTATAAGCCGCTCCCTCTCCTCGAAGGGACTCGGGGTGGTGTACAATAGAAAATACATATCACATATTGTACGGAGGAGGTATAAAAACTCACAACATCAAATCACAATTTATAAAATAACACAATAATAATAAAGTTAAAAAACATTAAAATACCCTAAAATTTAAAATTGCCAGGGGGATTAGAAGATAGAGCTATAGTTGAGCCAGGCCGGCTAGTTGGAACAAACGTAAGGTTTTGCCAATCATGAATAGACAACAGGAGCGTTGCCCTTTCCCGTACTCTTGTAGGCCAATATTTCGAGGTTCAGACACCAACTTTCACCAACAATAGAGTTTTCCCACCATTACCACTTTACAGGTCCATGGCTTCTCGGTCAACTTTGAGAAGAGCCACCTAGTTCCCACAATTTGACTACCTCACCTAGGTGCTCAAATTGACACCAGAACAGGGGAGGTGTTCTTTTCACAGGAAAGCCGGGATAGTTTAGTGACCTTGATATGACACATTCGATGAAAACGTTCAGTTCCCATGGCCCTTCTATCAAAGCTGCTAGGGAAAATGATATCATTCATAGATTTAGTACCCTGGGCGAGGCTTTATGCTAGGACGTTACAATGGTTTTTTCTCCCTTACCAGCAGAGCAGACACAGTGCCTCCAGTGTCTGGGTCAGAGTATCACCACAAGTATTGATCTCTCTAAGGTGGTGGGCATTGGCAAGGGGGTGCATGTTCAAAGAACCCAAAAGACTCTCGTTAACCACTGATGCAAGTCTGCTTGGCTGGGGGCCCCTGTTAGACTCTCACCTGGTTCAAGGCCAATGGTCTCGGTCAGAACTCAGAAACAACATCATCTGGCCCTCCGCCATTTTCAGGCACTGCTAGAGAACCAGCATATACTTATTCATGGACAATGTAGCTGCAAAGGTGTGTGCCAATTGACAAGGAGAGACATACTCCGGATGGAGGCAGAAAAGCTAGGGCTTTGGGCAGAGAAACATCTTCTGTACATCAAGTCAGAGCACATCTCAGGAACGGAGAATCTCCAAGCAGATTGGCTCATCAGGGTCACAGTGGATCACGCAGAGTGGCAGTTACATCCCAACCTGTTGAAGGAGATTTGCAGAGATTCAGTCATTCGGAAGTGGACTTATTTGCAACTCCAGCGAACACGCAGCTTCCCAGATTTTTCTCTCTGTTTCCAACTGGGAGCAGAGCGGAGCAATGCCCTCTGCAGCCAGTGGCCCAAGGGATTGCTTTATGCATTCCCCCCTTCCTCTAATACCAGGAAGACAGTGTCGGAGGGGGCGGAGGCGATTATGGCCTTGGTTTGCGTACTTAGTGGGTCTGTTGGTGGCCAACTCCTGGAGAATTTTCCAGGAGAAGATCTCCCTGCACCAGGGGGTCCTGGCCCATCTGGAGCCCCAGTGGCCCCAGTTGACCTCCTGACATTTGAGAAGGATCTCCTGAGGAAAGCCAACTTCTCCTCGAGGGTGATAGGGACCATTAAAGCATCCAGACATCTGTCCACTACTAGGATTTACAACACCACATGGACTATGTTTGTTACGTGGTGCCAGATATCTCACATACATCCCACAGGATCCTCCATTCCACAAATTCTGGAGTTTCTCCAGGAGGCTTTCCCACAATACACTAGGCAGGTGTCAGCACTGTCAACCGTATTAGCAGGTTTATTTATGACCTTCCCAGCTGGCTTCTGACAAGTAAAGTCAATGGATAAAGTCAATAAAGCCAGCAGGGGGTCACAAGCCATGCTTGTGTGATGCCTCACTTAATGACCACGAGTAATTTGCTTAACAATTGCTGCTAAAATGTAAAACTGGGTGTGGTCACTTGATGTCTCATTTAATGACTATAGTGCTTAACATTACACTTTTGCAGTCTCTATTACAGTCATAATTTGAGGACCATCTGTATTCCTAAACCTGCTATGTGGTCTTGAGTTCACAGCAAAACAAATAATAAATTGAATTAGGATTTAACAGCTGTTGATTAGTAACAGTCTGTGATGGGGCCAAGATATTTGAAACGAAACCTAACCTAGGATTTCTACATAGTGAAAATGAAGGAAGCTTGGTCAGTTTCATGGATAATCTTTGCTGAGCATTTAATTTTTCAGCGACTTTGATAGCATCTCCTTTTTTTTGTTTTTGTTTTTAAATAAATGATTGTCTAAGATTAGAACTAGTGGTACCATAATTGAATTTCTGTTTTGTGGGTCAGTTCAGAAGGTGTTGCTGAAAGATTACTTGTCTGTCCATTGCATTTTAATGAAAATATTTCACAAGATTTAGCTTTTATCTTTAGAATCATGTAATAGAAATAAGCAGGAATACAACTTGCAAGTTTTAAAATAAATGTGTTGCCTACCAATTTGTGTCCAAGCACTATTAAAAATGTTGACCTTTAAAGTATAAAATAGTTTGAGACCTTGGCACATAAATTCTCCAGTATAAGACTTATAGTTAAAGTCCATGGGACAGGTTTTTTTGTTACTTTGTTATTCCATCTTTTGACACCAGATATGTTGTAATTAATAGCAGGGTCTTTTTCATTATGCTGCTATGCCCTTCAAACATGCTCCTTTTCTGACACGCTCTTGCTGTTTTTCTTCTTCTTTTGGAAGGGAAGATAACTTTATTTCATTTGTGTAGGTCTTAATGTGATTTCTATTTTTATATTGCTTATGATAACTTTGTTGGTGGTTTATAATTTCTATTTTATATAAGTCGTCTTATATATATATAAACATAGCTATATATCTTAGCTATGGCTGAGTGAAGGGATGAATATGAACTAGAATCCTATAGACATTTTATGGAAAAATATATGGATCTTAAGGCATTCATTTTTAAATTTTATTTTGGGAACGCTTACATGATTGTATGATGACTTGTACATAATACAAGCACTAATTATTGCTTCATACAAAACCCCTTTTTAATAGACTCCTACATACGTCATAGATATCACGTTCATGTAGATTAAGAATACATAGATTGCAAATCAATCCCTTATGATACCAGAATGAAAATTAAATTATTCCAACTGATATTTTAATTATATCTTGTAATCCTATATGGCAAATTCTACTGTTTCTACAATAACTACAGGGCACTAGTTACATATACATTTCACTTTTAAGAAGCTCATATGGAAACTAGAATTATAATCTAGTAGTCAGGTTGTCTGTCATATATACACATCCACCATAGTATTCCTTTTGGGGGTTTGAAATGTTTTGCAAACTAGAAAAAGAGTAAGAAATAATAATCAAGAACATTTTCATTCTGTTTCTTGAATGTGTATCTATATCTATATTTGTATCTGTATCGGTATCTAAATATCTATATAATCTATCTATTTATATCTGATGTAAATCAAGACCTCAATGGTGCCACTAAATCTATGAATCTCATTTTGTTAATATTAATGCTTGAAGACTTTTTGAAAGGCATTAAATAATATTTTATAATACTTAGTGGAATAAAAAGATACCACAATTAGTGACTTTCTCTGTTTTATAGAGTCATTCAATATCATTGAATCAAGACAATGGTAATGAAGGATGAGCTTTCTAAGCAAGTGCTGAGCAATACCAGAAAATATGTGTACAGAAATATAGGCAATCCTCGCTTAACTATTCATTTAACGATTATTCAAAGTTATGACTACTTCTGATTGGTTCTCAAGGTTCTAGCCATTTCAGTATCCTCATGGTCATGTGATTGCAATCTCTGCATTTAATGACTAACTCACAATTGCAACATTTCAATGTCCTGTGATTACAGGATCACCTTTTCCTACCTTCCCTGCTGGCTTCTGACAAGCAAAGTCAAAGGGAAAGCCCATAGGAGGTTGCAAATGGCCATGTAATTTTGTGCTTAATGACGCAATGGGATTTGTCAATTGGAAGTGGACCTTCACTAAATAGCATAGTCACAGGATATCACACTTTACAACCATGTTGCTTAGCAACAGAAATTCTCATCCTAATTACCTTGGTTCACTGAGGACTACCTGTACTTTTAAAGGGAGAACTCCTCACACTGAAGTCTACTTAAACATTTGTTTACCCAATCAAGTGTTACGTCACATGATATTCCATCCATTTTTTTTCTGATCTGCATGTCAAAGTAATGTATGACTATGTTCAATGTGAACAAATTGAATTATTTTTAATTGAAATACGAAAACTATTTCATACATTTTCATTTTGTATGTTCACACATACTTTCCACTCTCCTTTCTTAAACTTTAATCTGAAACATGAAGAGCTATTACATTTTTTTGTATAATTTTTGTGTGTGTCTTTCAGTTGGTATATCATGATATTTCTTTTAATGAATTAAAAAAAATGAACATTTCCCATGTTTCACACAATTTGAAACACTTCCAAATTTTGATAATTTTCCCCACATCGTGTAGCTTAAAGTAGTATATAAGAATCTTCTTACCATCTCCTAACAAAGCACAAACCAAACAGTTGCTTGGTTAGAGACATAATCTGCTCATAGAATGTCCCCTGCTATTACTTCCTTACCTTCAGTTTCAAATTACATACATAGAAATGTACAAACATAATTTGTGCTATATTAATGAAGGACTGAATTTAGGCTCTCATTAACTTCTAATTAATTGGAGGAATATTACAGCATTGCAAACAAACATATTTTCAGTTCAGGGGAAAATAAATGAATGATACATGTTATACGTGACCCTATCCAGGCAACTTCACTTCTTAAGAAAGAAGGTAATTTTATGACTTTTTTGTATTGTTGTTAAGCAAATCACGGCATTTGTTAAGAGAACCATGCAGTTGTTAACAAATCTGGCTTCTCCCATTGACTCTGCTTGTGAGTTGCCTGATGGTAAAGTCACAAATGGCAATCACATTTTCCTGGGATGCTGCAATCATCAAAAATGCCAAGCACCTGAATTTTGATCATGCGACAGTGAAGATGCTGTGTCAGTCATAAGTGCAAGGACCAATTATAAATCTTTTTTTTTCAGTATTTTTGTAACTTGGAATGGTGACTAAAGGAATGTTGTAAGTTGAGGGCAACCTTTAATAGGTCAAAATTTCTCTCTGGAATATATAAGAACTAATCAGTACTTTGAATTATGTTCCTAAATATAAGAATTTGCTCAGGATATATCTTTAGGTTAGTTCACCCTTCCTTTTATATCAGAAATTCAGGAACTGATATAAATATCTATTGTAATGTTTGCTTGATAAATTTACTGGTAAATGGAAATAGGTCCATGATATTTTAAACTAGAAATCTTCAGATCCCCCCCCCCCCCCAACTTGGTATAAGATGGCCATGTAGAATAAGGAAGTAGGAAACAAGTTGTCACTCTGTGTGTAAAACTGCATGGCCAATCCATGATCAAAAAATTTTTTCGGAGT
The DNA here is from genome assembly GCF_964273705.1 of Natrix helvetica. Classification (NCBI taxonomy): domain Eukaryota; kingdom Metazoa; phylum Chordata; class Lepidosauria; order Squamata; family Natricidae; genus Natrix; species Natrix helvetica. The sequence continues at coordinate 183,115,340 of NC_138548.1, forward strand.
ACATTGTTTTTGGAATCTTATAACAGGAATTTTCATTAAACACTTGCATTTTCTTGTTACTCAAGTAATATCACTTTTTTTCTCACATAAAATGTTGAACAGAGTTTCATAGGAAAGAAAATTGACTTCTGGAATTTTGTTCTTTGTATTAATATTCCAACCAAAAAGAGCAACAATGGTTTTGGATATTCCAGATGATTTGGCTTCTTTTCAAATATATTTTGAAGTTAAGCACCTTCAGCAGTATATGCATACACAATGGAAGGTTTTAAAATCTTTTCCTTTGGATAAGACTTCCACATGCCATGTCATAGTAATAGCCTCATCTGTTTTTGAAATGCATGGAGCTATTATTCAAGAACACTCCCTTGCCTCAACTATTTTCTGAATGCCCTTGCATGTACTATTTTTGAGTAATATTGACTGTATATAATAGGGCACCCATACAAATGATTTTTTAAATGCATGGTAGCAATGGAAACTTCAACTTTCGCGGTGATGAAAAACATGTTTGATGTTCTCTCTCCTTTGGGATTTGCTTCTTTAAATTAGATTTCATTGGTGTTGAGAGTGAACTTTTAAAGGTTTCTGCCAATCTATATTTAAGTCTATAGAATCCTGTTTTTTTACCTGTCTGTGAATTCCTTATTGCAGCATACAACTATTAAGATTGATCCTAGAGATAGCGCCTCTTTTGTGCATGAAGTAAACCTACTGTTCATTGAAGAATTAATATGACAAGCCATTTTTTTAAAAAAAAAGCTCGTTTGTTTGTTTCACTTGCTTTGAAAATGCTTTCTTTTATATGTTATCTGCCTTCAGGCTCTCACCTAGTTTTCACCATGCTGATTATGAATAGGCTTAAAGCTGTACAATCAGAGATAGCAGGTTCAATTTCAAAGATAGCTGTTCATTTTTCAGGTTCTTTCATTGTAGTCTGGTTTAATCTGCTCACGCCAAGATAAACACTAAAAAGATTTACCTTGGTGAAATATTTTAAACATAAAATTGGGAAATAATTATAGAAGTGGCAATGGCTAACAAATACAAACAAAAACCAAAATAAAAACCTGAATAGCTGCTCCTTTAATTATGATAACTACTTTTTTTTTTAAAATTGAATAACTGTACTGGTATAGATCAGAGCATAATTTTTGAATCATGTAGGGATTTGCAAATTTTCTTCCTCGGTCTATAAATTATAGCTGTATTTCCTGGCTAAGCTGTATTGTGTAGTACACCAATACAGTTTGATTGATTGTAAATATTTTCAGAAAACCTAATCCAGATAAAAGAGGTGATAATTACGAGGAACTATAATTCCAGAGCAGTGATTTATCAGCCACCAGAAAAGCAAAGGTGTAATTTGGAGGTTCTTCTAGTTTGAATTTTGAAGGAAAAAAAGTGAGGGGAACAGTAGAGGATGAGATGATTAGATACTGACATCGATGCAATTAACATGAGTTGGGGTAGATTCTGAGAGACATTGGAGGACAGGGGGACCTGGCACCTGTGGTCCATGGGGTTGTGAAGAGTTGGGCATGACTCAGCAATTGAACAAGAAGAAGATTAAAAAACCCATAAAATCTAAATGTTGTAGTGGTCAGGATACCATTTTATTAGCTGTGGTAGATAAACCAATTGTGCCTCTTTAAAGTAATGAAATGTGTGCTAGTAACCTTCTTTAAAGTAGAGTATAAATAATGTATTATACATGGTTCCGTCTTTGTGTCTACTCTGGAAACCTCCAATTAGTACAAAATTAAATAGCTATTTTAGGCTTGAGAAGAACGTGAACAGACTATATTGCACGTTGAGTAAAGCAAAGTTCTGTCTACCACAATGGTGGGTTCCAGATTCTGTTTCAACTGGTACGGTTGGAATGATCCTGGCGTCACCCACATGGACGCATGCAGTGCGCGCATGTGTCGCACTTGCCTGCGACGCTTCTGCAAGCCTCTGCGATACTCCAGCTGCTCGGCGGAGCGTGCACAAGTGCCGTATGTGTCGTGCACGTGCACATAAGTGCCAAAAGCTTACAGCATAGGTAAGGAGCTCGGGCGGTGGGCCCTCCGAGGTGGGCCCTCCGGAGCACCGTACCGGAATGTTATCCGGTGCTCCAGGCTGGCTCTGGTACGCCCATACCGGGGCATACCGCCTGCAACCCACCACTGGTCTACCCCTCCAAACTTGAGATCTTCTAGGAAGACTTAGCTTGCATTTATTAACTATTTTTCTCAATTTATACAACTGTTCTTCCCACATTAGTAATTTTGGGCAGCTTACACCATTTAAAAACAACTAGACAGCCAGTGATCTGTTGTATCATCATATCAGAGATATTTTCTTACCTACCATAAATGGCACCCCCTTGCACCCTCCCAGAACCTTGCTGTGCCTCCCTTGCATCCTCTCAGAATCTTCACAACATTCCCAGCACATGCTGTACTCCTGCACAACCTCCCTGAGTCATACAGCACTTTTTGCATACCCCCACTCACTCTGCCTGACCCTGCTGTGACTCTTGCATACATTCTTGACCCACATGGTGTCTCTCGGGCCTCTACACACACACTCACTTATCTGCATGGTTCCTCTCTGTGCATCCTCCCAAATCCACATAGTGTCTCTAAGGCATACTGAAACATTTTTTATTGGCCCATGCAGTGCCCTTCAGGCACCACTGCATCTTTGAGCACCTGTGCAGTGCCTCATATGCATTCCTTTACTTGGCAGGGAACATTGGAGCTGGTGACCATGTGATAGCATGGCGCACTGAAGCAGGTCGAACTTTGGCAGATTTCAATCCCACAGGAGTCATGGGTCCTGGGCTTTGGAACCATTCTAAAAGTTAGCCCATTTGATGTTATGGACAACTGAAGTTTACAGACAATCAGACACAAGAATATACTGTATGTTAGGAACATATACCATATTTTTCAGACTATAAGACGCACTGGAGTATAAGACTCACCAAGATTTTGAACAGGTAAATTTAAAAAAAGTTTTGCACTCTGCAGGTCTCCCAAACCCTCTGTATGCCCCATTTTTTGTGAAAAAATGGGGCATGCAGGGAGATTGAGAGGCTTGCAAAGTGTTCCTGGGGGCTGGGGGAGGCAAAAACAAGGAAAAAATGAGGAAAAAAAAACTTTTCACAAAAATGGGCCCTTTTTTTGCAAATAAACAGGGCATGCATAGACTTTGGGAGGCTTGAAGAGAGCTCCTGGGAGCTAGGGGGGATGAGCAAAAAACGGTCCATTTTTCGCTCGTTTTTGCCCTCCCCAGCCCCCAGGAGCACATCACAGGCCACCCAAAATCTCTGTGCGTCGATTTTTGTGAAAAACGGGATGCATGGGGGTGGGGGTGTTGGGAAGCCAAAAATGCCGTATTCAGTCTATAAGACGCACCCAGATTTTCACTCTCTTTTGGGGGAAAAGGTGTGTCTTATACTCCGAAAAATACAGGTACAACCAGGATAATATAAAATAGCGAAGGAGCCAGATCAATATAGGAAGATATTTATTAGGGTTTCTAATTAATAATTCAATCCTCGATGCTGAGGAATACATTTATGTCTTGAAAGCCTTCTGAAAAGCCAGCAGATTAGAACCAATCCAATCCTGAGAGAAATGGTGTTTGAAAAGGCAGGTGCAGCAATAGAAAAGACCTGATTCACAAGATGGTGTTCTTTGATAGCCAAGGCCTGCCTTTCCTGCTTGATCTAATGGGATGGCTAACTGGAAAGAGATGATTCCCACAAATAACTTAGCCCTATCCCATGAAGGCTGACAACCAGCATGTTGAATTGTGCCCAGGAGCACACTGGAAGCTAATACATGGATGTTCTGCTCATAAGCCCAAAGCATTTATATATCTTCTTTTCCACAAGGCATATTACTTATCCAATATGGGCATCCTTTTATTCATCCAGCAGGATTTCCTTTGCCCTCCACTTAACTGTAATCTTAGATACCTTTTGAAAATAGATTTTTTTAAATAAAATCTTTTTATTTTGAAAATAAAACATTAAAATACTTTACTATCACCTTCAAACTAGTTATCTTCCCTTCTCACAGCCTTAAATAATATTTTCTTTCTGCTTAGAAACAAATAATAATAATGAACAAGAATCTCCTTCTATATTCAGTTTTAATGTGAGACTGTATCCATTGACAGTATGGGTTCTCAGATAGATGGGGAGAAAAAACTTGGTATGGCCCGCAAATGAGAAAGTGTATAAGACCAGGGGTGTCCAAACTTGGGAACTTTAAGACTTGTGCTTCGCTTTCACTTTATTCAATTTCTAGACCGCCCCTCTCTCAGAAGAGACTCGGGGCGGTGTACAGTCTGTCAGGGGAAAAACACCCTGATGAAAAATGAGGTCTATGGACCGGGCTGATTCCCAGCAGCATATCATTAAGATGTCAAGAAAAGAAAATAAAAGTCTTTGAGAAGTATATTCTAATTAATAAACAAACTTTAATATGAAAAATAATAAAAGTAAATAAAACAAAAGTTAACTAATTGTTACATTTTGATAATAAAAGTTCCGTCTGCCAGCTTTTCTTGGCAGGCGGACAAAGATCAGAAGGAAAGCTCTGGAATGTGTGAAGACATGCGCAATAAAACACTTTCAGATAACTTTTTTTTTATGACCTGCGCAATAAATCTTTCTCAGTTTAACTCTTCAGTGTCAGTTTCAGTCAGTTCATGTCTAGCAAACTTTTTAACATCGTGACACAGTCATATTAAAACAATTGAACAATAAATATACATAGTATAAATATAAGATAAATAAAATAAATATAGGACTGGAGGAGGTAGCAATGGTTCACTGTACAGATTTAGTTTAAGTTAGATTAAAATTAAAAATTTTTAAAAAACATTAACCCTAAAAACTATCCCAAATAAAAATATCCGCCAGGAGGTAAGAGTAGAACTATAAGTGGGCCAGGCCAGCTAATTGAAACAGGTGAGTCTTAAGTTTTTGTTGGAAGGAGCGGAAGTCGGTAGTAGTTCTAATATCGGGGGGGAGGTCATTCCAGAGGGTTGGGCCCATCACAGAGAAGGCTCTACTCCTAGGCGCCGCCCGTTGGCATTGCTTGGTGGACGGCACCCGGAGGAGTCCCTCCCTGTGAGAGCAAATTGGTCGCAGGGATGTATGCGGTAGGATGCGATCCCGCAGGTAACTAGGTCCTGTGCCATGGAGCGCTTTGAAGATGGTAATCAGCTCCATCTGATGGCTGGGGAATTCTGGGAGTTGAAGTCCACAAGTCTTAAAGTTCCCAAGTTTGGACACCCCTGGTATAAGACGAAGGAAGTAATGAAGTAGCCTGGACAGGAGTCTCATACATTTATTACCGCTGCTAACAGACACTGTTTATAGTGGTGTGAAGTTTCATGGAAGTGAGGGCTTCAAGGGTGGTTGCTTTGTCATACTTACAAAGAAGCAATGTCTACTAGCATCACAAGAGCTAAATCTAAATCTAAATGTTGCTAAGTGGTCTATTACGTTGCTATATACTGCTTTAACAGTACCAGTGTAAGACAAACTCACTAATCTTAGTTTGTTTTCTAATCTTGAATTCTGTATTTTTGATGGATAACCTGAAGCATTATTAATATTTCCTCTTCAAACTCCAAATCCCAGATATGTTATCGCCAGCTAACAGTATGCGTTTTGGCTTCTTATAGGCAAAAGACAATCTATTTCTACAGGGATGGATAGGTATGCTCAACAGTGTTTATTTACTATTTTTGTTCAGAGTTAATGTGATTAGACTGTTAGAGATAATGGCAAGACAACTTTTCAAAGTGTAAAAAGGTCTAGGAATGGTTTTCTTTATCTGATAGCCACTGAAAAGTATAGAGTATTTCTTTTATTTAAAAATACCTACAGGGAATGTATGGGAAACAAGCATAGACGGTAAAAATGGTTTTGGTGTGTTTCAAAGATAGGGTCTTAAAAATGCAATCTGAGTTCAAATAGATTTTTTTAAAATTTAAAAGTTTATCAGCTAAGATCTCTTTTTTTTCCAATAATACCATATCCAATTCTGTTGCAAAATTGTCCATTCAGTAAATAGTTCCATCGTCATTTCCTTTTGACTGAACATAGTCTAAGATTAAATTTCAGATTTAGATATAGCATCAGATTCAATTTTTGATTTCCAATAAATGAATTGAAAATGTTTTTGAATAAAACACAAGGCTCATATTGCTTAATTGTTTCCAATTGTTTCACACAAACATAGGATTGGATGTGTAAGGGAAAATACTAGAATGACTTTATTGTTTTTGGAGATGTAACACACACAATCATTATATACATTAATATTAATACAAGAGCCACTTTGGTCTAGTGAATCATGCAGTCATTAAATGAATAATATGGTTGTTAAGTAAATCCAGTTTCCGCCGTTTATATTGCTTGTCGGAAGCTGAACAGTGAAGGTCACAATTGTGGTCATATGAGTGAAGGACACGACAATGATTGTAGATGCCAGTTTCAAAGTACCAAAATCATGCTTATCTGACTTGTAGGTGTGATGTGATCGTTGTAACTTTGAGGGTAGATCGTAAGTAGTTTTCTTCTTCCTCTTCTCCTTCTTCTTCTTCTTCTTCTTCTTCTTCTTCTTCTTCTTCTTCTTCTTCTTCTTCTTCTTCTTCTTCACAATTATATTATACCATTATATTCATTAAATTATTATATTATAATTATATTTAAATAGTAACATAGTAATCAAGATTAATCATTAAACAATAATTAAGATCATAGAAAATAATTATGGTTAATAGTAAAAAATTAGTAATGCTACACTAATTGATTAGTACATCTTTGAAACTAAATACAGCATTTAAAACTATGCCACTAGTATAGTCTGCCACTAAATGAGTAAAACTATTCAGAAACAGCATTTAACTTGCTGCTAAAACTTTTTTTAGTAAGCTTTTTTGGGGTTCATGAAAAGTCAGCTATTAGTTTTAAGTTGAGTGGTGGTCCACTTTTGCTTTTATGTTGCTTTAAAATAGGGTGATTAAGTTTAGAGCAATTTTAATGGATTGAAAAAAGAGTTCACTATGGAAATTGGATAATAAATACCACCTAGCATGGTCCTAGAAAAATAAAATTGCTGATGGTCTGAAATTGCCTTTTACACTTCATATAAATGTACTAGTTACGTTTTTTAATACTGACTGTCTTTAATGAAATAAGCTCTTAAAAATTACAGTGAGTTCATCTATTGTGACCTTTAAGTGAGAAACATACACACAACACCAGTAAGAGAGAAGTCTTAAATAGAGAATTTTTGGAGATGTTACATTTCCCAAGAGGCTAAGTCAGTTTGTTTTTGGTTTATTTTAATGTTCCAGAGATAAGTAATAATTTTATGGAAGTATATTGCCCTAGAGAGTATCTTAGAGTTCTAATTATTCTATTTTTAAGTGCTGACTTATTTAAGTTTTTCATATAGTTTAATTGGAATAGGAACATACTTTATGGCAGAATAAGCATAGAAGCCTTTGATACATAGGTTTAAAGATCAGCATGTTACAACCTAGTTTTGAGATAGGATGCATTTATGTTGCAGTTGCAACTCTTAGTCCCTAGATACTTCTTATCCTTACTGGAGGATCCAAGGCAGAACTGCCCATAAAATACTTTTAGGCATATTCCTCTCTTTATTTTTTGCCTGCTTCAGAGCTATGGGATTGATGATTAATGGGCCTACCCTTTTTTCAAAGTCTTCAATGCTTTTAAAAAATCAGGTTTAAATCCTGCTTTTTGATTAGACCATCTCAAACAGTTTATATTTTCCATTACCTCTTAACTAAAAAAAGTGAAAACATATAACTGGATTATTCCGATTCTTTCTAGTATTTAAACAAATATACGAGGCTTCCATAGTACATTGCAGTCCAGTATCAAAACCCATGCATGAATTAACATTTTCATCATTCAGAGTGAGATCTAATATTTGTTCTATCTTTGAAGTTTAAAATACAGCATAAAAAACTTTTCTTCAGACAATATGCTCTTTAATGTCACAAATTATATTCATTTAGATACACACATTTAGATACTTAAAAAAGAAGGAGGGTCTTTTCTCATCAGAACCTTCTGTGGTTAAGACTTTTGTGTAAAGCCTATTTCAGTGTCCATGCCTAAAGGCATAACTCCCATTTTTAAAAATTTCTTGGGATTGCTGTAATAGTTGCATCAACAGGAACTTTCTCCATCAGGAAGGAATTGCATTTTTCTTCTCTCTTTTGTCTTTTGGTAATTTGTAGTTTTTTCTCCTTTTCTTCTCTCCTTTGTCATGACATTAAAAAAAAAACTTTAAAGTTGTTCCTTTGTTCTTTCCTTTGAAAGAGAACTAGTGGAGTGTGTTGTTTGCATTTTCAATCAGGGTGTTTCAGAAATGTACTAAGTATTGCAGTATTCATCACTGAGATGCACTCATATTACATATCTAACTTGGAAGAGCATCATATCATCAACTGCTGTATACACTAACAGATCATAGAGTAGAGTAAACCTAACAGGCACAACCAGTGCCCTACTTTGATAGAAAGTCATATTAGCTGTTGATTTACTAACATAAAACACAATGAGCTCAGTATCTAATGACTTGTGGCTGGCCCTGATTATGACTGAAAGCCATAATCTGGCCAGTCATACTGGCTCTAAGAGATACAGCTCTGCTCCTCTGATATTAGGTAAGTGAAGATACTTGTCCACCAACTCCAGGCCGAGTGTGGAACTTCTACTTTGTCAACAGAAAAGAAACCTTCAATGTTTCTTGATCCAGGCTAAGAATCAGAAAGGGAAATCAGAAAAATAAGCCCTCCTCTGTTCTAAAGGAACACTTTGACATAAAAAGTAGTTGCATCCCAATTTCTGACTGCTATAAACTGACCAATCGCCCAGTTTTGCCAGGTTAGCAGTTGTTATGAAGATTGATACCAACATAGGAAAACTATAAAACTAAAACCCTAACCCTAACCCTATTTTGCTATGTTGTAATTGTTGAACAATATAACTGGAATGTGCAATAGCCACTTACATTTATTATGATCTCCAGTAAAATGGGCAAGTGTGATATTTCACATCTGAGTTAGAGGGTAAATCAGCCACTAGACCAGCGATGGTGAACCTTTTTTGGCTCACGTGCCAGAAGTGGGGGGAGCGCAGCGTGTGCCGCACCCATAATGCAATGTGCGACCCCCCCAGTGCGCATGCGCACACTACAGGCGTGACCCCCCCATTTTGTGCATGCTTTTTTCGCCCTCCCCAGGCTCCAGAGGCTTTATAGGAGCCTGGGGAGGGCGAAAAGAGCCTCCCCCCCTGAAGCCCTCCGGAGGCTTCAGGGACCTTCAGAACGCTTCCCTGAAGCCTCCGGAGCAGTCAAAACGAACCTCTAAGCAAACAGGAAGTCCATTCTCGAACTTCTGGTTTGCCCGTAGGGCCGGTTTTTTGCACTCCGGAGGGTTCAGGGAAGCTCATGAAGCCATTTGTGAAGCATTTGAGTGAAACTTTCATACTTTAGTTATGAGATATACATATCTTTCCCAGCCCACAAAAGTAAAGTAATTTAGATTAACAATATTGACAAATATAATTAGATAATTATATTAAACATACATAAATCCGTTATTTGATTTTAATTTTCTCTAGTTATTTTCTCCTTACTCTCAATTTCTCTTTACTCTGACTCTTATGCTGTATTTCAGTTCCTTCCTTTCTTGTTCATTTTTTTTCATACCAATCAATTGTAAAAATATTCCAAAAAATTGAATCGAGCTACTTTGATGTGGATAGAAATAATAAAGATTACCAAACTTCTTATTTATTAATGGAAGCAAACGTATTGGCAACAGTATTGCTGTATTACTTATAAGACCTTTTAACAACATAGATTTTCCATAAAGTATTTTCACTTTTCACTATTAATATTGTGTTCCATTGTATAGAGCTAGATGGAGCTGTAAGATCTATATAAATAGTTAAGGCCAATTTCAAATATACCTGTGACAAATACCATCATTTATTTAACAATCAGAATTCTAAAAAATAGTTTTGGAGATTAACAAAAAAGTTAAACAACAAATATACTGGTAAACATAATTTGCTAGAGTGGTAATATATTTTTAAAATTTACATATAAATTCAATAAATTTTAATGGCATCAATATAATTAATTAAATTAATTACATTTTAATAGAAAAAGATACACAACACATCTATAGACATATTTATAGATAAAATATTGACGTGTATATAATACAATTTTGTTTTTACTATATTATTACTGGCTGCAAATTAACTTACATCCTACCTTTAAATGTTTTTTGTTTCTTTGTTTAACAAATTGGAAGAAAAGCTTCAATATTTCTCCCTGAGGAGAAGCAGGTGCTTTGCATTGCCTGTCAAAATACTTAGTTAACCTGTCAGCATACCAGTTCAAAGAGTTTGGAAGCTCTTCAATATACAGGACAGGATTTTGCAGGTAGGAGGAGTTTTTCTGGAGGAATTTTTCAGGATTAGCCAGGATTGGGTATTGTGATGTCCAATTGGCCTCGAGATAGAGTTAATTTGAAGCCACGCCTCTGTGCTCCTTGCTTCTGGTTCCCAGTTTCAACTGTGTCTGGCCGAAGAAAGATAGGTTGCTTTTGGTTCCTGATTCTTCCAAAAACAATCCAGTGCCATCCTGCAAATTCCTTCTCCCTGCCTTCTTCCCCATGCCTCCATCTAATACCTGGAAGCCTCCCCTTGGTATGCCTCACTCCTGGTCGCCGGTAAGGGATTTAAAAGTTGCTTCTTGGGGCTTTAGAGGCAGGATGCCATTATGGTGGCCATTTTGGGGGCTCAATTCCTGCGGGCTGCATGGGCTGGGGCAGAGGCTACTATGAAGCCTCGTTTTCATCCCTGCCTTCCTTGGTGGCCATCCTTTCTGCAGTAGCGGCAAGGCCCTGCAGGCCCAGATTGACACCAGGAGGCCCAGAGCGGCACGGGACAGCGAAGACCATGTGGCTTGCAAAAAGGGCAGGAAAGGTCTACCAGAGACTGATTTCGTCGCACGGAGGCTGTGAGTGATTGGGGGGAGCTGTTTTTTGGTCGCTGCTGTTTCTGGTGGGCTGAGCCTGGTGGAGCCCTGACCTGGTGCCATGGCAGATGCAGAGGAGAGGCTGGATTCCCCCCCATTGTCCCCCGGGGAGGGGACCTCCAGTGGGGCCCAAGTGAGGCTCTGTGAGACTGCGAAAAACGGCAGCAGCTGGAAAATCTGGATCTTAAACTGCTAAATTTTCACTTAGTCTATAGAAGATTCAAGATGGCATCGCTTAAATCCATCTTAGTGGGGGTCAGGCGCAATGACTTCATGGCCTGCATCCACCTGATGGAGGCTTACCTCCATATCCCCATCTTCCTTGGCCATCGTATCTCAAGTTCTCCTATTTAGGTAGCCACTACCAGTATAGGGCCCTACCGTTTGGCTTGGCGTCAGTGCCGCAGACCTTCACTAAGGTCCTATCCGGAGTGGCGGCTTACCTCCGCGAGCGCCTCTGTCTGGGTCCAATGCTATTTTGATGAAATCTTAGTCCAAGCAGCATCGTTTGAGCGGGCGAGGGAGGATATTTCATTGGTGTTATCCACACTACAGCAGTTTGGTTTTTCGGCTAACCTAGATAAGAGTTCCCTTGTTCCCGCCACCAGGATTCCTCACCTGGGGACCATCATAGACTCTAAGCTGGGGAAGGTGTTCCTGTCCCACGACCGTAAAGTTAGTTTGTTAGCCTTAGTTAGACAAGTTAGAAGTCAACGTTTTGTTCCTGTAGTAGTGCTCCCCAGCTTGCTGGGGAAATTCATTTCTTGCATAGACGTGGTGCCTTGCGCTCATCTACATGTGAGGCCGCTCCAGTGGCATCTCCTGCCGCATCAGAGGTCAAACTCCAGCAATTCTGCAAGTGATTCACTTGGCATAGCGGCACTTCAAGGACCATGTTTGGGATCGAGACATCTTGGTGCTGACCGCCAACGTGGCAGTGAAGGCCCACGTCAACTGACAGGACGGCACACACTCCAGGGCTCTTCGAACCGAGGTGATGGCACTCGGCGCCTGGGCGGAGAGGTATCTTCGATCACTCAGGGCGCAGCACATCACAGGAGTGAACAACCATCAAGATGACTGGCTCAGTCGGGCTACGGTCGACCACGGGGAGTGGAGCCTTTCTCTGAAACTGTTCCAGGCAATCTGCTCCAGGTTCGGCCATCTGGAGGTGGATCTGTTTGCCACACCGCAGAACGCTGAGGTGGATCAGTTCTTCTCTCAGTTCCCGGCTTGGGGACAGAGGGAGTCGATGCACTTCGAATGCTGTGGCCGGAGGGTCTGCTCTACGCTTCCCTCCCCTTCCCCTTCTCCCTGGGGTAGTTCGGAAAGTGATATCAGAGAAGGCGGAACTCATCTTAATGGCACCCTACTGGCTGTGCCGGGTGTGGTTGCGGACCTAATGTGCCTGTCAGTGTCACACCCATGGAGGATCCCGGGGAGGGATGTAGACCTCAGGCAGGGGAACCTGGTGCATCCCAAGCCACAGTGGCTGCAGCTAGCTGTGTGGAGATTGAGCGGGAGCGCCTAAGGACCACCCAGCTTTCACAGAGGGTGATCTCCCTCCCTCCCTTCTTGTTGCTGTCTACCACTTGGTTTACAAAAATTGGGATAGTATAGAACAATAGCACAAAAAAGCACAATAATTAGCTTGTAATAACTAACATGAAAATGAGCCTTAACTAGCGTAGTTATCAATTGCCATACATTTAAACAAACCCTCTTATAAAAAGTCTTGAAATTACAGTGAATACTGTATCTAGTTTCAGAAGAAATTATAGACTGAAAGCAGGTTGGCCTAAGCATGTGAATCAAGATTAATTCTGTCTACTTTGTTTACACAGTATTGCCTTTTGAAAGTTATGAAATCTGCTGCTACTATTATAGATTTGAGAGTGACTTCTTGAATGCATATTCCAGATCCTGTACAATCATTTTCAATCTAATGTGTTTGTTTGTTTGTGTGTGTGTGTGTGTGTGTGTGTGTCTACACACACACACACGCACACACACATTTTTGGATTAGCTAGTAGCTTAATCATGTGTAGCAATATTTTTGTTAATTAGAAAAATTATAGTGATGTTTTTACCTTAAGATTTTTCAAAATCAGTAGTAGTAGCAGTTTTGATCCTGTTAAGGATTTTACCAAATTGATATTTTAAAACACTCTTCATGTGGAAAACAGGAATGTTAACCTTTTTAGTTCCAATAACCTCCTCATGATTAACATATTCTCCTTCTGTGGTAGGAATAACAAATTATTAAAACTGAAATTGTGTAAAACAAGTTCCATATTATACTTGAGAAGGGAGAATCATATTATGCTTGAGGAGGAGGAATCACTCTTCTTTCAATCATTATCTTTTTCTTCCACATTTCCATCAATCTTGACTTGCCAAACTATTTCATGCAGTATTTAAAAAACTAATATAAAAAGCCTTGAGCTCCTTGATACAAAATTCTTTCTTATAGACAAATGTGTTCCTGTAATTTTTTTTTTGCAGAAATCCAAGGGTACAGAAAGAAAACTGAAGTATTACCATAATTACAGCTACTATTAAGCAACTGTTTTACAATAGATATATTCCAGTGTCACTGCTTTTCCTTTCTGAAATTTTAAATTAGTGCTTCATAAATTCCATAAACAGAGTATCCATAAATGCGAAATTGAGGTACATGGACCTCTTATTTAACGTTTCTGTGATGAGCAAAAAACACTATCTGAACAAACACGTCTTCCATATATACCTCTTGAGCCTGATATCACCATCAGAGTCTGAGTATTGAGATATGACTGCTTAGAAATAGACTTTTCCAGTATTCTGTTATTAAATACTTCAGCTAAAAAGCTCCTCCTGGTGTCTACTCCATTACTCATTTTTTGGCACTCATGGAACATATTCTCTTGGACTAGTCAATATTGTTTTAAAGAGTTTACTTCTGTGGCATTTTTAAAAAAAATGCTTGTGGCATTCTTTTGGTGTTTCTTATTAACAAAGGTTTTACTATAGTTCAGTGTGTTTCTATTTTTATTTATATGGATTTTTCTTTTGTTTTTATTCTAAGAGGTTTTGTTCACAGGGAAACTTGTATATTTTAGAAATTAAATGAGATAAAATTATCCTATCATTGTCTGATTACATTAGAAGTAAAGTTATTATCTTGAGTATCTATATCTTGCATAAATAAGTTATAGCAAAATTATTTTAATCATATATGTAATAATATATCAAAAATATTTTGATATTGTTTCTTTTCAGAATAATTTCTCATGATAATACAACTTTGCAATACAAAAAATCAATAAAGTAATTAAAAACCTGACAAAGTTTGGCACATTCACAATAGCTAATCAGTTAGCTGTCTTCCTTTTAAATCTGTAATTCAATTAAAATTGCAGAACTTCAGTGAAAATTAATTTTGAATGTTTTACCTAAAACATAAAGATTCACAAGTAGCAATTATAAAATAAATAAAAATCCAAAAGCCATTGTACATTTTAAATCAAATTTGAGAAGAGGATATATTTTTTATAACAATAAGCACAAAGTTATATATTAATCGTCTACGTAAATATTCAGATTTAAAACTTATGTGACATTTTGACTGAACGGTAGGAGGATACAGTATCTATAGATACTGCTGTTATAAAAGCATAGTTAAGTCCTTTGGGATGTAATTATTTAATAGCTTTGGATTTCAAAAAACCCACATTCCTCTTCCTCCTGCCAGATATTAGCACAATTCAGTTTTATTATGATTTCCATATTGGGATGAACAAGGGAAAAACTATTAGTCTACTATTTATTACTGAGTTATGGCAGGGAAGCTTTTTCAAGTGCCAGGTGACATCATCTTTTGCATGATGGCACGGCTGCCAGAATGAAAGAAAATTAGAATTTTTAGTGGGTGAAATTCCATGGCATTGCCCACTTGTTCAAGATTTCAGGTAAGTTGACCCTAAATCTTGCACAGACTGGACATCTTGAAATTACAGATAGACCTGTTGCATCCCAAGTTGTCTAGATGAGGGAGTTAAATTCAGTATGCAGCAATTTATGTAGTTTGTGTAACAACATCATTATGCAAATATCACTATTTGACAGAACTCATGTCTTACATATTCGGTGGAGTACAAGGAATAATGTCCTCCCGATTAGTCTATTAAATAGTAGTTTTATTGTGCTACCAGAGGCTCATAAATTTTTCAGCTTAAAAACCTCTGAATTTTTGCAAGAAAAATAGAGAAAATAGAAAAATAAAAAAATCCAAACTCCTTAAAATTACTATGAGCAAATAATTCAGAGGTAGTCTTTGCTGTTCTTTAAGCATTATTTAGTTTTGTTCAGGGACAAAACCTGCTATCTTTTCCACCAATCATTAGTAGATGTAATGAACACTGGTTTTCCTCTTAATCTTGAAACATATTGAGGCAAGCTGGGGCTTAATAGAAGTCAGCAGAACATGATAAAATGTAGCGTACAGTAAGCAGAATTATGGAACACTAGAAATTATAATAATGCAAAGCACTGTCATTTTCAGATGTCATGACAAGCCTGGCTTATGGCAAGCAACAAACATGCCTAGATTCCTCCCACTTGAAAGATACAGCTGTAAACCACTCATCCATGGCTTACATTGAAGTTGCATATTATCTGACTGTTACACAATAGACTGTTAGTTGGAATATAGAAAATCTATAAACACTAAAATATGGGTTCTATACTATACTTACTGTGTTTCCCCCAAAATACGACGTCCCCATAATACAGCCATGCCACATTTTTCTGGTGGGCAAAAATATAAGCCCCCTTGACAACCCCCCACCTCCGGCCAGGCAGAGCGCCGCTCACCAACCTAGGGGTATCCTGAAGGTGACAAGCCACAGGAGCTTGGGGGGGAGGCAAAGGTGATCGCATTGCTTGGGGCCTTCGGGATACCGCTAGGTTGGTGAGCAGCGCTATGCCCAGCTGAAGAGGGGGGTTGCCGGGCGGCTGCTCTCTTGTGAGCGGGCTCCCAAAGAACTGGACACAGCCTCATGGGCGAATGGCTGTGTTGCGCTGTCGCAGCAGCGCCACACAACAGCCATGAAGTGACCACGCTCACGAACAGCCACCTGGCAAACCCCCTTTGCAGCTGGGCACAGCGCCATTCACTGACCTAGGGGTAGCGCCAAGCTGTGTGAGCGCCTGTTCGCTGCTGCCCGACTCCCAGCCTCACGATGTATGGCCCAGCTCTCAATACGGAGCCAGGGCATCTCCACCGCTGCCGCCATCCGAGCCTGGCTTTTTCCGCGGCTTCCAACCTGAGTCTTTTGGCAGTGGCTGCTCTGGGCGCACGCTCTATGGTTGTACGTTCTGCAGGCTGGCCCACAACCATGGAGCGTGCGCCCAGAGCGGCCACTGCCGAAAGACTCAGATTGGAAGCCACGGAAAAAGCCAGGCTGGGATGGCAGTGGCGGCGGAGGTGCCCTGGCTCCATAATGAGAGTTGGGCCATGCATCGTGAGTCTGGGAGCCGGGTGAGCGAGAGCGGAACAGCCGCTCGCGCAACCCCCTTCTCCAGCCATGCAGAGCGCCATTCACTGGCATTTGGAAGGTGCCAAGCCGCGGGAGCCGGCCGTCGGCAAGCAAGCGCTCACGCAGCTTGGTGATACACCTAGGTCAGTGAATGGCACTGTGCCCTTCTGCAAAGGGGGTTTGCCGGGTGGCTGCTCGTGAGCATGGTCGCTTCATGGCTGTTGAGGCTGTGCCCAGCTCTTTGAGAGCCCACTCGCAAGAGAGCAGCCGCCCGGCAACCCCAAAACAATAAACCCTCCCCCCAATGGCTATGCCATTGTTAATCCAGCCTACAAATGCAAAGAGAATGTATTAAACCCTGACAAATTACACACCTATCAGTCTGCTTAATAAAATCAGCAAGCATATATCTCTATTTAAAGCTATTAGGCAGGGCTAAAAGTGAAAGACGCCTAGCTGAGGAACAGTTGTGTTTCAAAAAAAGATCAACAATCTCTGCATTGTTTAGTTCTCCTCCATGTAGCAGAGAAATATTCTTCCCAACCCATCCATTCTCTTTGGGAAGCTTTCATCAGTTTTAAATCTGGTTTTGATTTAATTCCAAAAGGAAGGGACTGTGGTATTAAACAAAGAGGTTTCTCAATACATAAAAGTCTGCATCTATTCATTCAGTCCTTTCATTATAACACCAATTTGAGACTCAGATGTTCCCCCTGGAGGCGTCTCTCTGGTGTGGTCACTACTGAAAAAGGTGTGAGACAGCAATATATTCTAGTCCCTCTTCTATGTAATTTGTACTTCAATCCAATAATTCAGAACCACCCACTATTTTCCTGCATTAGCAAATTGAGTGATCCCAGCTGTTTTATACGCAGACAACATTGTTATCCTGTCCATTTCCCAGGTGGTAATAAAACCTTTGACCTCTTTCTGTTTAGAATAAAAATAGTAATAAATTATTAGAAAACTAAACTTTTTTTCCACAAATGATCATAAAAAACATAATTGTCAAATTGGTGTGAATGCTATTGAGCCATATTTATTCTCATAAATATCTTAGACTGTTATTCTAGACCTCATTGTCTGGTAGAAGACATTCTTTATACTTAACAAGTTTCAGTGTAGCTTCACAATGATAGTTTCCCATTTATAAGGAGCTCAGTTTATCTATGAAGCTTGTAATGTCTTTGTAGCCAAGGTCATCTTATGAACAATCGCAAGTCCTCTCCTTATTTGGAGAGCTTAGAAGGGCTGTCTGTCTCTTTATTCTGAATAGCTGGAGCCATATGTTTGTATTTCCAATACTGAACAGTAAGTGTTTTGATTGTAAGCCTACTTTCTTTGTCCAAAAGTCAACTTCTGGAAATAAGTCCCAGGGAGTTCCCAATTTACGACTGTAATTAGCAATAGCAATAGCAATAGCACTTAGACTTATGTACTGCTTCATAGTACAGCCAACTCTAAATGGTTTACAGAGTCAGCATATTTTCCCCAACAATCTGGGTTCTCATTTTACCGACCTCGGAAGGATGGAAGGCTGAGTCAACCTTGAGCCTGGTGAGATTCGATCTGCCAAACTGCTGGCAGCCGGTGATCAGCAGTAATAGCCTGCAGTACTGCACTTTAACCACTGTGACTCAGATTTACTCAGATAGTAAATCTGAGTTCACATTTGAGCTCAGATTTACTGTTGTAAGTTCTTGCAATTGTAAGTTGAGGTAATCACATGGCCAGAAGTAATTTTCAGTAGTTTTGTAGTGATTTTTAAGCAAATGACACAGATTTGAGTGAACCCATGCATTAGAATAGCTATTTTTTTGTTGGAAACTGGCAAAAAATTCCAAAAACTAGTAAAAAATGTCATGAATCGTGGTCATTTAATGGCAGAACACTTGACCTTGCATAAAACTGACCTACCTTAAATGTAGTCAGGGTAGTGGTCATGTTGCAAACATTTGCAATGGCCATTGTAACTTTGTCATAAAGCAACTATGTGAGGACTAAATGTATAAACATCTGAAAATCTTAAATCTCAAAATTGATAGTGATACAAAATTGCTGGACTTATCCTTCCAGATTTTTAACAGACTTTCTCTTAAATAGTAACGTGTTCCTGCAACTTCTTGTCTTCTTTTGTTTCCTTGTGCAGGCACTGTTCTTCAGTGGTTCACTTTCTTTTTGCATGGCCAGTTCCAGTCAGTGGTATAAGAGAACAGAGGGCTAGTCCTAGATTCCTGTTTTATGAGGTTTCCCTAAAGTGCGTGTGTGTTTCTCTACTCCTACTTAATATTTATGTGAAACAGTAAGTGAGGTTACCCATTGGCACCTGGTTATGTATGTGGATGATATTTAGCTGTATATCTTGGGCCTCCAAGTGAAGTTGAGTGTTTCTCAGTACATGGAGGCTTTGCCACCTGAATGGGGGAGAACTGTCTTTAGCAAAACCCTGAGTAAACTGAGACTTTTATGGTCCACCATATCTAATGAGTTACCATTTTTTAAAACTCTGCCTGGGATAACATTCTCCCATTTAGAGCTGGTGTGCAATCTAGATCCTCAAAGAGGAGGTGGCAGCCATGGTCAGGAGTGTGTTTGCACAAATAAATCTTGTACTCCAGTTCGGTGGTGGGTTACGATCGGTATGCCCTGGTACGGGCATACTGGTGCCTGCTGGGAGCACCAGGTACCGTTCCGGTATGGTGCTCTGGAGGGCCCACCCACCTGCCCGCGCTCCTTACTGGTATTTGAGGTTTTCGGGGCTTCCGCACACGTGCACAGAGTGTACAGCACCTGTGTGATGCTCTGCTGAGCAGCTGGAGCTTTGTGGGGGTGTCACGGAGCATCACGGAGCGTCGCAGGAGGTAAGTACGCATGCACGTACCGGGATCCGGAACCCACCACTGCTCCAGTTATACATTTTTCTAAATAAGGAGGCACTGTTCATGATCGCTAATGCCTTAGTTATCTCTCAGTTGAACCATTGTAATGTAACCTAGATTTATCCTTTAAGAATAATCTTTTCAGTACCCTGAAAAGCTGTAGCTGGTTCAGAATGTGGCCACCTGTGCAGTAGTGAGAGCATCTCAGCATATCCATGTGACACATATTTGAGCTGTTCTGGCTCCCACTAGGCTTCTGGGTAGAAATCAAGGTGCTGATTGTCACCTTTACAGTCCTATATGGCATTAGGACTGTAAAGGTGACTTTGGGGCCTTGGAAGCATGCACTATCTGTTATGGCACCTGATTTATGAAAAAGCCTCACTATGGAGGTACATACAGCTCCAAACTTGTTGCTCTTCAGGAAATTGATGAGAAGTTCTGGCTTTTCTGTAGAGATTGGGGCCAGGATGCTGATGGGGCTGGCAGGGAGTGTTTGGTGGTTTAATATGAGTTTTATCAGGGCTTCAACACTGTTTATTGTTCGGTAGTGTATTATAGTTTTGTTTGCCACCCAGAGATCCTTCTGATAGATGTTTGGCTAGATATATTTAATAAATAAAATATCCTACTGAGCTGGCTAGTTCTGCACAGTTATTTGTACTAACTCCCTCTCTTTGAATCTGGAAAATTTGTATTAAATTTTTAATAAATGATTGATGACCTCTATTCCATGTGATTGTTAAATGAATAACCTGTGGTCATTAAGTGAGACATCATAGACTACAACTCACAATTTTACTACCAATTTTTCCATTGACTTTGCTTGTTGGAAACTGGCTGTAAAGTGTGCAAATGGCAATCACATGATCACAGGACACTGCAATAGTCATAAACACCTGTTAGTAGAGAAGCGCCTGAATCTCGCCTGTGTGAACATATCATCAGTGCAAGGGCCAGTCATAAGCTTGTATTTTCAGCAGCATTTGAACTTTGAATGGTGGATAAATCGGGCAGCCATTAAGCAGATCTACCTATAGAGACTTGGTTTGAATATTTAAACAAGGGATTAAATGAACTTTTATTAGATAACTTAAAATAATTGGAAACAATTTCTCATTATATTTGGGAGGTTATTAGATCATGAATTTAGGTCATGTGTTTTGACTTTACAATGCTTGCTTCTGTTCTTTCTCATACAAGCAGTTTTTCTAGAAAGATAGATATTGCTTAGTATCTTGATAACCAACTATTATTTAGTATTTATGGAAGCAAGAACTGCTTGCTATAATATTTTAATACTTTCAAGTATTTCCATCTCCCTATTTCCAATAATTCAAATTTTGAGATAACCCCAAGAAATGAAAAGTAGCAACTTGCATTAATACCTAACATTTAAATAGGAGGCTTGATGAACAAAGTGAATTAGCAGATAGGATCAAATGAAGAGGAGAGCTCTTCAGAACTCTTTACTTCTGGAACCATTCCTCTTAAGAGGATTCTTCAGTTTAAGTTTTATTTGCCACCTAATTGACATATTTTGAAAATCATGATACTAAAACATATTCTACACGAATGTTAAGTTTATTTGTATGTTAAAGATCACAGAACCTAGTTGGGATACAGTTTTAGTCTTTGAATCTTTTTGAAGCATCAACCCATTGCAATGTTATTCTTGGTTATCATCTTTGCAGCTTTGCTCTTTCTACCCCTCCCTTCCCACACAGTTTGAATGAGGTTTTGATCATTTCATTGGAAGATGGTTGAAATAGTTTTCCTGTTACCTACTGTTTCCTCAACCCTCCCCTGTTGGGAGAAAGAATACTCTGCATTCAGATACAGTAATTAGTTTGATGGAATTAGGTTTTGGGTTTGCCTTGAGCTATGATGTGTTCTGAGTTGGGTTGCTGTTACACGATGTGCCAAGCATGGAGAAAAAAAATATTCCTTTTACAGGAAATAAATATGCATATTCAAAATGGTCACTCTGTTAGACACTTCAGTTCCTGAGCACATTCTTGTGTGCTTTGGTTTTTGTTGTAGGGCATAAAAATAGTTGAGGTAATAGTGCTGAATGCTGCCTATTACGCAACCTGCAGAAAAAATAGCAAAGAAGCTTATTTTTAATGATAATTTATTTTAAAAGATTGCAGTAGCAAACATTGAAAAAAACGATTCATATTTTCTTTTCAGAAAAATTGTCATAGAAATACAACAAAGACATAGAAGCAATTAATAGGACTTTTTTTTCCATGTCCAGAAATGTTCTTTGAACATTTGGTCTTTGAACTGCTTGTATTCTCATAGTTAAATGAGAATGATGGTACATTGATGGTAAAATACATAAAGATCTTTGATTTAAAATGTACAATCCAATATAAATGAAGTATAAAGAATGATTGTGGTTGTAATGCACGAAATTTATTTGTAACCAATCGACATGCTTTCTGGAAGATGTAATGAAGAATGATTTTTTGTGTGCTTTTTGTTTAATTAAAACAATAAAAAAATTTCAAAAAAAAAGTGAGATGGGTTGGCCAGAGAGAGTTGAGTAGCCAAAGTTACCCTTCTGACCTCCATGCCTAAAGTGGATCTAGAACACAAAGCTCCTGGTTTCTAGCATGATACATTAACCATCAGACTAAATTGGTATTTACCCTGCACAATGATAAATTTGCTAATTTATTCCTATCTCAAATTAAATTTAATTCAAGAGGGCTGGAAGCTAACTAATGTCACATCAAGTTTGGAAAAAGAGATTCTGGGAGGAGCCAGAAAATTATAGGGCTTTTAGTTTAATATTTTTCCTGGTAAATTAGTCAGCAGTATCAAACAAAGAATAATACATAAGGACATAAAAATACAAACCATGCTGAAGGAAGTTAGCATGGATTCCTTGAATCCTGCTTCACCAACATTCTAGAGGCTTTGGGAGAGTTTCAGTAGACATGTGGATTGAGTTTTTCAACACTAAATACTTTGTGTTGTTTTTTAATAAACGGCTTTGCCAGATTTTCTCATTAATGGCTTCTTAGAAAATTAGTATCCTGGGTTAAAGAGATGAAAAAAAGAGGCAAAATAGGGTAGAAGGACCGTTTCCTCAGTGGAGAGAAGTAGAGCAAGTACATTTTCTCAATGAACTGTCTTTGTACCAATCTTTTAGAATTTTCTCATAAATTATCTTGAATTGGGAATAAGTGGTGGCCTGGTCAATTTTGCAAACAATACTAATAATTTGGGGTGACAAAAGCCAAAACGGAATAGGAAGAGTTCCAGAAGCATCTCTCTAAAATGGGTGGGAGGGCAACAAATGGAGGAGGGGGGAAGATTAAAGTGATCCATACTGGGGCCAAAAAACTAGGTTCATATTATTGGTAGCTAACCAGGAAAATGATATTGAGAAAATAGTGGATAGTTCAGCGAAAGTGTTGAAAGGAGCAATTGGAGGAAATAAAAACAAGGATCATGCTAGGAATCATTAAGAAATATATTGAAATAAGATGTCAGTATGGAAAGGGTGGGCTGTGGCCATATCTGAAATAGTGTATACATTTATGGTCATCACATTTCAAGAAGTATTGAAAAGAAGCGAAAAAAGTATAGCTCAGTTGGGTTGAATATCATAAGAGCAAAAGTTTTTATAGTATTTTTGTCACTTTCCCCAAGCTTCATTATCCAATGAAGCTGATTGGAAGAGGATTTAAGCAGACAAAAGAAAGCAATTCTTCAAATAGGATATAATTAAACTGGTAGATATGTTTATGACCTGTGTGGCTTTTTAAGGGATTAGAAGGCAAGTCTAAAAAGAGCTCTTAGTCTTAAAGTTTCAGTGCTTCCTCTGGATTGAGGAGGCAGCATACTTCCAAATACTGGTTGCAGGGGAACAATAACACAGGAGTGTTTCCCAATCTCCTGCTTGTAACTATTGTAGAGGCATCGGATTGACTACAGAACTATGAAAAACAAAGTGCTAGATTAAAATAGAGCTTTTTCTGATCCAGAATTACTGTTTCTGATAGATACTGAAGAGTATCTATCACCAGTTCTTCCTCCTGTTTGCAGAAGCTGCATTTAATAGTAAAATTAGAAAGATTACCAATAAGTTAAATGCTGTCCATGAACAGCATGAACAGGCTTTCAGAAAAAAACTTTTCTTTCAATGGTGAGAGATTTATATAAAAGCAGTAGTTAAGTGGATAACGCCACAGAGATTTTAAAATAAGTAGCTCCTTTCTATATATAAATGATTATTAGAAATCTCAATTATTTACATGAGACAATTGCAACATTCTTGTCTTAAATTTCCTCTATTAATCAGTTACATTGTAAATCAGATTTTTCCATTCTTACACTCTGAAGCAAAATTGAAAGTAAAGTAAGAAGACATGAGAAACCCTTTTGTTCCAGGATACTTTAGAGACCACCTGCTCCATTATCATTTTACCCTAAGATATGATGGAAAGATCCTCCTTTATATTCGAACTGACAAGGAAGGCCAGTTGGTAGAGAAAGGTACCTACTGTCTAGGGAAGGGATTAGGATGGCATTCTCCTAAGAATCATAGACTCATCAACATTAGGTCTGCAATTGTTGCAATTATTTTTTAACTTCAGTTTCTGTTTTGGATTTTGTCGTTTAATTCAATTAATTACATTGTTTAGTTGTTACAATATTTCCTAATGGTACATATACATTGGAATTATGAGACATAAATAATATATATATATATATATATATATATATATATATATATATATATATATATATATATATATATATATATATATATATATATATATATATATATATGTTGTAATTGTACTGATAAATAAATAAAGGGAGACTAGGATAGATCTATTTCGAGCTAATTAGCTCTCATCAGCTAGCCATACCCATACTGGGATTAGAACCCTATGGCTAGCTGATGAGAGCTAATTAGCTCGAAATAGATCTATCCTATTCTCCCTTTATTTATTTATCAGTACAATTACAACACAAATATAAAAAGGCAACAGTAAAAATAAAAATATGGTTTTCTGCCTGCATGGTCTTCTGTGATAAGCCGAAGGACAGAAAGAGGGAGTAGTGACCTTCCTCCCATATTTAGTCATACCAGGGGTTGTAACACAAATATATATATTCGGGCTTGGCCTTAAAATGGGAACGGAGCTGCCGTCTTTCTGTAAATCTTGGTGGGAGGGGATGGGGTGCTGGCTTTGTTTCAGTAAGTGGAATGATTGGTTGTGTGGTTGCATCATGATTGGTAGATTGGTGCTGATTGGTGCTGGCTGTGTGTGCGTGTGTGTGTGTTGTATTTGTGCTGATAAATAAATAGAGACTAGTATAAATCTATTTCAAACTATTAAGCTCTCATCAGCTAGCCATACCCTTACTGGGATTCGAACCATAAGGGTATGGCTAGCTGATGAGAGCTAAATAGCTTGAAATAGATCTATACTAGTCTCCCTTTATTTATTTATCAGCACAAATACAACACAAACATAGCAAAGGCAACATTAAAAATAAAAATATGGTTTTCTGCCTGGATGGTCTTCTGTAATGAGCCGAAGGACAGAAAGGGGGAGTAGTGAACTCCCTCCCATATTTGGGCATACCAGGGACTGTAACAAACACACACACACACATCATACATACATACATACATACATACATACATACATACATAAAATATGGATTTGTTTCCATTATGGGGAATTAGTGTTTAGTGGATGCAGTTTAATCTAATTGCAGTTTTTCACACACCCACACCCCACTCCAGATCAAGAATATTTTTGTTTGCAAAGAAATTTCACAAAATAAAATTTTGAATGCAAGCAAATTGACTTTTAAATCATGAAAACTAATGCATATTTATTCAAGTAGGTAGAATACCCCCAGTGCAGGACAGTAATCTTTCGGTTTCCAAGGGCAACACATAATATTCTTAGGAAGGTGATGACTGCTATATGGGCTGGGCTGGGCTGGTAGTTTGAAGAGATTTTTATAATGTTATTTAAATAAGATACTTTTACTAGTTTTCACTAGATTTATTTCCTCAAAATGTGGCAAATTTGGATGCTGGATTTCCGTGGACATCGTCAGAGGGTGTTCTAAGGGGCATGGAAAGGAAACTTGTGTGCTATAGCTCCTCCATACTGGAATACAATGTATAAGGGGCTGTTACTACTGTTTTTTCAAGAATTCTCACTGTTCAATATAAATGTTACAGTATGGCATTAGAATTTTTTCCATCTTCGTAGGAGATCCTTTTAATCTTTTTTCCCCCTGGGTAGATTCAGTTATTACACTGCAGGGAACTCTAAGGTCAGATACAGCAGGAAGCTGCCTCTGTTCAGTGTGAGTTAATATATATGATACATGAACTTGTCATAGTTTAAGATGAACCCCTAAAAAATGCATGAACACTCTTAGGACAGATAAGTCAATAAAACATTAGACAAGTAATTGTAGGTGAGCTTTTTCTAAAGGCCTTTTGGTAGTTTTGTTTTCAATAACTTGCCACTTCTTAATTGCCAATGATTTTTATATCTTCTCTTTAAAATATAAATAAATTGAATTCAATATTAGTCTCTGAATTTCACTTTGAAAGGCCTTACAGCACTTCAAAATATTAACATACTATAGTAGCTTTTGCAATATTTATTTCTGTCTGTTTTACCAAAAGTATTACAGTAGATCATTTTCTGTAAAACTTAGAACTAAAAGTGATCGACTGGAAAAATTAATGTTTCACTACTATACAGAAGACCTGAGGAGCACTGTTTTTCGACATTAGGCGAGAATCTAATCACAGCATCTTCATATAGCACAAGCTTATCAATTGAAAAACAACTTACTAGTTGAAATACAAAGGAAAGGAAAATAAAGTATAAATTAAGTAGCTTTTTGCACTATCATTATAGATGAATTATTTCTCATTACTTGGTGATTACTTCAACTTCATAGCATAACAAGGTGTTTTTTTCTATATTTGGAAGACATTCACATAAGCAATCAAAATGGTGCATAATTTTGATAAATTGAGTTGCAAAATAACCAAACTGAATATACAAATCTTTACAATTAGTACCTTTCTCATAGATTCTCTTTGATTTTTGTTTTGTTTGGAAGCTTTCAGTTTGAATTATCCACCTATGCAAACACATTTTTGTTGTATTAAGTGAAAAAAAAAAACCTATCAGCTAAAATTTTGGTGGTATAGATTAAGGCTGCTGGTAAGTCTAATTTTAAAGTTTGATTGATTGCATTTTGTAACACCATCAATTGAAGTACCATTTATAATTTCCTGTTTTCTAGTATCTAGAAGAAAAATGTGCATCAGATAAAAACTGTTACAACTCTAACAGTCATGAATTGTCTATGTAGAACATTTTAAAATGTTAGTTGGTGACCTCTGAGGTGCTCTGGCTTAATAGTCTTATTTCTGAAGTATAGACAGTAAGATGTCACAAAATTGTCTTTTTCAATCAGTTTTTAATTTGAATAATCTTTTTGTCTTACTCCTCTGCAATATTTCTCTCTGCAGCAGTAAAATTGCTGTCTGCTTGAGAAATGAAATGAAAGTTTAGACTTAATTCAGCAGAACCCAAATTCTAGACCAAAGACAACATATTGATTGGCCTTCGTCTTGCTGTCCTTCCTACAACCCAGGGATATGAAGGAAGCCATTCCTTACAATTATTGAGTGAAAATGTCATCTGGACATGAAAACTATGCATGTTGGATGTCAGTTTCACTGCTGTAATAATTTGATGTACTATCAGGAAGGGAGTTTCTCATGTTGAATGGGGAGTGGATATGAAGACTGTTATAGACTAATTAGTGATTATGTGAGGATGTTCTATCTCTCTCTCTCTCTTTTAAAGTTTTGAAACAAGTTTTGAAGTGAATTGTTTGGCACCCAACTACCTTGGCAATGAGAGCCTTAATAGAGAATGGATTGGGATTTCAGTGACACAATACCTAACTTCTTGAGATGAAGGATAGGAAAACTCAAATTTATTCAAATAAAAGGGCAGCTACCAGTGTGTTAGGACTCCTATATTAGTGCTGTACTGGATGTAACTTTATATATTGTGAAAGTTCCTTCAACTTGGTCAGAGTAACTGCATAAGCATTACAATATAATGTTTTTTGATGTTTATAATCAAAATAGAAAAATAATATTTTTTCATTAATGAGTCTAACTATAGCTTTCTCCCCTCACCCCCTAAAATTAATTAAATGCAAAAATATTTTTTCTCCTTTGCCCATATGAAATATGTTGAATCTTACAGGGTTTTTATTTAGTTAATCTGATTGACAGGAATATAAATGAGAGTTGCATGTGGAAGCTTCTAATTTTTCATAAGTAAATGAATTAATTTATCATAGCTGCTCTGTGTTATTGCTGTCTGTGAGCCAGACTGGCCGCTCCTTTTATTTTCCCCATTCTACCTTCTAAATACTGAATCCATGTCATTGTGTTTGACAGCTTTCCGATTCCCCTGTCACATACAATTTGGTACTAATCACATTTCCTTTGCTTAGTGTCAATGATACAGGCCATGCATAATATTTCCCTACGTCCACTGACTTATGTGCCACACAGCTGAAATGTCTTGGGCATTAATCTGATGGAGCTACTGCATTGAAATGCAAAATTGACACTTGAACAGTAGGATAATGTGGTATGGCAGATGTGCAGTAGATAAGTGGGTTCAGCTAGTGATCTTTATCAAGCTTTGATACATTTTGTTGATCAGTTTCCTGAATACCTTCTTTAAAAATGGAAGCTATAATCAGTGCTGGTTCATTAGTTCTCCATTGTTCCTAATAGAATTCTTTCTGCCTGGTCAAAACATGAAGAATTAACTTTTCATTACAGTTTTAGAACTGTTGTTAGTTGTTACTAATATTTCCTATATTTCTTGCTAGGCATGATACTTGTGGGATGACAATCTAATTTTACTCTGAAATAAATTCTGTTACATTCAATTACTTAAATAAGAATTTAAAATTTTTGCTCTTGACTTCCTTTGCAGTTTTCTTAGAAGATTCCTTTTGGATAAACGCTATATTATTAAAAATAATATTAAAATAATATTAAAAATAATTGCCTGCAGCAGTTTTAATATAGTAGATGCACTTATGAAGGATTTTTTTTTAGGACCTTAGGACTAACTCCTATTTAATATATGTTCTCAAAATGGGTTTTATGTTTTTTACTTCGTATCTCTGGTTATAGCAATTAAAATTTTATCCTAAGGTTTTCAGTATTGGAGTGAAGCAAAAAGAAATGAGGAAGCAGAAGATAAACATTTTCAGTTATTCAATTAAAATATTTTCTTCATGGTTTCCATTTTCTAGGAAGTGCTGATAGTTAATTTGTTTTAATAAGACAATAGGACTAGACATTGAAGAGAAATTCATCAAAATGAGCCTCAATTAATAACATTGAAAAAATATGAGTACATATGTAAAAAAAAAATCTGTTTAAAATGTTGATGTACATTATGCTGAATGCTTTAATGTTTGAATCCTTGACCAAACTAAAAAAATAGTGCATTTAACAGAACAAGATGCATCTACCAATAGTAATTATTATATTATTGTGGCATCAACATTTGTTGGAAAGTAAAATGTGTAGTTCACCAGGCCCAATGAGTTAATATGTTGGGAGAATCTAAATTTGGGAGAGTTTGGAGATTAAACAGAAGAATGTGACAAAGGATTTGGGTGTGGTGTTAGGGATTCTCAGATCCTTGTGCAGGAGGGAACAATTAATCTTACTGAAATTCAAGAAGTAGGCTGGCAGCATGTTGGAACTGGATGGCAAAAATGCATGAAAATGTGATCTTTAGAAATATGGATGGTCTTGTTCAATATGTACCTATTAGAAACTTTAAATCTTCCTCCCCATGTTTTTACATTTTATAGTTCTAATTAGACATAGAACAAAGGCAAACTAATATAAAAGAAGACCTTCTATTAACTTTTGTTAGTAGTTCATACTTTGTTATTTATTAGATTTAAATGCTGCCATGATAATCTGTGCCATCCTAATCTGCTATTAAATTCACATTGTGCTGCTAAAAAGGTTCAGAAGTGTACATTCTATCCTATAATCTACATCTTTATTCTGGTCTATTTCCAATACAGCCTATAAAAAGTATTTATCCACTTGATAATTTCATGCAAAGATTTTGTTCATAATAATGAGAATATATTGAAGGAAAATGACCTAATTTTATATTTAGTTCCAAGTATGTTGTTCTAAAGCTTTATCTTTAATGAGACAATTTTTTCTTGACATTTTTTAGACATTTTTATTTTTTAAATAGATTTCATTGCAAGTTTGAAAGCAAACATGAAAACAAACTCAAACTAATAGAAAATGGCGAAAAGAAACAGAAAAGAAAAAAGAAAAACTGAGAAAGAATAAAAAGAAATAAAAAAAAGCTTTCGGTTTTCTCTGGAGCAAATATTAAAATGATTACAAACTTATCTCTTACTGTATATTTACAGCAAAAAGCTCACATTATTATTATCTATTTTTCAATAGTCATCAAAACCAGAAGTCATAAATGCATTTTTTCAGTTTCATGCAAAAAGTCTATAAGGGGTTTCCAGTCAACCATAAATGTAGATATTGTCTTTTCTCTAATCAAGCAAGTTAAATTAGCCAACTCTGCAAGCTTCATCATTTTTGCCAACCAGTCTTCTATTGTGAGAACAATAGTGTCAAAGCTTTCCACTTTAGAGCACATAAATAATCTTGCTGCAGTTGTCATATGTAAAAAGCAAAATCCATCAGTTTTTACTAGTTACTTTTGTCCCAAGAGAAAAGTCCCAAGTTTCAGTGATGCTGAATTAAATTTTTCTGAATAATATATGTATTTGTATCCAATTTTTTGACTTTTTAATATGTCTACATTTTCTGGACATTTTTGATAGTGTCTAAAAGGGATTATACCTAAATGATCAAATTGAATTCAATAATACATTGTTGCAGGGGTGGGTTACTACTAGCATTACTGCCGGTTTGGCGGGCAAAAAATTCTGCGTGCGCTAGCTTCACTTACGTGCACACCAAACGTGCGCTCTCTGCGCATGCACATTTGCATTTAAAAAGGTCTGCGCATGTGCACAACCTTAGAAAAGGGAAAATACATTTCTATGCATGAAGATTGTTCTGTGCATGCGCAGAACCTAAAGCCAAGATGGCGGCACCGTGGTTTGGATGCTATCGATTGGCATGGCAGCCCAAGTTACTCATCCGAACCGGTCCGAACCGGTAGGAGCCCACCTCTGCATTGTTGCTATCTATAGATTTGGACAGATGGGTTGTACTGAGATGTCAGACAAAATCTATATATTATAAATGAATGTCTCCTTTTCAGCTATATTTTTCAGAATATAAAATACAAATATTCTGTTTAGGCTATAAGAAAGTTGCATGTAAACTCTGGTTTAATCCTTTTGTTATGTTAAATTAATATGGGAAAACAAAGTTCGAAAACAAACAAGGCAGTTTTTTATATTGGAAAACAGAGGTAGAGTTTGGAGTATGTGCGTTAGTTCAATTAATAAAGGTAGAGGCCGAATGTTTCCAACTTGAGCAGCTGTAACATAAATATGATTTGTGAAGAAGTATAAAGTAGCAATAATTTTTGACATTTGGAATTGAGGCCCAGTCACAAGTACTTCAATTCTCCCTTTATGTATAGAGGATTTAGCAGATAATTTACAAAATAATATGACAACTCTTATTTATAAATAGTTATTATACATCTAGGCCAATTGAGATTACTTGTCATCCATGTCACGTTGCCATAATTTTAAAACCACAATTCAATAAAGACTTTGTATGTACAACATATTGGGGTATATTGGGTAAGCAGTGTGTTAGGAAGAAATTTAGGGATTTAACTAATTGGTTGAGCTATGATCCCTAATATAACCCTGGATTATATGACACAGTCTTCTGTCATAGTAGGTTCCTATTGGCTATCTCTTAATTTTGTTCTAGAGAACTGATTTGTTTTTCACATGGTCATATTCTTTTGAATAACATGTCTGTGAAGTGGAAACTGATGGGGGTGAAAAGAAATGGACATTGCATACTTTTATAAACACAGAAAGATTACTATTATAATATCCTCTGATCCATCCAACATCATAATAAAGTTTGCAGATGACACAACGGTGCTGGGTCTCATAACTGGAGGGGACGAATCAGCATACAGGGAAGAAGTCCAGAAGGTATCCGCATGGTGCTCAAGAAACAACTTACATCTAAATACTAGTAAGACAAAGGAGGTGGTGCTAGATTTCCGGAAGCACAGAGAAGAACCTGCCCCACTGTATATCAAGGGGGGCTGTGTGGAGAGGGTTTCCTCTTGGGCTGTGGGACTTTCAAATACAACCACAATCACTCAGTTCACACACTAGGTTTTTCTTTCTTTCTTTTTTCGTTTCTGTTATAATTTTGCACCAGTGAGGTTAAAACCAATTCCGTTGTATTTAAGTACAATGACAATAAAGATTATACTTATGCTTATAATGAGCTGAACAACTGACCTCTTTTGAAATAATTGAATAAGCATTTTTATCACTACAAATGTCAACTGAAGGACAATATATGAAAGTGGCATTTAGATTTAATCTTCACTTGTTTCTTTATCCTTTACAGTTTGGTAAACTGAGTTAAATATAAATAAATTAATTGCCTAATATAAGCTAAACATATAAATTAATTTAACACCCCTGACAGTGATTATTCCTGTAAATGATTTTCTTTCCTTTTCTTTTTCTTTGTAAATACTGCTTTTACTACTATTAGCAGTTCAGTTTGATTTCTGGATGGCATTGTTACCTGTGTACACGAGGTTGAATACTTCCTTAGTTGCTTTTTGTATCTGAATGTGGCTTGGTCATGTAGGTCCTGTGCCAGTAGAGCAACAGGAGTCCCACCTCCAGTATTATTTAGCTACCTTGGAACTTTTGATCACTATAGAGACAGTGCCAAGAAATTTCTGCAAACAATTGCTTTTTTCTGCTGTTCTTCCAGTTTTTGCTTTATTTCTTTTCTTTTTCTGCCATATGTGAGAATCCAACATTCCTGTTGAGTAGAATTTCACTCACAAGAGCTCCTATTGTTTTAAGATATGTGGGAGGATCTATCTTGTTTGAGAAGTGATTTTGGTTAACCAAGATATGTCTGAGTATAATTTGTGCGGTGAGCAGGTTTATTAATAATGAATTCACATTACAAAACTCAATGTACTGGTTTTGTGTACTGATAACAATAATGTGTCAGTCAGTGACTGATAGACTGTTATTTGCTATATGGAAAAGGAAATACAAACTCAAATCATTAGAAAGATGCACACTACTGGATATAAACTTGCCATTCTCTTTAGTAGCCCCAATATGATATGCATCAGAGGACTGCAAGTAATTAGTAGTGCTGTTTTTCTAAGTATGTATAATTTATTCAATGATATCAATTGAAGAGGCCAAAATAATTCAATATGTCTCCCTTCCTTATTACATGTACTATATAGAAAAATATTTTTAAAATATCTGTAAACATATAAGTAAGCTATTTTAAGTCTTTTTAATTAGTATATACTGCCATTTTGGAATCTGACTTTGATTTATAAAGGCTATTATTTTAAATAGTGAAATCAAAGATAAAGCTTGTTTGGAGTATTCGCTGTTTCACTTACTTGAAACTGAAAAAACAGATTATTAGTATGAAGTAGCATGTGGAAAACATATTTTGTAGCACTTTACTACATATGTAGAATATATAAACAATTATTGATTGATTACACTTCTTTGAAAAATAAAAAGCCTTGTGACACATTATATCATGGACCATCAGAATCTAGGATAAAATCATTATTTTGAAAAGGATAGCAGAAATTATTTATAAAACAATTAAAAATAATGGAATTGTAACAGCACAATTCTTTAGTATTTTCTTAAAGAAACTCTAGAAATTATGTTATATCTCCCCTATTCCTCCAATCACTCTCACTCTTTTAATTATCTAGTATGTTCTTAAGAGGTGAAATGCACATTTTTTTTAAATAGCAGTACTTGATTTGATGAATTTAATTGCATGCAGGTTTTGGTTGTATATGTTGAAACCACTTTTCCTCCTCCATTTCCAGCTCTAGGGATTAAGAAAAAAAAATCAGGAGTATTTTTAAAGGAGTAAACTCATGTAGTTTTGTACACATACACTTACTTAGAAAGAGATTAATGGGATTCTTTTTGCTTTTAAAAACTAATTGAAAGCTAATCATTTTGAAATGTTTGAAATCAGCTGATATAAACTAATTGCCTTGATTTACAATCATACAAATATTTAAACTCTAATATTTCCCTTTCCCACTTAAAAGTGTTTATTTATTCATTTTGTTAAAATGTTATACTTCTGGGTATTGCTGTCCTGTCATTTATTATCTTTCATTTGCTAATGGCAACCCAGCCTGTTTACACCATTCATATTATCTAAGCCCATATCTATTTGTGATTCTCCTGTATTAAAAATCTTTTTTTGCATAGGACTTACTCTCTTGTTGACTTTAATGAAATGGAATCCAGGAGGACAAGCCTCCAAGTTAGAAGATCATGTAAATACTCTGTCTTGGCCTCCTCTCCAAATGTGGAGATAGGAATCAAACCCTCATTTTTCCCCTCAGATGATTTATCAGGGTTTTTAACAGTAAATTCTGAGATTAACCCATTTGTGAAGTTTATTTATTTATTTGTTAAATTTATATGCTGCTCATCTTGTGGTTCATGATGACTCCAGATGGCATAAAATATTAAGCATTCAGGTTGCAGAATACTGGAAAGGTTGTTTCTGTTTCCTTAACAATGGTACCCACATTATGGAAGGTGGGGAAAATTGGCTCATGTGGGAAGGGTTGTTTTTAAGAGATGAAATTGGTCCTATAAGTCTAAGGAAGCCTTAAGTAGCTATTCTATGCTAAGACCTCCCTCCCCTCCAGGGGTAGATTTCAGGAGGTACAGTTCAGTACACGCGTACCGGTGCCAGAAATCCGGTGTGCATTTGCATACCGGGTCCTCCGGAGGCCCCATACCAGAACAGTCCCTCCCTGGCCTTTCCCCCCACTCTATCCCCCCGCCCGGTCACTGCTCGCTCACTCTCTTGCCCTGCCTGTCTGCACCATGCTTGCCACACCCACTTCCTTTGTCCGCCCAGCCGGCGGGCCAAAGGGACATCAGTGGTGAGTGGTAAGTGAGCGCATGCCAGCCAGAATCCCTGCCTAAAAGCAAAAGGCCTTTGGAAGCTGCGGCTGCTCCCTCCCCCTCCCTTTTGCAGAAACTTCTCTTGCTGCAGAATTGGGACTGCTCCGTCTTTCCTGGCTTTCAGCTTCTCTTGTCCGATTATCTTCTCTTGCCCCCCTCCCCCTTGCACAGTCTCAGTTGCTACTTGGAGGGGGGGAGATTTCTTTTTTTTTATTAAAAGTTTTTTTATTTTAAATTTTTAAAACAAACACAACACAAAGAATCCTCCTTCTTTACATACTGTAGAAAGTGTATCAGTTGGTTACAAAGAGCTTTCGTGCATCTCTTCCACTGTGGTCACAAAATTCGTATTAACTCAAGTATTTTAAATCAGATATTTTTATACATATTACCATCATCATACCTCTATTTTCATTTGACTATAATTGTTTAAACGTCCTTCATCATAAAATATACCAAGATTTAAAACCTGACCACATACTGGCATTTCATTTGTTATTTCTAATATCCTCCAATAACACTATATCCTTATGGCCTATTCTGACTAAACATCAATAATATTTAGTAACAAAAATTTCTAATCTTCCTTTCCAAACACTGTTTACAATTTACATCCAATTTACAATGTATGTTGTACCCATACATTGTTATCATTATCCTTCCTTCATTTAACTCTATCCATTATCATAGCATTTTTTTGAGGGGGGGGATTTCTTGTTCTGCAGGGCTGAGAGGAAAAGAGGGAGGAGGAACAGGCCCTTCAAGGCGTTTCTGTAACCAAATTCTCCCCACAAACACAGGAAACCCCCCCACCCAAATACTGTAGGGCAGAGCAGGCTGGCCTCATAACTGGGCAATGTGTGGAGATGCTGCAGCAGCTCCGCTCTGAACAGAGGGAGAGGAAAATAGTTGGGATTCTCTGCTGCAGCCCTTAACCTTGAATGCTTGAATGGCAGAGAGAAGCCGAACTTTTTCCTCTCCATTCTCAGAGGAGCTGCTGCTGCTTTTATGACCCCCTGGCCATAAAGCACTTTCTTTTCTCAGAAAAGTCTTCTCAGAAGAGCTGTGGCAGCCTGCCTGTCCTTTTCAGGTACTTTGAGCCCTGGGAGGGAGGGGACGGGGGGGGCATAAAGGGAGCAGCAGCTCCTCTGTGAATGGAGGGGAAAATTTTGGCTTCCCTCTGAGACTCTTTAGGGAGGATCGGCTGTGGCAGCCTGGCACCGTCGCCTTTCCCCAAACCCGGACAGCACTACTCCCGCCTCCCTGATGTCGAAGCTGCAGCAAGTGAAGTGCCACTTCAGCATTGGTTATCTACAGTCAGGCTGCAGAGCATGGGGAGCAGAGATCAGCCACCACTGACACTGCTACCCCACTGCTGCTGCTGGTGGTGATAGTAATAGTAGACATGGATGCATTTTCGCTGTATGTTCCACCACACCCAGTCTCGTGGGAGACAAAATGGGAGGTACCCCGCCAGCAGAGCGGGTGGAAGGTGAGGGAAGGGTGCAGTGGTGGGGGGCTGGCCTGTCCCCGAAGCCAGCTCTCGAGGAAGGAGGCAGAGATGAGGCCAGGGGCTTGCTTCCCTGCCTCCTTCCTCCGAGAGCTGCGGTGGCAGGGAAACAAGGCTTCTTTGCCAGCCTCCCAGCTGGCAAAACAGAATTTTTTGCCAACTGGAAGGTATGTGTGTGTGGGGTGGGGAGTGAGAAAGAAAGAGAAAGAGTAAGAGAGAAAGGAAGGAAGGGAGAGAGAGCGATAAAGAGAGACAAAAGAGAGAAAGAGAAAGAAGGAAAGAGAAAGAAAGAAGGAGAGAGAGACAAGAAAGAAGGAAAGAAAGAAAGTGGGGGAGAGAGACACAAGAAAGACAGAAGGAAGGAAGGAAGTGGGGGAGAGAGACACAAGAAAGAAAGAAGGAAGGAAGAAAGAGGAAGAGAAAGGAAAGAAAGAAAGCGGGAGAGGGAGAGACACACAAGAAAGGAAGAAAGAAAGAAAAGAAAAAGAAAGAGAACTTATGATCACAATTGAGCCCAAAATTTTGGTTGCTAAGCAAGAACGTTGTTAAATGAGTTTCACCATGTTTTACAAGTTGGTCACTCCCACCCGGTCATATGACCGCCAAGCTGCCAAAATAGGCCACACCTAAAGAATAGGTTCTAAAAAAATTTGAAACCCACCACCTGATCCCCTCCATCTCACAGGTACAACTTACATTTAGAATTTCGTGTTCAGCATTGGTTTGACTCTGCATATGTAGAAAAATAATTATTTTGGAACACACTTAGCTTCCATAATGTTCTGTGAGTGAATATACTTTGCTCTCTTCTGCTTGCAACCCTCCTGCACTTTCCAATCTGTTCCTGAGATCCCCTAATCCTCCAGAGCAGATGTGGAAGCATGGAGGGGTTTGTTTTACTGGCACCTGCCTTTGCATTAGCAAATAGATATACTTGGAAACAAGTCAAAGAGGATTTTTCACTCTCTCTTTCTCTCTCTATTGATTGCAAACACCCTGAAGTTTGTGACTCATGTTGGAAATCAGTAAAGCTTTAGCTGATTCTGGTGAAAACATTTTAAAAACCCAATACTTTCATCCAGCATGTCAGGGCTTTGGTTAGGATACTGGCATGTAGATGGTTTCATTCATACTTGCAGTAAATAGACTTCCATAATATCTTTCAATTACTAATATTTTAATTGAGTTGTACTAATAATTAGGGAGTGATGTGATTTGCTTCATATTTTCAAAACACTGTGTGCTTTAGTATTCATTACTTAAAAGTAATCTAACTTCCATGCAAAATCCTCATCATTATTTCATTTATAAATGAATTCTTATATTCCATCATATAAAAATTAATTTTATTTATATTACTTTTGTTACTGACCAGAAGAAAGATCCAAACTACAACAATTAGAGTTTATGTTTTAATTCCCTTTTGCTTGTATTAATTGTAAGCTAATTAGAGTACTACCCTTGTCAGAGAAGAGAAGGACCTTATAGAGAAAAATGAACCATAATGTAGACTGTATGAATTCCTTAGCTCTAATTTTCCCTAGTTTGGATACAGAACAATATATCTTGATACTATCAATAAACTTTTAGATGATTAAAAATCAATTCCTGTCTCTTGTATCAGAAGAATAGGATTATTGGACTTTAAATTTCAGGCAACATACTCAGTTTTAAGAACTGTTAGTTGTGTTTAACATTATTTGTGTCACTGGTTATCCTTCGCCTGTAACAATGGTTTCAATTAGATTTGTAACAAAAATATGAAATATTATTTAGATTTGTTCCTTGTTTCTTTTAATGCAATATGATTATATATGATTAGAAAATAATTGTTTGCTCTTAATAAATGTGGTAACTTGAATTGTGTGAGAAGATTTTTCAGTATTTGATTTTTTAAAAAATCAATACTGTTTTATTTATGTTAGTGGGTTCTTTCTCTCTCTCTCTGGGCATGTGTATATCTTTTAGCGCTCTATTTTAGAAATCTTGACATATCTTTCTCTGTGTCTTCTGATATCATTTCACAGTTTGCCTAGTTTCAGACATTTCAAGGTGCTGGTCTTCAGACTCCTGCATCGTAACAGCATCCACTGTTGTATCTTGTGACCCTAACAGTGGACATCTATGAGTGATTTTAGGGAGCAGTATTTTCTCTGTAGTAATGCTATGCCTATGGAGTTCCTTTTTCAGGTAGAATTGTGTATTGTTTGATGTAAAAACCAGATCAGTTTGATTTTCGTTAACTGTTTATCTTTTATCCTATTAGTCTGTTCTTCTCTGATTTTGCTTCTATCTTAATGGATGGAGATCCTTTCCTTCCTTTATGGGGTGGTATTTAATGATTTTGCTAGCTGCTTGATTGTAAGATAACATAAAATCACATGTTGTTTAAGATTATCTCCGAAATATTAACAGAAAAGGAGGGGAAAGTAGAAAACTCCAATAAACTTATAGCTCGCCATGGATTAAAATGAAATAGTAATATGGCAGTATGCCTCCTTGGAGGAATCCTATTCTCACTATGAATTTTGTATAAAATATTGCTTTATTTTACAGTTGATAGCCGTGTATGACGAACAAGATGCATTCCCCAAATCTGATGACACCAATGGTAGTTTAACAGAAGGCAACAGCCCAGATGCTTTTGAGACTGATGTAGCTACCCAGCTAGCGGCATTTCAGCCTATTGGTGGAGAGATAGAAGTTACATCCTCTGCTCTGAAATTAGGTAGGTACTTACATTTTAAAGAATGGATTGTTAAGCTAAGAATATCCCTTATGATTTTCTTGAGTCTTCCCAAGGATTTATGTGCACTAATAAAATATTCTCAATATGATCCCTTCGGCATGATAAAGGTGTGCAAAATCAGTAGTCCCACATCCATATCATTGCTCGATACATCTGTTGTAGGAAGAGGACTTATTTGGTAATTATTCTGGAGTTATTCCTAACACTGCATTTCTTTTAGTTTAGATACTGATCTTAGCTTTCCATTTTTTAATTGAGATAATTTAAAATCTTTGACTTCCAGTTGCATTTTTATTGGCAGGATCTATAAGGATTTATTATTTTGTTTGGTATCAAAGTAGTTTATGAAAAAAAACCTAAAATAGTGATAAAAACTAATATATTAATTGTTTAATTGATTAAAAGTTATTGAAGCTTTGTAGCATATATAAACTGAGCCATTGAAACATGTTTTATAAACTTTAAATTTGTCTATTTTTTGTCACATTTTACTACCTTGCTTTTCAAAGAGAAAGTTGCATGTCACCTTTTGGGGGCCTTTGTTTTCAACAGCCAATTTATATGATAGAAGCAACTTGTATCATATAAATATAATATGTAAAACAAAAAATTGAAAATGATCTTTTACAAAACTGGTACATATCAAACTCTGAATTGTTTTGTTGTAGATAGTGGCTTTTTTTAACCCTTCACATTGCATTTCTCTTACATC
This sequence comes from Natrix helvetica, assembly GCF_964273705.1. NCBI lineage: Eukaryota > Metazoa > Chordata > Lepidosauria > Squamata > Natricidae > Natrix > Natrix helvetica. Next base: position 183,155,108 of record NC_138548.1, read on the forward strand.
TTATTTGGAAGCTACAGTAATATGCATTGCATTCTAAGATTCAGATACCTAAGAAAAATCTGACTTGTCAACCATGGACATGGGCAGAGGTATCCAAAATTCAATGAAAGCAAATGCTGAAAAGTCAATCAGGAATAGGATTTTTCCATTTGCAGGTGTGATTTTTTTTTTAAAAAAAGAAGGATTTGCTTTTGCTCTTTTTGGCTGAAAACTAAGTAGGAAAAGAAGTCCAAACTCACAGAAATCTGGCTTGTAAATCAGGGCATTATGAGCAAATTAGATATCAGTGAAGCTACAGTAGATATGGCACAGATTTTATTTTATTTTATGACTTTGCTCTCTTAGCTTTTGGACATTTTCAGAGATTCTGCGCTAAGGAAACAAGTCACTTAATCAGGCTCTTCAGAAGCATGTATTGTGCTTTTGGATTATTTTCTTGTTTTCTGATCTTGATATATAAAATTATGTCCTAAATTCTTAAAGTCCCAGTGGCCTTCATTCTGGGGAAAGAGACCATTGAGCACATGGCTTCCCAACTATGGAAAGAAGAAAGAAAGATTGCCTTGACCTTTGCACAAGAAGACCATGGCAAAGAGGGATTGTTCTGGAGATAAAGTGTTGGTGCCAGGGGTGGGTTCCGGTTTCTTTTACTGCCGGTTCACTCAGGGACATGCTTTGGGCGTGGGCACGCGCTTGATGAGCGCCACGCATGCATGCGCAGTAGGCAAAAAAATGGCTTTTTACCAAGATGCTTTTGGTAAAAATGGCTTTTTACCAAAAAATTGCAAAAACCAAGATGACGCCGCCTACAGCACTACTGATAGAACCGGTTCGGATGCGTGGGTGGCTGAGTTACTACCTACTCTGCCGAACCGAGCCGAACCGATAGGAACCACCTCTGGTTGGTGCCATCATCGCCATATTAGCTCTTCTCAAGAGTGTTGAGATATGACTGGAGGATTTAGAGCCTCTTTTGTGGAAGCCAGAAGGGCTTCACCCTATTCATTTGGGTGCATTCCATTGCATAATAACATGAGGCAGACTCAATGCAATCCAGCAGTGCTTACTGATTAGTTGATAAATGATAAAAAGTGCCCATAAAAAACAAAATCCCCAATTTAAGTAATCTAACCTTGAGAAGCAATACTTTTAGGATTTGTTCCATGTTTTTATATTTGTTCCAAGTTTAATTATTTATTGTGAAGACGAAGGAAGTATTCTGTAGCATTTTCAAAGTAATAGAAGTCTAAAATCTCATGTATTCCACCATTCCTTTTTAGTTGCTTCAAAGACTAATGTTTAGAATAATCATTTTTTTAGCCATTCATCACTACCCATTATTTCAGTTTGTTTCCTTTTTCCTTGACTTACTTTATTGTGCTTGTATATGTCAGCATAAATGGTGAGAGTCAAGAATATCTTCCAGTCTATAAAATACTTCTGGCAATAATAGCTTAAAATGAACACTAGCAGGCATTTCAAGAAACTGCTTTTGATATCAATTATAGAGTAATTTAATTGGCTCTTAGGTAGAAATGAAGTATTATCAAAGTGAACACTCAAGATGCTTAAACATGAATTGTCATTTGATATGGAATCATAAGTTAGATCATACTCATAAAATTACATTTCAAAGTGTGTGCCCTTCCTTGCTCTTTCTCTTCATGTTTTGTTATTATTGAGTGTTTCCTTAAAACATGCTATATGCAAGCAATCTGTAATACTGCTTAACTGCTCCTTTCATCAGCAAGGTCTTCAGCTGCAATTATCTATATTTTAGTAGCTTCTTATTTAACTAATCAGGGGGATATTCAGCAGAGATGCGCTAGTAGTAAAGGTTTGCTGTCCTTAGAAATCCCACTGGCGGATTTTTTTTTAAAAAAAACATCTTCTAGTGTCTTCCTTTTAATTTCTTCCATGCTTTCTAATCTTTCCCTATTAAAAGTTGTGTGTATTTTTTAAATCTTTCTTTGCAATATATATTTATTTTGCTGTAATTGTTCTTTAACTTGTTAAGCTTTTTAAATTATAAGTTTGGTTCTTGGTACTCTCCTATGTTTTGCTATATTTTTTAAATTATAACTTTATTGGAAGTTTTTAAAAATAAGACTAAATATTAATACAACTAAAATAGATTAAGAAGGGGAAAAAAGGGATAAAGTAAAAGAGAAACCTGATGTGCAAAAAGAAAAAAAGAATAGAAAGAAAAAACATATTCTAATTTTCAGTTATTAATACAATTGTAGATTTACTGTATCCCTTTCTCTAAAGTTGCATTGTGACTCTCTTCTTTCTATAACTACCTTATCTAATTGTCAAAACTATAGATCATATTCATTTTTTCTGTTTTATTAAAATAGTTCTTAAGCACTTTCCAGTCAGTGATAAAACATAGATATTATCAACTTGACCGTTTCAGCAAGGTCTACTGCATCATCTTCACCAACCATTTCTGTTGTAGGTATTGCCAAATCTTTCGATCTTTGCACATACAGTAATCTGCAGTTTTTAACAGCAAAAACTAAGTTCCATAACTTTTTTCCAACTATTTATCCATCAGTCCCAAGAGTAAATATTCAAATCTATATTAATGTTTAAAATCCTCCAAATCAGTGTATGTTTTACTGTACTCTGGCAAGTTATTGTTTTATATTGTGGATGTGTAGAGAGCTTTCTTTCTTGAAAAATATAAAAAACATGAGAAATAATTACTTTCTGCCTCTTTTTTAAACCTGTTGTTTAGCACATATTCTTCTTGAGACTTTCTGGAAAAAGAAGCTGAGAAGACAAGTTCTAAAACCATATTTTGAAAAACATGTGGCAGAAAGCAAGCAGAAATTGTAAACTTCAGAATAATCTTCCACGCATGTACACCACTGTTCCCTCTAAGGTGCGCAGCTGCGCGCCCGCACAGGTGGCAAGAAAACACCGTGCAGCAGTTTCCAACTGCCGCGCAGTGTTTTGTACTGTCACAGGCGCCGGAGGCTGGGGAGGTCCTTTGCAGACGGCTAGAACTGGCCCCCCACAAAGGACCTCCCTGGACTTGTTTTGATGAGCGCGGGGCGACTGAGTTGTGGGCGGGCAATCCTAGCTGCTTGCGCCCGGCGCTGTGGCTAAAATAAACCCCCAAAGCCTTTTCAAAGCTCCCGCCGGGGCCCCCGCCCGTGGTAGTGGCACCTCCCCCTCTGTTCGGAGCACCCCTGCTGCCTCCTCCTCCTCTGCTGTGCTTTTGAGGAGCCATGAGGCCGCGGGAGCCAGTAGGAAGGCAGCGGAGGGGGGGGCGGGAGCAGGGGAAAAAAGCCTCATGGCTTCTCAAAAGCACGGCAGCGGAGAAGAAGGCAGCGGTGCCCAGCTCAGGTGCTCTGAGTGGAGGGGGCACCAGCGGGAGCTTTGGCGGCTTCACTCCAAATGTGGTGGTGCCTTTTGAGGAGGAGGAGGAGGAGGAGGCAGCTGTTATTCTGGTGGCAGCAGGGGCTCGTCGGCATCTTCAGCGGCAGCCCTGCCCCCTGTGAAAAAAGCCGAAGATGGATCCACGCAGATGACGTCGCTGCAACATGACTGGAGGAGGAATTCTAGGAGTTGAAGTCCACAAGTCTTAAAGCTGTCAGGTTTGAAGACCCTGGGTTTTTTTTTTTCCTAAAGGGTTAGTGGTGCCAGGATCTTGCAACTTGACAGCTTTAAGACTTGCATGCTTCAATGCCAGAGTTCCTGAGCTAACATGACTGGAGGAGGAATTCTGGGAGTTGAAGTCCACAAGTCTTAAAGCTGTCAAGTTTGAAGACCCCTTGGGGTTTTTTTCCCTAAAGGGTTAGGAAAATGCAAGGATCTTGTAACTTGACAGCTTTAAGACTTGCGTGCTTCAAATGCCAGAGTTTCTGACCCAACATTTTGGTTGCTAAGCAGGAGCGTTGTTAAGTGATACTATATAACACTTTTAATTAAGCGGGTACCTTGAATAAACATAACTTTGAGTTTCAAATAATACTGATTTTGTTGTTGTCTTAGGTGACACCTGTGAAAAAAATTCAGGTGCTGCTCAGGCATAAAAATGTGCCGCTCAAACACTATACTTTTCTGCTCACACTGAAAAAAAATTAGAGGGAACATTGATGTACACCCTGACAAAGTTCTCTTAAAATGTTTGCTTCAACCAGATTGATGTTCACGTGCTGGATTCTTTATGTTTAAATTATGGCTCAATATTTATTTGTTAATTGCCACTCCATTTATATTATAGCTCCATTTCAGACATAAGAAAATCATCCCCACATTTTTCTATCACTGCTTCCTCATGTTGACAAGGATAGGTTTTTAAGTGAATGGGAGAGACCCTATTTGTCCTGGTTTCCCTGCCACACTTGGAGGATTCAAAGACCTGAAAAGAACTTGCCTTGGAATGGTGTGTGGGAAACGAGGATTGTAGTCACTGCTATTTATAAATGTTAAGCTTCAAAAAAGCTCTTAGACTGATGACATATTTTTATGTCAGCCTTTTCAAATCTCTGCTTTCTTTTAAAATACATTTCAGTGTATATCTAAGGCAAAAAAAAGCTTTCAGAGAAGTGTAAATGGGAAGGAGGGGGGATCTAAAGTCAAGTGATACTTCTATTCAGTACATCAGGCTAGCAGAACATGTAGAAGGAAAAGGACCACAGTAGTGAATTAAAAATAATTTTGGGCTTCAAAAGAATAACTGGGACACCCATCAGCTGTTTGGCAGCTAGCAAAGTGGCAGCGGTTCTGAGCTGGTGGTGTTGTCGAGGCCTGAAGGGATGGTAGTGGCAGCAATGGATCCATCCTGGCACAAGTGAATTTTTAACAAATGCTGGCAGGCCACATAAGGTTGCTTGGTGGTCCAGATCAATGGAACAATGTTTCTTAAGTTAGATGGATTTTTCTCTAATTAAATAATTCTTTGCTATTCTTTAATATTATATTTTGAAGAAAAACAGGAATTATTGATAATTTCTGGAAAGGAGAGAGCAGAGGGCTTGATTTTTTTCTTTGTGACATCATTACACATGTTTGTAGTTAATGATAGTGGGATCAATTGGGAAATAGGACAGTCCACTTTTCTCCTTTGTTGCAGGTTATACAAAAATAACCATTTCTTTTCAAACAAAATGGGAGATAAATAACTTCTCTTCTAATCCCTGTCTATCTTTGTATCTCTTTCTAAATCCTATTTTCTCTGTATCTTCCATGTGTATCCTATGAGTTTGTTATTATGAACTCGTAAGTAAATTTGTAAGATAAACATATGTTTATTAGCTCTGGTTTCTTTTTTGTTTGTTACTAGTGTTGAAATTTCATGTCCAGAAAGTTTTTTACTTGTCGTGAATATAATAATCTTGTGATTTTGTTGCGGAAATATAAATTTGCAAAGGTGTCAACTACTGATTGACAATCCTAAACCCAACCTATTTGGTTGGAAAAAGCAGAAGATAGATGACAGAAGTGGAGATAATCAATTGGTGTATTAAACTCATTGACAGGCAAAAATCTGGCTTCAGCTGCTGCAGGGGCTTTGTTATCTTTCAACATCTGATTGGTAAGGAGGAAAATGTTTCCAATGCTTGTGTTGCTGGAGAAGTTTGCAAAGCTGCATGGTTGCTCATGCTTCTAAATTAGCTCTTCTTATTGGCGGGCAATATACTGACTCTTTAAGCCACTTATAGAGGGCTGCAAAGCACTGTGAAGCGGTATATAAGTCTTAAGTGCTTTTTCTATTCTTCCCCTTTCCTTCCTCTTAGTGTATTCTGAGTCCAACCCAGAACACTAACCAAGCCTGTTTTGTCCTTGACATCTTCTGTTTTCCTAACCTGTCAGCTGTGATTCTTTCCCACGTGTAATCCTTTCCTCCCTCCCACACACCCATATCCAATTCTGGAAGGCTTTTTCTTTGATAGCTGGAGTGTAAATGTAGCAGCCTCCAAATCCAGAGGAAAAGACAGAGAATGGCCCATCCAGACTGCAGTTTGTATCATCTCATCTCAGTCTTCTCATTGGTCCTTCAGTCTCCATTTCTGGAGTTATTTTTTAATCCCCAGATGACCCCATTGCCCTTTTTTGAACTTGTTTCAAAGTGAGATGATCAGAAACAGATATTTTATACTTCAAAGGGTATAGAATTCTGTTTAAAGCAGAGTAAAGCACAGTTGATTTCTGTGATTTGTGAACTCTTATTTCTGTTGCTGCAATATAAAATTATATTTGCTTTTGTGGCAATCACATTTTACTGCTGCCTCATACAGTATGCGGAACTTTGTCAGGTAGTACAACAAAATCTTTTGTACAGATATTATTGCCAAGGCATAAATAGCCAACCTACACTTGGCCATTCGATTTAGGTTTCCTAACTTTCCATTTGTGTTTATTAAATAGGGTTCTCTTACTTCAGCCCTTTCCTCCCTAACCTACCAAGTTGTATTGAATTTTATTTCAACATTTATTTTAGATGTAATCACCTCAATTTATGACCATAATTTCTGTTGCCAATCAAGATGTTTGTTAAGTGAGTTGACCAGATTTTTGCCATGATTTTAAAGTGAATTGCCACAGTTTTTTAGTGAGTCATGAATCCAGCTTTCCCCACTGACTTTGCTTGCTGGAAGCCCACTGGGAAAGTCACAAATGGCAAACATGTGAACCCAGGACACTGCAGCCATTGTAAAAAACATGATGGTTGCTGAATGGCCAGATTTTGATCATACGATTGTGGGGATGCTACGATGATCGTAATGATGACCAGTTATAAGTCACTTATTTCAGTGCCATTGTAACTTTGAATGGTTCCTAAACCAATGGCTGAAGACTACCTTGCATCTACCTCACAAATTTGTGTCCTTTATGAGAAATCTTGTAAACTGTAGAGAAACAGTGGGAGAGTTTTATTTCTGGATCAAAAATCCAAATGAAGGATGAGAAGCATCTTACTTAACATTGAATTGCTACAGGGTAAAGACACTTAAGGTCTAATAGATTTCCCCCCCACAAAATCACTCAAAGTTGATAATATGGAGATAAAAATGATATTACTTTGATCTCCTCATTGATTTGGAGGTGGATAAAGAAAACTAGAACTATCTAAAGAATAACAGGAAGTGATATTAATTATCACACAGATTTCATGAAAGATTGTAACAAAAATTCATCAAAACAATAATATCAAAAAGCTGCCAGAAAGGCATTTGACTGTCAGATGATACAGAAACTCTAAAGGATGAAGAGGTGGATCTCAGGAAACCTGAATTAATTATTTACATTTTTCTCCACAGTGAAAAGAAGTATATCTTATACCTGAAATAGCTTTTAGAGATAAGATGTCCCAAGTGCTAGGTGACATATAAGTGACAAAAGATCTTTTAGAATTTATTGGCAAATTACAAATTAACAAATCACCTGATTTATATGATAATATCTTGAGAGAAAAAGGAAAGAACTCAAATGTGAAATTGCTGATATGCTAATATGCAAATAACAGTAATACACAAATTATCTCTCAAATCAGCCTCTATAATGGGATTGGAAAGCAGCCACTGGAACAATGATTTTTAAAAAGAGATCTAGAAGTGATCCATATAATTATAGGATAGTTAACTATTAATTAGAGGAAAGCATTATTGAAAGGTAGGATTATTAAACATACAGCAGAATATTTGCTGAAGAAGTACCAGTATAAATGGCTGCTGTGCATCTTTAAATGTTTTAGAACATCTTGTGAGAATCAGCCAATGTATCGGAAAAACCCAGGACTCATAAGAAAAAAAATGTTACAAATTAGTAATTGATTAAGCTTCCAGGAATAGATATTAGAAACAAATTGAGATCTTAAAAAGATATTGTTTATTTGTTCATCAACCTAAAATTTTAAGAAATGTAAAAATAGGGAAATACTTTGTTAGTGGCTACCATCTGAAATGGGCCAGATCCATATATTCTGGTTTCAGTAACCAAATACTAGCCCACTTCCACAGTCTTGCTTCTTCATTAGGGAGGTGGGGGAGAGCTAAGAGGGATAGGCAAAGAATGCCCAGAATGATTGCCAAGAATATATCATCCCAGCAAGGTCACCCAAACCACGAAGATCATCCTTGCTGCTCAGTTAAAGCAAGCAGGCGTCTATACTAGGCAGCAGGCATTTAGGATGGTGCTTGATAATAATAATAATAATAATAATATTTTTTTAAAGTAAACTGACAAGTAAAAATATCCTACTGATACAAGGATATACAGCAGTGGTGGGATTCAAGTAATTTAACAACTGGTTCTCTGCCCTAATGATTTCTTCCAACAACCAGTTTGCCAAACTACTCAGAAAGTTAACAACCGGTTCTCCCAAAATGGTGTGAACTGGCTGAATCCCACCACTAATATACAGTAATATCAATAAGTAGAAAGAGAAATTGGAAAAGTTGTCAGTGATCAGTATATGGTTGATGAAAGATTAACTATTAAAATACATTGTTATTTTTAGCAAGAAAAGCAAAGCAAACTCACTTTAATGACAACAGCAAAGGCATAATTTCATACTGTTTGGGAGAAGGCAGTGTTATTCCTCTACCCCAAAAACTCACGTTAATAGAAAATCTGAAATATTGACAATAAAATGCCAGATAATGAGCTCCTCAGATCAGATTGTACTCAACATGCTTCTTAGGTAGACCTGAAAGTCTTTTAGAGTACTAATGGTGTTTATGAAATGGCTAGATTTAAGCCTTTGAGATGTCTAGTTGCTGATGTTGTCAGGCAGGGAAAGAAAAAGCTGCAAAGACAGAATTGCAGTGAGCACATGGAATGTAAGAAGTGTGAACATGTTCAGCACTATGAAAGGTGAAATGAATCTACTACGCATTTACATCTTAGGCATCAGTGAACTGAGATAGACTGGAATTGGATACTTAATCTTAGAAATTAACAGTATTTACTACTCAGGACATTAAAAAAGGACATAATTATGAAGATAATAGCAAGAACAGTACTTGCCTATAATGCAATCAATGACTGAATAATATCAGTTAAAGTTGGAATGCCAAAGAGGAACCTAATATTAGCTCAGGAAATTAAAATTAAGCACTAGCAATAGACTTATATACTGGTCCATAATGCTTTACAGCCATATCTGAGCAGTTTACCGAGTTGGTGTATTGCTCCCAACAATCTGGATCCTCATTTTACTGACCTTGGAAGGATGGAAGGCTAAGTCAACCTTGAGTCCAGCCACAATTAAACTCCTAGCTGTGGGCTGAGATAGCCTGCAGTATTGAACTTTGACCTATGTGCCACCATGGTTCATAATTCGTAGGCAAATAATTTAACAGTTTCTGCCACTCCATTATTTCTGAATTAATAACAGTCATCAAATAACTAAAATGACACCTATATGCAAGACAATTGTATACAGGTAGTCCTTGATTTATGACCACAATGGGGACCAGAATTTCTGTTACAAAGCAAGCTGGTCGTTAGATGAATCATTATTGATTTTATGACCTGTTTTGCCATGGTCGTTAAGCATAGGGGGCATGCATAAACGCACCAGCGTGCCTACTGTCCCTGTCCTAATGTCCCATTTATATGTACTCTTTTTATGTGTTTATGACTATGTTTTGCTTATTTATATCCATTTATTTGTGCCAAGTGTTTTCATACTTGTTTCCTTGTACTTGTTGACAAATAAAAATAAATTAAATAAATAAAGTAAATAAGTAAGTAAGTAAGTAAATAAAATATCACCTGTGTTGTTAAATGATTCATACAGTTATTAAAAGAATCTTCCCCATTGACTTTGCTTGTTGGAAGCCATCTGAGAAGTCACAAATGGCAATTCTGGGATATTGTAATCCTTACAAATGCATGTTGATTGGCCAAAACTCAAACTTTGATCATGTGTCCCTGGGAATGCTGCAATGGTTGCAAATGGAAGGACCAGTTATAAGTCACATTTTTCATTGCTTTTGTAACTGAATGGTGCTAAACGAATGGTTGTAAGTCATGGATTACCTGTATAGAAAGCAAATAGATCACATTATTGGTAGAAGGAAGTAGAAAATCTCAGTTATAACAGCCAGGGACTCAATGCAGAATAGACCACAAATTGGAAAAATGCAAATTCCATGTTAAGCTGAAATTGAAAAAGAAACTTTCTACAATAATGCTTGGAGCATAGGTGCCCACCATTTTCAAGGAGAACATGAGGAATTACTTTGAAATCTTATTGATAGAGAATCAGATGAACTTAAGGAACCCATTAATATGAATATGAAAACAGACTGCCAAAGATGAAGAAATAGAAGAAAACAAAGTGAATCTCAGAACAAACTATTAAAATTGCTAAGAACAGAGTGGGGAAAAAATCCAAAGACAAGAACAATAAAAATCTCAGAAAGAAACTTAACAAATGGTTTCACAGAGCTGTTAAAAGACAATGTTTTCAAGAAGATCTCTAAATTTAAAAGAAGATTTGTATCATTAATTGGGATTTTAAGGACACAAAAGGACAGATAATACTGATTCAAAAAAGATTAAAGAAAAATGGAAGGAATTTCCTGAGAGTCTGTACAATAGAGATCTTAACATCCAAGATACCTTTGAAGACATTCCCTATTTACAAAAGCCTGTAATAATATACAGAGACCTCTAAAATGATTTTAGATTAGCACTCTGTCATTATCAGTTTGGGAAACCATAATAATTATTGGAATATTTATAGAAATATGGCAAACAAAGGAAGAATCAGTACAGCTTCTAACCAATTTATGTAAGCAAATCTGGAGAATGACACAGTGGCCAACAAATTGCAAATAATGGGATGTCCAAAATTTCTTACAATATTCTTAATTTCATTGTGAGTAACATAATGTTTAGGGTAATCTAATGCAGATTAGAGCCCTACATGGGAAGAAAGAAGCCAAATATTCAAGATGGCTTTAGAAAAATGCAAGAAACTTTGATGAAGGCATACGTAAGAAAGTCAAAGAATACGAGAAACAAGTCAATATGTACTCCATTGATTATAGAAAGGCAATAGTGGTATTGATCATGTAAACTTATGGAATGTGCTTAGAAAAATGAGAATTTCAGAGCATCTCATTGTCCTAGTGCAAAAGCAATATACCAGTCAGAAAACCACAGTATGTACAGAACCTGATGAAAGAGATTAGCTCTAGTTGGCAAAGAAGTGGGACAAGGCACAAATGACACAAATTAATTCTTTCAGACCCAATAATCAAATACTTAGCTCTCTGGAAAAGTCTATAATGCAATAAAATATGGAAAGAAAGTAACCAAAACCAAAGTGGATAGGCTTAATTACAATAGTGATGAGTGCACAATTAGAAGTCTTGATGAACAAGATTAGGAACAAATCCTTCTGGAGAAAATCTGTGGTTCCTTAGAGTCAACACCGACTTGATGCCTGCATAATTAGCCAGAATGCAATTTCATCTAGCAGCAGCCTCCATACATGTGGGCTTGCTCAGAGAAGTAAAAAATCAAGATAACTCTGATAACTATCCAGTCAATATCTTGCCATGCTGATTAGATTTTTTTTATTCAGAGTTGTCAAATTCTAAGGGAAGTGATTCTAGCTACTTGAAGCTCAATAGTTTAAGTGCGTATGCAGCTGGACCTCAGGTATTTTATTTTGTTTTATTAAAGAAGCAATGTAAAGTGTATTCTTGTTTTAAAAACTAATTTATTCATTTCTGGCTATTGTGTTTCAGTGTTGTTAAATGTTACAATACAATACAATAGTAGAGTTGGAAGGGACCTTGGAGGTCTTCTAGTCCAACCCCCTGCCTAGGCAGGAAACCCTATATCGTTTCAAACAAATAGCTATCCAACATCTTCTTAAAGACTTCCAGTGTTGGGGCATTCACAACTTCTGGAGGCAAGCTGTTCCACTGATTAATTGTTCTCTGTCAGGAAATTTCTCCTCAGTTCTAAGTTGCTTCTCTCCTTGATTAGTTTCCACCCATTGCTTCTTGTTCTATCCTCAGGTGCCTTGGAGAATAGTTTGACTCCCTCTTCTTTGTGGCAACCCCTGAGATATTGGAACACTGCTATCATGTCTCCCCTAGTCCTTCTTTCTCTTAAGCTAAACATACCCAGTTCCTGCAACCGTTCTTCATATGTTTTAGTCTCCAGTCCCCTAATCATCTTTGTTGCTCTTCTCTGCACTCTTTCTAGAGTCTCCACATCTTTTTTACATCGTGGCGACCAGAACTGAATGCAGTATTCCAAGTGTGGCCTTACGAAGGCATTATAAAGTGGTATTAACACTTCACGTGATCTTGATTCTATCCCTCTGTTTATGCAGCCTAGAACTGTGTTGGCTGTTTTGGCAGCTGCTGCACACTGCTGGCTCATATTTAAATGGTTGTCCACAAGGACTCCAAGACCCCTTTCACAGTTACTACTACTGAGCAAGGTATCATCTATACTGTACCTGTGCATTCCATTTTTGTTGCCTAAATGTAGAACCTTACTCTTTTCACCATTGAATTTCATTTTATTAGATAGTGCCCAATGTTCAAGTTTGTCAAGTTCCTTCTGTATCTTAAGCCTATCTTCTGAAGTGTTGGCTATTTCTGCCAGCTTGGTGTCATCTGCAAATTTGATGAGTTCCCCATTTATTCCCTCATCCAAATCATTGATGAAGATGTTGAAGAGTACTGGGCCTAAAACAGAGCCTTGGGGTACTCCACTGCATACTTCCCTCCATGAAGATACAGTTCCATTGAGGACTACATGTTGAGTGCGGTTGGTCAGCCAGTTACAAATCCATCTGGTGGTGATGCTGTCTAACCCACATTCTTCTACTTTATCTAGTAGTAGGTTATGGTCTACCTTATCAAAAGCCTTACTGAAGTCCAAGTAAACTATATCGACGGCATTCCTCTGGTCTACTAATTTTGTCACATTATCAAAGAATGCAATAAGATTAGTCTGGCATGATCTGTTTTTGACAAATCCCTGTTGGCTTTTGGCTATTACTTTGTTTGCTTCTAGGTGTTCGCAAATTCGTTGCTTGATTATTTTTTCCAGAATCTTTCCTGGTATTGAGGTCAGGCTGATAGGTCTGTAGTTTCCTGGATCTATTTTTTTCCCTTTTTTGAAGATGGGAACCACATCAGCTCTTTTCCAGTCCTCTGGTAGTTCCCCGGTGTTCCAGGATCTCTGAAAGATATAATTCAGTGGTTCTGAGATCTCGTCTGCTAGTTCCTTTTATTGTCTATTTTTATTGTTCTATTTTATTGTTCTATTCTTTTATTGTCTATCTTTTATTGTTCTTTTATTGTCTATTTCCTTAAGGTATCTGTAGCTCCGCTTTAAACTCCATTATAACAATTCCGTTCTTTAATGTGAATTAAAAACATGTTGTCCTATTTATGTATGATTAGGAGTCCATCTGATTTTTAAAAATTACATATAAATTAACCCTACTTAGTGTTAAGAAAAACCTGAATCTTTTGTAGATAATTGCAAAATTTAACAATAAATATACAGGAAAGAAATTACAATAAAAAATCCACTTGTTGATCACCTCTGTGCATCTTGTTTATATATTGATAAATATCTCTTAAGACCTGAATTTAGGCCTTTTTGAATAGTTCTTTTTATGATTTGTTATTCTGCAAGTCAAGTCAGAATAAGGTGATCCAGTAATCAGACTATGCCATTCTTTTCATGGACCTCCTACTGTTTGTGGTCATCTAATGGTCTTCCAGATTCTTTTCAGCCCCACTATATGATGTACTTAATACTAAATGTATAAATAGCAACAAGAAGCCAGAAGGGAAAGAAAAATAATGAACCAGTGAATCTTTTTTTTAAATATTTTATTTTCAAACAACCACAAACACACAACACATATAACATAAAAAGCCTCTTCAATGAAATACAGTGTGTTGATTGGTTACAAGGTCTTTCTGCGTCCTTTCCATATCATCACTTGAATTTCATCAAAATTCACATATTGTCAATCAAGATATCTTTGTATACATTGTTATTATGCTTATGTTTGATTATCACTATTGTCTCTCCATTTTAGATAAGGCATTCTAAATATATAACCATTAATATTATAATGATTCATTATATCATCTTCAATATATCCAATAATAAAGTTATTTTTTATCCTATTCTAAGTCATTCTATTATTTTAGCATTGATAACATTCTCTAATAATTTTCAATTCCATGTTTTTCCCCATTATTAGTATCATCAATCTAATATACATGTATACAAATTGTTATAATTATTAAACATCCATTAAACCTAGCTATTATTACATCCTTTCAAGATAAGGCATATTAAATTTGAAGTAAATTTATATTATGACATTTTATTACATCATCCTGAAATCATCCAAAGATATTACATCTTTATATTCTATTCTATATAGAATTGTTTATCTTTTATAAAAAGACTTTTCAACGTCATCTCCATAATCCTCACTTACAGTTTGTATAAAATTTCATATTATCAATCTAGCATATATAAATGCTGTTATAATTATTCATCATTTATTTGACTATAGCTATTATTTCGTTGTACATAGCACTTAAAATTTAACTAAATTTAACTAAATTTTATTGTGACATTTCATTTAATCATCCTGTATCCTTCCAGAAATAGTGTAGTCCAATATCTCTTGCCATTTGTAAAGCCTGTATTCTAAGTGTTTTCTTGATAAGTCTTATGTGGACTTCTCTTAAGAACTTGTAGTTCATTGCATGTCTTATAAGGATTCGAAACCCTCTATCTGCTCCTTTTATCAGCTTAACTTTTGTTATCATTAGAGCTTCTGCCGAGATTACTCTCATTATTTCTGCCAAATTGCAAACCAAAATAAAATGGAATTGCTCAGAAAAGTACTATTTGCTCCTACCAAGAGATAAGGTAAAGGCAAAGGTTTCTCTCGCACATATGTGCTAGTCGTTCCCGACTCTGTTTCATCTCTGTTTCAAAGCCAAAGAGCCAGCACTGTCTGAAGATGTCTCCTTCATGTCATATGCCCGGCATGACTAAACGCCGAAGGCTCACGGAACGCTGTTACCTTCCCA
The DNA here is from genome assembly GCF_964273705.1 of Natrix helvetica. Lineage (NCBI taxonomy): Eukaryota > Metazoa > Chordata > Lepidosauria > Squamata > Natricidae > Natrix > Natrix helvetica. The sequence continues at coordinate 183,170,176 of NC_138548.1, forward strand.
CCAAAGATAGTCCCTATTTTTCTACTTGCCTTTTTTACGCACTTTCAAACTGCTAGGTTGTCAGAAGCTAGGACAAGTAACAGGAGCTTACCCCGTTACGTGGCACTAGGGATTCAAACCGCCGAACTGCTGACCTTTCGATCGACAAGCTTAGAGTCTTAGCCACTGAGCCACCGTGTCCCTTACCAAGACATAGTTCATCACAAATTTGAGCTGGTTCTTGTTTAGAAGAACATCAAAGCTAAAATAGTATTTTAAAAACAGACTGTCTACTCCTATGCGGCGTTGCAATATTTTCAAATCTAAATATAGGTTTAACATTCAGGGAGTTGTATCTCCTGATATACAGACTGTTGAGAAATTGATTTTGAAGGAATGAAAAAATGAACAATCTATATTGGCATAATTTACATAAAGAAATGTTTGAGATATTATGCCAGTTGGCTAAGGACCCAGAGAGTATAATTAAATCAGTTGAGTAGAGAAATGCTATGGGAACTAAGAATAGATAGGATTATGACAATGTATCATATAAAACGAGCTTAATGTCCCTGATAACCACGATGGGGTGGTCACTGACCTCAAGCCAGACATCCTGGAATGTGAAGTCAAATGGGCCTTAGGAAGTCTGAGCAACAACAAAGCTAGTGGAGGTGACAGTATTCCACCTCAGCTATTCAGAATCTTAAAAGACGATGCAGTAAAAGTGCTCAATTTGCCAGAAAATTTGGAAACCTCAACAGTGGCCACAGGACCGGAAAAGGTCAGTTTACATTCCAATTCTAAAGAAGGGCAATGCCAAAGAATGTTCAAACTACCACACCATAGCACTCATTTAAAATGCTAGCAAAGTTATGCTCAAAATCCTACAAGCTAGGCTCCAGGAGAATGTGGGCTGAGAACTACCAGAAGTACAGGCAGGATTTCGAAGAGGCAGAAGAACTAGAGATCAAATTACCAACATATGCTGGATCATGGAGAAAGCTGGGGAGTTCCAGAAAAACATCTACTTCTGCTTCATTGACTATGCTAAAGCCTTTGATTGTGTGGATCACAACAAATTGTGGCAAGTTCTTAAAGAGATGGGAGTACCAGACCATCTTATTTGTCTCTTGAGAAACCTATATGCGGGTCAGGAAGCAACAGTGAGAACTGGACACGGAACCACTGATTGGTTCAAAATTGAAAAAGGAGTTTGGCACGACTATATACTATCATCCTACCTGTATAACTTATATGCAGAGCACATCATGACAAAGGTGGGGCTAGATGAATCACAAATTGGAATTAAGATTGCCGGGAGAAATATCTACAACCTCAGATATGCAGATAATACCACTCTAATGGCAGACAGTGAAGACGAACTAAAGAGCTTCTTGATGTGAAAAAGTGAAAAAGTTGGGTTGAAACTCCACATTAAAAATACCAAGATCATGGCATCTGGCCCTCTCAATTCCTGGCAAATAGATGGGGAAGAAATGGAAGTAGTGACAGATTTTATTTTCCTGGGTTCCAAGATCATTGCAGATGGGACTACAGCCAAGAAATTAAAAGACGCTTGCTGCTGGGGAGGAAAGGTAAGGCAAACTTAGATAACATACTAAAAAGCAGAGACATCACCCTGCCAACAAAAGTGCATATAGTCAAGGGTATGGTTTTCCCAGTTGCAATGTATGGCTGTGAAAGTTGGACCATAAGGAAGGCTGAGTGCCAAAGAATTGAGGCCTTTGAACTATGGTGCTGGAGAAGACTCTTGCTAGTCACTTGGACTCCAAGGCAATCAAACCGGTCAGTCCTAGAGGAGATCAACCCTGACTGCTCTTTAGAAGGCCAGATGCTGAAGATGAAACTCAAATACTTTGGTCACCTAATGGGAAGGAAGGACTCACTGGGGAAGAGGCTAATGCTGGGAAAGATTGAGGGAAAAAGAAGAAGGGGACGACAGAGAATGAGGTAGCTGGATGGAGTCACCGAAGCAGTAGGCATGTGCTTAAATGGACTCTGGGAGATGGTAGAGGACAAGAAGGCCTGGAGGAACGTTGTCCATGGGGTCGCGATGGGTCAGACACAACTTCGCGACTAACATCATCATCATATGAAATATTATTAGAGAAAGGTTCGTGTATATAGAAAGGACAGTTTTATCAGTACAGTATAGAGGGAGATCAACATTAGGAATTTTAAATAATGGGATACATAGGACAAATTATTTATTTTAAATGCATGTACAACATATGTATTCCAGTATTCTATATTCTGCCCCAAATTAAAAAGAAAGAAAATCTTTCTCACATGCACATGCTTTATCGAATTACTTCAGTCAAGGTTAACATGGTGCAGTTCCATCGATTAAACAACACCATTTGCTTGGTCGTTGGAAGTGTGCCTTTGCTGTAGCAATGCCTGTCCTTTGACTTTGTCTCTCCCCCTCCCCCTTAGCCAAAAAAACAGTTCTCATCTCACTGATATTAAAGAAACACCTGACTCTTCAGCCTGCCTTTTGGCAAAAATGATTGATGGCCCTTTCTTCCTTTGTGTTCATTTCTGAGTTTGGTTTTTTTTTTATTTAATTTTTTTATTATTTGGTTTTTATTGTTCCTTTGTCTTGTTAATGTTTTTTTTTCTTAAATGTTTATAGCAATTGTAAACTGAATCACGTGACACCTACATTTTGTAAATAATTATTTACTATTATTTCAGACTGTCTAGACCCGTGATGGCGAACCTATGGCACGTGTGCCCAAAGTGGCACATGAGCTATGTTGCCCAGCACACACAGCCTTGCCTGTTTGTCTTCCAGGTTTCTGGCATGCATGCGCACACTATGATCAGCTGTCCGTCGCATGCACAGCGGTGATGAAAACTGGTGTGTGCATGTGTGCCAGCCAGCTGATTGTTGGATGCGCATGTGTGCCAGAACCCTGAAGTTCGGCTTTTCCAGAGCTTCATCCCTTTGCCCGTGTGGCAATTCTGAAAACTGGCCTGCGCATGCGCGCCAATGAGCTGATCATCTAGATTCTAGACTCATGATTCTAAATATGGAGAGAGAATATTAAAATGTAGAATCAGCCGTTAAAGATTAATATAAGGAGATTTACACCTGATAAAATAGAACATTTCTTGATAACAGGTAATGAAACATATACGATGATAGCAACTCATTCCTTTTAAAAAGGAAATTGGACTAAATCATGGAGAATCTGCCTCCACATCTTCCCCCAACATCCCTGAAACTGACTCCTCTTCATTTAAACTGGCATCTGAAGAAGCATCCATGGAAGCTCTCATAAATATATAATGTTATAAAAGTGAAGGATCCTAATTAATTAAATATATTCTTTTCTCTCTTTCTAGGTACTCCACTTTTGGTTAGAAGGAGTAGTGATCCAACTGTGGGACAGCCAGCTGATTTTGTTCCAGGAGCTTTGCATGCTAATCACCATATTTTGAAATCCTCTGTGTCAGTAAGTATCTCATGCTTTCAGATTCTGACATTGTTCTTAGCAATATTAGGATTCTTACAAATCCAGTTGTTAAGCAGTTTATGTTCTATTTAGCTTTGTTATAATTACTGAAAGAGTGACTTTTGGCAAAAAAAATTCAGAAACATCTGGGACAACCATCCCAATTCGTTTGAGAAAGCTTCTCTGTCCAGTAAAAAATGAATGGAAGAATGATATTTGTTCTGAAGCTACAGTACTGTTTTGCTCATGGATTACAACCTCACTTCTCCTTAGTAAAAACTCAAATGCAAAATACTTTAAGCAGAATTCCAATAACGTGTTTCCTTAAATCCCTTTTACAACAACTGGGTATGAAAAACTGCTTCTGAAATTTATGAAAATTCTAAAAATGTTTTGTCTGATATGAAGAGCTACAGTTCTGTATGTGTGGGTACACTTGAAAGAAAGAGAAAACAGAGAGGAATTCTGAAGAAATGATGAGTAGAACATCTGATATTCCTTCTATATATACATTTGTTGGGCAAGTATTATTTTTCATGTCAATGGAATACAGAAAATTCTAGATGCTATAAAACTCATGCTCACAAAAGCAAAACATCTTCAATGTTTTACTAGAAATGAGAAAAATTACTCTTCAGAGCAGTTTCACATAGTTATTAACGTAGCAGCTGCATTTGGTCCCAGCTGGCATTTCTGGTTACACGTACACACACACAAACATCTACATAAATGTATACATTTGAAACATTTTGTTTATTTGATATAACCACTTGCTCCTATTGTTAAGTTTAATTAAATTTCATATGAATTTAAAATTAAATAAGAAGCTTTTAATTCTTATTCTGGTAGCCATGCTTGCTATTGAAATCCAGACTATTTGTATTTGCTGGATTATGTTTAGTGGCAATTTCTAGTATATAACATGTATAATTGCCCAAAGCTTCTTCAAACAAAGATCTAATGATTTTGCAAAAAAAAAAAAAAAGTAAACCTAAACACAAAGGAAGTAAAGTTTGATTTGTGCTGATTATACATTTCAATGTTGTTTTCTTAACAATAAAATGGCATAAATTTTTCCAAGATTTTTTTCAACTTCCTAATTTAGCCTATAACACTGCAATTTTCTTGTGGTATACTATTCAAGTACTAATTAGATTTGATCCTGGTTTACTTTTAAGGTTATCTTGTTTATTAGGTGCTGCTCTTTGATGTGCATTTGAAATAGTACTATAGTGAGAAAACTTTGTACTACAGTGGTGAGAAAACTAAAATGTGTCTAATAATAGGAAAAAAATAAGGAAACTAAAAAATCAAATAATAAAAAGTATAAAACAATGCAGGAACAACTTAAAACAAACCACTCTATAGTTATACATATATATATGAACTAGTTTGAAACTTAAGAAAACAATATATTTAATGGATCATAAAATGCAGAAAATTCATGGCTTTTATTAAATAAATATCCTTTGATAATGGAGCCAAACAAGATAATTCATTAGCTTGACAATTAGCAGAAAAGCCAAACCTAAATTCAATATGTATGGTGTAATTAATTCATCCAATTAAATGAGTAGTATTTAGTGTAAATAAATGAATATGTATGTATGTATGTATGTATGTATGTATGTATGTATGTATGTATGTATGTATGTATAAAGTCTTAATGAAAAGCTTTTAAAAATAAGTTAGAGGTATTAAATTCTGTCAGGAGGATAATGAAAATCTAAATGCAAATATAGGAGTATTATTGAGAAAAAATAGCTAGTTGCAAAAAGAAAGAATTCCAACGATAGAGATAAAATGATCACCTCTTCCAAACATTAGACTCGTACCTAATCACCTGTTTATTAGTTACCTTGCTAAAAGTGCAAAACAGATTGGTGCAAGCAACTTAATATTGCTGATTTATAAAGAAGACATTTCCAAACAAGAATACTCATACTATTAAACGCTTCAGCAGCATCCAAAAAAGTTCCAGAGTGGATTTCTTTGCTTATATGTGCATTGCTAATATGCGAGTTCTATTAGTATAAATTAAATATTTTTGTTTAATCAACCCAGCTTAATATTTGTGTAGTTACCAATTAAATTATTTAATCTGTTTGCTAAAAGTCCTGCGATGATTTTATCATCTGCTTTGAAAGCTGGTCTATACAGCTCAGCATTTGTTGTATAATTTCCCTTCCTGAAAATTAGTGCTTTAAGCTTTTTCTTCAGTTCCATGGATCTAGAATTGTCTATGCTATACATTTTCCTTAGTTAATACTATTCTCCTCTCTATTGTGTGCTTTTGTCATTGAGTTATTTAAACACTTAAAATGGTGTAAATGTGTTCATATTTTTCCACTCAGAATATAGGTAGTCCTTGCTTAACAATTCACTGCCCAAAATCGCTGTCTGAGGAAGATGGGTGGTTCAAAAATGTGAAAAATAAATAAATTTGTTCAGTGAACATTTGAAGCTACCTCAGGGCTGAATGAATGGTACTTATGCCTGATCCCTGAAGTTATAGCCATTGCAGTGCATTTATCAATAGCACTTCTGGACTAATGAGTAGGTTGACAGCTGAACTTAGATTCATATTGTAGAGTGTGAGATAACTAGTAAGGTCTTCTTCAGCTGATCCTCTATATGTCTTTGTAAATCAGCCATTCGTTTTCTCTCTCTAGTTAGTATCACCTGAATTATTACTGAGGATAGTATTTAAAACAGATATATACAACCGGATGGATGGATGGGTGGATGGGAAGGAATGGAATGGAATGGAAGAAAGGAAGGAAGGAAGGGAAGGAAGGAAGGAAGGAAGGAAGGAAGGAAGGAAGGAAGGAAGGAAGGAAGGAAGGAAGGAAGGAAGGAAGGAAGGAAGGTTGTTTGGTTTCTGACAAGCTTCTTGGATGAGAAATGAAGCATCTTCAAGGAAAAGTCCAGTTGCCTTTTGAAAAAGCACCTTTGGGTGGCAATGTTGCAAAATTATTTTGTAACTGAATGGTCACTGCCCAAGGTTGCCACCAAGTGGGGTCTATTTCCTGGAAGTGTCCTGGGAGCCAGTCAAGCACTTGAACAAGCATTTCATAGTTTCCATATCCTGACCAAAGAGACAGAAAAATTTCTTTCCTAAACAATTTTCAAGGAGTAATTTTAGCATTTCTTAAAACACTTTTTAGAAGAATTTCAAGCTATTATTTTATAGATCAGTGAACTGTAGTAGACAAAAAATACACAAACCTTTTGCTTTAACAGAATTGTCATTAGGGACTTAAATCTCTGTTGTACTTTTTAGTTGTTTATCTCCAACATATAACAAATTAATTGGAAGTTCGAATTGCACAAATTTGTCAATCAAATTGCGTACATAGCCTGAGTGAAAATAAACAATTTACACTCAATGCTTACCAAAATTGTGTTGTAACATGCTCAGGCATGAAACCTTTTGAATCTGGTTGTCTAAATTCAGTAAGATTAATAAGCTTCAGGTCTGGTGTTTCTTTGAGATATGAACATAAATATTGCTTTAATTAACTTGAACATGAGTGTGGATTAATTTAACATATACTCCTAAAAATGCAGTAAGATATGTACAAAACTATTTTAGGGTTAGAGTTAGGTCATTTTAGGAATTGAACGTTTCAGAGAATTCCAAAATATTTTGTTTCAGTTCTTAATAACATTTGGAAAAACCAGCTTCAGAAGAGTCAAATTGCTGTAGGAAGTAGAATATTTTGTTCCTGAAAACAGGTTTTACATATCAGTTAACGATTACAATGTAAGGAGTTCTCCTTTAGCACTTTTAGAGGGATGCAAGAAATCGGTGGTGGTGATGACTTAAACAGTATATATAGCCATAGACTTGACTGTTCTTTTTTATTGAATAAGTTAACCTGTTAATCAATGGAAGATATTTTATTTATTATATTTATCAATTTTTTAAAACCATTACCTCACAGAGGGACTCTGGGTGGTGTACAAGTGAGCAATAATAAAATATAAAAGGCAGTATATGAAATTTACAATTTAAAAAAGCAAGGATATATTAGAAATTAATATTAAAGTTAATAAGGAGGCAGCCGGGGGGGTGGGTGGGTGTTAAGGGCTTTTCTGTGAGCTCCAAGCATAGCTGCAGAGCCCTGCCTGCCCACCTCTGGATGGGGAATGTTCTATAGGACAGTGGCAATGGCAGATAGGACTCACTTCCTGGACCTCACCAGTTGGAATTCTTTTAAGTGACGGGATGTACAACATGCTGCTTGGCCAGGTGGAGTGGTCTGAGTTAATGGGACTGAGACAATTCTCAATTATAATCTGAACCTCTTACCTGGCTTTAAATATCATAACCTACACCTTGAATTGGACCCAGAAGTAAACTGGCTTCCAGTTTTTACATGTGCTGTTCTTTGGGCGTCCAAGATAGCCCCTTGTGGTCACGTTTTGTAACTTTTATAATCTATGCTTGCATTAAAAGCACTATTGAATCTAGCACAGAATGAAATAATCATCACAAAATGACTGTTGTGGGAGACATGAATAGATGAGAAACAGTAATTTGCCAGAAGGAAGTAGGAAGCTAAGTCCAAGACACTCTCTAACTCAATTTGCTTCAGTAGCTATGGGGGGGAAAGTAAATACATTTCAAAACTGGCATATACTTTGCCTCTGCTTTGCTTACTTGCTATTGACTGCCATAGAAACGGGGTGGGGGTGGATGCATGGTATTTGGGATGGGAATAAATGGTACTGGAGGTGATATGATAAAGGGAGTTTTCTTCTCACCATGCTGATGGCCAGTGTTTGGACCTGGTCAAGGCCAACCATCCTGCATACCAACGTAATGATGCTGTTTGGAGATGCAACCCACACGACACCTTAGAGAGTTGCAGATTGGACACAGGGCTGGGGATCATTGGGGGATGGGGTTGGGAAATTGTTTGATATGTATGGGTTCATGCCATTCTGGCTCAGATCTTGCTTTACTTTCGCTGCCATCTTTTCATAACCAGTAAAAGTATTTTAATTTCACGAACAATGGATTTAGAAGTTTTCTTTCTTGGTTATTGAGGGAGGCATGCCTGACACTTACATTCATCTTCATTTTCCAAAAATGTGTATGGGACCTGCATAGATCCCCCAAAATAGTTTTCCTATACCATGTCACACATATCCAACATGAGATAAGCAAACACAGGGAAAAAGTGAATCAAGAAAATTAGTGATGTGAGATAAAAACAGAGAATAGGAGATAAGATCTAAACCTACTATGCCACTTGCCAGAGGTACTATAGATACTGACATTAATAGAGAAAGTATAATCTGAATTATAGGTCTGTTAATGGAATTTCTGCCAAGAAATTTCAGCAGCTGAGGTCAAGGAAAAGTGCCCTTTCAGTTGTGGCCCTATCTCTGGAACACTATACCACTGGCGGTGAGAACAGCACTCACTCTTTTGGCCCTCTGGAAGGGTATTAACACTTGGTTTTGCAAGTTGTTTTAAAGGCTCAAGAGGGGCACATTGCTGGAAGTGGTTGATGGGTAAGAGGACCTCATCTACCATTCATCTCTTGGTTCCTTATTTTTTGTATCGTTTAAATTATTAATTTGCATAAAGCTGTTGTCTGTGTCCCACCAAATTGAAGTCAGATCTTGAGTGCCCATTCAAACTCTAAAATATATTGCATCTTAAGGTAATATACATATTATCTGGTATGTTGCTCTTGAACCTCTGCTAAAATATATAGTAGTAAATTAGAGTATGCTCTAGTAACTCTCTACTTTGGAATTATAGTCAAAAGAATGTTCATATTTCTTTTTATGCATTTTGGACATGAAAAAAATAACTTGAAAAGTTAGTTAATCCATTGCTTGGTGTATTTTAAGTTTCTTTATAAAAAAGGAAAAAAGAAAGGGCAAATGCTAATTGTTCCTATAGTGCTAATTTTAATTTTAAATTACAGGCTATTATGTTTCAGTATTTGAACAGTAACATCTATCATGTTCCAGCAGAATTAATAGTATTGCATTTTTTTTACATATGACAAATGAAATAATGTTGCATTTCAAAAGTTTGTATTTGAGATAAAGCAACGCCATTCATTTAAAAATCTTAAAGCTATAATGCATATATTTATAAAAAGGAGGGGAAAGGAATTGTCTTTGAAATAGTATTTAAATTTTATGTTATTAAATTATACATATGAACGGAGTTGTTCTTGACCCAGTGAGTTATTAGTTATAGAATGTCTCTCCAGCTGTTCAATTAGGCAGTGGTTAAGGGTCCGATATGTTATCTGTGTCTGTTTTTCAAAAGAATGGAGTCACTGTGATTACCATTTTTCTTGGTACTGTTAGTCTAGTCAGATTAGAATGTATTGCATGGTTGCACAAATATTTCTGGTATAATTTAAATATACATATTGTCTTTTGTATGTATCTATTGTCTGTTATATGCATCTAAAGAAACCTACTGTGGAAGATAATATATTATCAAAGTTATCTATAATATTTTTCTATCTATGATTGAAATAAATTTCTGTGCTTATTTTAGTCATTCAAAAACTTGTTCACTTTGGGCTCCTTATATCATGGAATATTGTCGTCATTAACAGTAGATTCTCATGTAAATGTTTTCAATTCCTCAAAGACCTAATAAGATATATCTCCCAATGTAAATTGCAGAACTGACTTGTTTGAATATTGTAACAATATTCTTTTACATCACCACATGTCCATGCGGAGGTGACTTTGTGGCCGTAGGCTCTTCTGCCATGTTCCTTACAGGAAATCTTGGTTGACATTCATCTGGACCATTGTGAAGACATACCTGATCTAAAAGTAGAAAGCTTCTTTGTAGCTTCTTTTGCCTGATCAAGATTCTGTGTGTCTTCCTAAATTCCTTGATTTTGTGCTTCTATTTTTTCTATTAATTGTACTTGTGACTAAAGAATTGGACTAATTTTGATGATCACCACTATTATTTTTCTCATATTTTATGTTTTATGCTCATCCTTTAGTTTATCTATAGATTTTAGTAGTGTGTGTCTCTGAATATGTTTGAAGTGTATTGTGCATTCTGGCTGAATGGCTATAATAAAAATTAATCTAATCCTACTTTAAGTGCTCTTTTAGAACATTGGATATTGTGTTTTGAAGAACAGAGATGTCGAGATATGTGGAAGAATGTTCTATAATTTAGGAGATAGTGGGTTGTTTCCTTAATGACTCATTTATGTTCTAACAGACTCTTGATTTAGGTAGTACATTTTAAAAATGATGCTGATAAAAACAAAAGCCCAGTTGCTACTTGTATGCATTTAAGCTGTGGGATTGTGTGTATGAAATTCTTCTAATCAGCATGAGAGCTTTGTCCAGAGAGTGCTTTTGATGTTTGATCAAATGATCACAGGAACATCTGGAGGGAGTTAGATTTGGAGTTGTTGCTGTGATGTACTGTAGAAGCCAAAACTCTCTTGCAAATTTCATCTGCTGGATAGGCTGGAGAGGTGATGCATAACTTTTTTCCAATTCTTATTAAGAACAGCTTTCTCCATCCCTCTCAGCATAAATAATTATAACTCATAACCTAATTTTCTTATGCCTTTTATCTAGCCAGTAATAGAATACATTTTGTTATTTTTAAATGGCAAAGCTGCGGTAAATATGAACATGTGAAATTTTCACCTTAAGTAAAAAGGTGAGATTTAATGGGATTCATTTTGTGACTTCAACATTACTGATTTCATTGGCTTGGGGAACTGGGGTAAAGTCAAAGCAGGAAGAGATCAAAGTACAGTTTAATAGTTTCTATCCTTTTCATTACCTGATTTTATTTCTGTAATCTGTACAGTACCAGTTGGATTGTCTGTTTTCTTGTTTTATTTGAGCTTTTAGCTGGCAGCTTTGTAGAAAATAGTAAAGTAAAAACTATTGGTTTGGGGGCATGTTGTGATCAAATCCAATCTTTATTACGGACAAAGAGCAACATAAGGAGGGTGGGCTACAATCAATTAAAAACATAAAAATTGTATCAAGTACTACAAAAATAGTAATTACAAAAATTGAAAGATGTAAAACAGATATATTTGGGGGGCAGCTTTATATCTTGTAATGTCTCCTATAAGAAAAAAAATAATCTTATGTGGAAAATATACCCTGTAATGTGTGAAGGGCAGTGCTTCTTAATCATCTTTGAATTTTAAACAAGTGACATCCATACAGTCTCATAGCCTAGCCCTCAATAAATGTGTAAAATGTGATCCTCATACAGTTTGCAGATGATATAAAATGTGGTGGGACTGGAGGTAGGCTTAAGGTCCAAAAGGATGTTGTGGGACTTGAGCACCTGTCCAATAATAGGTTTTTCAATGATAAGAAATGTAAAGTTCTTGCCAGCCCTCCAAGCTAGACCAGACAGGAAATATAATTAGATGAATTAATTATATATTTTTATAACACTACATGGATGGAATCTTGCAGTACGAATTTCCACCTGCTATTTTTAGTTGCTTGATGCATTAAGACAGGTTCTTCCTAAATTTCTTTTTTTGACGATTAAGCCATTGGGGCCTTTTGTGTCTCATACCTGATTGTTTCCTAGGCAACATCTCTTCTTCTCATTCCCCAAGGTCATCCATACATTCCATTACAGTTCTGTATTTAGGCAGGATAAACCAGATGCACAGGTACAAGATAAGCAGTTCCTGGCTCCATCGTATAACTTGTGAAAAGGATCTTCATGTCCTGGTAGACCACAGATTAAGTATGAGCTAGCCATGTGCTGCCAGAAAAGTCAATGCAGTTTTGGACTGCATCAGCAGAGGTATAGCATCAAAATCATAGGAAGTGAAAGAAAAGCCACCTCTATGCTACAATGCATCTGGGATATTATGTCAAATTCTGGCTTCCAAAATCCTACCAAGACCAAATAAAAGAAGTTGGTATGGTTAGCCTAAAGAAGAAAAGGCTAAGGAGATGTAAGAGCAGTCTTCCAATACATGAAGGGATATCATAGGATAAGGGTGTAAATTTATTCTCTACAATATACAATAATAAGACAAGAATTGATGGGTAAAAACCTTATGGTGGGAGATTCAAACTTGAAATAAGGAGAACCATGAAAGCTATTAAACAGTAGGATGTCTCCTGAAGTTGTGGGTGTCCCTCTAGAGGTTTCAAGGATAGATTGAATAGCCATTTGTTTAAAATAGTATGAAAATTCCTGCACTGGCAGGTTGGACTAGGAGACCCCCAAGTTCCTTTCAACCAGGTGTGGGATCAGGTATGCCTGTACTGGTGCGTACCAGTTGGTGAAATTTAGCATGCCTTCCCGTATCTGATCTTCTGGAGGCCCCATACCAGAATGCTCCCTCCCCTGGCTTGCCTCCCCCGCTTGCTCCCCTTGCCCGTCCGGTCGCCGCTTGCTCGCTCACCCCACCCATCCACACCATTCTTGCCCTACCCACCCACCCACTTCCAGAAGCAACCAGGCGGGCCCTGGGATGGTCAACAGCTCACACGCCACTGCCAGGTGACCTCTCTGGGGGCACAGCACCTGCAGCCAGCAACAGGACGCGAAGGAGAGGCCGTCCAGCAGAGTGTTCCAATGTCAGTGGTTTGGTGGGGAGGTTGCACAAAGCTGGAGGTAGCAGGGAGGCGGGACACCGAGGCCACCCTAGACACCTGCAGCAGGACACGGCAGCTGCTGGATGGCTGCTCCTTTGTGCCCTGTTGCCAGCAGCAGTTGGCTTTCTCCTGCCAATCCTTCCTTTCCTGGTGTCTGGGCGGGCCCTGGGCCGGTCAGCAGCCTGCGCGTCACTGCCATGTGATTGCTCTGGGGGTGCAGCCAGGAAGGATCACTAAGAGAATGCCAACTGCAGCTGGGAGTGTCCCCAGGTCAGCGGGGTGCCAGGGAGATTGCGTGGGGCTGGACTGGAAGCAACAGAAGGCAGTGGTCAAGGCTATGCCCCCGTACCAGTAAAATAAAGAATATCCTGCCATACCAGAACTGTGTTGCAAATTAAGGGAAGCAGGTCTTGGGGGAGACCTTCCCTCTCCTTCAGAGAGCCCATGTGGGGAGAGAGGAGGCGGTCTGGTTGGAACGTGGGCAGGCGGCAGTGCCTCCTTCACATGTACGGGCAGTGGAGGTGTTTTCTCACACGCCTTCTTTCTCCGCCTGCCTCCTTCACTCGTTCGGACAGGCAGAGAAAGAAAGAAAGTGCGTGATACCCGAGGACGAAGGAGCCTGCCGCCTGCCTCCTTCGTGCGTTCGGGCAGTGGGGGTGCTTTCTTGCACACCTTCAGGCAGTGGGGCATGTGAGAAAGCACTCCCCCACTGCCCAAACGCGTGAAGGAGGCAGGCGGCAGGCTCCTTCGCCCTCGGCTATTATGTGCCTCCTTTCTTTCTCCACCTGCCCGAACGAGTGAAGGAGGCAGGCGGAGAAAGAAAGGAGGCGTGTGAGAAAACACTCCCACTGCCCGAAAGAGTGAAGGAGGCAGGTGGCAGGCTCCTTCGCCCTTGCCTGTCACACACCTCCTTTCTTTCCCCGCCCGCCTGAATGAGCAAAGGAGGCAGTAAACCCCCTGCTTGCCCGCATTCAAACCAGCCCACGTCCCCACACGGGCTCTCTGAAGGAGGAGGGAAGGTCTCTCCCAAGTCCTCACGTGTCCTGGCAGCATCACGGCGATAGCAGTTGAGCGAGGGAAGGAAGAATTCTGGGGAGTTGAAGTCCACAAGTCTTAAAGCTGTCAGGTTTGAACACCCCTGGGGTTTTTTTTGTAAAGGGTTAGGGGTGCAGGGCTCTTGTAACTTGACAGCTTTTAGACTTGAGTGCTTCAAATGTCAGAGTTTCTGAACCAACGTTTTGGTTGCTAAGCAAAAGCGTTGTTACAAGTTGGCCACTCCCACCCGGCCACATGACCGCTAGGCCACTCCCACCCAGTCACATGACTGCCGAGCCACTCCCACTAAACAGGCCACACCTACAGAATAGGTTCTAAAAAAATTTGAAACCCACCACTGCTTTCAACCCTATGTTTCTATATCAGTGGTTAGAGGATTCTCCAATCTGTTGTAGCTGGTTTTGAGAGCACATCTTGAATATTTATCTCAAATCATTGCAATGGAAGAAGGCTTGGCTAGAGGTTGTCATTCACAACTTGTTGACTTCCCAGAAAACAAACTGATGAATCTTTAAAAAACAGTAACATGCTTTAGGAGCTAAGTGTTAGTCAGAAGTTGGGTATGAATGCCAAGACAGAGGTTAGAATTTAATTAATTGAAGAGCAGAGGCATTCTTTAAAATCAGCAAGGTTTTATTTTACTCCCAATAGTAATTTTGGAGACCATTTAAGACTTTGTAATAAATAATTAGGAAGATGGGTAGAATTTAAACACCCAATTGTGTATTTACTGTGATTAAATACACATCCTAGAGTGCAGGAAAGAAATTCAACAGGTTGTGTAGTAGCTGACTGCATCAATTATGTTGATGTTTCCAAGGTGCCTAAGCTTGTTTTCTTTCAGTCTCTTTCTGCTATTTCAGCTTGCTTAAGGTCAGAACCCTGGATTTAGCTTGGATCAGCGAAGTTGATGATCTTCCTGAAAAATTGGAGGAAGGATGCTAGGAAATAGTGTGCAAATAAGCCACATTTGGAAGATTCTGTATTGAATAAATCAACATTAGTAAAAAATATTGAGCTGCTTTTTCTCTTTTTCCTTTTTTGAAATGCTTCATGCATTTTGGTGGGCGTTTATAAAACATCACATCTGAACTAAGGCTCAAATGCCTTCCAAAGTGAACCAAATTGAGGCTGGCACCTTTTTCTGTTTTAATTTTAAATAGTTGTCAGATGCTGAAAATGCTTTGAAGTACAGAGGTAAACAAAGAACTAAAACTAAATTAAAAGGAAAACAAACAGCATTTTCTGTTGTGGCTTTTGAAATAATCTGAATTGATATAGTGGTCCTTTGCCAGAGTAGTAAGTCTGCAAATATTATCCTATCAATCTAAATTGAGTTACTAGGTATGCAAGAAACAGAAACAAGTCAAAATTGGTTTATCTGTGCCAGAATTTATATCTTTGCTTGGAACATTGGAACATAAACCAGTTGTTTTTTTACCTGATTAGTTTTTTTCTTTTATTTCCCTTACTTAGATGGGTGGTGGCAAAGCATGTCTAAGGCTATCCTAGCTTTAAAACAGAATATGTAAAATGTCTGTACTATCTATTTCCTGAAATTGAGGCAAGTATGAATTAAACGGCATAATAAAACAAATAGAAATGTGAGCAATTATCTTTAATTCTGCTAAGTGCTACAATTATTACCAGCCTGAGTATGCCACTGTTTTCACAATCCCAACCTTAGCCTAGCAGAGGCTTAAAATACTTCTTGTCAGCTAGAGCGACAATGAAGCTTTACTGGAAGAGATGGCACAGTTGTTTGTCATAGTAGTGACATTTTCGAGAACTTGTCTGCAGAGATTGTAACATCTGTTATAATATAAACAGGAATACTCATTTTTGAGCAATCCAATATCAGTGTAGGGATCTGAATAATTTGAAAATACCTGCTTTGTGTAAAGTTTTGGGAAACTTTATTGTTTACATAGGCTTATTAATGAATACCTTTTTAATGCTGTACTTGGATCAGATTAGACATATTTTTCTATTTATATCTATTCAGTTATGGTGGTAGACCATCATGCAATTAAAACCAAAGGCCATATTAATAATCTTATTCTCATTGCATGTACAAATATTAATGTCAAATGTGATGCTCTTTGTTTAAGGAAATGTATAAACAACCTTCTCCTCCTCCATTTTTCTTTTTTTTTTTTAATACCAAAGTTTTATTGGTTTTTTTAGTATTTGCAAAGGAAAAAGGTAGGGGAAAGGTTACAAATTTTGGCAACTGCAGTGTGCGGTAGGTGTGCCCCCCCTCCATACTCATAGTATACATTTGCACATAATTCAATATTAAGTAGTAACATAATAACATATAGTCAGCATATAAATTCAGTTGATAATTTCGATCAGTTTATGTCAGGTGGATTTTCTTACTCATTTTTGTGATCTGAGCTTTCTCGGTATTGCCCCATCTCCCCCCGCCGACAGGGCTCCGGCCCCTCCCGTGTCCTGTGTATCTGGTGAAGGATCATCAGGTTTTTCTAGGAGTAGTTTGTTTTTTTCCATAAAGGCCTGTGCCTCTATGGGTGTATTAATTCTAACTCTTCTCTCCTCCCAGAATATTAGCATACCTTCAGGCATCAACCATCTAAACCACACCCCCTTCTGGTATAATTTATTTGCTAATTGCGAATAGCATTTTCTTTTTTCTCTCACTTTCTTGGGGATCTGTTTCAGAATGGTTATCTCCTTATCTTTGTATGTCAGGGCTTGCCCCCTTTGTGCGCTCAGAATTTCATCTCTTGTGCTTTTTCTGAGGAATTTAATGTGTACCTCCCTGGGAACATTGTGTGTTCTAGCATAAGCTGAGTTCACTCTATAAATCAGGTCTATTTCCCACCCCATCTGTTGCTTCTCTTTCTGGATGTAGTCAGCCAAAATGTTTGTCATGATGTCCCTTATATTTTCATCATCTGTCTCTATCACATTTTGAAATCTAAGATAAAAAGACATTCTCTCAAACTCTATTTTCATCTGCTGGGTGTCAAGTTCTTTGTTTCCCTTCTGCATCCCTTCCATCCCCTCCCTCATCTCAGCCGCCCCACCCTCCAAAAGGTCCAATCTCTGTGAGTTCTTATTAATTTTGGCCTGGTTCTCTTTAATTTCTTCTTTCATCTCCTGCAGTTGTTTCTTTATTTCCTCTTGTCCCTGTAAAAGTTGCTGAAACATTTGTTGAAACTCCATCTCCGTAGATTTAGGTTGCATCAAAGCTGTTATTGTTGATTGTGTACTAGGACTGGAGGTTGCAGATGTCGGGGCAGAGGCAGCAAAGCCAGGCTTTCCAGGAGGTGGTTTTTTAGGTGGCATTCTTTGTACAATAAAAAGCTCAGTCAGTATAGAGAATGGTCAGTCAGAAAAGCAAGACAGCCAGGAGAGTCCAGGAGACAGAAGGTCCAGGCAGAAGAGAGTTTTTGTCTCCACTGGCCCTGGCAATAGAGCAAAATTTCCACTCCAGGGAGATCAAAGGACAGCAATCCACAAGAGATTTGTCTGAGTAGCATGGAGACAAAGACCGGAAGCCTGAAGTTTTAAAGGTGGAGTCAGATTTCACATTTCATAAAGACAACGGAAGTGTGCCATCTTGCCCTGCCAGCTTCGGGTTTAGAGGCAAAGAATAAAGTTTTCAAAGTTCAATATTCCCAAAGTTTCCAGATCATCATTGTTTTAAGGTTTAAATCCAAAAATTCACTTAGTAGGGGCATGACATCATTGGTTGGCTCTCCCCCTCCTCCTCCTTCCCCTGGGGCTAAGAGCTAAATCGTTTCCAGCTGCCTGTCCAAAGGAGGGGGGGAAATCCCCCTCCCTCCAGCCGCACCTCTCCAATTCAAGCTGAAAGTTAAGTTTAAACAGCTGACTCTCTTGTTAAGATTGTTAGAGTTGTTAAAGGGAATGGAGGAAGTTCACGCCTCACCGCACCGCAGCCGCATCCTTCTATTCTCTTTTTTTCTGGTCAGCCTCACAGCGAAGACGCCGGAGCGCCTCCCCTTTGTGCTCCCCGGTGCCTGGAGCGAAGCGGGGGCCCCCCCGCTGGCCGCCGCCGATCCAGGGATCACCTGCAGTGCCGGCCTTCCGGCAGGACACCTCTACGGGACGTCCTGTGTCCCCCAAGGAGTGGGAAGCCCACCGGGGATGCGCGGGGCGGGCAACGCTTGCCCGTCGCCGTCAGCCGCCGGAACCGGAAGCCTCCATTTTTCTTTAAAGGGAGGTTTCTTAAATCTGTCAGTAATTTCAAATTAATTTATGCATATTGGGCATAAAATTATGAAAGACTATTGATTTACATAGATTTTAAAAATGCCTGACATTCATGTGGATGTTTCACATGATTAAAAAAGCCAGAACAATAAAGGAACAAATAACGTGTATCCAAAAAGAGAAAACCATCATACAAAATACCACAAAATCTCTCAGGGACTCACCACCCTCTATCACAAGGCCTGGTAAGGTAGTGAGGTTTTCAGTGTACTTCCAAATATCATCAGGATAGAACCATATAGATCTCTAATGTTTCCAATGTATTATTGCTTTTTCTTTTCAAAAGCTGTTTCAATCTCTCCAATTCCACAAGGACATAAATATGTTGCAAAGAGATATTTTAAAATTCCTCTTTTGTAGCAGAACAGAAAGTAATAGGGATGTATGGAATATTACATGCCATTCTGTGGATGGAACACATAGGTTTTCAATAGTCTGTGCTTTTCGCTTGAATATAGAAAGAAACACAACTGTTTTTCAGATATGGTCTTGAAGGTGTTTGCTATGAATAGAAAAGGTTCAGAAGGGAGGAAAGAGAGGGAAAACCTCTGGGAAAGTTACAGGCTTGGCAGTGGCAGGTGCAGCTATTATGACTGAAGGGAGTCAGGGAAGAGAGAAAATGGAAGTTGCTGAAAAGATCAGAGTGGTGAGGCCAGTGTGATCTGCCCCACTGAGACATACCAGGCAGTAATTAAGAGGAAGCCAAGGAGGGACAGGAATGCACTAACATAACAAAGTAATAGGTGGACTGATTAGGTATGATAAAAAGTAGATAAAAAGTGCCACACTGGGAGCTGATTCGCTTCTGCATAGACTATTGCAGTAAGGAACAAGTGCAGAGGCTTTCAGATTGGCAGTAGCAGCAGCTGAGGGAAGACAGGGAAGGAAGGCACTGGGAGCAGGTCGGCCAGTGGGATGTGCTGCACTGGGACATTCATGGTGGCAACTGAGCAGACAAAGTTTTATTTTGGCCAAACTGCATCTGGTTCAAAATAGTTCAGCAGAACCTCCAGAATGTGAGGGTTTGTATGTGAAAATAAACTTATTTTCTGTTTTGTGCATACCTAGAGTTCAACTATTAAACTGCTGAGAAAAAAAATCTGTTTAAGAATATTTAGCACTCAGAAGTGGTGTATTTTAATCCCGTTAACAGCCTATAGATGTATATGAGTTTGTGCAAAAATCGGGCACAGAACTGCAAACAGAAAATCATGGAACTCTGTCATCAGCATATGTATCTTTTTTACAAACTTCACACTGCTGAACTAGATTAAATAACATGCACATCTGGAAATATATTGGAGAAGGCAAGCAAACACAGTTTAGTGGCTCCCTGATATACAGCATACTTTGTATTCTGGAGACGAACCTAACAAAATATTTCCTGCAGAAACATCATCTTCTAATTTGAAAAGAATCAGCCTTCCAAGCATACTTGATCTAAGCTACCGTATGTCCTTTCCCAATGGTTTTCATGCTCCAGAGGTTCCTGTACTCTGATAATGTTATCAATATAGTATCATTGTTAATGTTAGTTAAAATTAAATAAAAATTGAATCCAGAGATTAAAGGTGGTTAAAAATCCCTGATTAAAAGAGTCCTTATTACAATGTAATTAATAAATTGACAGGTTTCTTAACTCTGATGGAGGAGCATGGGGTATGGGTAGAAGATAAGATGAGGATTCATTGTTTCAATTTTCCTTGACTTTGGTTAATAATATGAATATGTCATCCATTTCTTAATATAATCGTTAAGCAAATATAACACTACCTTTAAATATAACAGTGCCCTTTATTATATTACATCTTCCTATCCTGTGACAATATTGAGTATAAAAGATCTGGATGGGTATTTTTGCTTCTTTGTTTAAAGATAATGTTTAAACATTGTGTTCATGTCATGGGAGTATATGAAAATTGTAGATTTATTATTTTATTTTAACTTTAATTTAAGAGTACTGAAGATAAAGTAAATATTAATTATTCAGTAAATTAAAAAAAATCAAAAGAAGAAATAAGAGCAAATATGAGCACTGATCAGAGTAATTTCTTTAAAAATCTGGATTCAATGTACAGTAGTACGTAGCTTGTCAGCTAAGGTGGATGAGTGAAGCTACTCCTCTTTCCAGATGATACTTATTTCAGATTATAAATTTTTTCACAAGTAACATGAGATTAGAAAATAGACTATACAGTGCTGACATTTTGAGCAGAATCAGAATCATATAATTTGTGTTCTTCATTCAGAATAATTATAATTTTCATACCTTTTCAATAGTAGCAATGTTTGAGTGTAGTTACTCTTTCTGTTAAAATGCATGAGGCATGTTTCTATAAAACTCCATAAATTGCCCCTAGAGAGTTGGGAAAATATTTGTGAAAAGAATGAGGGTTGCATGATGAATCTTAGGAGGGGAATGAGAAAAAAAAATCTTCCCATTTATTAGGTGAAATATTCACAGGTTTAAAAGCATTTAAATCACCAAAAGTATACTTAGAATCAAAACCAATGCCCCATGCACCTGTATGTTTTCAATATGATCTAAGTGCTATTTGGATAACTTTTTGAATATAAATAAAATTATACTTACTCCCCGCAATGCCCTGGCAATTGTAGGGAATTACCATATTGATTGCAATATATTTCATTTGCGAGTTTGAAAACAGCTTTTTAAAAATTCAAAGATTTTACCATCTTATTTCTGCTCAGATAATCGGCTTTGCTGGATAATATTTTTATAAATAGGAAAGTGAAACCAAATGCTTCATTTGGTTTATAGATGCTAAAATGTTATGTGTTACAAACAATGGATCATATATTTAATCTTGACAGTGAGTCACATTTAACTGCTTTTCATGACCGACCTACGTTTGACCTATGTGAGTTGTGAAAAAGTCTTGAGATGGCAGTGCATATTCCCAAGGATGAATTCCCTGAGCAGATAGTTGAATTTAAAGTAACGGCAACCAACAATGTTTTTATGCAATCACATTTAGGAAATCTTGAAACAGTTTTTGATAACTGAGTTACCAACTGTTGTAAAAGTTGTTTATATGACTTTCTTTTAAGTTCTTAATTAAAGTTGAACATTAAAATAAAATTAATATTTGGACAAACATCTTATTAATAATGTTCTTAAATATTCAGCCATTTCAGCTTGCTTGCTTGAGTCTGGAAGTGTATAGAATCTCAGAATCAGTCATTTGTGCAATATTAAGACTAGACACCACCTTTAAGATGGCAATATGTACAATATATGTACAATAGACTGAAAATGTGGAGGTTTATCAGGTAAGCCACAGACCCCCCCTTTATACACCTTTTATAGTCATGGACCATTGCCACGGACCCCAAGACTTAACTCAAGTTTTAAATCATAACTTTTGTTCAAGCCTTCACAGACCTCCTGTGACATCTCGTTCCCCCAAGTATCCATAAACCCAGAGGTGGCATTCAGCAGGTTCTGACCAGTTTTGAAGAACCAGTAGTGGAAATTTTGACTAGTTCGGAGAACTGGTAAATACCACCTCTGACTGGCCCTGCCCCCATCTATTCTCTACCTCCCGAGTCCCAGCTGATCTGGAGGGAATGGGGATTTTGCAGTAACCTTCCCCTGGAGTGGGGAGGGAATGGGGATTTTACAGTATCCTTCCTCCGCCACACCCACCAAGCTATGCCCACAGAACTGGTAGTAAAATCCCACCACTGCATGGACCAGGGGTTGAGCACCAATAGCACGTGCAGTTTAGTTTTGAAAAGTTTAGCTTTAGATAAAGACATCGTTATTTGTCAATTGTTACGCACACAATTTATCTAATAGTCATTTGTATGATCTATTTTATAGTGCTAGAATCTTTACCTTGAAAATACTGTTAACTATTTCTTAGTGGGACCATGTGCCTTTATTTATTTATTTATTTATTTATTATTTGTATGTTTGTTTTAGAGAGCCAGTTTTATGTAGTGGTTAAGGTATCAGGCAGATGAGCATAAATTCTAGACCCATTTTGGGCATGAAGCCACCTGGGTGACTTTGGACCAGTCACTTTGCCTCACTCTAGGAAGGAGGCAATGGCAAACCACTTCTAAAAAATCTTGCCAAGAGAAGTGCAGGGACCTGTCCATGCCTCTTCTAGAATCAGACATGATTGAATGGATTTTTTTTAAAAAAATGTTTGTTTTATATAACTACCCCTCTCATATAAGTGGCTTGCAAGAATTAAAAGCACAGAAAAATCTATAACTCACTCTCTCTCTCTCTCTCTCTCTCTCTCTCTCTCTCTCTCTCTCTCTCTCTCTCTCTCTCTCTCTCTCTCACACACACACACACACACACACACACACAAACAAACACATACACAAATTAACAATAGCATAATTCACTCAACCACTTGACCCACATGCCTGGGGAGATAGCCAAGGCTTGCCTTGTGAAAGACTAACAGGACTGGGGCCATTTGAGTCTCCAGGAGGATGCTGTCCCATAACATATTTTGAAAAGAATTAGAATTTAAAAACTCCCTTTAATAATTAGAATTAGTATCTGATTTTCTTTTTGCCTTTGTGTCAGTTTTGATTCTTGAGGACTGTGTAGGTCCATGCAGTTCTCCAAGGAGTATTTCTGAAAGAGGAAATCCCTAAATTTAACATAGGTAAATAGCTGGATGTTTTAAAAATGCCAGATTAAATAGGTTTGCGTGATGGCTTTCCTGCATTTCCTACTTCTAAAAAGATGGAAAATAGCAGTGTTGATTTTTTTCAGTTTTGATTCAAAAAGGGATTCAGAGAGGTTGCTCTTCACTGTCACATTCCAAATTGCAATGCAGAAACCACAAAAGGGATATTCTGTTTTTGAAGCCCTGCTCACTATTTTTACAGTGATCAAAAAGAGTCGGTTTGCAAAATAAAATGGGTGTTTGTGTGTATAAATTTAATATATAAATAATCTTTAAGCAAACATTTGTGCAAGTGGTTAATGGATTCATTACATGATTTCTTTATACTGTTGATTACTGACGTTTCTCGCTGGTATGTGGTTAAAATACATGTTAGTGTAAATAATACCAAAAAAAGTAATATATCAGGAGTCTGTTATCACTTTTTCCAACTAAAAGGCTTAAGCTTTTGTGAGCTCACAACACACTCTTGATCTTTCGCCATCATAGGCTAACACGGCTGTACTCCTACTAAAGCAGTAATGGAAATTAAGTGCCAGCTATGAGTTAGTTTTGGGTTGACTTTGCATCAACTTTTGTGCTTTTAAAAATGGCGGTCATAACTTACCGTATTTTTCGGAGTATAAGATGCACTGGAGTATAGGACGCACCTTAATTTGGGGGGGAGTAAAACAAGAAAAAAAAGTTTCTGTCTGCCTACCAGCATCCACCGGTATTAATCTGGCTAGCGTCCTTGCAGCAAACATAAAACAGCGGATGGAATATCCCCAATAAACTGTTCCAGGCTGCGGGGATTGCCACAGACCATTGCGCTTCTGTGCCTTGCATTTTTGTGTGGTTCCAGGCAGCAGGGATCATCTCTTCCACTCAGATTTTGATAACGAGCTTTTTATCCATTTAAAACAAACCATATCACCCTATGTGTATTTAACTGGAGGGAGTGTGATGGGTTGGAGTATGATTTTCATGGGGGCAGAAGAGGGACTTGGCACTGAAGGCTCCACTCCCGAAATGGCCCGTCTTCCTACCTACAATCGTAGGCATTGAAAGCCTGGCTTTCTCGCAGCAAGCCCAATAGAGATGCAGCACTTTAGTCCTTCTGGATGCTGGCATCTCATAAATGGGCTTCCCAGCAAGCTCCCTGCAACTTTGCTGCTTCGGTTGGAGCCCAATTCCTGAAGCAGCCCTGGGAAGTGCAGGGGTTGGGACTCGGTTGGCAAAGTGGGCACTCTGCAGGAGGCGTAAGGCAGTTGCCTCCATCTCCACAGTCCTGACCACTGCACTTCCCAAGTCCGCTTCAGGAATTGGGCTCGATTGATGCAACAGAGGTGCAGGAGGCTAGTTGGGAAGCCCGGCAACATGTTTATGAGATGGCAGTGTCCAGAAGGACTGAAGTGCTGTGTCTCTTATCGGGCTTGGTGAGAGAAAGCCAGGTTTTGAATGCCTAAGGTTATAGGTAGGAAGATGGGCCACCACCTGGAACCACCGAAAATGCGACACGTGGATTGGGTGGGTGAGGCTACATTCAGAGTATATTGGACACACCCATATTTTCACCCTCTTTTTGGGGGCAAAAAGGTGCGTCTTATAGTCTGAAAAATATGGTACCTTATACTGTTGTAATTAATGTTTTTCCGCTTTAAACAAGGATCACAAGTTGAATGTGAAAACACTGAGACATGTACATATATTGCTTCTTTTTGAATGAAGATCCTAGGGCACTGTCGCTGATTATAATCTTCATCAATGTGAATGTCTGAATTGCAACTCCAAAAGTTCTCAGTCATGGCTAAACCGACTGGGCAATTCGGAGAGTTGAAGCCCACAGTTCTATAAGGCCCAAAGCTCGGAAACTTTTTACCTGATAATTGTTATTTCTTTGACAAAAATAAGGGAGGAAAAGAGGAGTGCATTTTTTTGGGCAGTTTCCAATACATTTTTCAAATATACTGTAGGGGATGTAAGAAAGAGGAGAGGGAAAGAAAATGCTGCTACAAGTATGGAAGTCTGTGTATGTAACATTTCATCTAGTTCTAAACATCAGAAATTTAATAATTTCACTTGGTTTATGCCACACCCATACACTAATTTGTTTTTTCACCTTTACTTGTCTATTTAATCATGTTGGCATGCTTTATAGCACTACATCTATTATCTGTAATCTCAAAGAAAATACTGATGTCAGAAAGCATATTTCCTAATGCAAAATGAAATCTGCTGTGGGGTTTATAACATTAATTTTCTCTGAATTAATTACAATTTAGGGATATTAGCAGTAGCTTTCATATTAATTGTCTCAGAATGTTATAACTTTATAATTATGAGAAGGGTGCATACTGTATTATATAATATTTTAATCTTTATTGAGGGTTTTTGTTGTAGTTGTAGCTGTATGTTTGTCCAGTGAATGTTTAGTTCTTACAAATGCTAACCTAGTCTGCTTTTCTCATTATTTGTTATCCCTAATGATTGTTTTGTTTTATTTCATTACGGGTTATGCCATCCATTTGTCCAATGGTTTATCAGTTTATTTATTCAAAATGTAATTCAATCCTTCAGTACTGATTTCATTGAACCTCACACTAAATATCATATCTTACCAAAGGTTATTTTTTGCTATTATGTGCATGCATGGACATGCAAATACATACATAGACATTTAAACCATTATTATAAAATCATGCAAATTTCATAGAAATAATACTGTTTCCTTTAGTAATTAAAATTTCTAAGTTTTTCTCAACATATCAACATGGAATAATTGATTTACATAAGTTTATAAAGAAAAGAAAATTGGGCTCATTCATATATAGGATAGATAAAATGTATTGAAAACAAGAACATAATTCAACCAAATTTGCAGTATTATTGTCAGAATGGAAGATTTACGTTTATGTTTACTTCTGCTGTTGAAAATGCAGTTTCAAAATGCATTAATACAATTTTATCCCACCCTTTAGTATGATAGATAATATTCTTCTGACTGGCAAAAAATAATAGGGTCAGGGAGAGAACTATTTGCACTGCTGATGAAAACTGATGCTCCATTTTTTGTTATAGTCAAAATTCCATCACATTCTTGTATGTACCCTGGCAATAGTCGTCCAGGGAGGAAGGAGGGACATGCAACCCTCATAAACATTTTGGGGGTGCATAACTGTGAGCTGTCAAATGGTATTGTGGGCTTTTATATATATGACCTAAGAGAAATATTGCCTTTTTGTGCATTAGAATTTGGGGGTTGCATTTGCCATAAAAAAGCTCATCATCATCTGTGCTGATATGTGACACAGATAGCAATTGCCTTAATTCTCCAGTCTTTCTTTGTTGTGCCAAGCTTCCTTGAACATCAGAGGTCCTTCTGAGTAGATAGGCATATCTAGAATTTTGAGGACATGTTTTGATCACTCTTATAAAATAGATGTTGTGGTTGCTGTGGCAAATCAAACATACATAAAATGGCAAGGCAAACTAACTAGATTGTTCCTAAAGGTAAAGGTAAAGGTTCCCCTCACACATATGTGCTAGTCATTCCTGACTCTGGGGAGCAGTGCTCATCTCTGTTTCTAAGCCAGAGCTGTCCGAAGACGTCTCCGTGGTCATGTGGCTGGCATGACTAAACGCCAAAGGTGCACGGAACACTGTTACTTTCCCACCAAAGGGGGTCCTATTTTTCTACTTGCATTTTTTTACATGCTTTCGAACTGCTAGGTTGGCAGAAGCTGGGACAAGTAACGGGAGCTCACTCCATAATGCTGTGCTAGGGATTCAAACCGCCGAACTGCCGACCTTTCTAATCGACAAGCTCAGCGTCTTAGCCACTGAGCCATCCTAACCATCCCTTAAACCTCTCAATATACTTTCTCAGCTAATCCTTGCCCATTTTTTCTGGAACATGCTAACTTCTACTTATTATTTTATTTTAAAAAAAAATTGTTTTACAAAAAGAGGGTATGAAGGTGTCACTTTGCCAGATACTTTTACATAAACCAGCTCCATGCTGGGGATTTAGATGCATAGAGTTCTTGGCTTCTAGTTCTAGGGGACTCTCTGGTTTGGATGCTGTAACATCCAATAATAGCTGCAGCTGACAGAAGGACTCAGAATACTGTTAGAAGTTGAATTTCTGACAGAATTAATTTAAATGATTGGAAAGCAAGGGATAATTTTTAAGTACTACAGCAGATAATAATTATTCTATGCTCCACTAAGTTGATTATTATCTTTGGGTGAGATTAGGGAAAAGTAGTCACTCGTAAACTAAATATAGATAATTATTTTATGTTGCAAGTATGTAGTTAATTAGAGCAAGAGTATGGTGTTAAATATGCATTGAAGTCTGTCATTAAATTTAAAAGCATACTAGTTATTATTTGATGTATCATATCTCTATCTAATCTATACATCATAATTGTATTGACATTGGATGTCCTATGTATTTTTAGTCTGACCTAATCAGTTTTACAAGTGCTGTTTTTAAGATGTTCCTGAAGACTGAAAATGATCCCGAGTTCCTTCCCCCCCCCTCTATCACACATACACATATACACACACAAAAACCAGTCTCAAATAAGATAACAGTGATGACAATAGTAGCCAGCAGGTACCCATTCTGGAACAAAACTCTATAAACAGGTTTGCTTAGTCAACTTTCCCTATTTCTGGTGGCACTCAAGGTACTTGTACTGTGCAATGAAAATATTGGACAATTGATAAGATATGATGTCCATGATTAGTTCCTTCCCCATTAGCTGGGTTCTAAAATAAAAATTCTTGAGGTCTATAAAGGTTCAGTGTATCATAATCATCTAAATTGGCCGTTCTCCCGGTTTAGGGAGAAATAATAAAGAAATCCTGCTTGTTTTTATTTCTTGATAGATCTTTCCAGCCACTCACTACTGAAAGATGTGATCTTTTAGGACAACCTTTTTCAACTAACAAAAAAGTCTAACTTTTTTTTTTTAGTACAGTATTTTTAGTGTGTCTTATTAACCTTTTTGGCAGAACTGGTATGTATGTGGCTCCTACCCTTTGGAATATCATATGCCCTAAGGTAGATCAGCAGCAACCCTCCTGACTTTCAGTTAGGGGCCTGAAGATCTGGCTCTTCCGGAGAAGATGGGTGGCCAGTGGCGGATTAAGGCTCACTGGTGCCCTAAGCACTGACAAATCTTTGTGCCTCTCCTTTGTACATACTGCACAAATCTTCATTGATTTTTTTTTCTTTCTCAACTTTGTGCTGCCCCCTTTGGGCCTGATTCCCTAAGCGCATGCTTAGTCTGCTTAATGGTTAATACACCACTGTGGGTGGCACATCAATCCAATAAATAATAATATTCCACATTTGGAATATCCCAGGTCCTTTGTAAGGATAGGTTGATAAAAATGCTAAATCTAGTCTAAAAATTTGGCTGACTGTATGATGAACCATAATAATAGTAAAGATGAAATATTTGATAGTATTTTAAAAAAGGCAATGAGACTGAACTTTGAGCAAAGAGGACAAATAGAATAGAATATCCTGAGGGAAGGCATTGGTAGCTTTTGATAAGGTAGAGATCAACCAAGAAGAAAAGTTAGTGTGGCAAAAGTTGTCATTCCAATAGTTATCATCAAACGAGGGGGGGGGGGAATGGCCAGTTGATTGATCCATTGATACCCCTATGTCTGTCCTGGATTTGGAATGTAGATTGTCTTGGTTTTCAGATGAATGATCAAGATATGTAGAAAGATCAGGGAACATTAAGCCTCTTTTATTCTTCGATTTCTCAGGGCTTTTTTCACACTTTTGATGATAATATCTTTTTGTAATGCTTGAAGAGATGAAGACCAGAGGCATGACTTTATAGTAGTTTTATTCATACATTACTAGCTATTATTTTAAAATTGGGAATGTTTTGCTCGATTTTTCCAAGGGCATCCTGCAAGGTTCCATTTTTCTGATAAATTACATGCACCCAAGGTTCTGATAAATTACGTGCACCCATACTTGGAAGAGACAGTTCTGGGATAGATTGAGCCATAACTGGGAACTTTAGTTTGGTTATTGTCATACAGTATATCAGGTAGCCTTGAAAATGGTTCAGGAACTGCAGTTGGCCCAGAATCCAGTAATGCAGATGATAAATGAATATCATAAAATGATGGAACTTGAAAGGTTCTACGTGCTGTCAAATGCAACCTCCAACCTCCAAAATGTAAAGATGTGGGCAAACCTTATATATTTTTTGTTATACATAAAGGTAAAGATTCCCTTCACACATATGTGTTAGTTGTTCCAGACTCTAGGGGACGGTGCTCATCTCCGTTTCAAAGCCGAAGAGCCAGCGTTGTTCAAAGATGTCTCCGTGGTCATGTGGCCGAAGGCGCATGGAACGCTGTTACCTTCTCACCAAAGGTGGTCCCTATTTACCTACTTGCATTTTTATATGCTTTCGAACTGCTAGGTTGGCAGAAGCTGGGACAAGTAAGGGAGCTCACTCCGTTACGTGGTGCTAGGGATTCAAACTACCAAAACTGCTGACCTTTCTGATCGACAAGCTCACCATCTTAGCCACTGAGCCACCACGTCCCCTTTTGTTATACATAACCCAGTGCAATTTCTCCTTTAGATATTGAGAAGTTCTACTTGTTGGAAACAGAATGTGTACTTTAATAAATTTGATTTTGACACAGTACTATTAAATATATGTATTGTATATGCCAACATGCACCTCTGTTCTTATATGGCTTAAATTAAATTGAATAAATCAGGTGGTAGTAGAATTTACAAGAAAAACAGGAAGGAAAGTTCAGAGGAACTAAAAACTTGTTTCTTCTATTCCATTTGTTCTCCAATTTAATCATTTTTATAACATTTTTAGTGAGACCTATTTCATATTCTTTGAATACATGAATATTGCAATCCTATGCTCATTTAATGAGGAATAAATTCCATTGAACTAAATAGGTCTTAGACCCCTGTAGTAATTAATCAGGTTGTATTGGTGAGACATCTCTTTTATAGCATTCTGTCTGCGCCTGTGACAAATTTCATAAACTTTTTTGCTTTGAAATATCTCAGTACCTATGAGGCGTTGGAAGAGTCTTTGATTTATATAAGAGTGTTGAAGACTGTCCAGATATATAGATTTCAGATATTATCTTTATTAGTGTAAAATTCTCTTCTTCGCTTTCCTTCTTTGTTCCAAATTGAAGGACCTGTTTCTCACAGCACTTTTTTCAATTATTTAAATAAACTCAAAATAAATATATCATCTCTGTTCATGGCATTCCTCTTTCTCAGATAATTTACCATGTTACACTTATTATTTGCACAGTCAAAGCTGGAGTGATCATAGATGAGAAAATTGTACAGCAGCAGGTTTGTTTCTTTTGATGCTGTCAAAGAATCAAAACCCAACACTTAAGTTGCTTTAATGAAAAAATGTTTCTGTAGTGTTTTTGTGTTGCAATAGGTTACTGTCTTAAAATTTCACATTTGTACTGAAAAATGAGGTTAATACTTTATTATGGACAGCATACTTCTAATTCTTTCTATGAAATGACAGCATTTTCTCTCATCCTGATATTGCATATTTGTACATACTTTCTGCAATTAAACCTGAGCTTAGTAGTTGTTATGTAGTCAGAATAGCAAGGAGGATCAAGAATAAAATCTGAATTTATATTTTCTTAGCATCTCACTTAAGAGAGAAGGGTTTGGGATTATCCCCCCCACTTCAGTACTGATTTTAGGCAATTGTTTTTAGAGTTACAAAATTGAGAACTTGAAACACAACAGTGTGTGTATGTATCTATGTATGTATTTATGTATATAATTAAAGATATATCTATCTATATCATCTATATCACCTCTACATATCTAAATATAAATCTAACAGATTTGCTTCTGTGTAGAGCTCTAGCTAGTTAGGGCAAGATAACTTTAAACCTGTTTAGGGATTGCGAAGGGAAGAATGTTTGGGGGAAGTTCAGATGGAAACCAGATTAGCTCTTTGATGCCCTAAACTTCTTATATCTTTTCTTGGTTTCCTAATTGCAAATTTGAATTCTTCGTTGTTTTATGACAATGAGAGAGAGAGAGCAGAATAATTGTGTTAAAACCTCCCTAGGAAATGTAGGAAGACTATGTGGTTCATTTCCTTCAAACTCTAATTCTTCTGCACTCAAGATGCAAAGCCATGACATGCTTAAGCAGAACATTTCCATCCCAGTTCAGACCATATTCTCCATCTCTCCTTTTTTCCTGGTCAAAATTTCTTTAATAATTTATTGGTTCCTATATATCAAAGATTTCAAAGTGATCAATAAACATCATTATGGGATTACTCAGAAGCTAAAATAGTTGTATAGGAGCCTGAGAAATCTTAACTATGCAGAAATCACTAGTTTTGTTTTTAGCTAGTGTCTTCCACTGTATTCATTGTGAGCCAAAACAACATTTGGTAAAAGATAAGATTCCGGGTCATCAAATAACTTGATAAGTAACATCC
This sequence comes from Natrix helvetica, assembly GCF_964273705.1. Classification (NCBI taxonomy): domain Eukaryota; kingdom Metazoa; phylum Chordata; class Lepidosauria; order Squamata; family Natricidae; genus Natrix; species Natrix helvetica. The sequence goes on from NC_138548.1 coordinate 183,201,745, forward strand.
ATGTTTAAAAGTATTGAATTAGATAGTAGTTTATTGATTGACTAGCCTTACAACCTCATCAATAAAATAAAATAAAGCATAAAATAGAAAATATTAATCTAATTTCAGAATAAGAAAGAAAGAGGAATTAAAGTACTCACATAAATGAATCTCCCTTGCAGGGTACCCCAATTTGTTCAATATATTGGGTTGATAGGATGACTGTCTTAGTTATAAATTTAGCAACTCTGGCTTACAATATGTATAATTGAGCTCAGGAGGAAATATGACAATCTGTGATTGGAATCCCAGTAGGCTGTTCTTTCCGAAAGGAAGGTTAAGAATTTAAGCCAGAAGAGGGCAATAATTGACAGTCAAACAAAATATTAATTAGGTGGAATGTGTCCAGTCTATTTCCCATTTCTTAATTTATGTAGTATTTACCTTTTAACCATAGTGATATATTGTGGAATACTGATGACTATAAGGAGACATTCCTTAAGATTTTTCTTTCTAGATACAATACATTTTTCATATTACTTTAATACCTTTCTTAATGGTTAGCTGTAGTTTTGGATGCTAATCTTCACTCATCCAAGCAGCCCACAATATTTTCAAAACTTAAGCAAGTACACGTGATTTCTGCTTCTGATGCTATTGTATCTCTTCAAAATATATCATTTTCTCTCATACAAATGCATTAGATATGTTTCTATGAATGTCCAATAATTTCTGTAAGGGCAAATAAACGAGTTACTTTTCTTTTCTAGTGTTTCCAGCTGTTTCATAAAGAATGGTGATAAATACAGTAATATCAGATAAAATATTTGAACATCAGTGTTAATGTTCAGTTTTGCAGTTCTCTATAACTATCATTATGAGAGCTATGTAGGACCTGTTCAAGAACAATGTGATATTTCATTGTTTTGGGTTTTTTTGTACAGCTTCATTCCTCAATATCATACTGTTGATATAACAGATTTAAAATGCATATTATTTATATCTTTTAGTGTTCAGCACAATCATCTTCAGATGCCTGGGATTTCACTACACATAATGATACACTGACATCTCAGAAAACAAAACTTAATTTCAGGTAAAAAAACAATTTATATTTTTATTTCTTTTTATCTCTATTTCTATAATGCAAATAAGTCTATAAACTTTTGCTTTTAAGAATGCAAATTTATACATATATTAGTTTAAAATACCTATTTTAAAGTAAAGACCTGCCACTTTAACTTACTTGAAAAAAGCTGTAGGAAGAGAGACAACCCTATGTTAAATCCCTAGTAATTGTAATCTAGTGTGAGATGAATGGCAAAAATAGGGGGAAATGACCACAATTCCTATTACACATAGAATAAACATAAATAAGAAACTTTCAACTGTTTCAGCACAATCACATTTAACTAAAAAAAGGAATACTTGTAAACATTTGGGATATGATGAAAAAGAAGCTAAGGGGGAGAATCATAGTGCCTGGAGGTTATTTGAGACTTGAGTGGCTTCTATTCCATAGTATAAGAAAGAATTAACCAACACCACTAAACTATGAAAATTAAAATGGCCTTTTCTGAAATGGACAAAATAAAAAGGAGTACAAACAGAGAGAGAAAAATATGTCAAGCAAGTTAGAGGAAACAGTAATAATGTTTTTAGATATGCTGTATTTATATCTATATATTTAAAACAATAATAGCGAAGGGATTGATCCATTAGGGTAAGTTATTTTGAAGGATGATTTGGAAATTGCAAAAAAACTTAATGAATTATTTGCCTATTCTGCATCTATAGAACATATAGATCAGGGGTGTCCAAACTTGGGAACTTTAAGACTTGTGGACTTCAACTCCCAGAATTCTGGGAATTGAAGTCCACAAGTCTTAAAGTTCCCAAGTTTGGACACCCCTGATATAGATGTACCAACTTGAAATCTTTGAGAAGACTCCATTTCCTTTTTTTTTGGTTTGAGCTCAATGCCCACTTTTTACCTATTCTTTGCTTTCTCTTTTTTAACTTTAGTAATTGGTTACAGGAAAGGTCTTCATAAACCCATGACCACTAAATCTCCACAACAATGAAGAACTTTAAACAAATTAAGAAGTAGATAGAACTGGAAAAAGTTTAAAATTTTTCATGCAGCTGAAATACTTTTCTTGTGAGTAAAGGTTGCAACATTGATTCAACATTGATTGAATAGGGCAGTGATGGCGACCCTTTTTTTGCCTCAGGTGACAAAAGCACACGCACCCATAATTTAATGCCCCCCTGCGCCATGCCTTCTGCGCATGCGTGTGTGACCACTCTCCACTGCCCTGCACATGCGCACACGGCTTTCTAAGAACCTGGGAAGGGCAAAAACGGCCTCCCCTGCCCCCCCAGATGCCGGAAACGGTCCATTTCCCGACTTCCGGTGGGCTCAGTAAGTCTGTTTTTCGCCCTCCCAGAATCCAGAGCCTTTCTAGGAACCTGGGGAGGGTGAAAAACGGCCCAACATGCAAACTGGAGGGCGAAAAACAGCTGAAAATCAAGGGCGAATCAACTGGCCAGCACGCACATGTGCACTGGAGCTGACAGGGCAACATCTCGCGTGCCCTCAGAAATTTCTCTGCATGCCACAGATTCGCCATCATGGGAATAGGGGAGCCAATTGTGGGGAACATCATTAAAATGAATAACATCATATGTAGTGTGACTAAAATGGACAAGAAGTTTTTAATTTCTTTCTTGAGACACTAAGACTAAGGCTAAATAAATAAATCTGTGGAATTCATTATCATAACATTTGGTGATAGATATTAATTTGGGTGGATTCAAAAAGGAATTGGATAAATTCATAAAGAGTAGGTCTATCAAAAGCTCAATGATTTTCTTTTCAGGAGGCAGGAAATTGATTGTCAGCAGCAAATGTAGAGGAACAGTGTTGGGAAAAAAGCATGCCTCCTCCTTCTGTCTCTGAGCACCCCAGAGGAGTCTGCTTTGCCACTGTGAGAAGCAAAATACTGGAATAAGATGGGCCTTGGCCTGATACCCAGAAGGGTTCTTAACTCCTTAAATAAGAATATAGAGCACCTATGAAAAAGGATATAGGAAGATAAAAAAGGATTGAATCCTTTTTTTTTTTTTTTTTTTGCAATGCACTGCACTCCATTTTGCAACTAACTGTATATTGGAAGTTTCCTCCACATTGTGTGTACCATATCTAATAATGCCTACCTCTGCATCTTAGGCTGATAGATATTAATGGTCTCTAAGTTTATAAGATGCTGTCACTGGAATATAAAGGCTCAATAAATCTGTATGAAACAGGCAGTTCCTGAAATAAAGTGATCCCAAGCTCTTGGGAATATTAAACTATCAACATTTTGAAATAATCTGCGGGGATGGACTGTTCAAAATCTCCAGTCTGTGAAGTACAGTCAAGGGGATCTACCAGTTGAACATATTACAGTAACCTGGTCTCCCTGAATCTCACCTTCCTCCAGCTAATAGCAGTTGGGGTGTGGAGAATATATTTTAATATGTTAATACCATGATTATGCTTCATTTAGGGCTAGAATAAATCATGATCAAATCATCTACAACTGAGTCACAGTACGTTACATGTTGTCCTTAATATTGTTTCCTGTAGGATATGTTTTATCACAGTGAAATAAAGTTTCAGCAGTATATAACATCATATTTCTCATTCATTATTATATTGATATTTCTTTTGTTTTTTCTTGTACACAGACATTTGTTTGTTTTGGCTAAATGAGAGCACAGTGGCATACCAAAAGTGTTGTAGGTGATCATTGACATTGTTGACATTGACAATTTGAATTACATAAATAGTGAGTTAAGAAATTAAAGAAAAAAAATGAAGGATATTGTGATACCCCTTTAATGTAGCTGCCACTTTCAATTATGCTCCCTTACTCTATCCCAGTGATGGCGAACCTATGGCACGCGTGCCACAAGTGGCACGCGTAGCCATTTGTCAGGGCACGCGAGGTGCTGCCCTGTCAGCTGAGTTCACCTTTTTAAAAGCTATTTTTCGCCTTCCCCAGGCTCCAGAGGCTTTATAGGAGCCTGGGGAGGGCGAAAAGAGCCCCCCCGCCCCCCGGAGGCTTCAAGGACCGTCCGAGGCTTCCCTGATCCCTTCAGAGCGCTTAAAACGACCCTCCGAGCAACCCGGAAGTCACTTCCGGTTTGCTCAGAGGGTGGTTTTAAGCGCTCCGAAGGCTTCAGGGACTGTCCGAGGCTTCCCTGATCCCTTCAGAGCGCTTAAAACGACCCTCCGAGCAACCCGGAAGTCACTTCCGGTTTGCTCAGAGGGTGGTTTTAAGCGCTCCGAAGGCTTCAGGGACCGTCCGAGGCTTCCCTGATGCCTTCGGAGCGCTTAAAACGACTCTCCGAGCAACCCGGAAGTCACTTCCGGATTGCTTGGAGGGTGGTTTTAAGCGCTCCGAAGGCTTCAGGGACGGTCCCTGAAGCCTCCGGGGGGTCGGGGGAGGCTCTTTTCGCCCTCCCCAGGCTCCTATAAAGCCCCTGGAGCCTGGGGAGGGCGAAAAAAGCATGTAAAAATGGGGGGGTCGTGCATTGTGTGCGCATGCGCACTGGGGGGTTCACGCATTGCATTATGCGTGTGGCACGCCCGCACTCAACCCCCCTGCGCTCCCCCCACTTGTGGCACGCGAGCCAAAAAAGGTTCGCCATCCCTGCTCTATCCATTTGATATTTCTGCATTCAAGAATGTTTGTGGCTGGCAAAAAATGAATTTTCTAATCTCATAAAGGATTCTCCCATTTAAATAATATACTGAAAAGTACTTTACTCTGATATATAATATTGGGGAGGCAATTGCAAATCAGTTAAAAACAGAGCTAAGATTAATAACAACGACAACAACAACAACAACAACATTAGGCATTGACAAATTTTCCACCAGTCAATTGCAAAAGGCGGCATTACTTGGAGCTACTTCCATCCTGCAACAATATCTGTAACACCATCAAACATCCAGATTTACCTATCACAGGTCCTTGGTAACAACTTGATAGGTAGACAAAAATGCCAATTGCAGTCTGAACTGGGTGACTGTGTGAAGATGAATAATAATAATAATTTTCTAACAATCACAGATTATTCTAATTCACTATCATTTTTATCTTCTATAGCTGGGATGGCGAACCTATGGCATGTGTGCCACAGGTGGCACGCAGAGCCATATCTGCCAACATGCGAGCTTTCAGCTCCAGTGTGCATGCTTACTCCGCCCAACTGTTTTTTGGCCTTCCAGAGGGCTGGGGGAGGGCAAAAAACAGGCCGTACAGAAGTCCAGAAACAATCCGTTTCTGGCTTCCGGAGGGTCTCCGGGGGGGGTTGGGGAGGCTATTTTCACCCTCCCCTGGCTCTGGAGGCTTTCCTGGCCCCCTGGAGGAAATACCAAGCTCAGTTTAGAGGTGAATAGTGCAGCGCATATGGGTGGGAGCGGGGGGGGGGTTGTACGGGCATGCATATGTAGGGGCTTGCTTTGCATTATGGGTGCCGGCATGCGTGCTATTGCGTGCCCTCACATTTTTGGCACCCAACAACAAAAAGGTTAGCCATCACTGTTCTATAGTGTTCATTCCATTTTTGGAATCAGTTTAAATTTGTATATTACTTTAATAACCAAAGCTATAATAATAGAAATATTATTTTAAAAATTAAAATCCTTCAAATTTGGTTTTTCTTCCTTTTACATTTTCTCTACCAACAGAACCACATGCTTCTCTCTTTAATGTCTTGACTGATGAAGTCTTCTGAAGAATTCAAAAACTTGCATATTATTCTCTGATTTTTCAATTATTTCTTATAGAAGTATTGCTTTCGTAGGTATTTTGGATCCCCCCCCCCTTTTGTTGTGTCTTGAATTAAAGTGCTCATTTACACATGCATGATCAACTGAACCTTTTGCTGTGAATATATGAAATAAGTCTATTTAAAAAGTATTTTTCTTAAGTTGGTACCAGTTATGCCTAGTCTTTGTCAGTGACCAGTAGTCTCTAATAACTCATTCACACATGAAAATCTGTGCTGGCTAATGACTACAATAAAGTATTTCATATAGTTTCACATACAAGTTGCTCCTTAATGTTCTCCTTCCATCCTTCTTCCCAATTTCTGATCTTCTACTCTCTTACTTTCCATCTTCATGTCCAGAGAAGCTTTAGCAAAGGTTTCCCTTGCATCTTCCATGTTAAGTCTGTTCAAATCTCAAAAATGCAAAGAAAAGATCTATTTTTGCTCATATTGTCTGCTTGTGTGAAACAATATAATAATAGTGTTTGTTGCAAAGCATTCCTTTGACAATGTCCCCTGCTGCAGTTAAGTTGGAATAACAGGGTATTTCTTTTCAGTTATATCTGTAAAAATTCAGTAATTGGATCTCTTCCACAAAGACTCTTGGCTCAGTAGGAGGTATTTCCCTGAAAGTCTTCTATAGCCTCTCTATGATGCCTGTATTTGCCTGGACAACCACTTATTATTCCATACTTGACCACATCAGCTTCTCTTCCTGTTTTGTTGTCACTTTAATTTCCTGCAGGGTTGTAGATTTAATCAGTAGCTAATGCCTTATGTTGATTGACTCAATTTCCTGATTAGGTCTATATCACCTCCTTGTTCCTGATGTATTCCATGCTGAAATATCAACTCTGGCTAATAATTTCCTAGAACTGCCAAGTAAAAGATGGGGAATACAACAGTCTCTGACTGAAAAGTGTGGGCATTTATATACTAAGCATTATGTCACAATTTTCTCTATTGTGAACCTATAGATAAAATTGCTTTCTACAAGCATTCATTGTAGTATGGCTATTTAGTGCTCTCATGATGCACAATTAAAGTCAATGCTGCCCAGTTTTGAACAGAGTAGTCCTCATCTTCATCATGTTTTTTTTATTTTAGAAGATTACTAAATATAAACACAGTATCAGAATATACCTCAATAATAAAATTCCACCAAATGATCAAAGGGAAAAAAAAGCAGAAAAACCTGATCACTCACATGAACTGTCTTCACGTCCATAATAAAATTTAACAATTATAATACTAAAGTGTTACTAAAGAGTTGAACTACAAACCAAACATATTTGTTAAACTTATGAATAATTACAGGCTTGTAAAAACTACCATATAATACTATATTCTATTATACTATAATCAGATACAAAAAAATAGACACCTAATGATGCCCTTGTATTATTAAAATACATAATACTTCTCCTTTGATTAGTAGAAAATACTAATAAGTATTTCCAAAACAGATAAGTTGCACATTTGAAAAAACCAGTTCTTAATGTATGATCGCTTTCCCAATTTCTTGGTTTAATTCTTTTGCCCCCCTCCCGTGGTATAACCATAATTCCTCATGGACAGTCAGTTTCTAGAGTTTTGATATATAATTCAACATCACATTAGCATACTTAACATTTAGGGATTTCCTCATAAACCTACTTATGTACATTAAAATTCTACTCCAGAGAAGTTCAAAAGTTTATAAGACCATATCATTTGGGGTCGGTGAGTCTTAAATATTTTGCATCTCCAAACAGAGAAAACCTGATGACCATTTTACTAGTATATTTTTGGAGATTCCAGTAATATTTTTGATTAATCCATTTAAAATTAAAATCTGTTGCTAACATATTAACATTTTTTAAAGACATACAGCAATGTGGCATTATTGGAGATTGGCCTCCAATCTCCTAGATTAAAAAATCTAGGAGAAATATATGTTGTAAAGAACATTTTTAATAAAGAAAACCAGTTTGGTCAAGTGGTCAGGGCACCAGATTAGAAACCAGGAGACTGAGTTCTAGCCCTGCCTAAGCTTGAAAACTGGCTAGGTGACCTTGAGCCAGTTATTCTCTCAGCCCATGACATGTTAAGCTCCAAAGGAAAGACGTATTGAGATTCTTCTAAATAGAAGAATCCTCACATACAAACATCTTACCAAACTAAAGCAGACTACTTGCCCCATAAAACATGTACTCTGGTAACTATAAGCGAGGAGCCATCTTCACCCTTATTCTCCCTCACAAATTGTGCTGTGATTTGCTCCTCTAGAATACATTCCCCCATCCTGGGAAGATGGACAAGATTCCATCACACAATCTTAGTCTCAGAACGAATTGATTAATCAATTCCTATCGCAACCAATGGATCAACTCACAATTGATTTGAAAAAAAAAAACAGATCCTGCACATGTGGAAAAAACATTAGGAAGAATGTATATGTAAATGTTTAAACATATGTATATGTTTAAAAAAAATAAACCCAGAGGCAGAGTTTATACAAGTCATTACTTTATTTGCAGTTTACATCCCAAACTTAGGATAAGAACTTAGGTTAATTAGAATAATCTTGTATCACTTTATATGCAATATTTATTACATCCAAAGACCTAAGAAATTATAGTTTTATGTTTTGAAATATAAAAGGAATATTCATGAAATTTAACAGCTAGTCATTACTTAGAAGCTACCTATGAGGATAATGGATTTTTTCCTTGAAGACATGAAGTCTATGTTGAATACAATTTTGAAACATTTTTATTAAAATACATTATTTTTGAGAAGAGTGGTTTTGCTAAAATCTATGGTTGCAAATACATTTTTCAAAACAAATCAAGAGAAGAGTGATACAACTGGACAAATTTGTGTTTCTCAAATTACTCAGGATGTATAGAAAATGTAAATTCAGACACATAGTACTGAAAATTGTAATATTCTGTGCACAAATAGAGGCGTTTGGCAATTTAGTCCATGCACTAGTATACAGTACATTTTATTAAATATGTAGAAATAAGTTTGAACTTTGCAATACATTTTATAATGTAGCAGTTATTGACAATTTCCAATGCAGAAGGTTCATTGCTTATCTTTCACAGAATTATTTGTTTTTCCTCAGCAGAGATTTTCTCTCTCTCTAAATTCAAGCTAGTAACTGGAATGGTATTTTTGTGAGGAAATAAATGTCCTTGTTTAATTTTACTGGAATGGTGATGTAATCATATCTTATATTCCTGAGTCAGTAAGAAGAAAGCTAGCCTGCTGTAGTCATTTAAATTTAGAAATCTTGGCAATATCCTCTGCCAGCAATTCACAGAGGAAAATAGTATCTTTGAGTCATAATCGGAGTCAGCTGATGAAGAAGATTCTGTCCTGCATCTCTTTGTGATTTGAAGTATTTATGTGTCATCATCCAGGGAAATATTATCCCAAAGCAGCTTCCTGAAGTCATTTAGTTAATAGGAAAATGGATAGAAAAACTACAGCTAGTGCATAGCACAATCCATTTAAAATGGTGAGGCTACCCTCCCACCCTAGGTATCTGTTCTTTTATTACCTGCTTCTATTTCCGTCTTTATGCCTTACCAGTGATTCTCCATCTTAGTCTGCAGTTTATATTTATTCATGTTCATTCATGGAGAGACATGATATGAGATCTGCCTGACAATGAATCTAACTTAAGCCAGTCTTATTTGTGAAATGATTAGCATTTTCCTAAATTACAGCAAATGCTCAATAAAGAAATCTGGGTTTCTCATTTGAATTAGACCTTTTTCCAATTATTGTTTATATAGTACAGAATTGGGCCAAATATTCACCTGCTACCTCTCAGCAATTTTTAAAGTGGCTACTTATTAAAAACAGTAAGATGAATATATATACCCCTCTCCTTTAAACATTTTTTTCAAAAATATAAATAAAGAATTCTGAAAGAAAAAAGTACATAATATGCATAAAGGCTACTGATTTCCTGAAGCATGGCATAGGTCAGCCTTTCTTGGTGAATTATTTTATTATACTGCAAGTAGTTTAATTTCATCAATTTAGGTAACAGAATTCTATACGATTTTTGCTTAAAGCAGGGGTGTCCAAACTTGGGAACTTTAAGACTTGTGGACTTCAACTCCCAGAATTCTGGGAGTTGAAGTCCACAAGTCTTAAAGTTCCCAAGTTTGGACACCTCTGGCTTAAAGCATAGCAGAGGCTGATTCACACATTTATTTGTGACAATTTTTATAAGCCTTGATGTATTGTAAGAATGCTGAACTGAATATATGAATGCTGTGGCATGCTCAGATACCAATTACAATTTACAATTATAGTCTCCTCAAAAGTATTAAAGATTAATTCAGCCTAGAAGGAGAATTATTGTTTAATAAGTAAATATTGAAGTAGAAAAGTGTGACTGGTATGATTGGCGAGCTAGCCCAACACTACACATGACAGAATTTTCTGAGATGAAGTTCTCATCTCCTCCGCCTTGTTCTCTGAAACAAAAGAAGCCAGTTCTGTAATGTAACTTGCTATGCCATGTTATGGTATGTTTGTCTCCAAGGTGATTTCAAGGGTTATTTCTACCATTCCCACTCCCATCTCACTTTAAAAAATAATAATTATGCCAGCAGCTCTAGTGTTCATCCAATAGATAGGCGTAGTTCAAATACAACAATAAATATTGTATGAACATATGGGCACAAATCTAGGCATAATGCTCTCTTTCTCTCTTTCTTCTGCGATTTTTTTTCTATTGAAGCAAGTCAGTCTTAAACCAGCTTATGATTTTGTGTTTTTAATACATCCCAAAAATCCAGTGTGAAGTTTCCATAGTCTGTGTTGATTTGGGGAGCCATGTCATCATCTGGTGTTGGTCCACTGTGCTTTATTAAGTCCAGGGTCAACACAGCCGACTACCAGGATATTTTGGAGCACTTCATGCTTCCTTCCACAGACGAGCTTTATGGGGGATGCTGACTTAATTTTCCAGCAGGACTTGGCACCTGCCCACACTGCCAAAAGCACCAAAACCTGGTTCAATGACCGTGGGATTACTGTGCTTGATTGGTCAGGAAACTTGCCTGACCTGAACCCCATAGAGAATCTATGGGGCATTGCCAAGAGAAAGATGAGAGACATGAGAACGAACAATGCAGAAGAGCTGAAGTCGCTATCGAAGCATCCTGGTCTTCCATAACACCTCAGCAGTGCCACAGGCTGATAGTTTCCATGCCACGCCGCATTGAGGCAGTAATTGCTGCAAAAGGGACCCAAACCAAGTACTGAGTACATATGCATGCTTATACTTTTCAGAGGTCCGATATTGTTCTATGTGCAATCCTTGTTTTATTGATTGCATGTAATATTCTAATTTTCTGAGATTAAGTCTAAGATTAAGATTAGTAAATCTAAGTGCTATTGTTATAGTGTGTGGGTGGATGTGTGAAAAAGCAGCAGGAGTGACTTGACTTGTTTGTTTTGTTTTGTTTGTTTGTTTTATTGGATTTATATGCCGCCCTTCTCCTAAAGGACTCAGGGCGGCATACAACATTAAAAACACATCCCAAAGTTAAAAAGAAATTAAATACATATCCAAAAAATAAACCCAATTTATAGGACAATACATTTAAAAAATGAGATAAAATTAACAGGCTAGGCCGGCTTGCTGGAAAAGCCAACTTTTTAGGGTGCGTCGGAACGACTGGAGGTCAGGGATTATGCGAAGCTCCAGGGGCAGCTCATTCCAGAGGGAAGGCGCTCCCACAGAGAAGGCTCTCCCCCTGGGGGTCACCAGCCGACACTGTCTGGCCGACGGCACCCTAAGGAGGCCAATTCTGTGGGATCGTACTGGACGGTGGGAGGCTACTGGTGGCAGTAGGCTGTCTCGCAGGTACCCTGGGCCTAAGTTTAGTTTAGTTTAGTTTATTAAATTTATAAACCGCCCCCTCTCCCCGAAGGGACTCGGGGCGGTGTACAGACAATAAATATATAATAGACAACAAAGCAAAACACAAAACCCCAGACAAAACAACTTAAAAACACAGTCTGTATAATAACCAAACTAACTAATAGTTAAAACCAATTAAAACCAATTAAAAACCCCAAAATTTAAAAAATTAAAATGCCATCCAGGAAGGTCAGGATTAGATTATACTATACTTATGATTGCAATTGGGCCAGGCCAGCTAATTGGAACAAGTGGGTCTTGAGTTTCTTATGGAAGGAGCGGAGATCAACAGTAGTTCTAATATCGGGGGGGAGGTTGTTCCAGAAGGTTGGGCCCATCACAGAGAAGGCCCTACTCCTGGGCACCACCTGCCCGCATTGCTTAGCGGATGGTACCCGGAGGAGTCCCTCTCTGTGCGAGCCATGGAGCGCTTTAAAGGTCATAATTAATACCTTGAATCGCACCCGGAAAACAACCGGCAACCAGTGTAGGCTGCCTAAAAGGGGTGTAACATGGGAGAACCTAGGTACCCCCATGATAACCCGCACAGCTGAATTCTGGACCAGCTGAAGCCTCCAGGTGCTCTTCAAGGGCAGCCCCATGTAGAGAGCGTTGCAGTAGTCCAGGCGAGAAAGGACGAGGGCATAAGTGCACAGAGCATCCCGATCCAGGAAGGGACGCAACTGATGTACCAGGCGAACCTGGTAAAAGGCCCCCCTGGTCACGGCCATCAGGTGTTGTTCTAAACTAAGCCGCGTATCCAGGAGGACTCCCAGATTGGGAGCCTTCGCTGAGGGGGCTAAAATTTCTCCCCCTATCATCAAAGATGGAACAAGATGCACAAATCGGGATGACGGAAACCACAGCCACTCAGTCTTGGAGGGATTGAGCTTGAGCCTGTTCCTCCCCATCCAGATCCGCACAGCCTCCAGGCATCGGACATCACGTCGAGGGCATAATTTGGGTGGTTTGGGGTAGAGATGAAAAGTTGGGTATCATCAGCATATTGATGATACCATACCCAAGAACCACGGATGATCTCGCCCAGTGGTTTCATATATATGTTAAACAGGAGGGGTGAGAGAACCGACCCCTGGGGCACTCCACAAGTGACATGCCTGGGGGTCGATATCTGCCCTCCAGTCAACACAAACTGCGACCGATCCGACAGGTAGGAGGAGAACCACCGTAAAACGGTGCCCCCCACTCCCAGCCCCCCGATTCGTCGCAGTAGGATACCATGATCCATGGTATTGAAAGCCGCCGAGAGGTCTAATAAGACCAGGACAGAGGAGCAGCCCCTGTCCTGGGCCCGCCAGAGATCATCGACCAACGCGACCAATGCCATCTCCGTGCTGTACCCGGGCCTGAAACTCAACTGAAACGGATCCAGGTAGACAGCTTCATCCAGGTACTGGGGAAGCTGACGTGCTACCACACTCTCGACAACCTTCACTACAAAGCGAAGGTTGGAGACCGGATGATAAAGAAGCTGGGTCCAGGGAAGGGTTCTTAAGGCGGTGAGAAAGAACCCCTCTCTCAATGAAGAGTTGGTAATCGCCTGGAGCCAGCCTCGTGTCACCTCCCGGGAAGCCGAAACTAACTAAGAGGGACACTTGGTGAGAAGCTGGCAGGGAAGTTTGCAGATGGCATTCATTTTACGCTGTACCCCTTGTAATTACAAACTGGTTGCAAGTGTTTGAATTGTGATCACATTAGCATGGAATCTACAAAGGCCATAACTTCACATAACATTTTCCCAAAGGGAGAGATAATGTGACATTTTCTGATTAAGTAAATATATAATTTTTTCCAAAATTGCTAAATCACATATCTCTGAAATCCAGTCATTTATGTTATGATATTTTCCATTTCCCAAGGATTATTCTTTTTGCTATTATTATAGAACACAAAAAACCCATCTTTGTTCTGAACATGTTACATTCCATGTGATCAGTATCTAATTCACATGTATGTATGTATGCTGGTCTTGTTGTATTCGGGTCTGTATGCATGTATGTCTTTGTGGGTGTCTGTGTGCGTGTGTCTCTCTGTGTGTGTGTGTGTGTATACATACATACACACACACACACACACACACACAAATTTTGCTTTAAGGAAGGCATCCCTGAATTTAGGATGCACAACAGAAGGATGGTTAAACAGAAATATCTCATGTCTCTCCACTGTTGTATTCCTAATAGATCTAAGAATCTAATAGATCTAAAAAGAAAAGCTGAATAGATAAATACAGTCTAATTCATGTAGCACATTTTGCATTTGTAGCATATATCAATATGGGGTTTTCAATAAATCAAATTTGATTCATGGGGACAATTTGAATATTATTTCAATATGTGGATATCCAGTTTTGTTGTGCATAGGCTTTGTTGTTTTTTGTTTCAAGTCAGTGGGGCTTTGATTCCTAGTGATTGTCTGGGCTAGGCCTGCAGTTTTCTTGGCAAGATTTTTCAAAAGTGGTTTGGCACTTCTGCTTCCTTCTTAGGGGTGAGAAAGAGTGAGTGGCCCAAAGTCATCCAGCTGGCTTTGTGCCTAAGGTGGGACTAGAACTCATGGACTCCCAGTTTTTAGTGTAGATACCTTAACCACTGTACCACACTGGCTTTCATAGGCATATTTAGCAATTACCAGTATATTGAAGAGACTGTGTAATCTACCTCATAGAGTATACAGAACAAACTTTATGACCTAAGTATTAAAGGGATGGTCTTATGGAATTGCAAGTTGTTAATAGCCATTTATTTCAGGGATTGATAAAAGATACTGAGGTACAATAAGTGCCTATTACAAGGTCGAATAATCTTTCTGCTTGTCTTGCTTTCTTTTGAAGATAATTGATGCTTTTCCCTTTTTTTTAGTGGTGTGACAAGAATCGTAGAGATACCTGGGGAAGGAGGCCCACTAGGGATACATGTGGTACCATACTTTTCATCATTAAGTGGAAGGTAAGGGATTTCCATTATGGAGAAGCAAACTAGTAGAAAAAGTAATCAGATTTTTTTTTCAGATATCAGCACCAGTATATACTTAAAACAATGTACATACTGAATATCACAATCTTCTTATTCTGTTGAATAGCGAAGATTCCATTATATAAACCTGGAAGCATGCATTAAAATTAATGTTAAAACCAAGTTACAATTAGAAACCTGACCAAAGAGAAGCACCTTTAAAGATCTGTGATCTAGATGTTGAATTGTGAGTATGATTGCTGATTTTACCTTAATAAGGCTAATATGCATTCCCCAAACCATCTGTAGGTGGAGGATGGCCCAACTTCACAAAAGAGAGAGGTTGTCTCTCCTTATAGTGAAAAAGCCTAAGAAGGAGAACCTGACCTGATTTGCAGCTATACAGGTTGTTCATTGAGATAGCAAAATACTTACTAGAGAATTGTTGTGCAGTCTGTCAGATAGACCTCCAATATTGTAGTATTGTAGAATTGTAGTGCAGTCTGTCATATAGACCTCCAATATCCTCTACTGGTTATAGCCAATGACAAAAGACCATAACCAAAATTAGCAGTATTATATTCTGCACTTTTCAGCATAGATCATCTACCAAGGTGAGCATAGCTGAAAGGGTAATTTAAATAATCAAGATTATCACTAAATTCACATGCAACAGGATTACAAGGTGACAGTTCTTTTGATTTGCTTTCCAGGAAGTTTAAAATTTGAGACTGGTTTATTGTTGTTCAGATCCCTTGTATTATGGATAGGTTTTCTCTGTTTTGTCTCTTTCTTAGGAGGAACACATTCTCTTCCTGTTAAACCAACAGGAAGATGATCCCCTTACCATTAGGGCCAGTCTGGTATGAACAGCTTAAACAGCTAGGAAAGATAAGGACTAAAAAAGCAGACCATGGCTTTAATCTCTTTATACAATGTACTGACATGCCTGAGATTTACTATGCAGAATCCAATAGGCCAACTGATAGCTGAAGTTACACCTAGGTCGCATACCCCAACATGGGATTCAGATTGAGGTTGAGCTGATGAACTTCCTTTGTGAAGAGCTTTCTTTGCAATAGAATAGCAGTGGTTTGTCATGCCTTTTCCTGAAATAAACTTCCCAGTATATCCTACAACTTTGTCAATAACATAAAGTTTAAAAAGTCTTAGCCTTGATTTTTAATTAGACTATTTGGATCATTTGATAAAACCCAGAAAACTGCTATTATTTTCAAAATTTCCTCAATAATTTTGAACCCAAATTTATCATGGAGAGTACAACAAAATTGTAATAAAGGCATCCTTTTCATTATAACAACGATATAGCCAACATTTTAGTGGTGAATATTTCACATGAGGTATTTTAATATTGCTAATAAAACTTTAAAGGCAATCTATAGATAATCCAAAAAGCAAAATAAAAAGGTAGGCACATAAATAACTGTGATTCCAAAATGTAAGAAATCAGAGCAAATAAAAACATGTTCAGTCATGGCCTAAGTAGCAATGAGTATTATTAGCATAACAGTACTAAGGCTAGTTGTCTCCTTTGCATTAGCACTCCTGTGGCTGGATCTCCATCTTCTAGAAATAGGTGAAGCTTATTTTTGAGGAAAATAATTATCACATACGTAAACTGAACTTCTGCTTCACAACTATATCCAGTAGACTTTTAATGTTGTAAATCTGGATTTTCACTGGGTATGCTAACCATCTGGTATAGACTGGATATTTCTTTCTGCATCAACAATTTTACTGCTTGGGTCTGTCGCAATATCCCTGCATTTCAAAATGTTCTCATGTAAGTTAACTGGACTGATAAACTCAAAAAATCTGGAACTAGAAGAGGAAGAGGAAATCAGTAGGAATGTTAAGTGCATGTGGAAGTAATTTAGGCATTCATAAAGAAGACCACTTGCTTTTTTCATCCAGATTTCTTTAGGAACAATCCCCTATATCTTTTTGTGAATATTTACAAGTGACGGAAGGAAGCATAGTTTTAAATTAAAGCTTTTATCTAATAGTTGAAATTTCTAAGAGAAAAATAAGTTTTTCAAAGAATTTAAAGTAACATCATAGCCTTTCAGCATCACAGATAGATATTAAAACAAATATTTCTTTGTACATAGTTCAGAAAAGTTCCCCTAGCTATTAAGTGATTTGTATTGGCAGACATTATACTCATGCATCACTAAACAGATTCCCATTCAGAACAGTATTACTTCCTATGGGTAAAGA
This sequence comes from Natrix helvetica, assembly GCF_964273705.1. NCBI lineage: Eukaryota > Metazoa > Chordata > Lepidosauria > Squamata > Natricidae > Natrix > Natrix helvetica. The sequence goes on from NC_138548.1 coordinate 183,218,701, forward strand.
TTCCTAATTTCTTCATTTTATTCTAAAATAATACACATTTGCTAATATACCCTATGTGCTCTTCTTGTCATACTCTGCAGGCCAAGCTTGGATGGGAGATTTTGCTTGGAGCAAGCAATCTTAGAGATTGCCAGACTCCAACAATGTAGGACTTTCAAAATGATCACTATGATCTTGAAGTACACCTGTAAACAAATGAATAATTAATGTGCTTCCCTACTTTATTACTACTGCATTGCACCTGCTAACAGGTCCCTGCATTTTTCATTTTTTTCAGTTTTAAGATGTAGAGTATATTACTGTCGTTCATCTATGAGATGAAGAGTGTTGAGTAACTATAGTCAATCAACAAGAGCCTCATCTTCTATCTCCTCCAGCAAAAATGAAGTCAAGGACATCTTGTGATTAAACACCAGTTTTTTTCCCCTTAGAAATCATACCTCTGTCCAGACCTGATTTTGGAATTTTCCCAACAGCCAACAGCCTAAATCCACAGCCACTTCATCTTGTTGGGATTGAATCTCAACCTACTTGTTCCCATCTACATCTTTACAATTTAAGACAGAGGGTCAAGATTTTCACCACAACTCCTGTATATCCTAGAAATAAAGATGCATAACTGAATATTATCAGCAAATATTATTGATTCCAAACTCAGGCCCATCACACAATTCCCCCCTAGCAACTTCATGTACAGTAATTATGAAATAGAGTTGTAGAGAAGATTGATTCCTGAGACATGGATTCAGCATCTCTATCTCAACATATGTTTAAAACTTAGGAAGAGAGAAATAATTTTAAATATATGCTGTATCTATAGCATTATGGCTACTTTAAAAACACATACTCACACGAACACACATATGTATACTCTGTGCATGTGTATGTATACTATATGTTTGTATATGTATTATATACCTCATGGGCATTCTATAAATGTATACAAAGATGTGATCAGTATGAAATCGAAATTAATTTTCAGACAATTATAATTATTATACATTCTTATAAATCTTTGCTACAAATAGAAATTATCTTTCAAGAAGATGCTGGCAGGCATTAAATCTTGAACTTTGTCTTGTATTAAATTGTACACCTGTTCTGAATGCATCACTAGAATTTTTTTTTATTCTTTTTGAAAGGTTTTCTTATATTGAAACATATTTCTGAATCAGATATTAGAATTTTTTTTGGGGGTATGTGTATTTCCAAACTTAAGTACATTTATATCATATCTTTTTAAAGTACCATAAGATAATAGGAAATATTTAGCTTTTAAACTTTTTTCCCAGGCCTTTCTATAGAATAACAAATTAAAAATAAATCTTGGAGCTGGGGAGGACGGGACTTTTGTGAGACCTTACATCTCTGAATCTAAGCAATCTTGATTCCACATCCCAGCCAAAATCCCAAATGAAGTAGGCCAGATACAATGTCATTCAGATAAATCTGGAGTTGTGAGGCCATTCCTATCTCTGTCACTTTAGCTGGAAAGTTTTGAGACTGACCAATAATTTTCAGGCTTTTAAAGCAAATAAAATATTCTTCTTGTCCATCTATCTTTAGGCAAAAGGGAATTCACAACCTATAAGGAAGACACTCCCACACCCACCCTCCTACCTACCTTCATCCAGCAGGAAGAAAGTTCACACTTCTCCAGATCTTCAAAATTAAGTGAAAAATTATCCCAACCAGGACAAACAAAATGTGCTACAATAACCTGCCCCAACACTGGCATCTTAGGCAAAGTGGACTCTTGCAGCTCCCCAGCATTCTGTATACAGTATAGAGATGATGCACAAAGTAGGAAGAAATTCATATCAGTTTATTTTGCACAGATGCAGTGAATTAAGTAAACACTCAATGGCCTGAAGGAGAAAGGAGAATCTGTAAAAACGATCTATTTTTTCAAAGAGCACAGAAGCAAATTTTGAATCACAATCCGGTACAGATGATTTAAAGTTCACGTAAATGTATTTTACATTTCCTCCAGGATTTTAGGACTCTTCATCCGTGGTATTGAGGAGAATAGCCGGTCTAAGCGGGATGGACTTTTCTGTGAAAATGAATGCATTGTGAAAATTAACAATATTGAACTTGCAGATAAAACCTTTGCACAGTAAGCTTTTCTTCATTTTCCTTATTTTTTCTTGGATTAAAAAAATCATGTTCACTGAAGATCAATCCAAAATTCCAAAAGTTAAACAATTGAACAAAATAATTTAGATATTTCTTTTTTCTCTTTATAGTGTAATAGCACTAATATTTTTCGAGTACCGATGTCCTGGAACAAAAGTATTATTTATTTATTTGTGTCCATCTTTATTATTTTTATGAATGACTCAAGGTGGCAAACATAATCAACCTAACTTTCCTGTTCTATTTTCTGCATAACAACTCTGTGAAGTGAGTTTGACTGAGAGAGGATGAATGGCCCAGACTCACTCATCTGGCTTTCATGGTTATTTCCTGTTGCTGTATACTCAAGTCTTTTTTCTTAATCTGAATATTTTACTAGTACTTTGTAATATTTCCTTAGTAATCAATCTAAAAACTTCAAAGATTGTTCATAATAAAGAATAATAAAACATCATTAATCCATCTTTTTAAAAACACAAAGAACTCAATTAGCAAACTCTTCATCAGTTTTATTTCATGAAAATTAGGTATTTATTTTTAAGACAGGTTTCCATTTTTTGTTCCAACAATATCCAAATTACTTGTATTTTTAAAAAAAACTAGTCTGTTTTATTATTCCTAAAGTTACAGGATGTCTGTTCATTTTTCATATGCAGTTATCTTAGTGGGAGTTTTAGACAAATTTTGTCCAACATACAGTATGTCTGTTGAAATTTGAATATATGTGTACACGTACAAGTACAGAATATATGTAATCAAAGCAATCTTAGAAGAGAGATTTTATAAATGACATACTGTATAACAATAAAGGTAAACATTTTCCCTGTCCAGCTGAGTCTGACTTTAGGGGGTGATGCTCATCCTTATTTTTTAGTTGAGGGAGCCAGCATTGTCAGAAGACATTTCCATGGTCATGTGGTCAGCATGACTATATGCCGAAGTACACGGAACGATGTTACCTTCCCACCAAAGTAGTATCTACCAGTATTTATCCACTCACATTTGCGTGCTTTTGAACTGCTAGGTTGGCAGGAGCTGGAGCAAATAACAGGAGCTCACCCCATCACATGATATTCAAGTCTCGAACTTGGGATATCAGCTTTCCAGCTGATAAGCTCAGTGTCTTTAACCGCTGAGCCGTCCTGCCTCCTGTAAATGACATAATAAGCACTATAAAGTGAATTTTCTTTTCTGATGATTTACTAAGATTCTATATATGTAGATAGTCATCATCTTACAACTGGCCATTTAACAGCAGTTTACAGTCATGGCAATCTTAGAATGGATCCTTTACATCTCATAAAGCACTTTCAGTTATTGGAAAGTATTATGTCCCTCTCCCTGGTCCATGACCACATTTTTTGTGCATGACAACCTGTTCAGGTTTACAACTGGATGCCAGATGCCTTGTGATCATGTGATTGCCATTTGCAATCTTCCCTCCTGGTTTCCCCAGAAAATAAATGGGATTCTGGGTAAAAAGCTTCCAATTAGATGGGATGTTGGCAGGGGTGGCTGCTACGGGTTCTTCCAGGTTCAGGAGAACCTATAATTAATGTTATGGCTGGTTCGGAGAACCTCCAAATTCCACCCCCCGACTCCACCCACCCTGTCCTGCCTCTCCCAGGAATCTCCACGCAGCCCATTTTGGATGTGAGGTGAGTGCAGGGCCCAAGCGGAGGCTAACCCCCCCCCCCCGGTGGTGCAGGAGGCCGACTAGGTCACACCCATCATATCCACGCCCCCCCTAGCAGCCGGGAAGAGAACCCATTGCATAGAAATTTTTGAACCCCACCCCTGTATGTTGGATTGAGGTCTGTTTCCTTTTGTGCAGGGAGGGAAAATCCTCCTGTGTGCTGGAGGAACAGACATGGCTAATGGACTAATGGACTATATATTTTATATTGGTGTTTTATTGGTTGTAAACCACCTAGAGTTACATCTAGGTAAGATGAACAGTATACGTGTTTAACAAATTAATTAATAAACAGTTACAATGCTTAATTGCTCAGACTATTTTATGTTTTTTTCCCCAAGAGCACAAGATCTTTTCCGCCAAGTAATGAAATCTCAGAACATCATCCTGGAAGTTGTCCCTTCATATGGCCGTGAACAATATGAAAAGTCAGTCATTGCACCATTGTACTCCCCAAATAAAGCTGAGCATATCTCCAAAGGAAAGTTTTCACCTGCAGCCCCCACAAAGCCAATGATGAAAGACCCAGATTTCTCTGAAGCAAACAATCTAGAGACTGGTACACATGCATCTTCCAAGAGTCCTAACTTCTCAAGAATTAATAGGAAGCCTCCATCACCATCTTTATCTCCATTGATGGGGTTTGGCAGCAAGAAAAATGCAAAGAAAATAAGGATTGATCTCAAAAAAGGTAATGGTTATGAGTTGTTAATGCTTTCCAAATATGATTTTTTTAGCATATGGTTGATATGTATGTATACATTTGACTTATTCATTGCAAAAGCAGCTGGCATGCTATTGGAAACAGAAACAAGTGAGCACTTATGCACGGGAGGCAGCTAGTAAATAATAGCTTCCATGTATCCAGGGGTATTTAAAAAACAGGTATGGTATCTGTATATAGCAGATGTTGCATTTAAAAATCTTTCCAGTTGGACTTCCTTTACTTTTTCAGTCAACAAAGATTACGTCTGCTGGAATGTTATAATAACATGAAATAATAACTTGATATCGCTGTACTGATAAGATTTTGTTGAATAATTTTCAGTATTCCATTGTACAACACTGGATGTTAAGGTTTTAAGAAGGCTTCCTATAGTTTCTACAGTGAACCAGTGTTTCCTGAAATCATATTACAGAACAGAATTAAGGGAATTTAGTTTGAAGTTTGAACACTGAATTATTGCAACAAGATATTTGCATGTTAAATTCAAAGCCACACATCTGTCAGATTAAAAAGGTCAACAATTTATTTCTTCTCAAAGCCCACTTGACAATGTTCCATGGAGGATTAGGGTAGTTTGTGGATAAGTCTGACACAGCTGACTATTTACTTAAACACTAAATGGTTTACCCATGGCTTGAAAGGCTCAGTTTCTACTTATTTCAATGTTTTTGACCATAAATACTCCCAGAAAGTAAAATAAAGAAATAATGCATAAACAAGCAATTAGAAAGATTTTATAGTGCACCTGTTTCCAAATTTTAAATCTTTGCACTTAAAATTATTCCACATTCCATAAAAATATATCATAGACTTACTCTGAGTACAGCTAGGAGCAAAACTGTTTAAGGAGGTGCCACATTCTTTTTCCTCTCTTTCTGTCCTTCTCTCTTATGCTTATGTATATGTTGTTACTAGGAGTTGGCTTCAAAGAACGCCTTGCAAAGTCTGTATGTACAAGTGACCATGAAAAACAATGTCAAGCTGTATTCCATAACATACTTCAGATATTTCAGATAAAACTGCCCCCAAAGTGTTTAAAATGGTTTTGTGTATGGAAATTAGGCTGGAGCTGTTAGGCTTCTGATGAACTCCTTTAATAAATTCTGTCTTTAAGTTTTTATCAAAGAAAGACTTCCTTTTTGGCTTTGTGTCTAAGTTCTTTGCTCTAAGCTACTCAGATCTAAAGCTAGCAAAGGTGCTTTAGATACAGTGTGGGCACAGCAGTTATACCTGTTGTTGCAATGGATTTACACAGTAGCTACCCTGTTTCTCCAAAAATAAGATCTCCCTGGATAATAAGCCCAATCGGGCATGTGCTAAAATAATCCCTCACCTGAAAATAAGGCCTCCCCCAAAATATTGCAACACAACAACAGCAGCCATGAGGTGACCATGCTCACTGCCTCCTGCACCTCAAAAATAATAAGACTTCCCTGAAAATAAGGCCAAGCGCTTATTTCGGGGGTCAAAAGAAAATAAGATCCTGTCTTATTTTCAGGGAAACATGGTACATGAGGCTCTTTTCAGTTATGGAAATGTTCATCCTGTGGTTGCCACTTCTGCAGTGTCTCCTAGACTCAAGCAAACAGTTTTTTGAGTCCACAAGGTTACCATTAAAGTCCAAGAGAAAGGAAAGCTCCTTTCAGGAGCCACGAATAGATACAGTGAGGGTGCCCACACCAGAGCTGAAGCATTTTGGTCCATTTGGACTTGAATACTGCACACTGTAATAATCATGTAAAAAATTGGTCAATTAGGTCCAGTGATTAATATATCAGGCTACAAACCAGTAGGCTATATGTTCTAATCCCGCCGTCAGCATGAAAGCCAAGTGGTTGATTTTGGGTCAGTCAGCCTGCCCCCCCTCCCTCCCTCTCCCTCTCTCTGTCTCCCTCTCTCCTTAATTCACCTCACATGAATGTTGTGGGGAAACTAGTAGTAGGAAGGAGTATTACGTATATTCACTGCCTTAATAAAAATGATAAAAGTGGGATGAAAGAAATCCCTATTCTTTATGCAGATTAGAAAATGCTTCCAGATACTTTTTTCTGTTCTTTTGACCTTTTCTAATGTAATATGCAACTAAAATTTTTGCTCGTTCATTGAGTTACTGCCTGCTTTACATAAGAACAATGTAGAGAATGGAAGTGGGCAAGCATATGTTAAAGAATTAATGTTGAATATGAAGAAATCAGATGAAAGAAACACTTTGTTGCTGCGCAGAAAAGCTGAACAGGGTGTCTTAATTCAGCACTAAAAGAAGGAAAGTATCCTACTATTCTTACCTAATTGAAAACAAACCCACTTTTAATATAAATATTAAATATTAAAGCTTTGGAGAACAGCCTTCTGTTAGTTGGTGGTTGCCTCATATTTACATATACTTCTTCTATTCTTTAGGACCTGAAGGACTAGGTTTTACAGTGGTCACCAGGGACTCCTCCATACACGGTCCTGGCCCTATATTTGTAAAGAATATTTTGCCTCGAGGTGCAGCAGTTAAAGATGGTCGTTTGCAGTCAGGAGACAGAATACTGGAGGTTGGAAATCTATTCCTCAGCACATATCTTACTATTAAATGAATTAAACACAGTATTTGGTGAGGGCCATTATATGATTCGATTGACACAAACTTGTTTAATGTAAAACATAGGCTCAAGTGAATTATAAAATGCTCATAATAACCAATTTATTTGCATTTTTGGAAATACAGTTTTACAAATATAACTGCTTACTGCATTTTTTAAAACCAAAACAAGGTTCTTGCCCTATTGCTCTGGATAATTGTTAGCTTCTATAATCTGAAGATGAGGTTAGATTTCTTGGATATTCAAAGCCTATGCTTACATTCATGATACTTTCCCATTTTTGCTTTTAATATTTGGCTGAGCAAAATTGGGAATTTGAAATTCAGAAGTAATAAATGCTCCCCAGATATTCCACCTCTAAGAGATGTAAAATTCCTCCTAAATAGGCTAACTTTAAAGTTCAAACAATTATGGTTTTCCAGATTCAGACATTTTGGATGATATTGATTATTTGGATCTATTGAAACTGATACAATTATTCTATAAAAGAAAACCTTTCCAACAATATTCAAACAGGTTTTGGGTATATTTGTTAAATATGTTTCTCGCAAAATGTAAAAAGAAGAATAAAGCAAGGACAAAACACGTTTCTCTCAATATACTTAGCATACTACAGCTAGAAATACCTTTCCTCAGTAGCAATTCACCATAACTTACTTTGCGAAGGTAAATAGATACTGTGTTTTCCCCAAAATAAGACCCAACTGGAAAATAAGCCCTAGCATGATTTTTCAGGATGCTCATAATTTAAGCCCTACCCCCAAAATAAGCCCCAGTTAAGATCATCAGCCCAATGGCTGCATTTAGGACTGTATTTCCCCCCAAATAAGACCTAATCAGAAAACAAGCTGTAATGTGTCTAAAATTAATATAAGACCCAATTTTATTTTTGGGGAAGGTAATCTGCAGTTCTGGATGAAGTGAAATCATATCTAAGTAGAATGACATTGTTGGAGAGAAGTCAAAATTAGAACTCAACATTCAAATTTAATCTTTGTGACAACATCTGGCTTGGGTGTGAAATATTTTGAAGTATGTCTTCTGTGATAGGCAAATTTAATGCTCCATTCTTACATCTTCGTCAGCATTTCCCTTGAGTTTCATCCAATGCAACCATAAGCAATATGCCTTCAATAGCCCTGTGCTTTCTTTCATTGGAGGATAGAGTGGGTCGAAGTGGTATTCTTGCAGGGAATATCAGTAGATATACTGAGATATAAATTATTCATGTAGAGATCACTGCTAAAGAAGGGAAGGAAATTTTGAAACATCTGCAAAATGGATGGGATTAGGTTTAGGCCTAATCCTCAATTTGATACTATGTGGATTAAATTGCTCGATACTTAACAATATATTGTTAACACTTTTTGCTAACTTGCTCATTTATGGTGTTCTTAGGTGAATGGTAGAGATATTACTGGCCGAACTCAAGAAGAACTTGTAGCTACTCTGAGAAGTACAAAGCAAGGAGAGATAGTTTCCCTGGTCATTGCTCGTCAGGAAGAAACCTTTCTGCCTCGAGAATTGGTAATGCTCTTTATAAAATAAAGTGTGTGGAAAAGTATCACTGTTTATTAAGTAGTTGAAAATGTTAATTTAATGAAGATTTTATGAGGTTACAAAATTGTTTGACAATCAGAATAAGAAGTTGGAATTCTCTTATCTAGATGAAGACACAAAATCAGTATTATGTACCGTAGTACTTCTAAAATTAGGAGGTTATATAAATTGATTATATTTAATGTTAAAAAGTATTTATTATTTTTTCCAAATGCTAGTTTGATCATTTTTGTCATTAGCAAGAGTGATTGCCTTTCATTCTGTTAACATGTAATGTAATTCAGCTTCCTCCTTGATAGATTTGTCCAGACACTTACTTAGTCCTCGATTTAAAACCATTTGTTTGGTGACTGTTCTAAGTTAAAATGGCTCTGAAAAAAGTGACTTATGACCATTTTTCACACTTATGACCATTGCAGCATTCCTATGCTGACGTGATCAAAATTCAGATGTTTGGCAACTGACTCATATTTATGATGGTTTCAGTGTCCCAGAGTCATATGATGAAACTTTGCAACATTATGACAAACAAAGTTAATAGAGAAAGCCAGATTCACTTCACAATCATGTTGCAGGGAAAGTTGTAAAATGGAGCAAAACTTATTTAAAACTTATTGTCTTACTTAACAACAGAAATTCTGGCCTCAATTGTGACCATAAGTTGAGGAGTACTGTAATACTACTTCCTTATACTACTCTTTCTTCAAAGACAACGAACAAACCTGGAAGTCAGTCTCATCTAGATAAAGATCTACACCATGCTTGGATGATGACTTCCGGTCCCCGAAGGCGACGGACGTTCGCGTCCGCTGCTCGTCTTCTCGGTGGGCTCCCTCTAAGCTTAGGGAGAGCACAGGGAGCCTTGGAGGGGCTCCCTGCCGTAGGGCGGCTTGTTGGGCCCCCTGGATCGGCCGCAGGGGGGTCTCCAGCTTCGCCCCAGGAGCCGGGGAGCATGGGGGGGTGCAACAGCGTGCCTTCGCCGAGCAGAACCTGGAAGGAAACAACTAATTGGATGTTACAGCTGAAATGCGGTGAAGTGGGAAGCTTCCCTCAATCTCCTTTTTAACTACTTAATTGATGAACAGCAGCCGTTCTTAAACTGTGTTTTCAATCCTTTGAAGTGTTAAGACTGGAGGGGGGAGATTTTTCACCCCCCCTCGGAAAAGTGCCAATTGGAAAATCCCTCTCTCTCGGAAGAGAGAGACAGAGGGAGTTAAAAGTTACTTTCTCTTCCTTTAAGCAATGGGAGGATGATTTCTTTCTACAATTGCAAAGGAGGACTGCTGAGTTGATTCTTTTAAACTATTTTATGGAAACTTTGGACGTTGCTTTCTGATCTCCTGTGAAGGCAGAGCCAAGATGGCCAACTTTCTCCTTCTTCTTGCACTTATGAATGAAGTTTCCCTTTTGAAAGAATTTCTGGCTTTGTATTATACCACACCCTAGAGATCTCCAGGAGCCTCTCCTTGCACGTATCTCCCTTGGATTTGGAACACTTGATTTATATCACCTGGCTTGGAGCTGTATAGAGACCAACGCTCTCCTCTGGACTTGCTTGCCTTATAACTTCTCCTGGTTGTGACTTCCCACAGACGCCATTTCTTTGTGCAGATTTATAGCTATCTCTGAACTTAATATGGGTCCTAAAAAATTTCCGCCTAGTCTTCGGCCCCAACATCATCTACGTCCAGCCCGGTCATCCAAAAGACACCACTGGCTTCATTTTTACTATGAAAATGAAGAACTATCCATTGAGCAAATATTCCAAACTATTATAAAGGGACAGGACGAACTGAAAAAACAACTGGCAGATTTAACTGATGAACTCAGAGAAACGCAACAACAAACAACACAAAATAAACAGAGAATAGGTGTACTGGAGGAGGGCATGACTGGGCTGAGGGAAGAGGTTAAGACAATCCAGAAGGGGAATGTAGAATTTGAAAATCATATGATAAAGGTGGAATTTGAGAGAATGTCTTTTTTTCTTAGATTTCAAAACTTGCCAGAAACAGAGAATGAAGATCTCAAGGAGATCATGACTACAATTTTAGCAGATTATAGTAAAAGAGTTAAACAACAGCTATGGTGGGATATTGATTTGATCTATAGATTAACTCAGCATACGCTAGAACACATAACGTGCCAAGGGAAATACATGTTAAATTTCTTAGAAAGACTACAAGAGATGAGGTCTTAGGAGCTCAAAGGGTGCGACCATTAAAATATAAAGACAAAGAAATAACCATTCTTAAACAGATTCCAAAGAAAGTAAGAGATAAGAGGAAAAAATATTCCTCTTTAGCAAAGAAATTATATAATAATGGAATCTGGTTTAGATGGTTATTGCCAGAAGGAATGCTGATTTTCTGGGAGGGCAGCAGAATTAGAATCAACACAGTTGTGGAGGCGGAGGCCTTTATTAAGGCCTCCTAGATGAAACGGGACAGTACACAAGATATGAAGGAGGGAGGGGCCACGGCTCTGCCAGAAGACAGGGGGGAGGATGCAACACTCAGAAGACTTAGGTCACAAAAATGAGTTGAAACATTATTGCAATTGTTGCTACAATGTAATTATTGGAAGTGATACAAAAGATGATTGAATGTAAAAACAAAAATCTGCCAATGTTTATTCAAATTTTGATGCCTTCTTTTTCTTTTTTGTAAAAGTTGAGAGATTTGGGGGGATTTCTACTTTCCGCATGATGTAGCTGTCAAAATTTTCTATACCTATTTACCCTTTTCCTCAAAATATTTGTAAAAATCAATAAAATTTTTACAACAACAACAACAACAACAACAACAACAACAACAACAATAATAATAATAATAATAATAATAATGATCTACACCATGCTTCTCACTGTTTCACATTATGATTTCCAGTGATGTGATTCTAAGGTGTGCATCCTACACTGCATTCAACCAATCATGTTCAGAAAGTTCAGTTCTACCCATTTACATTACATCACAATTTTAGTCTCCTTCATCTTCTTCCTTGTATATGCATAGCAAGGAACAAGGAAGCAATGAAGGAACAAAAATGAAAAACCATCCGTGTACCATTTCACCCTTCACTGAAGGGTGTACAATACATATCAAGTTGTACTGAATCTGAAGAATAGGGTAACCTGATATTTTAAAATGTAAGAATGTAATGTTTAAAATATTCCATAATTTCTCATATGTTACTTTGCCAATAATCTACCGCAAGACATTTAGAAATTGCCTTGCCTAAACAGTCCATAAAGTGACCAAAAAGTCTGTCACTAATTCAGAAGATTTTTTTCTGGAGTAACTGCAATCTCAGAAAAAATGTAAATCTCTTGATTTCCTCTTTGTTGTTACCCTTTGTTGCCTAAAAAAAGGTAGACATTCTACAGAGTGATTTAATATATGTGTGTGTATGTATGTATGTATGTATGTATGTATGCATGCATGCATGCATGCATGCATGCACGCATACATTTGTATCTTTTTAATTTTGTTAAGTCTAGACTGATAATTCCATTATCAATCTATCCTTTTTGATGGATTGATAATGGAGTTTGCTGGTTTGCCTGCTGAAATGCTAGATGTAAGCCAACTTTGAAATTTGAAAAACAATTTTATCTTGTATTTTATCTTGCAGTTTTCCTAGTTGGCAGCTTTATTTGGGTGAGCAGTATCTTTAGCGGTAGGTCCTCCCTCCACATAATGAATGTTCAACACTAAAAATAGTACAATACTATAATAAAATGAAACAGTTAAAATAAAAGCCAAACTTAAAGCTAATTAAAATAATTAACAATTAAAAGCTTGGCAAAAATGAAGCAGTTTTTTCATCTTCTCAATTACCGGAAGAGTCGTAGCCAAATACACCCCTTTCCAAAGTGTATTCCATAGCCTGAAGAGGACCCTTTCCTGTTAGTTCTCTTTAGGAGAACCTCTTCTGTTGATCTTTGTAACAAAGATCCCTACTCCCCCCCCCCACCCCCCGGCTCCTTTTTACAGAGTTTCAGAATAATCTACGAATGCCAGGAGGGAGGAAAAGCTAAGGCTAGTGGGCAATGTAGTTGAGCATTTTTTTTTTTTAACTGAAATGATAAATCCATTTAACGTCCCATAATGAACCTTGGTGGGTCACAACAACCAGTAAAACCTGCCAATATAAAACTAATCTGACCCTTTTCCACCAGGCACCAGACCACCCTTACTATGAACTCCTTGACTCAGCCCCAACCTAGGTCAAGGCTTAGGAGAGAGACATGCAAATTAGAAGTCTGCTATCAAATTACTGTTTTCTTTTCATCCCTCAGTCGTCTTTAGAGAAAAAGAGTACAAGGAATACTATCCCCTTGTTTCTAATCAGTCTTCAGAGTTTTTAGAAATTTACTTTTAACTAATCTTAATCAAGATTCGTTGAAAGTACGATCTTGATCAGTGGAAAAGTAACTTACTTCATTACATATACATTTGTGAATGTTCCTGGTGGTGGTTTCTATTGTGTGGAACACCTTTCTCATATTTTTGGATTATTTATTATTCTATTGTTTACAGGTACAATTTAAGATTCAGGTTCATCCAGATTTTTGCTTTTAAATATATTTAATTTTTTATTTTATCTCTCTCATCAATTTTAACGTATATGCTTTGTTTTATTTCATTTATTGTTCCCCTTTGTTCCTAAACTTGGGCAGTTCAGTTGTTATATAGGGATTGGATCATATTTAGATAATGTTTAGATTTGGATAGATATACAAGTAAATCAGTGGTGGGTTCCGGAATGGACCCGGTGTCACCCACATGAATGCATGCGGTACGCGCACACACTCACGTGGCATGCACATGCATTGTACTTGCCTGTGACGCTTCCTCAAGCCTCCGCAATGCTCCACCTGCTCAGCAGAGTATCGCGCAGGCACCATATGTGCCATGCGTGGAAGCGCCAAAGGCTTAAAGGACAGGTAAGGCATTCGGGTGGGCCCTCCGGAACACCATACCAGAACGGTACTCGGTGCTCCTGGCAGGCTCTGGTACGCCTGTACTGGGGCTTACCACCTGCAACCCACCACTGCAGTAAATATACATGGCACAAAACAATGGTTTACTATTTCAGACAGTTTTCCTGGGCAATGGGGAAGTCCAGCTGAATAGTGGTAAAATAAAAAGTAATAAGTATATTCACCATGATGGTTTCACCTGAACACATGATTGTTGACTTTGTAATTTTGCTCTCATGGTGCACTTGGCATAGATAGTGGGGTTGTACTGAAAAAAATATTTGGGAGGCTAACTACTTATCTGTAATTGATGTATATTTACTACTACTTAGTTATAAATAGTAAGTCCTCTGCTTCACTGTTGCATTTTAAAGCATTCTAGGAAACTGCATTTTTATATGAGCAAGCAAAGGCATTTAGAATCATAGTTATATTTATAATTTCTGGGTGTACATCCATGAATTAAGGATTAATTATCTTTCATGATGACAAGTTGCTCCTCACTGGCTTAATTGCAATCTCAAAAGGCAGGGACACTGGATAGTTTCAATCTGGCCTTCAGTTAAATTGCTTTTTATTTCTTTCAAAGAGTGATGCACAGGTGTTAGGCCTCATAATAATGAAGATATTTTAATTCTAATACAATATAAAATATAGCTCTGTTTACTCATTCTACAGCTATATAACAGAACACATTTAATGACCTATAAGCCGAAAAAAGGCTCAATTGCTTAAGCATATTGCAACATACTTTAAATCTGCTGATATCTGAAACTAGGATAGTTGACATTGTGTGCTAAAATGTTAGTAGTAGTCTTGATTTTCATTTTAAATATAGTATTGTCTATTATTTTTGCTATCATAAAGCAAGTATATATTTTACAGGCAGAAAATACGTGGGAGGAATAATACTTTTTTTTTTTTTTGCTTTGAGTAGTCTTCTGGGCAGTAGGATAATTTAGTCTAGATAGTATGTTCAGGGGAGAAAGTCTGGAAAATAAAGGGCATAATATAGGCTGACTGAGCCTTTACTTCAGCCACAGCCCTGGGGTCACCAGGGCTGAGTGTCTCTATGTAGGGTGGCCAAAGGAGCATTGATTGAGGAAGAAATAGGTGAGTGGGGGGTGTTGAGGTGTCCCTGTGATCGTAAGTGTCCTTCCAGTTGTAAATGAGATGGGTCCGCATTTTGTTCTCATGGTCCTTGGGGTGCTGCAGGGCGCGGGTTGTAAGTCCTTTCGTTCAGCACCATCATACGTTCAAACGGTCATTGAATGAATGGCCATAAATCTAGGAGTATCTACTGATTACAGTCTTATTAGCTAATAAGCTAATAATGAGTATTAGTGACCCTCCAGATGTTCCTGAGATAAATCAATCAGCATTCACCATTTACACTGCTAGGTTGATTTGCTAACAGTTACAATTCAGCAACATTTAAAGAGTTACAGTTGTCCAGTCTGCTCTGCAAATAACTTTTGCAATCTTCCATCCCTGTTTTAAGGATTTATTTTTTAAAGATTATATTTATATGTAGATAATATAGTCTTGGGAATATTGCATACACAAAAGACAAAGATATTGCCCCATTTTAACAAATATGTAAGTATTTATCATATATAACATTATTTAGTGCACCGGCATAGTTTCTTTTAGGCTAATAATGTATTTCAAGATTAATACTTTGTGATTCCTTTGCATTTTCACTAGCCACTTCCCTCTTTTTGTCCTTGAAACAATCTTGATGAGCCATAGCTCATGTAGATATACACCTACATGTAGTCCTCACTAACTGACCACTCTTCAGAGAATGTTCAAAGTTGTGATGAACACTGAAAAATTGGGATTCATGACCAGTCCTTAAAATTCTGGCCAATGCAGCAACCCTTTCCCCCTGATTGTAATTCTTGGCAACTTGCTCTTACTTAAAACATTTGCAGCATCCTGTGGTCACATAATTGTCATTTTTCACCTTCCCATAAGCACAGACAATGGGGAAGTCAGTAAAGGTCACAAGTTGCTTTGGTTAGTCCCCCTGACTTTCGAGCGCTTGGGCTGCACTGTTCACTTCCCACTGTTCCTGGGCTTCATTGCGTCTCACGATCCACTTCTGACTTTCCTCTGCTAATGCTGTGCCATCTGTACCTCAGCCTCCTTATACTTCCACTCTGCAGTGCCATCCATCCCCTCGTCTTTGGCTGCTCATACCCCGCCACACCATTCACACCCAGCCTTTGTCTGCTCATGTCATACCAAACACCCTCTGTGTCAGGCCTGCAGTTATATTCCTTTTTAGGATATTTGGCTTGCCACACTCTCTATTATTTCATTATGCTCTTTCATTAGTGTAGTAATTGAGAGGGGAAATAGCAAGGAGTAGAATTGTGGATTGTGTTGTTGTCATTCCTTTCTAGAAGCCCAAGGTCATCTCTTGTCTCTGCACCTCTGTACCTGATTGGAACCAGCTGGGTGGAGATGCCAGTGTGGCCAAAGAAGATTGCACCATGTGGTGGATTTATGGACATGGGGATAAGATCATGAACTTTCAACTGGGTGGAATCCGAGGAAGCTTTTAGATTTGGGATTCCACAGTTTGTTGCCAACATGTCTGTCTTATTAAATTGGAACTTTAATGATAGCTCTGCCTTGGACTCTGATTTAATTCTGCATGATATTTGGAACATTGACATTCTGGCCTTTTGGCATTTGCACCCTGCCACACTATCCATCCCCCAGCTTTCCTGTGCTTGTGCTCTGCTGTACCATCCCTCTTTGTCCTCCTGTGCTCTAATGTGGCTTACATCAGGTCTTTCAAGCTCTCTCCTGGCCTCCCCCAACTCCTACAGTGTCCTTTCCCATCCCCTTGCAGCATTTCCACAGTATTGCTGTTCTCTTTACCTTTCCACTTAACAGCCCATAATTCCTTTAGTTACAATGGCTGTTGGGAATACTGGGGTGGTTGTTGTTAAGGAATGTGGTCAATAATGTCACACTTTATGATATCATTTAGAAATAGTAATGCCAGACCCAATTGTCATCATAACCTGGGTACTACCTGTATAAATAAAATAGGGCTATCATAGCTGGACTGCAAAAATCCAAATAACCTTTAGATGGCAACAAAGGTATACAGAAAACCTTAACTCTTTTTTTGTTCTCATTGTTATAGCCTAGATCTGGGAAACTTAAATAAAGATACTTCCTGTGTCAAATTGGATCTGCTTTAGCATAATTTTGGGGGAAACGTCTGAACATAAAATAAGTTTTGTGAAACTTATTTTCTGCGGAGCAAAGGATAATGATTGTTGATTGTATTAAACGATAGGTCTTACTTAAATACAAGTTCAGCAAACACACATATCAAATTGCTATATGAAATGTAAGAGCAGTGAAACCCAGATTATTATTTCAGAATGCTTGGAAAGGACTCTGAGAATCCAAAAACTCCTTTGCAAAGGAGATCAGCAAAATAAAATTGGTATCAATCACAAACTTTCCACTTATTATCCACTTAGCCAAATGTTACCATAATGCGTGCCAGCTATTGACAATGTAACAGCTGGGGTTAGTAGTGGGTTCCAAAATTCAGTATTATTTTAATTTGCTTAATTATCAGACACTACAAATTTCCTTGTAATTAATATATTTTATAAAATGCATTTGGTTTTTCAGCTACATAATAAATACAAAGTTGACTTCTCTGAAAATAATTTAAAGATTATGAGGATGGGTAAAGAACAGTTTGATATTAACCTGATAATATTAACCTGATATATTTCTGCTTTTAAAAAAAAGAAGAATAATGAAGAAATATTCAACTGTTCCACTCAAATCAGTTTGATTATCATTTCCAAGAAAGATTGATTATGAGCCTACTTTAAAAAAAATCAGTTTAAGTATTGTTTCTATTCTTGCTCCAAAGAAAGTAAGACTCTTTTAGTAAAAACTATCAAGTTTAATGCAGCTGTATAAATGTCCTAAGCAATATTAGTGTGAAAGAAGCCTTTGTTTTAATGATGGTTATATTTATCATTGCATTCCTATCCCATCTTTTCTCCTGGGAACTCAAGGCAGCATTCATTTTAATCCCCGCTACAACAGTCCTGTGAGAATGATTGGGTGAAGGGAGAGGATCCAGTCCAGAAACATTTATTGAACTTTGTAGACAAATGGGAATATAAACCCAGATTATACATTCATGCATACCCATAGTAGTGTGAATGAATAATAATATTCACCTATATTTGGTTTCGCTTTCATATACATTAATATCCTTTTAATATGTGGAGCAGCTTTCAAAGCATAAGTTTCATTGTAAGATTAGGGTTTTTTAAATCCTGAAAAGGATTAAGATTTTTCCATTTAAGGAGAATAAGTAATTATGTAGGTTCTCAACTGCAATAGACACTGGAGTTCTCTGGCAATTTCAAATTATGCATCTACGATGCAAAGTTTAATAAAACTGTCGATACTGTGTATACAATTTCTTATATTTTTTTAATTGATATACTTGCACATATGTATGTGAAATGCCAAGGAGATATTTTCCAAAGAGGTACCATAAGCAACATGCTTGTACAGTGGAATAGTTGGTAAGGTGGGCTAAAGAAGCTATGAGAGAGATAAGGAAATGTGGTTTGCACCCTTAGTTCTGTTCCTCACCTCCTGGAGCAGACCTTCCTGTCACTTGCTGCTTTTCCCATCTACCACGTCTTACTCATATTGCCTCCGAGAGATCAAGGAGTGGCTTTGCAACAAGTGGTAGGAACTTAACATCAGCTTGAATACACCAGCCAAATCTTTCCCCTTTGCCTCACTTTCCTCTTTCCTTCTGATATAAGGGTACAACATTTTCTAACCCTTTGCTGAGCTTCAGGTAGAAAAAATACATAATATCTGACATTTTCCCATCATTTTCTAAGTTTTAAGGGATGGAACAGTACAAAGCAATGTCAACTCAGTACTTAGTATTTATGCTTACAATGTACTAAAGAATACAAAGGGGTATAATCTGAAAGTGTTTATGGCTGTGCCTGATAGAATGGACTGTGTGGTTTGAGTAGATATACAATCAGTGGGCAGAAGATCATTGGTTCCTCTTAAACAGAGGCTCCTTAGAAGGTAGAATATTGTCAATTCCTGAAAGTACTGTGTGAACAGAACCCAAATTAAATGAACAGATTGATTCTAGACCCAATCTGTTGGGTCTAAACACAAGGCATATACATTGTACACAGTATGAGAATCAAAAGGAGAAATTCAGTTTTTATAGAGCCAAATCATGCACCCAGGAAAGGCTTAGGAAATAAATGGCTGCAATGCTTTACCTTTCTTGCAGATTAGACACCCCTAAACATGTTTCTCCCTTAAAATATACCTTTGGGGGAGGGTTGAATTAATGTGGATTTCTGCTGCTCTAGACTCAGTAAACAACTTGCCAGCCTGATGGAGTCTTTAAAGACGATGAAGCTCATTCTGAAGTGATTCAATGGGAAGGATTTCAGTTTTGCTTTTTTTGTTGAACACCTGATAGAGTTTTAGGTTTGGGGCACCATCAAGTCTTCTGTTGGGATAATAGCCTTTGGCAAGGCAGGTTCTCTCAGTAATCCACTTCTTAGATTTGTTGTTTAGGTAAAATGAGATCAATCTTTCTCTACTGCTTAAGCAGCAAAGATACCCACAGCATCATAATTGCTTTTTAAAGACCTTGTTAAATGACTGCCTCGCTGGTGACAGCACCTGGACTCAGGAACTAAAGTGGGGGTGGGATTGGCACTGATTAATACTTGAATGGCAGATCTCCCGAGTATACTAGACCCCTGGGCTAGGCTAGGAAGTCCAAAAACACCTTAGAGGAAGGCAAGGACAACTTCTGTTGTCAGAAAACTGAATATATTTTTCCCCTGAAACCAACAGGTGTTGTTTCACTATGGGGTTTGACTTAAAAAAATTTATCTGAGACATATGGGTGTCAGAGAAAGAGGACTAGGTCATTTTTCTCCCTCCCGTCTTTGAGTTCATCTTGGCTCCTGGAAAATGCTTGGACTAGTACCTGCAATTGTCTTGCCAAGGTTTTTTGAAAATGTTTTTTCTTGCTTGGCTCCTAGGACTGAGAGAGAGGGACTTGCCCAATTGGCTTCATGCTTAAGACAGGACTGAAACTCACACAGCCTCCCAGTTTCTAATATAGGGCTTTTGACCACTACACCAAAGCACTGCTATCTCAACATCAGTTATTACTAATAAATTAATAAACCAATAAGCATATGAATGTTTTGCTTTTACAATATTCATGATATAATACTTCCCTTTATGAAGAGAGGATTATTTGGTGGAAAGAAAAGAATCAGATTCATTTCTTTATGTGTTGCAGCACCTAGTCTAGATTGGAGCGCCTTGACGCTACCGTAATTTCGAGAGAAGACACATTGGATAATCAGAATCAGATCCATTCTACCAACATTATCGTATTAAATTCATGAAACATTTTACAAATACCACCAAATTGTTTCTGGGTGGTCAACATTTTAAATGAAAATCCAGAAATATGATAGTATGGTGAACTTAAGAGCAAAAATTTATTTCTCAATATTTATCTAAGCTAATGGTTATCATGGATTCAATATCCTGCTTGTTTGAATCACATGTTTTTCCTTTGGAAAAGAATACCAAGGGAGTGTGAATTCATAAGCCTTTGAAAATGATACGTTTTAAAGTCCATTGCCTTTTGCTCTCAGATCTGAATGGCACCCAGGGGAAAATGTTTCTCTTATCAGAGCCCAGCAGTCAGGCAAGAGGGCAGGCAGCACACATTCAAGAGGCCATGGTTGTGTGTGCTGGTCAAGGACATCTAACAGTTAGTAAAAAGTCTCTGGCTGTGTTAAATAGATGATGTTTCCTTCCTGGCTTTGTGAAGGCTTTTTTGGCCCCCAGAACAATAAAGATAACTAAGGTAGCCCTTCTGTCAAGGGAGATGTGCATTAGATTACTGTAAATTCACAGACAGTAATGCAGTGGTCAATGAGTGTTGGTATTCTTAGATTAAATAACAAGATTTAATTAAAAAGTGATCTCAGGGGAGAAAGAAGCTTTAGATAGTATTGATCATACATTAAAATCATCTGGAGAGAGAAGGATTTATGTGACAGAGAATATGTTTCATTTCATTTTTAAATAATGGATAGCAAAGACCAGATGTACATTTTGCTGGGACAGAAACTAAGGATTTCTAACGTAATGCATTGTAAGTTAGTTTCACATCCCTGCCCTCCAACGATTGTGTTAACAAAATTAGCAGAGTTAGGAGTCATACTAATTCCAAATAGACTATAGCTTCTGTTAAATAAAAATGGTCATGTCATCTGCTGGTGCACAAAGTTTCTTGAGCTGTTTAAGAAGAAAACTTGGAGAAAAGGAAAATAAGTAGATCACCATCCCTGACAAAAATCTGTTTTGACTTACTATTACAAAAATGGTATAGAGCTAGGGAGGAAAAGTGAATTATTTATTTATTATTTGGGAACTATTTACAGTTGTCTGATTTGAATCTATGGCAATCTCATAGAATTCTAGAAGCTTTCTTAGCCTAAATCAAACAACAGTTGAAAGAAAATGTTTTTAAAAATTGAGATTCAACACTGTGCTCTTTTCTGTGGCTATTTCTATTTCATAAAAATATTTCTAACAAATTGTTTGTAAAAACAAAATAATAATAAATCTTAACTATGGGATGTTTTCATTTTCAAAGTATACAGAACAGTTTACAGTAAAAGAGCGTGGTAGGTATGTGTCTTACTTATAGCTTGTCAAAAAGATGGGAATCCAGATAATATACGAATTTATCAAACCAGAATTGTGTTTTAAGAGAGCGTGGGAGAGGTGAATTAAAGATCTGTACTTAGAAATTCAGAAAACAGATTTTTGTTTCTAATGCTAGGAAGAGGTAGTGTATACAATTGTATTAATTAATTGTTAATTAATACAATTGTATTGTAAGAGGTAGGTGTATAATTTTATTGGTAGTGATAACTGGTCATCATTTGATTTCTTAATCTTTTAAGGAAAATATTTCCTCATAAATCTGTTCTTTGTATGAATCAGTATTATTTATACAGAAATTTTATTTGCATTGCTTTAATAAATTATTGATGCATTGACAGATTGCAGCCAGTACAAATAATAAAAGTATTTATTAGAGTTTTGATTTACTGGCATGTGTAAAATCACATTATATTTAAATTCAAAAAATCTTATTCTGCAATCCATTCAAGTCCAGTTGTCAAGTTTAATATATCCTGAATGTAATAAGGGATTGCATTTTTACAACTACAATTATTTGCAGTGTTTTTGGACAGCAGAATTGTCAGGTAATGACAAATAGTATAAAATGGATGGAGAAAATATTCTTGGAAATATATTTGCAAATCTTCTTGCCTAATGAGATGAAGTCCAAACCACTAGTAAATGAGGTATTTCACATGGTATATCAGTAAACTTGCTTAGTGTTTTCCAGCATATTTTTATAGTATGCTTATATCATCTAGCATGATTATATTGCTTTAGTGCTTTCTGAAAACTCATTTATTTTATGTTACTTTGGTCAGAATGTATTTATATGTTGTATTGGTATTGTATTACTTCAGTTTTCTTTTGTGCCTCTTCTGATACATATTTATTTGCAGTCAGCAGTATGAAATGTTGAAAGAAAAATAGATGAGGTAGAATGGAGAATGACAATATGAGCCATTGTGTTCCAAATGTTTGGGACATACCATGTTGGTTACCAAGTAAAACAATAATAAAATATTCACTACACATAAGTGAATATTAAATATTCTTCATGGTTTCTGTGATTCATGCATATGGTTCTCTATGTAGTAGTTATATTTGTAACTTTTAAATAAAACTTGATGTTGTCAACCAGTACCCCATATGACATTTAAAAAGTTACTTCTAATTGATTCTATCTCTAAAGAGTTAAATCCCTTGATAGAAGAAAGTCATTTTGCAGTCATGAGTGTCTTGGTAATGGATCCTCATCTGTTTTAGTCTTGATCATCTGATTATTGCTGGATTTTAGAAGTAGACATTCCAAATCTTACTCTTTGGCTTCTCAGCACTGCTCTGCTCAAAAGAAAGAGGTGAATAAACCCTTTGTTCCGCTCCTTCATTTCTAGCTTTTTGCTGCCTTTCAGCATCTAAACCTAGCATATTATAAAAATCAATTTGAAAGTTCTATGATTAAGAAAATGTCCTTGACAATAGAAATCATTATTTACTATATCTGTACCATCAACGTTCTCATTGTTTGAGTAGTCAGCTTCTTTATCTCACCTTCCCACAATTCCCACAACTAGTTCTTGTGCTCCATAGGATCCATGTCAAGAACAATCAGTGATCCAGTGGTACCCACTGACATTGGGTACCATTTCCCCACATCTTCTGAAGAAGACATGTTGGAGGATTCTACATCTGAGCCAGAGGACTCATTTCTCTAAAAGCAGAAATAGAAATGCAGACAAATCTTACCTGAAAATTTCAATTTCTACAACAAGCAGTGCAAATTTTTAGACTTTAAAATGCAGCAACGTGTTGTTTGATGCTGCACTTTCTGTGTTTCTCAATTATGGTGTTCATGACCCTTTTGAAAATTGATAACGACTCTTGAGTTAGCCATTATCCATGGAAGTGCAAATCTGTAGTAGTGCCTGATGAGAAGGTCAAAGGATTAGATCAGTGTGAGTGGCTTCAGAAAAGATGAAGATTTATTAGATTAAGAAATGGAGGCAATGCAACAGGAGTGTACAGAGAAAGCAACTTTCCAGAAGAGAATCTAAAAGCAGGCCTAATAAACCATTGTCAGAATCAAATAATGTTCTGCACCTCCTTAAACTTAAAACAATTCTCAGGCTGCAGATTGAATAGCCTCTGAACCTTCAGAACTGAGAAAGAGGCATTGTGGAACAGGGGAAGGATGAACACAGCTGTATCCTGCAAGAAGACAAAGAGAGATATTATGATAGTTACTAACTCAATGCTATGAAGAATCAAAACAAATGTGCCATGATCAAACCCATGACCTTGCAATATGTATTGTAATAATTGTCATGAATGTCTATGGAGATTCTCAGTCCTCCAGGTCATGGGTGTCCCAAAGGTGTTTTTTCAAGAGGCACCTGAATTTCCGTTTTTTCTTTGAAGATTTTTTGCTTCTCATCCAAGAAGCTTTTTCAGCTCATAAGTGACATGAAACTTACAGAACTCGTCAAATCTATGTGTGAGAACATGAGAGTAACCCTTCTGGATCTGCCTTAGGCCTATGTAGCCAACATTCCATCTCATAGAATGGCCTATGCAGAGGCATCTAGGAAGACCACAAATAGACGGTCAGGGCAGAGTTCCTCTCTTGTTGCATTTGTGCACCTAGTACATAGAGTGGACTGTTACCATGGCTAATAACATTGAGAGATTTGTCCTTCAGCAATTTGTATAGTCTTCAATATAATTGCATCTACCCTCATTTGGGGTCCTCAATGCTCCAACAGAAAGGCTATAAAGCTATACTAGTTGTGTGCCAGCTACAGAATAGAATCTTTCCAATCTTTCTCTCTTTCTACATTTGTTGAGTTGGAACTATTTCCCTCGAATTATTCCTGAAAATGAATGGGGAAAAAAAGAATTGGACAAACTACCACTACTTTAAAAGGAACTAACGTGGAGAAGAAACATCAGTCTGGAGCAGAACAGATGAAGTGTGAGATCTAATGCCTTAGGCAAGACTTATTTCTCTAATACTGCATTTAGCAACTAACATGGGATTAACTGAAATAAATACAGTCCACACTTTATGCAGCCTACAGTAATCCTTTTCCAGATATATGCCAAACTATCATTTGATAGCCCTGAAGAAGTTGAGCCATGAGTAATTACCCTGCAGGACAAAGATAAGAGAGTAAATGTTGGGATTAAGTTTAGGCAAGTAGATCTACTTGGGGTTCAGGATGCAAGAGTAATAAGTTGCAAGGCAGTAGAAGAACTTATCTCAAATAGTCAACTTTATATTGGAAGCTGTGCCTACTAATATTATGCCCATTCTAAAATACATCCAAAAAAGAAACCTTTGGATTTCTTACAAATACAGTACTTCTTTGCTATTCATTAAATCAGCCTCTCTTTTTTCCCCAGAAAACCTTTTGAAGAACAATTTCGGCCATTTTAAGGAACTGATCAATTAAAGTCAATGAGACTTTTTTTTCCAGGCTCACGTGAAAGCCTGGAAAAAGAGAGGCTGCTTTAATGAATAGCAGAAGTTCATGCTAGGTCTAACATACTTCTTCATATTACTGTCAACAACTGGCATTCATGAAGCTTGATTTGGCTGCAAAGTTGTCCAGTTGTAGTGAGTTACTTTGAAATTTTCTCTTCTAAATTAACCCTTCAGCACCTCTGTAGCTTTTGATAAGCTTAATTATTGTACTTGAAGGGGGAGGGGGGGACTAGATGAAACTCTTAGGCAAACTGTCCCAAGGATTTGGCTCATCATTTGTAAAGAGTTGGTGAGATGGCTTAACGCATATTCCTCCTCTGAGGAGTTTTGAGGCTGTACTTTTTACAATCTTTCAATATGATCTATAAATTAACTATTATATATTGGTATATACATTCAGTATTAATCATGCAACAAAAAATGAGTAGATGCTCTCATAAGTTATTTGATCAGCAGATCATTTCCAGACTGTTTTCTAAAGGGATAAGTAATTCTGAAATGTTATGGATAACAAACTTAGTATTAGTGGAGAGCTATCAGCAATCTAGTTTTTGAAAATGATTCAGTATATTTATATTTGTCATTTCACTCCAGCACATTTAACAACTATTTCTCTACAGCTAGTATTCTGAATAATCAAAAGATCTGATCATTATCAAAATATTGATTCAAACCAATAATTCCATTTTAATAAACTAAATCTTAGTGTGAAACACTAGAGCACACAAAATTGCATATTTTACTATTGAATATTTTTGGGGAATTTAATAATATAGCTACATTGTAGGAGCAAAGTTGTATTTGAAGTTGTTTTTAGCATCCTTTTCTAAATTGTACTTTTTAATTTTTAAAGAAAAGTATTATTTGGAAAGAAGCCAGCAATGACTTCTATTAGTTATGACCAGTTTTTATATGTATGAAATAATTATTAGAATATTCATATTGAACAGTTAATTATAAAAGTACAAAAATATGATGAAAAGTATAAAGAATATAAATAGTTATACAAAATATTGCTATAGAATGGCATTACAATACATATATTGATTTAACTCTAGTATTGCCGTTACTTTTTACTGCACTAGTGGAAAAGGAAAGAAAAAAAATAGCAGTTTAGTGCAACTTAACAAAATTAACAGATGCACTTATCTAAATAAAATACGATATAGAAATAAACTGCTTAGGAAGTTTCTTAGGAAACATGCATAGTTTGCTTGTTAGGAAAAAATTCACTATGAGATATTTATAGTATGATGCAAGATCTTCATTGCTATTTTTCTAATTTAATAATGTCATAGTTTTCTCTGTAATTCTTAAGATTTTTTTAAGAGGATGTGATCACTTCTTTATTTTGGAATAATATTATGTATCTTATTAGCATATAAAAAATTGGGCATACTGTAAAAGCATAATAATTACAACTCTGTGTTGATAGGGATGCACCTGAGAACAAGTAAAGTAAGAGTACACTCTACTTCTATGAGGCTTAGAAATTCATGACCTCCATAATCATCATGGATTTCAGTTGGTATGTGAATGGAAGATGAAGGACATTATGCATAGATTTTGCTATGATCATATCACTTCCTGATATGGATAAGCTCCTGGCTGCTGGTGACCCGCCACACTCACTTATGGACCTCACTCCATAAGTGAGTGTGGCGATTAAGATGGTTTCTCTTAAGTCTCATGGATTCTAATGGATTCTGACAACCAGAATCCTAGACATTTTTCAAGCACCTTGGTAGGCAATAATGCTGAACCTCTGATTATGATCTTGTTCTTAAAGGCAAGATGTAATATTTGAGCAACTTGTTTGCAAATCCTGGGAACTTTGGCCTTATCATGGAGTTCCAGGAAATGAAGTTATAGAAGAAGTACCTGGAGCGCTAGGGGAAGAAGACTAGGATTGAACTTGACTGAACATGGGTAGACTGAGCCAATCATATCAATAAGGGCAGATGTAGGCAGTAAGGAAGATGACCTTAATGAAGATATGCAGGATCCATTACCTAGGCAAAAGGAGCTGAAGCGTTCTTTAATTCTAAATGAGATAGCATTTGGAAGTGGCTCAGGTGGGTTTTCCACTGTTGTCCAATTCATTGAACAACAAGAAAGAGGTGGAGATACAGAACAGCTATGCAAAATTCCGTTGTTATAACAATCTCAATAAAAATAATTTTATCCTATCAGTGGAGTTGATTTCCTCGTCTGATATGTCTAATTGGACTGATAACAGATTTGCTCCCTTATGGGAAAGATGAGTAGGAAGATTCACCCAAGAGCCCCAGTGAGCCAATCACATAACACTTTATTGACAAAGTTGTTCGAATTCATCCAGGCCAGGATTTTGCATTGATGGGTCTGAGGAGGAACAGCCTCCTTAAGATTTGGACAACATCATTCTGTTTGCTTTTAAGGAAGGCTATTAAGATGAATTCACGATCTTTCAACCTGTAAGAGCTGTTGCCACTAGTTATGGATTATGGATTGATTTCTGGATTTTATAACTTGCATGTTTTAATGTAATCTTATATTTGCGAAGCAAACCACCAGGAATTGTTTAGAATGCAGGAGTATATAAAACATTAAATAAAAAAGCAAATGAACACACGAACTAGCTTTTAAAGATTGACTTTTAAAGATCCATGTAGTTGGATTAAAAGACAACAACCTTATATCATTATGTCCATGGTGGGCTGAATGAGGATGCTGTGATATTACATTTACTCACTTTAAAATGCTGGCTATGCCAGAGCTCTTACATATGGCTAAGGTAGAAATATGGAGCTTAGTCCTTCTCCTGATGCTTTACACTTTGAATATTCTGAATGCTGTGGAGAAAGAATTAGACATGGACTATTGTCTGTCACTGCAGATAGTCTAAGGCACTTTAAAATATACTGCACTGGTGTCAAACTCACAGCGTTACATTATCGTCACGTGGCATATTGCGATGGTTTTCCCTTCACAGAGCTGGGGCAGACATAACCTGCAAATGATGTATCTGACCCTTGGGCTGCCAGTTTGACACCCTTGTGCTAAGGAAATAAAGATGGTGGTGCTGAGCAGGAAGCATTATTCAATATTTGATGAAGATGAATCAGAATCAGAATATGGATGATGGTTTCCTAAACAAGAGTAAACCTGAGAAGATATTGTGCTAATAAGAAAAGCAGAATATCTTGAGGGAAGGATAACAGTGGTCTACACATTTTGGGAAATTATCGCTCTCCAAGATAAAATCTGTTAATTTTACATATTGTGATTAGATGAATTAGAAAACAATTGATAAAGTTGCTGGTTGGCTAAAGTTTTCAAGATATTTCACAATAAAGATTATACACAGGCGAGTATATTTGCCTACAAGGGAAGGAGGTGTCTAATGATCATGATACCTTGTAACTTCTCGACAAAGTATGGTAGAACCATGAAAACGGTACCACATGGAAGTGTATACATTTATCTTCACTTTGTGAACAGCAAAGCAGACTATGAAAAACACGTGGAAAATTTGCTTAGGTCTTGTAAAGCACTTGGTGCAAACATGTCACTGAAAATTCACTTCTTACACTTGCGTTTAGACTATTTCCTTTTGAACTGTGGGACAGTGATGAGTGATGAGCATGGGGAGAGATTCCACCAGGATATCACAGGCATGGAGAAAAGATACCGAGGGAAATGGAGTCTGTCCATGCTTGCCGATTACTGCTGGGATCTCCCCAGGGATGATCCTACTACAGTTTACAAGAGAAAATCTAAAAAGCGCAGTTTAGATACCAAATGAAGATGGTAACTTGTCCTTTAATCTGAAGTTAGAGCTTGTCAGTTTTTCATGCAAAAAGCATGAAAATGTTACATGAAAAACCAATACATGAATGGAAAGTTATGTTATTGCTATCAATAAAAAGATAAGTTTATGATGATTGGTGTGGCCCCATTCTCATTGCTATATCACATTTTGAAGAAAATGTATGGAGCATAATTGCACATCCCTGTCGTAATTTGGAATTATTTCAGTGCAATTTTGACTTGAAGCTGTATCTTGAAACTGGACCCAATTAATATTAAGGACTTAATTTTCCTTTAAAATTAAGCTACTTTCATTTCTGAGGCTTTCTCCTTGTAGACCAGTGTAATTTGGAAAGGAGAGAAGATGCTGAATATTACAGTTTATATTAAATTCGCACAAAATTTGGAATGATCTCCATAAAATTCTTTAGATAGTCAAGGAGGAAGAGATCAACAAAGCAATTATTATGAGGCATTTATAATAATTATTTTTCTGACTCACTTATTTTCATTTGATAACCATTGTTGTGGTTTATGACAGGAACAGCCCACAACTGACATCATGAGGCTTAAATATCAACAGATCTATTTATACTAGGCAGACATCATTTTTTTTATTAAAATAATTTCAAGCTTTCATATGGTACAATATATTAGTACATTTCAGTTTATACCTTATTTTCTAAAATACTAATTATACAATTCTGTCTTTAAATGTTTAAAAAGTACATAGTGTACATGCATCTTTCATTTTTGAGACTAGCTTTGGGTATAGAAAAAAAACAGAGATAGGCTGTTAGATTATACAGCAGCATATTATTAATATCAACATCAAATCATTTTTATGTTTTCCAATTAAACAGGATGCATTCATTAAATAAATGAAATATTTGTTCTTGTTACATACGAATTGACATTTATAGTTCAGTAGAGCCTGACTTTTTCTCTTTCTTTGAAATAACATGCTTTTCAAATTGAAGACTTGTTGTTTACTTTGTTTTTCACAGGAACAAAAATAAACAGTTTTAATTTGCAATATTGTTGGATGTGTTATTACTCTCTGATATGAGTGGCATTTCCATAAAGGAAGTTCTAAGAAAGTGAAATCCTATAAATATTATTTTTATATATATAAGGAGATTGAGTTTCTTACCGGATTCTTGATTGTGAAAATCATAAAGTGAATGTAAGAAATTTGAACAAAGAGCAATAAAAATGGCTGTGAAATACATCATACGCAATAAAGGCAAAGCTTGTCAATAAAATAAAGGGAGAAAGGTTTGCAGTGTCCCTACCCTCCTTCTGCCTGAAATTTTTGGGTATAAAATATAAAATATCTGTTTATTAACATATTTATTAAAAAGAAAACAGCATAAAATAGTGTGTGTTGTAGGTCGAGACTCATGTTAATCTAGGGTAGTAAAACATCAGAAATCTGAAAGCACCTTTTCCAATTAATAAATTTAATTAAAAAACATAAGCTTTCACTGTTAGTTGGGGAAAATGCTAACACATCTGAAATAATCAATTGCCCTAAAATAGTAAATATCAATCATGTGATGATCAACATATTTAAAACATTTTAACCATTTTAATGAATTGACATGCTGTAAGTACTATTAATGATATGAAACAGTTGATGGCTCTAATGACGTGATGGGGAACCTATAGCACTCATGCCATAGGCGGCATGCAGAGCCATTTTTCAAGGCACACAAGGTGTTGCCCTGTCAGCTGGCCAGTGTGCATTCGCGCACTGGCCAGCTATCTTCGACCTTCTTTTGAGGCCATTTTTCACCCTCCGGAGGCTTGAAGCCTCCAGAGCGAGAAAAACCAGCCCTAAACCAGCCCAGAACCTTAAAGTTCAGGAGCATACTTTCGGTTTGCTCATAGAGCCGGTTTTAGCCCTCCGGAGCCTTCAGGGAAGCCTCCTGAAGGCTCCATAGGGCTAACACCAGCCCTATGAGCAAACCGGAAATCTGTTCCTGAACTTCCAGTTTGCCAGTAGGGCCAGTTTTTCGTGCTCTGGAGGCTTCAGAGAAGCTCCTGAAGCCTCCGGAGGGCCTCTGGGAGGGTGGGGGAGGCTGTTTTTGCCCTTCCCAGGCTCCAATAAAGCATATGGAGCCTGGGGAGGGCAAAAAGCATGCCATAAATGGGGGGGAGGACTGGGGTCATGCACATAGCATTATGGGTGTGGCACGCCCACGCACTACCCCCCTGCGTTCCCCCCGCTTTTGGCACGTGAGCCAAAAAGGGTTCGCCATCACTGATCTAATGCATCTCATCACGAGACTTCTCCACTGTTCTTGTATGACATCATAGTTTTCCCCCTGCTAATGCTATCACTCTTCTTAATGACTCAGAGAATACATGACTGCTCCAATGATTCCTTCAGGGCTGTATGATAAAAAGTTAGTTTGCCTCTTATCACTTTTTACTTCTAAAATGCAAAAATGTGAAATACTTCGAAATGAATATTGTTTGACCTGTCTTTCAAGACAGAC
The DNA here is from genome assembly GCF_964273705.1 of Natrix helvetica. Taxonomy (NCBI): domain Eukaryota; kingdom Metazoa; phylum Chordata; class Lepidosauria; order Squamata; family Natricidae; genus Natrix; species Natrix helvetica. Next base: position 183,249,954 of record NC_138548.1, read on the forward strand.
TTTTCATTCTGATTCCCAATTAAAATGAAGTTAAAATCTGTCTCTTGAGGTATTCCTCTCCATTCTTAATCTTGTATGATCAGGAAAAAAAAAGTACTTATCGTACCTGCTATTTTTAGTCAACATGTTTTGCTTTCTCTATTCATCCAACAGAAAGGAGAACCATGTTGCAACATTTTTTCATTCGAGGCAACAGAGCAATTGACTTTTGAAATTCCTTTGAATGATTCGGGTTCAGCTGGACTTGGCGTGAGCTTAAAAGGCAACAAATCTCGAGAGACAGGGGCAGATCTTGGCATTTTCATCAAATCTATCATCCATGGTGGTGCTGCGTATAAGGTATTGTATTTCTATTACTTTTGTCTTGAATATGGTGAAATTCCATTTAGTTCAGAATGATCTGTAATTATTTTGATATTGGCTCATGGGAACATACACTATATTGCCAAAAGTATTCGCTCATAACTGAGTCTGATTATGTCTATGGGTGAGTGAATACTTTTGGCAATATAGTGTACATATTACCCTAAAATACCTTATTTTAGGTGTATTTTCAATAGGAAACTAAAATAGATTGAGATTGTCATATCATTTTTGTTTAGTTTTTATCAAATACTTTTACAATACCTTTTACTAACATTACCTATATCCTAGTTCAGGGGTGTCCAAACTTGGGAACTTTAAGACTTGTGGACTTCAACTCCACAAGTCTTAAAGTTCCCAAGTTTGGACACCCCTGTCCTAGTTCATATACCTTTTTATTAATAACAACTGCACTTGTTATTTTGATGCTAAATGTAGTCATTTCAATCCTTTTGAATCTTAAAATAATTTTTGAAAAGGATGAATAAGTAATATTTTTGTAGGGATGAGATAAATTATTGTTTTACATTTCAGTGAAAGGTATTTATATATTGTGGAACGCACCTTAGCAAATAGCAATATTGGAAAATGTTTGCACTTAAAGAGTTAGGTTCCTTGAGTTTTCATGTTTTAATTAAAAGATTCACACATGACAAACTTGTCTTAAATATCAAGTCACTGGGGCACCTGCGTGAAAACATGCAACACAGATGGAGCCATAAATCAGCACAAAAGAAACCAAGAGTCTCATTTCTACGTTTTAAAAGAAATAATTTATCTGGTCCATGAATTACAAAAGTATATATTCTGTCTGCACAGAAAATTAAAATAGCTTGATTCTGTTTAAATAAATAAAACAGTATTGTGGAATTAGTTATATTAAAGACAACATTAAAGACAAAAATGTAGAAAGAGAGGAGGAGGAGGAGGAGGCAGCGATGATGATGGATGTTTTTAAATCATGTTGTAGTGCTGTTACAAGGCTATACTATTGGCTATATTAGTTGTTCATTTATGAGTGGGGAATGAATGGATATATAAATATCTGAAAATTTATAAATTCTATCTTATTGATTTAATAGCATAAAGGTGATTTTAAAAATGTTTTCAGTTAATAATAATAATTTATTAAATTTCTAGACCGTCCCCTCTCCCCGGAGAGTTCCTAAAGATTATATTTTTCTTAAAAATGGTTGTTTCAAAAATGTATGTTTCTTTACTTTTGAAGAGAAAGATAATTTCCAACATAATCTACGCATTGTAGGAGATCTATGAAGTAATATTAAATAAATGGCAAATGTTCAGTACCTATTTAGATTTATCTCACTTTCCTTAAGATAATCATCCATATTTTTGTATTTAAACATTTATTTGCAACAGTAGGTTTTAGCAAAATACTGTACATATAAAATTATAGCAATCATATCAGTTAAATCCCTGTTTGTCAAGGTGTGCTTTTGTGTCTTAATTGCAAACAATCCAAACAATTTTTTTGTTACATTTGTTTCCGTGCACACTTTGGGCTCTCAGTTCGGAAAAGGTTGGCCATCACTGACCTATATGTTACTACAACTACATAAACCTGTGAGTTTGGTAATCCTTTATATCTCCCATCCATATAGCCTGTTTGAAAGTGAAGTTCTTTAAAGGGAACAGGGGAACAACATTCTCGGGGAATGTGATGTAAGGCACTGTAAATATTATGACATTCCTTATCTTTCTTTAAAAAGTTGGTGCCACTTATTTAACTTAAGCTTACATATCTGCTCTCTATCTTGGATAAAATCTTTTAAAAATAAGTGGTATCTCAATAATATATAATACTGTATGTCACTCAGAATTTCCTGATCTAACACGAATTGTGTGTGAATAGAACAGATTCATCCATCTATTCTCAATACATTTTTCTTGATGGCATTATTTTCTCAGATTAAGTATCAGGCATGAGAACTAGTTTCCTATAATATAAAACTATTGCTTTCTTTATCCTCATATTTATTGATGGAAGGGCTGCATCTAATCTCAATATTGCTGCAGATGTACATGGGGGTGTAGGCTGAAATTGATTGTCTAAATTTAACCTGGGCCACTTCTAATTCTTTTAGTTTATTGAAATCCCAAATTGGAGCCCCATATAGACCAACTGTGATACTGTTTTACAAAGGAAAGGAACTTTCCCCCAAATCAGACATATTGGAGAATATGATGTTTGAGAAAATTAAGCTGGGACTTCTATATTTGTAGAGTTCAGGGTACAACTAGTCATCTAAATGCTTCACAATATAAATTTTAAAGAGGCTTAGTATGGTCACCAATGCATTTCTCGCTGCTACTGATTGAATGCAATTTTTTCCCCTTTAAATTCTTCCTAGGCTTATAGATATTGTTGGCTTTAATAAATTACATTAATTTAAATTGTTTTTACAGATAATTTATAAAAGAGAATTTGAATGTGAAGCTGCCCTGATACACTGTTTTCCAAAATGTCTTGAGTTAGCATCTAGAAAAGAGGTTAATGCTATATTTGCAGGAAAAGAAATACTGTTCTTACTTATAAAGAAAAATTGACGTTTTGTAAAATGACTGTTCTTGCAGTTGCTGGAAGTAACTTATTCATTGTGAAGAATAAGCACCTCTTATAATATTGGAAAGCTCAAAATAGTGGATATGTATTGAATTTATTGAAGCTATGGATTTTAGAGATGAACACTCTAAAACTTTCAGCGTAGTTTGTTAAATTGATCTCCTTCATGTCATAAACAGGCCTATTTTTGGTGACTTGGATCTTCAGTTCCCTTAGTTTGGAGGGATGATTATGGAAATAGTTGTGAGGATTTCCATTGGTTTATATGCACTTGGTACTGATGCCTTTATGGATATCAATAGCCCATAAAGATGCAGCAGAAACTATTTAACAAGCAGCATACTGAAAGGTGCCTATGCAAAATCTGGTATCATTTTTTTTCAATATATATCAGATGTTAAATACATGGCTTTGATTATACCTGAAAAAAATCTAGCAGCAACAGGATCTGCAAGATCACACTGCTTTAGTCAGAATAATGAAAGCAATATTTCAGTGTCATATTGCAAGCTCCTCCCCAACGGGGCATGTGTGTGATTTTGTGACAAATGTAGAAAACGGGTGAGGCTTTCATCACACTGCTGCTTTCATCAATCTGAACCTTCCATTGTCTCCCTTGTGGGTTCAACTGCCTGACAGCAAATACAGATTATATACTAACAGATGTATTTAATCTGGAAAGGCAGCCTTGAGACTGATTATGAGCAACCACAGACACAAGGTCTGCAGTATTTTTTATTCTCCTTTACTTTGTTTCTTTTTTTGGTAACATCCTACATATTGAATTGTTCATTATTTGAAAGTTTGGAAGCTCTTTTCTTTTAACGTTAAGCTGGAATGGTATTTAACTTGTGTCAGATGGTAGACTAGATTGAACAAATCTCTTTCAGAATTCTTCAGAATGAAGACGTCTTCAAGTTTGCTCAGGCATAATTTTTTCCCCAAAAGTTTCAGATAGTAATTTGCAGTTAAAAATAATAGAATTCATGAAAGGTCTTGCATAATTGAAAGCGGCAGCCGTTGAAAGGCCTGATCTAGCAAGCTATCAGCCTCAGAACTCAGCAGTCAATCAAGCAAGCAGTTCTCCTGGACTTGCTACCCCTGCTCAAGGAGAAGGTGACTGTCATAGCCAGGAAGGCCTTTGTACAGCTATGAATTATGCACTGGGTTACGCATAACTGGACCAATGTGTCCTTTCTCACAGTCACCCACACCCAGATCACCTCCCATCTGGAGGTTTGTAATGTGTTCTACATGGGACTGCCTTTGAAGAGTAGTTGGAAGCTTCAGTTGATTCAGAATGGTATCTTTATTACTTTCTGATGGCTTATATCTGGACTAAACTCTAAACTACCCCTGTTGCAACCAAATATCAAGCAAAAAATCACTTATTTCTATTTTCTGGAGTGTCCCTACATTGGTAAAGTCCTTTGTCTTCCTTTCTGCTAGGCACAAAAGAATAGGACCACAATTGAAATTCCAGTTAAACTGATTTATTACTACTCAAGTAGGATCTACTCTGGTGTTAAATAAGGTTCAATGCAATTCACAAGGGTTAGACTTAGTCCATTTGTGACTATGTAGAGACTCTAGGCTGTTGTCTCTTTTGACTCCACCCTCAGGTTCTGCAACATTTTCACTTACTGCTTTCTTTATAATTAACTGCAATACTAAATATCAGTAAATCACTTGTAGATCAAGCCAGTGCATTTGCTCAGTCTGAAACAGGACACTAATTAAAAAAAACTTTATTATTTGTCAATTCCTAAACATATTGGGCATATAATTACCTTGTGTTTCTTCCTTTTTATACCTTAAAAAAAACCAAAATCATTCGAGATTCTCTTGCAGTTGAAAGCCCTTGAGCTTTGATTAAAGCCAATCTTGAGTGGAAGATTTGTGAGCTGACAGTTCTCTTCATCCATATTGATCAAAATCTAAAAAGATTAGAGGCAGGCTAATGTGATCCCTATTTTCAAAAAGACAAAAAGAAAATATGACTTTGAGTTTACTGAGTACCTCAAATAGGCCTTTGAGTTTACTGAGTACCTCAAGCAATTGTATGCAATAAGATTCACTATTACAGGAACTGGGTATGGCTAGTCTAGTGAAGAGAAGAACCATGATAGGAGTGTTCCAATAGTTGAGGGGCTGCCAGAGAGAGGAGGGGGTCAAGCTATTTTCCAAAGCACCTGAAGGCCAGACAAGGAATAATAATAATAATAATAAGTTTGAATTTATTAGCCGCTCCCTTTCCAAGTAGGACTCGGGGCGGCGTACAATGGGGCATATAAAACACAGAAAATATATAAAAACACATAGGCGTACATACAGAACATACATACAGATACACAAACACGGACTCGAACTCGGAGGAGGTAGACAATTTACATCATATAGACAGTTAAAAAAACCCGCATTAAGATACCCCAATTATAAAAACCCCATATAGAATTAAAATTTAACGTTTAAAATACAATTTAAAACCAGTTAGGAGGAATAAGAATAATTACGATTGAGCCAGGCCAGATAATTGAAAGAGGTGGGTCTTCAGCTGTACACGGAAGGAGCGGAGATCGGAAGTAATCCTGATGTCACGGGGGAGGTCATTCCACAGGGCTGGGCCCACCACAGAGAAGGCTCTGCTCCTGGGTGTCGCCCCCCGGCACTGTTTGGCGGACGGCACCCGGAGAAGTCCCTCTCTGTGTGAGCGAATTGGTCGTAGGGATGTGTGAGGCAGGATGCGATCCTGCATATAACTAGGCCCTGTGCCATGGAGCGCTTTAAAGATCATAATCAAAACCTTGAAACGCACTCGGTAGACCACAGGAAGCCAGTGCAGCTCGCGCAGGAGAGGTGTTACAGGGGAGTATCTAGTCCTCCCCATAATCACCCGCGCGGCCGCGTTCTGGACCAACTGTAGTCTCCGAGTGCATCTCAAGGGAAGCCCCATGTAGAGAGCATTGCAGTAATCCAGGCGAGACGTCACTAGCGCATGGGTGACTGTGCGTAGGGCATCCCGGTCCAATAAGGGGCGCAATTGGCGCATCAGGCGAACCTGATGGAACGCCCCCCTTGCCACGGCTGTTACATGGTTATCCATGGACAGCCGGGCATCCAGGAGGACGCCCAAATTGCGCACCTGTTCCATGGGGGCTAGTTGGACGCCCCCGATGGCCAGAGATGGAAGCACCTGGTTGAACCGGGAGGCCGGAAGCCACAGCCACTCCGTCTTGGAAGGGTTGAGTTTTAGTCGGTTGCCATCCATCCAGACCCGTACGGCCTCCAGACACCGGGACATCATTTCGACGGCCTCATTGGGGTGGTTCGGAGTGGAAATGTATAGCTGAGTATCATCAGCATACAGATGATATCCCACTCCAAAACCACGGATGATCTCGCCCAGCGGTTTCATATATGTGTTGAACAGGAGAGGCGAGAGCACCGATCCCTGTGGCACTCCACATGTGAGTGGCCTCCGGGTCGAACTCTGCTCCCCTGTCAACACACGTTGCGTCCGACCAGAGAGGTAGGAGCCAAACCACCGTAAAACGGTGCCTCTGACTCCCAGCCCCTCTAGCCGGTGCAACAGGATACCATGGTCGATGGTATCGAACGCCGCCGAGAGATCTAATAGGACCAGGATAGAGGAACAACCCCTATCTCTGGCCCTCCAGAGATCATCAACCAATGCGACCAAGGCCGTCTCCGTGCTGTGACCGGGTCGGAAGCCGGACTGGCGCGGGTCTAGATAATCATTTTCCTCCAGGTGACGTGGGAACTGCTGTGCTACCACACTCTCTACAACCTTCGCCAAAAAAGGAAGGTTGGAGACTGGACGATAATTGGCTAGGTCCGTTGGGTCCAGGGAAGGCTTCTTGAGCAGGGGCCTCACCACCGCCTCTTTCAAGGCGGCCGGTAGAGACCCCTCACCCAGCGAGGCGTTCACCAGGCCCAGGAGCCAGTCACGCGTGACCTCCCAGGATGCCAGTACAAGCCAGGAGGGACACGGGTCCAATAAACATGTGGTGGGTCGCAGACGTCCACGCAACCTGTCCAAATCCTCGATGGCAACCGAGTCAAACTCCTCCCAAAGCGGTCCCTCAAGACTCGCAACGGGCGTCTCTACTGAACCACTGAAAGGGGTCCATCCCATCCGGATTTGAGCGACTTTGTCCTGTAGATAATTCCCAAACTCCTCTGCTCTACCCTGTAAAGGGGCTTCTCGTGGTCTCTCAAACAAGAGGGAACGGGTCACCCGAAACAGGGCGGCAGGGCGGTTATCTGCAGACGCAATAAGAGCAGCGCAATGTTGACGTTTGGCCGCTCTTAGTGCCACAAGGTACGTCTTCAAATATGCTCGTGCCTGTGCTCGGTCAAATTCGGAACGGGAGGATCTCCAACGACTCTCTAGGCGTCTCTTGTGGCGTTTCATCACCCTTAGCTCCTCGGTAAACCAAGGTGCCAGGGTGGTTCTTCGTCGCAGGAGAGGCCGCAAAGGCGCCACCCGGTCTAGGGCCCCGGTAGCCGCACTATTCCATGCGACTACCAGGTCCTCTACTCGGGGGCGGGTCAGGTCCACAGGAGGTGGCCCAAGTTCCGTCTGGAACCTATCCGGTTCCATCAGGCGCTTGGGGCGGAACCATCTAATACCTTCCAGTTCCGCCTCCTCGCGGCGGGGGGTAGCACCAGGGAAGTCCAGCCGGAGAAGTGAGTGATCCGACCATGACAGGGGAATAGTGTCTAGATCCCCTATTCCCAGATCACTCATCCACTGGCCAGAGACAAAGACAAGGTCCAGCGTGTGGCCTCCCTCGTGAGTAGGGCCCTGAATTAACTGGGTCAGGTCCATGGCTGTCATGGAAGCCATGAACTCCCGAACCCCCTCAGACGCTTCTCCCATCGACGGCAGATTAAAATCCCCCATCACTAAAAGTTTGGGGGTCTCAACCGCCACCGATGAGATCAGCTCGAGGAGTTCAGGCAGGGCCGCTGACGTATAGCGAGGAGCCAGGTATACTATCAGCAGGCCCAACTGCCTCCCTGGGCCCCATCTCACGACAAGGGACTCACACCCGGATGTCTGTGGCACAGTGAACTCTCTCGGCTCTAAGTCTTCCCGGATAATCACTGCTACCCCACCGCCCCTTCCCTGGGCCCGAGGCTGGTGAAATGCTCGATAACCTGGTGGGCACATTTCCACGAGGGGAAGACCTCCCTCGTGGCCCAACCAGGTCTCGGTTATTCCTGCGAGGTCCGGCTCCCCCTCCAAAATTAGATCGTGGATGAGGGGGGCCTTATTGACAACGGACCTCGCGTTGCATAACAGCAGTCTCAGGCCTTGGGTCTGTAGATCCTGACCACCTAGTATGCAGGGGTTGGTACAAACGACCGGGAATGACCAAAAACCCCGGTCTCCCAACCGACTACGCGCTCTTGATCTGTCCTCGTACCTGCCCCTCCCCACGACCGTTGGTATCAAAGAGCCCTGCACAGGAATGCTATCTTCCCTCTCCTCCCCCACTCCGCTCCCTCCTCCTTCGACCACACCTAGACGCCTGGCTCTCCCATCCCTCCTGACCTGTTCCTCCCCCCCATCCCTGGAACCCCTTATAATTTTTAAAAGATTTTTAATTAAAAAACCCCTCAATGTGCGCTTCCGCCACCTCTCTGGGTTAATAAACCCGTCCTCAAGGTGGGCCCTCGAAAGGGCAGGAGGCCATACCTGCGAGAGGGGGGACTCTCGCAGTGGCAGTAGGTCAGACCTTGTGTACGTGAGAATCATACAAAAAATCACGGGGCAAGATTATTTCAAGTGCTGAAGATGGAATCATAGTTTGTCGTGAAATTGTCCTTACCCTAGATGGAAAGGGTAAGTTGGTGGGCTAGCCAACTAGCTAGATTTATCTAAGGAGGCGCTCAAGATGATATTGGAGCCGATTAAAGCAGGATGTTAATGAGAGAGCCATAGTCATGATATAAAGAAAATTGATGGAAATCCAAGTTTTGGCAAGGGAGGCAATTGTCCATAGGGGTAGAAGGAAAAATGTCAAGCCTTCAGCAGATGACCACCAATCCCCCCGGTGTCTCTCCTCCATGTCCAGGCCCAGGGAGAGATGGCCATCTGCCTCCTCGGGGGTCCTGAAGCTCATCTTCCTGGGGGGTGTTGTTCTCAAATCCGAGACCGCCATAGCTCCCTGAGGCTTTCCCAAGCCTCCTGGAGTTGGCAGCACTCTCTCTAGCCTCCCCGGGCCTCGTTCTTCTTCTGCAACTCCCCTGGAGAACCAGGGGTCATGGCGACCAGAGGGTGTGGCGCTCGGCGTCTCCGACTGCCTCCCCCGCCGCCGCCATTGCCAAAAACCTCGCCGCCTGAGCTGTGCACACCACCCGGGCAATCCTCACCTCCGACATTGTTCTTCAAAGCTTGCCACTCTGGCCTGCTTCCCTCCGGTCTGCTTCGCTCAGCTCCGCCCTCCACCAGCCGCTTCCTTTTAATCTACCCGACTCCATTCCACAGAATACGGCTGTTCATCAGCTGTTCGGTCAGCGCGTCTCCATGCCTCCATGTCTCCACGCGCTTCTCCGCTCGGCGCTCGGCGCCTCTCGCCCGACCAGCCGACCACCCGATCACCCTGCCCAACCAGTCCAAGCTAGGACAGAGCCGGGGGTGGTCGCCGACAAATCCCGACCCTCAGGATAAAACTGAGGGTCGGCAGCACCCCTCTCAGCAGGGAGGCCCCTCCGCAATCATACGGAGCTCACAGATCGGCCGCCATTCCCTCCGGAAGCTCCTCCTCCTCCAGGATGGATGACAAAGAGAGACTCAACCTGGAAATAAGGAGAATTTTTCTGACAGTGAGAATAATCAACCAATGGAACAGCTTGCATCCAGAAGTTGTGGGAGCTTCATCACTGGAAGCTTTCAAGAAGAGACTGGACTGCCAAATGATGTAGGGTCTCCTGCTTGGGCCTGGGGTTGGACTAAATGACCTATAAGTTCCCTTCCAACTCTGTTATTCTGTTATACTACATATGGCTCAGACATTCATATTACATTAAGCTGGCAGGATTAGGATTGATTAAGTGATTGATTAAGTGATAATTGATTACTTTCTCAATATATCATTAAAACAGCTCATTTTTTTGGTTGCCTATCAATTTTATAAAGCAGTGCTGCCTAATCCACTGGATATATAGTCTAAATTATCAAAATTGCCTGTTGGAGTTCAAAAATATATTGATGTGCAATTCCTGTTGAATCAATAGAAGCAGAAGTACAATTTAGAATACTGTCTATAAAATTGAACTTTAGATCTTAAAGCTTTTGTATTTTGATGGCTAATTGGACAATTGTGGTTTCTATTTTATATTTTGCTAGGTATTTTATTGTGTTATTGTTGTACAGTATATTTATCAGAGGAATTACTACTAAGCAATAGTACTAGTAGTTTATTGAATTGATACATTCCTGTTACCTTATCAATAAAATAAAATAAAATAGAGTACACAGTCTAGTTCCAAAATAAAATAGGAGGAAATAAATGATGAAATATATACACTATATTGCCAAAAGTATTCGCTCACAACTGAGTCTGATTATGTGGATGGGTGAGCGAATACTTTTGCCAATATAGTGTATGTGGCAATACAAGGAGTCAGTAATCACATAAATGAATCTCCCTTATGGGGTACCCCAAATATTAAGAAATAAATAGAGCAGAATTTGATCTTGTAGATGCATCCTAATGACTACATACAGAGAAGAATTGCCTAGCTTCCCTTTACTACTGAACATTCATATTACATCAAAAACGAATATTAAATAGAGGAAACCATTGATGTCATTTCTTCCGTTGACTATTGTGGCATGGAACCAATATCCCAGGGATGTGGGCGGGAATAGGAACATGCACCATTTTATTGTTGATACCATTTTTTTGATGATCCATTTCTGAATCAGAGCCAACATCCTTAAGAACTAATTCACCTGAGAGTAAGGATAAAGTGGAGAACTAATGTTCCCAGGCCAATGATAGTAGTTACATACTACAATGAAGTCTTAGCTTCTAAACCACCATGTGCATACCAAACAGTCTATTAATTCATGGGAGGGGAGGAAGAACATACAAATAAATTTAAACCATAGAAGATGTAAGAAGGAAAGTGGATGTAGATTGGATGTGAGCAGTCAATTGTTTTATGAGCTGTAGTGGTACAGTAATTAGAATGTAGTACTGCAGGCTAATTGTACTGACTGCCAGCAATTCGATTCTCAAGCTCAAAGTTGACTCAACTGTCCATCTTTCAAATTGTTGGGGACAATATACTGTAAACTTAGAGCTTAGAGAGGGCTGTAAATCTCTCAAGTGGTATATAACTCTAAGTACTATTGTTATTGCCATTGATTTCATTTTTATTTGCAGTAAAATTATTATCTACATGAATCGTATCTGTAGACTCTCTCCCATACTCTCTTTCTCCCATGCTTCTTTCATGCAAAGAAGGTTGAGAGATCCAGACTATGGCCTTGATGTCCTTACAATAGAATAATTTGCATTGATTGTTACCCTGGAGGGGGCTCCAGTGAAGCTAGCAAAATAATTGTCTATCAACTCCTGACATCATGGATAACAGACTGTAGGTCTCATGTAACAGATGGAAAGAAACAACTGTTGAAGCCTCCCCTCTGAGAAAGGAGATAATCAGAAGGCAGAAATAGTTAAGTCTGATCAACTCTTAAATTCAGAGAAACTAATAGGAGGCCAAGCAAGAAGTGATAACATGCTAGAAAATCAATCCTTTTGGCCACAAATCTGTCAAATGATGAAATCAATAGCTGACTCAATTTTTCAGTTTGTACATTATTAAGCATATACCCCAGGATCCTTCATCCTGTTTCCAGCATTATTAAAAGCATTAATGACCCATGGAAGAAGAAACCAATATAAGCTACATGATGAGGAGTAAAACTTTCTATTATAACACACAGTGCCAAATTCTTTAGTGGTGAAGGCCACTCAAGGTAAATTGCAATGTTAAATCGGTAATGCAAGCTAGATACCATGGGTAGATGAACCTCTACCATGACAGCTCTCCTCTTCAGAATTTCCAACCACCTGGTGCCCTTGGCAAACTATCAACTGTTTCTGTGGAAGAAGAATACCTGTTTTCATTGTTTTCCCACAGATAAGGAAGAGCTAGCCTTGATATTCAAGCAGAAGCTATTCGTTTCTCAGAACAACAGATAAATTTTGCCAGCTATGTAGCTGACTGTATTGCAAATTCAGTAGGAAGGAAAATAACTTTGAGACAAGATACCTGGCTGTGGTAAGGCCTATTCTCAGCAGTCCCTTACTGTACTGAGGACTATCCTTTTGATGGATAGAGTCATTTTTAGGTCACTTCCTAGTGGCACTTTAACTCTCAAACTTTCCACTTTGAAAATTTTTCAGTATTTAATTTCTTAGTTACCACTGTCATGCTGAACTGAAATACTCTGTAAAAGTGGGTTCAGGGGTAGAATTTAGAAAAGAACAGGTAATCAAAATTCATTATACATATATAATGTGAAATGAATATATTGGAAATAAGCTACTTCTAGATGTGACTGTCTAAAGTGTTCAATATAATTAACATCATTTCCGAAGCTAATTTAGCTCCACTGTCCCAATGTGTTTGTCAATACATTGTTGACATTATAACTTATTTGAATGTATCTGAAAATATCTTGTGGAATGTTGAATGTGATTGATTAGTAGAAATATAAAAAGTTTTCAAGATTTATAAATCTTGTATTATATCAAGAGGGCAATGTTTTGATGCATGATGGTTGGGTCAATCTACTGTATTTCTTTCAAACATGGTTTCCTAGTTTAATATGGTTGTTAGATGACATCATTAGTTCCCTCATTAATAAAGTAAAATAAAATAAAATGTTCCTTAATTTTCTAATCTATTTGTTCTTACTTTTCATTTTCTCCTTAGATACTGGGTTTGGTACATTACTATTATAACAGCTTCAATGACTGTTTATTAAAATAGATAGACAGACAGACTTGGCAGCAATGTAACATGAATATATTGAATGTCTTACGAGGAAATTAGAATTGAAAATACACATTTTATGGACTGCTAAGACATATGAGAGATGTAAGCAACTCTGACAAGTGCTTATAGAAAACTTTTAATGAATGCATGATTGAATCAAATTCATTGTAAGCAGGCTAATGGTTTTTCAATGCTACTTCCTCATCTGTGAGACCCTTTGAACTGTAGACCCTTTTAATCCATATACGGTTTCTTCAAATTTATGTCATCATTGTGAATAATCAGAGTTGCAATGTCTCTAAGAATGGTCTCTTTTTAAAAAATAAAATAATGATTGCTGTATCAATTGCTATTTCTGCTATGTATTTCAGACCTAGAGGTATAATCCTCTAATTTTAAATAGGTAGTCGCATAAAGGTAATTTTTCACAACCTAAAATAATTTCAAAAATTAACTCCTATTATTTTGTCTTTTTTCATGTTATTTCTCTTTATTCTATGAGTTAAGTGCTTTTTGCCCAGCAAATAAGAACTGAAGCATTGGGGTGGTACATACCTCATGCCATCATTAATATGCACGTTTGGTTAATGCTGTCTGATGGCTTAATTAACATTTCAGATTCTCTTAAAAATGTAAGAATAAATGATGGCATAGTTTATTTTAAAAAATAACATAAAGGATCTACTAAAGATGGAAAAATGTGTGCTGGCCTCTTTTTACTTACCACATGTTTATCTTATTAAGGCAATGAGTGCCTAGGATATGGATGACAAAATATGGCAATTTCAGGGCAGGACTTTTTAAATAATACACACAAGCGATGTCCCTTTATATGATGACATTAAGAATTGGAATATGGTGTTTAAAGTCTTATGCAATTGTACGTGTTACCAGTTCCTGCACTCTTTTTTGTGGAGGAAAGATTGCAGGATAGGTTTTTTGATCAGAAACAAATGTCTGTTGTGCTTACTCAGTTTCCACTCTGGGCAACCTAGAATACTGTGGGATTTTTCAAATTTATAATTAAAAAACCAATGTTCTAATTAAATCAGTACAAAGAGGTAACATTTAAACAATCAAACAAAGCAAAAGGCAGATGTTCCTAACCGGTCCTCTTTGTAGGTAATTTCAAAGCTTGGGATAGGCACACATAGTGACCCAACAAATATGCTTCTGACTGTGGGAGGATTGTGAAAAGGCATTTTCTAAAGAATTGAAAGTCCAGAAAAACACTTTTAAGGAGAGCACAGTCTTGGAAATAGCCTGGTCCTAAGTGATGTCAGTGTTTATACATCATGACTGGTACTTTGAATTGTTCCTGGAAATAGACCAGAATAATCTCTTCTCTACACCACCTGGCCCTCAGCAATAATCTGGCTACAGGATTCTGTAGTTTCCAAACAAATTTCAAAGGCAGAACGTTTTACTGAAGTCCAAACAGAGCATAATTAAGGCTCAGATCATTGAATTTAATTCTGACATCTCCAGTAACACACATACATAACAAATCTAGGAGTTCATTGAATCTTCAGATGTGAGACTTTAAAGAAAGTATGATTGCAAATTTTACTCCCCGAGGTGACTTTTAGACTGACCAGGGAGATTTGTCTGGATTGCACTTCAGTTTAATAGCCTTTATCCAATTCACTGCCAACAACATAATACATTGATTTAGAGTTTAAATAGTTTGTTTAGGTATATTTTCTGTGTAATAATGATACCCAATCCAACATTCTGGGCCAGTGGATGTCAGATAATTTATGTTAGATTCCACCAAATACTCCATAAAACAATCTTGTCCTACCATGACAAAAACAAGTAGGTATATTTTCCAAGAGGACATGTTTATGCCTACAAATAATTTTATTGTTACATTCAAAAAGTATGGTAATACATAGCAATGCTTCCACCTTTTATGCATATATAGAAGTGAAGTTACAACAAGTTCTGAGTTTAGTTCTGACCAGGATTAAACTTGGATGGTGACTTTTATTGTATTTGCTAAGAAAATAATTTGAATATCTAAGCCATATATTCCATTCATAACCAAAACGTGAAAGATACATACTCGTCATGACTTTCAAATCAATTGTGAACAAACTAGAAACAAATACATTATTTGCTCTAGCAGGTAATTATTACCATTTCTGTTCTATTGTGCTCTTTTAAATATTCCAATTTTACCCACATTCTCAAAATTTTTAGTAGTGCTCAACATTTCTTCTCATAAAAGAACCCCTGCTCCAACAACTTGGACCACACTTTATTTCAAAAACATTACAGATTTTTAAACCTTTTTTTCTATCTTGCTTTTAGGTTTCTTAGCAATAATACACTGGGCAAGTGCTGTGGGTAGGTTATAATAAAAAGCTTCTCTTTGTGACATGTTTTCTTCGATGCATCTTAAAAATAAAATCTGTAACTTTGGACTTGGATGACTAAACTAATTATTTTAAAAATACCTAATACTCTTGTCATTGACAGATAATTAATGGCTGTTACAAGTGTGCCACGCCTCCCAAATATGATTTTTTTCTTTTTACATTCAGATACATACATACACACAAACACACACACACACAGAGAGAGAGAGAGAGAGAGAGAGAGAGAGAGAGAGAGAGAGAGAGAGAGAGAGAGATATTCACACTTACAAATATTCCATTTAGGTGCTTTAAGTGATTTTTTTACTATTATTATGTTTTAATGCTTTTATTTGCTGGTGTGTGTGTAATAAAAATTGATTGGTTGATTGAAATAATATTTTTATAGAGGAAAATATTGTATTGTTATATTGTTCAAAGGTCGTGCATCAGTAAGGAAAGAAGGAAATAAAAATATGACAACCAATGTGAACATTTATTATAATGTATATAATAAATTTTATCGGGGAGCTGACTTTTGTTATACTCCGGATGTCAGAGTTGGGCGTAAGGTTGAGAGATCCTGGGTTCTCAGAAATTGGCTCCTTTGGGTATTTACTATGCTCTTTTTATGTTTATGTGTTGTAGAATGCAGAATAGATTTTGGAATATGGTTATAGCAATAGTAATCATGAAAATTCTGCTAATAAATAGGGTGTTTTAATAGGATGGAGATATGTGTTTTTGAAGTACATAGAATTTTATGGAAAATTTAATACTTCATTTAAAAAAAATGCATTTAACACATTGTTGACTGATAATTTAAAATTTTTAAAAGATGGGGCTTTTTTTTTTTTTTGCAGGATGGGCGGTTACGAATAAATGACCAGCTTATTGCAGTAAATAGTGACTCTTTGCTTGGAAAATCAAACCATGAAGCCATGGAGACTTTGAGGCGTTCTATGTCTATGGAAGGAAATATTCGTGGCATGATACAACTGGTAATTATCAGGAGGCCAGAAAGGCAAATTGAAATGGTAGGTGAAACTTTTTTTATCCACCTATCTTTGTATCTATTATAGCACTACCACTAGCAAAACCACCCTCTAAGTGGTTTACAGAGTCCACATATTTCCCTCAACAATCTGGATCCTCATTTTACTGACCTTGGAAGGCTGAGTCAACCTCGAGCCTGGTAAGATTCGATCTGCCAAACTGCTGGCAGCAACAGAAGTAGCCAGCAGTACCGCACTCTAACTACTGCGCCACCGTGGCTCTAAGTTCATTATATGAAACATTGAACTGAGATTGCTGTAATTAATAGTGACATCTATCAACCTTGATTGTTGACACATAATGCTAAACCATTATGTTTTTGAGAACTACTAAATAGGAAAAGATTTATCTCCGATATGAATAAAGAAACCATAAGACAAATTCCTTGGCCAATTCCTTTGGCCAATCACACTTGGCCAAAAAAAGTATTCTATTCTATTTTACATTTTTTATTTAATGTTTATTTTTTCTTTCTTCCTTTGTGAAGATTCATAGGTTGTCCAAAGTGCACATATTCTCATGCATTGCCAGTTTTCTTACTATTATCGAGAAATGCAGCACAAAATGCAAGTTTTACCTTTTTCAGCAGACTTTGCTAAGTTACCTTTTGTTTCTGCCATTTCTAAACCGTCCCAATTAAGACCCTACTGCCTTCCAAATATTTGAACAAAATTATCAGCTGACATAAAGGTTTTCCATAGAAATATAGAATTAAATTGTCCAACGTTTATTTTGTTAGTGATGAAGGGCTTTGTGAAAATTATTTTGACCAACACATCACTAGGCCCATAAATCTTTCTCCTCCTCTTTTTACTACTCAGCCAGCAAACCCAGATGACAATAGAATAGAATAAAAATGGAATAGAATAGAATAACAGTGTTGGAAGGGATCTTGGATGTCTTCTAGTCCAACTCCCTGCTCAGGCTTGTGTTAATATGCCATAAACCCTTGTGTTAAAATATAAATGATAAGTAATAGTTTCTCTTAAATCTTATTTTCCATTAAGCACTAATAGGAATTATCAAATTATTTTTCATGCTGTCCTTGAAAAACCAAACATTGTTCCCAAATTGCAAAGAAGAATATGTATTTTTTTTTTTGGTAAGCTATTGCTAATGGTTGAGCTCTGATCTTCAATTCTTGCAACTTCCTCAGTCTTAACTGAATCAATGTGCATATATGTATCATGGCTTCTCTTATGAAAACAGAAATATGAAAATGCAATATACCTTTTCCACATACCTTGTGAAAAATGCCTAATGAGAATTATTGAGTCTAACTTGTTTTAAACACTACTTTTTAAAAAATAAAATATGCTTGCAGTTCAATTGTAATTCCATTTAGAGCTAAAAAGTATAGCAAAAAGAGCCACGACCTGTTCTTTCTGTTGCCTGTTTAAAAATCCATTATTTTTTTATTGGCTGGGACACTAATGGCATCTTTACATGACTGTTCTGTTTCACTAACTGAGGACCCTAATTAGGCGGTGCACTGATCAGTTGTTGAGCTATTGATTTGGTTGTTTATCAAAGACCTAGAAAAGCAGGTTTTCATCCAATTGCTGTTAATTTAAAAGTACCTGAGCTACATGAGCCACCTGCATTTGCTTCAAGCTTACTGTGTCATATATTTTTAACCTCAGAAAAGAATTACAAATTGTAGTGTAAAGGACATATAGTAAACTAATGGTTTTTTTTTTTTTGAAAGTTGAGAAGAAATACTGTACTGGGTAAAAATGCCTTATTACTTAATAGAAACTTTAATAGTCTAGTTAAATAGCTTCTATATGATTTCCTACAATAATACTTTCAGTAAAGTGCTGAGGAATATCCCCACTCCTGCTAGTCTCAATCAGGAACATTACAATGCTAGGTCAAGCTCTCACAAGGGTTGGTTAAAGAGGGAAAAATGAGAAAATTAGGATTTAGTTGAAAATTAGTTTGACAAACTGTTTCCACTGCAAGACTATATTTTTATTGGCATATATTATCTTTATATGCCTTATATACAGATAGTATTATACAGATGTTTTAAAGTCTCTGATTACTGAAACTCTCAAAAATATGTCAAAATATAAAGAAGGATGGGAAAAACAATATTGGCAACCTGAAAAGTATAATAGAAGGAAAAGCAAATAATTCAATACATCACTTAAGAATAAAAAGAAAAAAGACTTTAAGAGCAAAATGCAAGAGATAAAAATGAGTTATTCATGATGTTTTGGAGTGAGATTTGGAAATACTAGAATATTTAAAGGAAGATAACTTTATTTACAACAAACTACGGGAGAAATGGGTTAGGAAACATAACACAAGGGAAGGAGGTTTTAAGAGGAAAATTGGTGGAACATGAACAGAGTGTTTGTACACCTATTTGATAAAGGGATCATTCAATATTTATTTGTTTGTTTTTCATACTTCTTAGCCACACATCTCCCTTGTATTATAAATTGTTATATATTATATAGATTATAAGTATTACATACTTAGTTTAAAATAAGTAAATGAAATATATTAAATACTTGAGACGTATAGTTTACAATAAAATTAAACTTGATAAATAAAGAATCCAGTGAATAGAGTTAGATATTTAAAGTATGATGAAAGAAAATAATAATGTACAGAGGAACTTTATGAGTGTTGGTCAAAGGTAATAGGATTAAATTGAGGCAGAGGCAATTCAATTGCTAGTGTATGACTAGTGTTTACAATGAACTTATCTGAATGAGCATTTTAGCAGATTATTTAAATTTAATGCTTTGGGTGTTTATATGATTAAAGAAAAGATAGCAACATACCTAAACAACAGAATTCCTATCTGAAAAATAAATATTGTTAAAAAAGAAGTAAAAAATTAATATCAATTATAACTATTGTTAAGAACAAAACCCTAAAAATGAACAACAAAACCATTTCTGGAGATCTTCTGAATAGCAGATATGTTGCAGGACAAAAGAAGGAATCAGATTTCTACATTCTTTCAGCATGGCAGGAACCTCAAGAATAGCAGCCGGTGGACACGGACACACACACGCGCGCGCGCGCGCACCCCCCCCACACACACACTGAAGCTGGCAATTGAATAGTACTTCTAGGATTCTAGATCTACAATGAGGTTCAGACTTTCTGGGGATATTTACCACCTTTTTAATACTTTTCTTAAGAGACAGGGAGTCTTAAATAGTAACACTTAGCGATGGCTAGATAGCCCATCTTACTAGGGACTTGTTCATAATGTAGACAATGGACACTGGCAACCCAAAGTGCCGACTTTGCAATAACAAAGTCGAAACTGTTTCACGTTAAATATGTGAATGCAGCAAAATTGCACAAACTGATTACAAAGCTAGACATGACCGAGTTGCTAAATTAATCCACTGGTCATTATATAAAAAATATGATTTACCTGTATCCAGAAAGTCATGGGAACATAAAGTGGAAAAAGTTATTGAAAATGTGAAGGTGGAGATCTTGTGGGACTTTCAAATACAAACGGATTGTCATTTGGAGCACAACATGCCAGATATCACGGTTGTAGAGGGCCGAAGTGAACAGTTTATTGATATCGCTGTTCCAGGAGATGCCAGAGTCGAAGAAAAAGAACTAGAAAAAATAATGAAATATCGCAATCTGGCCATCGAAACTACACTGCTATGGATGAAGCATGTAACAGTGATACCCATTGTCATCGGGGCACTTGGCACCATGTCCAAGAATTTTACAAGATACATCAACAAATTGCAGCTTTCTGCAATAACACCAGCGGAACTGCAAAAAACTGTGCTACTCGGAACATCGTATATTTTAAGAAGCGACTTGGTTGATTCCTAGGACGCTGGCAGCAAACCGTATCAACCATTAGCACCAGTCACTGGTATTTGTAATGCATTTTTGAATGTTCAGTTGGCTGAGTTTCATGTTTAATGAATAAAGTATAACAACAACAACAACAACAACAACAACAACAACAACAACAATGATAATAAAATCCCATACCCCACTTCAGTGACAACACTCACTCATGTCAGCCATTTAACGGGCCCCATCTGGTTCTGGGTTCCCCAGGCCTGTTGGCAGAACCATGTCTTTAGGGCCTTCTGAAAGAGTCTCAGAGTGAAAGCCAATCTAATTTCCGGACGGATAATATTCCAGAGGGAGGGAGCCATCACAGAAAATGCCCTACTTCTGGTTTCTGCCAGATGTATCTCCTTAGGGGACAGGGCCCACAATGTTCCTTGCCTCCCCGCTCTAATGGGTTGGGTGGATCTGAACAGCAAGAGATGGTACCTCAGATAACCTGGTCCCAAGCCACGAAGGGTTTTAAAGGTGACAACCAGTACCTTGGATTTCACCTGGAAGCAAATTGGCAACCAATTCAGCTCCCTCAGGAGAGGTGACACATGTGCCCACTGAATTCTGCACAAAACCTTGTGGGTTTACTGCATTTTGCACCAACTGGAGCTTCCGGATGCTTTTCAAGGGCAGCCCCATGTAGAGCGCATTGCAATAGTCAAGTCGGGAGGTGGCTAGGCCATGAGTGAATATGAGTAGGGATTGTTGGTCCAGAAAAGGGCATAACTGCCATACAACCAACAGTTGTGCAAAGACCCTCTTGGACACAACTGCTACCTGCTCAAAGAGCAGGGGGAGCGAGTCCAGGTGAACCCCAGATTACACACTGGGTCTGTTTGGGGCAGTGCCATACAATGCAAAACCAAAGGTGGCAATTCTGACTGGACCGAAGAACCCCAAGCCGAGAGCCACTCGGTCTTGCCTGGGTTCAGTTTTAATCTTTTGCTCCCCATCCAGCCCCTAACAGCCTCCAAGCACTGTGAGAGGAAGGTCACAGCATTGCTTAACTCAGCACAAGCTGAGACATACAGCTGAATATCATTGGCATATTGGTGATATCTTAGTCCATGGTGACAGATGAACTCACCTAATGGCTTCATGTAGATGTTTTTTTTTGTTTTTTTTATTTTAATTAAACAAAAACACACACACAAAAAGAATCATCCTTCATTACATCTTGTAGAAAGTGTGTCGATTGGTTACAAATAACTTCCGTGCATTTCTTCCACAGTCATTACTTATAGTTCATATTAGATTATACACTTTAAATCAAAAATCTTTGTATATCTTACTATCAATGTACCACAATTCTCATTTGACTACAATTATTTGAATGTGCTTTTACCTCAAATTATTCATACTTAAAGACACAACCACATAATGGCGTTCATTAGCTATTTCAAAAATCCTCCAATAACATTACACTTTTATGACATATTCTAAGTAAAAGTCAATTAATAAAATTTCTAAACACTTTTTCCCCTTCTTCCCCCCCACTCACTGTTTAGAGTTTGTATCCAAGTTGCTTTTACCAATACCAGAGCATGTATATATTATTAAACAGTAGCCATTGACCTTTCCTTGTTGTTATTATAATTCGCTAAAAATCATTTACTATTTATATCCCACCTCCTCTCGTCAAACCCAAAAAACATTACACTTTATGACAAAACCTAAATAAAAGTTTGTTAAACAGGTGCAATTTATATCCAAATTTCTTTTACTAGTTTGCCAGTACACACACACACACACACACACGTGTGTGTGTGTATAATTAAGTTGTATCCATTATCATTTCATTATTATTATTATAGTTAATTATTTGTTGATAAATAAATATTTAATAACAATCTAAAACAATCTAAGAATTGCTAAATTCCTACTTATTGTTCAATCAAAATTAACTAATTTTTATTATCAACTTTCATTGTAAATCTGTATCTTTCAAGTAACGAAACAGTCTTATCTCTCTTGCCAATTGTGGTGTCAGTTTTCTTTTTATCTCCTTTATAAGGTTTTTATAGACTTCTCTCCACACTTTTTTGCTTGAAGGATCTCTCGGGTAAACTCGTTGCCCTCCAGTTGTTATTAAAGTTAGCTTGTCTTTGGTTGTCAATCGTGCTTCTAAAAAAATTTCTCTTCTTAAATCCATCATCATTATCCTTTTTTCTTCTTCTGTATCTTGGAACCCGTGGTAGAACTCCAGTTCGTCGAATTCCCTCTTCCATATTCCTTTCGTTCCACTTTCACCCACATTTGCTCCATTAATAAATTCATCTGTTGTCTTGTCTTTATCTTCTATGTCTTCATTCTCCCCTTTAATTTTTGGGGCTCCAACCCCTTCATCCTTTGCTGTGAGGAACACTAGTTTTTCCAACTTCTTCTCAATTCTCCCATATCCTTCCAATAGGTTTTGAATTCCAGCCAGGATATTTTGGAATTTTAAGGTTTCCTCATCTGAATATTGATCCATGTTTCCAAAAAAGAAGAAGGAAAAGAAAAAAAAAACTAGTAGCCACTGCCACTCTAGCCTTTCAGGCCTCTTTTATTTTTTGAATTTTAGGTTGACTTAAACACAAGTTCTTTTGTGCTCTTCAAAAGAGAAGGGTTCAGGATTTCCCCCCCTTTCTCTCCCCTGCCAAAATAGTTCTCAAAAGCACCTGCAAAAACACTTTGTGCCCTTGGCTCTTTATCAGTTTCTGTAAACAAATTGCAGATCCTTCAGCTACAAAGTCAGTAAGATCAAAGAGGAAAAAGAAGAGATACGTTGTTTCAAAAACTCCAGCCTCTGACCTCCGAGTGGCAGTGTTGCTACTTTTCACTTTCTAATATTTATCTTTGGCTCATAGGAAACAAAGTTCTGTAATGAAATTTAATAACAAAGAATAGGAAGAATTGTTAAAATAAAAAGGAAGGTTTTAGTCCAAAAGTCAAAAAATAAAGTAACAAAAAGCAGAAGAAGAAAAATTAATCCGTTCATTTTAAGAGGAGAAACAAAAAACGTTGCGAGCACTTCAATCCACAAAGTATAGTTATAAAGAAAAAAAAATATTTCCAAAGCAATCCAGTATAAGTTAATTCTGCCGCTCAATTCTTTTGCTTAGGGATCTGATTTGGCTTTTTTAAAAAAGTTTCTTTGGGCAGTCTTTCCCAAAACAGAAAAGAAAAAATACCTCACCAGATGGACTCCCTTTCTCTTTTCACTTCCTTCCTTCCGAAGCCATCCCGACTTCATCAGCCTGGGGTTGCCTGTTTACCGCTGGCTTGAAGAGCTTCCCTTGGGGAAGGGACTTTGCGGTGTCCCTGAGACCAGCAAGACTTTGTCTTCTTGATCACCATTTCTATGGGATGGTTTAGGTCCAAATGGACCGTCCAGTGGCAAAAGTGTCAACGGCGATCTCGGAGTGTCAAGACCGCATGTTGTATCATCGCGATGTTGGCTCCTTCTTCTGGCTTCATGTAGATGTTGAATAGGAGAGGAGAGAGTTGTGAGCCCTGCAGGTACTTTACTGATCTTCTGGATTGTTATTACAATGTCCTGGATGTGGCATCGATATCTTGTGGCAGACTGCTCTCCAAAGTCCTGAAAAAGATTTGCTGATCATTTCTTTTGCTGTCATATAATAGATGTGGTTAAAGTAGGTGTTTGGCTGACCATCCTGAAGTGGTTTAGGCAATGTTGCTCATTTTGAACACTACTGAATCATCTGAAGGTGCCCAAGACCCCCAAAGCTGCATGCTGGTACATTTCTTCCAGAAAAAGAGAAGAGGACTATGCCATACCAGAGAAATTGCTGACCAGCATAACTTAACCTGTTTAATTCTCAGTAGAGAATTAATCTACTACAGAAGGCAATCTAGATGCAGCAAGGCACACATTTGCTACCACTGAAGGCTGCATGTATAACCTGTAGAGAGATGTTTAACTTTGAAATGCTTGGACAGGCACACATAATTCAGGCTTTTGTTTTGTTCTTTTATTGCTACTTCGCTATTACCATCACTTATCAGAATTGCCTGAGGGAGGTAGGAAAGAAGGGGGAAAGAAACTGATTTGTTTAGCTGCTGTAAAACTGTGGAAATGAAATACTGTCTACATTGCTTTACATGCCCACAAATGAAAGTACTAATTTGCATTATCATGGTAATAAAAAGAAAGAAAAAACCACAGGAAGATATTGTGTGCTGTCCATTACATCAATTCCAATGAACTCAGGAGATCCTTATGACACTGGCCTTCTCAACTTATAGGGAGAGAAGGAAAATGAGTCTTTGTGATTAAAAAAATCTTTAAAACTACCAATTTAGAAAGATGTAAAGGAAAAATGGGATTTTCTTCTTTTCCCCACACCTTAGACATATATTGATATTGTGAGGAAGATTCAAGAATAGACAGGTATGCACAAAATGTGGCATCCAGATTATTTTCTGACTTCTTATTGCTTTTTATATGAACAGATTCTTGATAGTGAATGGTTTATAAGTCTTATTTTAAATGTGAACCAGGACTCTTACCTTGGTTTGTTTTTATGCTTTGTGCGAAACTTTTTCAAAATGCACTGTTGGGATAGCCAAAAAAAACCCAACACCTCTTCAGACTAAACTTTATTTTTAACTTTTTTCCCCTTGAGGTCTTAATCTTCCTTGACATTAGATAGCCCAAAAGAGAGGTGAATATGTGAACTTTACATTCCAAGGCACATAGCTGGTTCCACAACTTGAAGAATATTGAAGAACCCTAAGTTAGGAGATGACTATAGTAATGTACCTAATTAATTTCCGAGGGTCCTAGATTCTAGCCTAATTTTAATGATGGTTTTAACCAACCAATTGTATCCTGAATGCTAGAAACAAGTCCTGTGATTACAATTCTGCAAAACAAAGGCCAATGTGTCAATGCTTTGCAAATAGTTTTAAAAGAAGGAAATGTGCTTTGAATTGTTGTGAAAATAGGATTTTTATAGCTATTCTGTGAAAATTAAGAACAGTTAATCTGTATTTTAAATTAATATTTTAATTCCATTTAGTAAATTGTTTATTTTTTACAACGGAAATGTCAGAAGAAATTTGGAATGGTTATTGATGTGAAAAATAAAAACTTTATAAAGGCAGATACATTGGCATGTGATTTAGGGGTATGCCATTTGTTTCCAAAGCCATTCTGGTGTGCATTCATTACAGCACATATGTGGCAGCCACTGAGAGAAGGGAACCAGCTGGCTGTCAAAAAATTACCATTGGCACAGTTTTTCTTGTCTTGACAAGACTACAAGCTGCCTTCACAGATGGAGTAATAATGGGAAGCCAGTTGTGGTCAGAAGATGCATTACATGTATTTTGCCTCTCATGATATAATATGGGACTTTGCTAAATATTCAGTAGTTTTCTTTTTTTTAGCCCTCCTCCAATAAAAATAACCCCCTCTCAAAAGAACTATTTGAATGTTTTCTGCCATTGTTTCTCATGGATGCTGCTCCTTTATTCCCTTTTGTGTCCCTTTTTAAAATTACTTATCATAATAGCTATGACTGGTGTTAACTTGCCAATCAGATTTGCCATTAGAGGCAGCTGATAGTCAATTAAGTGTTAGAGCACACTGAAACAAATGATGGCAGACTAAATGAATACACAAATATATTCACCAAGAATAGCAATAATTCTCAGAAAAAAAGAACAAATAGTCAGAAGGCAAAGCCCATATTCCTTGCCCAGGTCTCATTTCGAAAAATGAGGGATATTTGTGGAAGAAATTTAATGCTGTTTCATCTAGTGGTGATCTCTTGGGTGCCACTTTATATCTCACAATGACACTACTCAGTTACATGGAGATAGCTACCTTGAATACTGACAGATGCTGCCAATTTCCTTAAGCTTTGCTGATTAGTTCATCGTCTTAGTGCTTCTTGCAATTTACACACTTCAACAGGCTGCAGCGATCACAAGAGACATAGCCAGGAGAAGCAAGTGAGTACCTGAAGCAGCTAGTGTAGCTGCTGAGTCCAACTCCAAGGGCATGATGATAATAAAAAGTACTTTGTCCTCATGCTTCACTCAGAACTTACAAATTTAATGGAGAACTTAAGGCTGGAATGCAGGCAGGAGTGTTTCTTAGTGCTATTTGCCAACCAGTTCTTCCCCCAATCAACTGAAGGGTAGAACACCCACGATGCGACTGGGTTCGACACCCCTGCCTTAATCTCTTCTTTAAAGTCCTTCCCATGCATTGGTCCATTTCTATCAATTTGGAAAAGGCACTTTAACTATCCAACATCTCCCCCCACAAGCCAAAATTCTGGGCTCCACCCATTCTAGGGACATAATGCTATTGGCCAGGTCTCAGACAGCCCTTAGCATCATCTGCATGAGGTATGGCTGTTCAGCACAAGCACATTCCAATCTTAGTGGATCAAATCACAGGAATTAGTTCCAGTTGCAATTTCCTTTAAAAATTATTAATAACTATTTTAAACATCTCAAAGGTGCTTTTTCAAAAGGCAAGTGGACTGTTTTTTTCCTTGAGGAAGAAGACTGTTTTAAATGTAGGTCTGTTCATATTCAAGTCTGAGTGTTCCCAACGTACAATAAACGTTTTGGAAACAATGCATAGATTGGGTGGTTTCTAAGAAATTGACAAAGTGTTGCATTATTACCTTAAAGACTGGCAGATTTATTATATTACATACCTTGGTGAATCACTGTCAACTACCAGATGCATTATTTTACATCTTACACTAGGGATTTGTAGCTCACCAGAAGCTCCAGCCAACATAGTGATAAGAGTATCTTAGAGTTATGGGTCAACAACTTCTGGAAGGTTGTTGTAAAACATTTCAAGTGTTATATTATGGTAATAAATATGATTTTATTTTGTTCTAGGAATCCAAGGAACCTGATATATTATTTCCAAAAGCAGAGGTTGAAGGGAATATTAATTTCACAAGCACTCCTAAGCAAAGTGATGCTGCTGTACAGTGTTTTGTCACATATTGCCCACAGGAGAAGTTAAAAGGTAAGCGCTATGCATTGGGCTTGGCTTCTGCCTTTAACATTTCGTGTGTGCATGTGCCACTGTATTATTTTCAGAAACTCATAACAACCTAGAAAATAATTAGCTAAAGTGCAGATTGCAAAATATCTAACATTTTATGAATGGCGGAAAAGCTGACTCTGAATTGATGAATTGGTTTCTTGGCATAAATTCCAGCTTTAAATGGTTGGTTTTATAGCACTTGGTGCTATAAAACAGACTTACAAATACAAATTGTAATTTCAGTATTTATTTTCTATCAATCTTAAATAACTCCAATGTTGCTAAACTTAGATACGAAGTTCAGATGTGGTATATAATTTATTGTTGTTGTATTGATATATTTGTAATTACTTATTTTAAATAATATCCTGCATATATTAGCTGTTTTGAACAATAAAAATCACATTAACTTTTTTTCTTAATCTTTAGATGTTCTACTTTTTAAAAACAATTTACTAAAGACATTTTGGACATATTGATATTCAAATAGTGGTGTTGTAGGTTAGCATTCTTTTTTCTGGGATGTTAAAAGATATTAATTTTTAATCAAAGGTAAATGATTAAAAATAACAAGTTCCTGTATATAAAATTAAGGACCAAAATCTAAAACTGGAAATTCCATTACGTAAAAAATGGAAAATTAAAAGCTGGAAAGGAATGGATGGGGAAGGGTATATGCTCTAGTCTTCCTTGTTACCTCACATTTGTTTAACAGTGTGTTTTCAGACTTGATCTAAAACTGAATATGTAATTTTGCCCTGAGAAAGAGATTCCAAAACAGATGATGAGTGACAGCTATTCAGAGAAAAAAGCCTTCCCATGGAATTAGTAGAACATTCCCTACTCCTACCCCTATGTTAATATATTTTCTAAAACTCCAGGCAATACAATTCTACATTTAGAGTGTCCAACTATCTCTTAGTTACATATTTCCTCCTATTATTATTTAGGACTTCAAGCACATTTTTAAAATTTTAATACTTGCCTTTAACTTGGGAATGTGGTGCACCCCAGATCCAAAGACAAAATTGTTGGCTTTGGATCTGAAGCACAACACATTTGACCATGTTCTTATATTATAGAGAAAGAAATCAGCTAATTTGGACTAAAATAATTGGGATAGGAGAAAAAACATTCTTGATACAAATGCATATAGGAGAGCTCTATTTCTTGATAACATGAGAAAACCCAACTGTTAGTACACTTTTAAGAACAGAGGCAGTTGTTGCTTCTGGCATGTTGTAGTTATGCTAACTTGTGTCCAATGCTATCTTTGCATTAGGAGAAATTCTCTGCTACTCCAGCAGGAGAAAAGAAAGGAGACTCAAAGTTCAGACATCCCCTCTTTGCCCTACTACATTTTAAGATGTTTCAGGATCCATACACTTTCATATGCTACATCCTATATGCCATCTTCTTCATTCAAAAGAGGCAAATTTAGAGGTACCTTTCCATGAATGAAGTTAAGGACATCCAATAGAAGCCATGGTTCAAGGAAGAAGAGGAAGCCAGTCACATCCCCCCCCCTCGCCCACCATCTCCTGTGCCATTTTCTTTTCTAATGGGCTCTCCAACTTTTAGGAGGTGCTGGAGGAAAATCAATTGGAACAAACTGTGCTTTGCTGCTTCAGTTAGTGAAACAGATGGGCTCCATCCCTATGTTTCTCACATTTCAATGCAGGTTGGGTAGACTTGCAATCAATCACTAAAAGGGTTTGTGATTTACAATTATTTAGCAGTTTAAAACAACAACAACAACTTTTCTGCCTTTTAAACTAGTGAAATGAAGGAAGCTTAGAATTGGAAATTGAGATTACATTTTTGTTGTAAAAAAATGGAAATTCAGTTTGGTTTCTGAGACCCACTCCACTCTGCCTACTTCATTAAGATATACCACATTATTGCACTCAGAAAAACCTGAGTGTCAACCTGTCCATGCATGAAGCTATATTGCCAGTCCATTAAGCTACTGCCATTTCAAAGAAGGAACTTCATAGATCTAGTCCAACCTCCTCCTGAGATAAGCAGCATTCACAGCATTAATTCATTTTCTCATTGTACTCATAGCTCTGTAGACCAGGGCCACTAATTTTTGACATTTTTAAAAATCTGGTGAGAACCCCCTTAAAGGAAAACGGTTTGAGGAGAAAAGACACAGAATGCTGGCAAAATGGGCCAGAAATCTTTGCTGGAAGGAAGTGGATGGGCAGAAAAACGTTCCCAAGAAATCTTATCTGCTGACATACTTCAAATGAAACTGACCTCTAAAACGCTGAGAGAGTGTGGCAATATACTTGAAAGAACAGGCTACTTATCCAGTAGATATTGCAAAATGTGAAGGAACACACTGAACATCAGCTAAAGGAACACCTGAGATAAGTTAGCTACCAGTAGTAGGGTATGTGGAGCAGAAGAAATTTTTAAATAATGAAAATCAGATGAAAGTAGGCAAAAAATGTTAGATTAAAATTTTGTAACTGAAAACAAGCATACACACAGCATAACATGTATTATGTAAAAGTGATGTGTTTGTGTGTGTAAATGGTGATGTGATGAGAAGGGAGTGTGAAGGAGCACATACACATGAAGGCAAACCCTCAGCTTTAAAATTTGTGTAGGGTGGGGTGAGGTTGCACTGTTGTGCAGTGCAGAAGAGAAGAGATTTGTTGTCTGTTTCAGGAGTCAAAAAAGACTTGACAGAATAATGTAAACGTATGAACCAATGTTGTTAAAAAAATTAACAAACCTGTGAGAGGTTGTTGAAGAATTAATCCTAAGAATAATAGGTACTGCTTTACTGTTAAACGTTGAAATATATTGGTTTTAATTTGGATGAATTTATTTCTGCTAGAAAACTGTGCAGCGGCAGTATCATAGCCAGTGAGGTTTATCTGAGACCTGATTATTGCTAATTGAAGTGGTTCATTGATGTTCTTCTCATTTCTCATGTATTTCTATAAATCCTGGCTTTCTGTCAATTTACTTTGGCTTTTTAAAAAAGAAATCTAATATTCTCGTGAAAAGATTAAGAGTCGCTTCTTTAAAGTAATTTTGCTTTGCCTATCATTATTTGAAGAAATACTTAAAAATCCAATATTGAAATGCCAACCTTCAGTCTATTTTTACATGAATCATCTAATACTTGCTACCCTGAGGTCCTCAGTTTGTTCCTCTGCCAAGCCGTGGTGCAGACTCAGCATTTGTTCCGAACAACCTCTACAAAGAAGTCTTACTTCAGTGCCAGCAATTTCACATTTCTGTTACTGAAAGATTACTGGAATCTGCCTCATCAGAGGATTTCTAAAGTCCCCCGGAAAACTATGAAGTTGCCAACAAACCTATCATTTTGGTGGCTATGTCACAAGTTTCCATTCCAAAAATTCAATATACTAATTCTTAAAAGGGCTATATATACCAATAAGGGAGAATGTGTGTGTGTGCGTGCGCATGCGTGCGCATTAGATAGATAGATAGATAGATAGATAGATAGATGATAGATAGATAGATAGATAGATAGATAGATAGATGATAGATAGATAGATAGATAGATAGATAGATAGATAGATGATAGATAGATAGATAGATGATAGATAGATAGATAGATAGATAGATAGATAGATAGATAGATAGATAGATGATAGATAGATAGATAGATAGATAGATAGATAGATAGATAGATAGATAGATAGATAGATGATAGATAGAGATAGAGATATATTATATAGATACACTGTATATATATATATACGCACACACACTTTACTATATAGGTAAATATAATTATAACTAGCCTTTGTGATGTTAAAGTAGGCAAATATCTGCCTAAATATCTCAAAAAGCAGATTTAAAAGTGAATTCAAAATAAGTTAATTTATTTATTTACTTTAAAAGTATTGCTGAGCCAACAGTCTTGAGTTATTCTTAATAATAATAATAATAATAATAATAATAATAATAATAATAATAATAATAATAATAATAATAATAATACTTTAATTTATAGACCGCGCCCTCTCCTAGAAAGGACTCGGGGCGGTGTACAGTCATATTAAAACAACACTATTAATACATAAATATATATAGATATATGGATGGATGGCAACCGACTAAAACTCAACCCTTCCAAGACGGAGTGGCTGTGGCTTCCGGCCTCCCGGTTCAACCAGGTGCTTCCATCTCTGGCCATCGGGGGCGTCCAACTAGCCCCCATGGAACAGGTGCGCAATTTGGGCGTCCTCCTGGATGCCCGGCTGTCCATGGATAACCATGTAACAGCCGTGGCAAGGGGGGCGTTCCATCAGGTCCGCCTGATGCGCCAATTGCGCCCCTTATTGGACCGGGATGCCCTACGCACAGTCACCCATGCGCTAGTGACGTCTCGCCTGGATTACTGCAATGCTCTCTACATGGGGCTTCCCTTGAGATGCACTCGGAGACTACAGTTGGTCCAGAACGCGGCCGCGCGGGTGATTATGGGGAGGACTAGATTCTCCCCTGTAACACCTCTCCTGCGCGAGCTGCACTGGCTTCCTGTGGTCTACCGAGTGCGTTTCAAGGTTTTGATTATGATCTTTAAAGCGCTTCATGGCACAGGGCCTAGTTATATGCAGGATCGCATCCTGCCCCACACATCCCTACGACCAATTCGCTCACACAGAGAGGGACTTCTCCGGGTGCCGTCCGCCAAACAGTGCCGGGGGGCGACACCCAGGAGCAGAGCCTTCTCTGTGATGGGCCCAGCCCTGTGGAATGACCTCCCCCGTGACATCAGGATTACTTCCGATCTCCGCTCCTTCCGTGTACAGCTGAAGACCCACCTCTTTCAATTATCTGGCCTGGCTCAATCGCAATCGTAATTTTCTCATTCCTCCTAACTGTTTTTTAAATTGTCCTTAAATATTAATTCTTAACTGCATATTGGGTTTTTACAATTGGGGTATTTTAAAGCTGATTTTTAACTGTCTAATGATGTAATTTGTTTCCTCCTCCGTGTATGTATGTATGTGTGTTGTGTATGTATGTACGTTTTTGTGCTGTTATATATCTTTTATGTTTTATGCTCCATTGTACGCCGCCCCGAGTCCTACTCGGAAAGGGAGCGGCTAATAAATCCAAATTTATTATTATTATTATAATTTATTATTATTATATATATTCTTACTTTATTTATTTACAAAACTAATTTGAGGGTAGTGTATTACTCATCTGGTAAACTTAGGGCCCACCTGGATTATATTGTTCAAAAGTCCCCTAAATTGACAATAACAGTTAAATATTTATATTGCTGTAGAGTGGCATTATTTATATCAGTGTATTAAAGTATTTGAACCAAACATTCAATTTGCCCAGCTCTCATTTGGTGCCATTTAGGTCTATATATGATATTGTAGAGACTGGGGGTTAAGATTAATCATAAGATGATCCTCAACTTTCATTTAGCAATCTTTCAAAGATATAACAATGCTGAAAAAAGTGACGAGAGAGAGAGAGAGAGAGAGAGAGAGAGAGAGAGAGAGAGAGAGAGAGAGAGAGAGAGAGAGAGAGAGAGAGAGAGAATAAAATCTGTAACTTTGGACTTGGATGACTAAACTAATTATTTTAAAAATACCTAATACTCTTGTTATTGACAGATAATTAATGGCTGTTACAAATGTGCCACGCCTCTCAAATATGATTTTTTTTCTTTTTACATTAAGATACAGAGAGAGAGAGACAAAGACAGAGAAAGAGAGAGAGACAGAGAGAGAGAGAAGCTGTTTGGGTTTAATGAATTTGCTTAATTGTTGCGCTCTCTTAACGACTGCAGTGTTCACTTAACAACCATCACAAAAATGTTATAAAGTTTCTTGTGATCACATGGTGATCTGCTTAACAACCACAACAACTTACGACCATAATTTCAGGCTCAATAACTCATAGGTTAAAAACTATTTGTACATAGTTGCTTGGGGGAAGAGTTCATTCAGATCCGTTTTGCTTTTAAAAGTTTGTGTAGTTTTTATTTATGTATTTGTCTTGTTTGCTTCATATCTGCAAGTCTTGGTTTATCCTGAGAATGCTGATTATTTTCACTTATTAGTGCCTGGTACGATTGGATTTGAGTGCCATAAACATTGGAAGTTTGGATGTTTTAGTTCATTATTACAATTTAATGTATGATAATTGAAATATTATAGCTTTAAAAAAATAAACAAGTGGGCTTTTATTGTGTGGCAGTACTAATTAAAATTGTTCCCCACTGATTAATCAACTATCAAGGTTGATTAATCTATCAAATTAAGACAGTTACAGATTATACTCTGTATTTTATATGCACAGCTTTTTCCAGCTACATCAGACTAAAGTTATGTTCCCGGATGCCATTGATACAGATTTATTTATGTATGCAGGGAATCCTATTTGCCTTGAATAATCTATCTTATTTTCCCTACCATTCTCTCTAGTATTGTTTCCACTATTATTTTTCACAAGGAAAAAAAATAAGTTGCAGAACTTCACATTTTAAAATTATGGTGTCACAGCAAAATATCCCTTCTTCATTTTTAACAAAAATTGTAATAAATGTTTCAAATTAAAAAACAAACAAACATTTCATGGTATTCATAGAAAAGGTGATAATAAATGCATGCCAAATTATTTCAAAATTTTGATCCATTAATGTTCAAACAAAACTCTGTATTTTATAAAGACCAGAGTAGTGAGAAATATCACTTCTGGGAATAATGTCTCTCTTCTCTAGTTGACTAGCTGGGGCAGAGACTGCTTCCTGATACCAGAGTTGGGAAGGATACTTAGATTTGGCCTGAACGTTTCTTTAAGCATCTTGAATGTCTCAGCCAATTTTGTATCCTTACCTCTGGTGAACCATGCTTGTGGTTGAAAGCATCATAGTTGTGTCAAAGCTTGATGTACTGTGCTACCCATAGTCCCACAATGGGTTCACTCCTCTAGCTATTACCCACTACACTTTTTTAAACTATTGTTTTAAAATTAATTTGAACCTTTCCTGCCACAGGTAGAATGGGGTCTGTATTTCCTTATGTTATCTTGGAAGTGTGTAGCCTAACTACTGCAGAACAATTTACTGTCCATGTGCTGCTCTGCAGAAAGGCAGATTAAAGAAACACCAAAACCCTATTTAACGCATAACTTCCAAAGCAGTCGGTATGTCCTGTTATTTTCACATTTTGTAGGGATATACCCAGTAATCATATTGCAAACCTGTTAGCACGCTTCCCAGATTGCACTAATGAATTCCTGCTTACCCTTTTACTTGCAAACAGATGGTCTGCTGGAACTTAGAAGGTAGCAAAATTTTGTGGAGCTGCATGTAAGGGTTGCCAGCACAACTGGTAAACTAAATTTTCCCCAGTTAAATAGTTATCTGCTTATTGTTCGGACATTTCAATATCCATAGGCTGTTGTAAGTTGCTGGCTTTGGGCTATAATAAAATATTCAATTATTCATTCCCTCATAATTTGTTCCAGAAGGTCAGCCTTTTTTATTTTGACTCTTAAAGCTTCTAGATGAAGATAATAAGAGCTTGTGGATGGTATTAATTTATTCAGATTTCTCTACTCCCCCCCAACTACTTCCCCCTTAAAAGCATCTATTAGTTAATAAGATTCCCAGCTCTCAATGGGATAGAAGGTCAATATCGAATTCATTATGCTTTTCTTCACTTAACTTGGAAATGATTTTTTTCTTACCTTGGGAGGAATATGCATGTCATGTATGTTTCAGACAGAAACAACATGAGAGAGTAATTTTGCACGTGGTTGATTCGCTCAGATTCAGATTAAGAATATTAACAGAAATCATTGAGTATGCTTTCATTATCAGTTGATATATATTATTTATTTGTTTTCTAATGCATAACAATTTGTGGATAACAAAATAGAACCTAATCACAGTTTAACTATGTGGCAGCATAGTTAATACAGCATCTATGTACCCATTGAGTGTTTTATTTAAGTCTTAGCTCAAGCCGAGATATGGGAAATCCAGTGAAATTACTAAAATCAACATAGGACTTTCATTTTTCATCATAAGGTGAATTTCAATATGTTTGTCTTTAATTATACATGAGCAAACAGGAATCAGGTCTGTTGAAAATCCTAAGGGGGAAATATTTTTTGCTTGGTGTATTTTTAATTCTAGTTTAGCTAGTTTGGAGATTTGTATAAATTTGCTGCTACTTCAAGAGAGATGCAGCATGCCAGTTCAGTTCTTTGGCCAGAAGACAAATATCTGCTTCTACCATTGTTTACTCTTTTTCCCTTTAAATTTCAGAGTTTGAAAGCGGCACAGCTGAAAATGAAGTCCCACCCCCTTTGCCTCCACATCCTAGTGAAAAGCTGTTCACAGATTATAATCATAGGTCAGAAGATGTTTACTATTTCATGTCTAGTGATAGCAATGAATCTCTTTCATGTTATGTGAAAACTGGTTTTGCTTTACAGTTCATTTGCACCATAACATATGCTCTGATATTCAGCCTTCTTCATCTTCCAAATCTGTTATGATTTGTTTTTCTTACTTACACTCACTGAACTTAAATGTATCATCATCCCCCATTGGATAGGAAGAAAGTGAGGGCAGTCAAAACTGAGTTGTTAAATCTTCAAAGTTTAAACCCAACAAATGTATCTATTGGATTGCTATAGCTTACTGTAATAATGGTTTTACTTCTAGTAATTATTTCTTCTTATAAACATTTTCGTTTGGGGGCATTTTGCAGTTTTATATTTCTTTGAGTACTGGAATGGGGGAAGGCGTTTTCATGTTCATATTGGATTTGCAATTTCATTAAATAGAACTGTCCCTTTTTATAGCAATTTCCCCTTTCCCATCTTATTTTCCACTCTGATAGGAGATTCTTTATTGACATTCTGAACAGAATTGGAAACTGGTTAAAAAATTGGTTATGTTGCAAACCTGATTGAATCAAACCACAGATAAGATGGAAGGACTGGGAAGCCTATATACATATACAAGTCCTCTCCAGAGTTTTCCCTATCACATGTTCTGCCTTTCTGATTAGAAAGATATTTCAAAATGTCCAGTTTTTATACAGTTTTCCTCTTTCCTCAGAAGAAACTTGCAGTGTTTCTTTGAGACAGACTCTGTGTCCATGTAATTTATATAATTCACAAATTTCAGTGAAATTTTGGTTTGGAAATATGTAATTTTCAGAATACTGTATTATTTTTAAACTTAATTTTAGACTTAGGTGTAAGACAATCATGGATCAAATAAGAGGCTGGAAACTAGTAGTCCCAGTGATAGAAATTAGCAGAATCGAGTTCAGACATCCTTACCCATCACAATTTTTCATTAGCCCTCCAAGTCTGCGGAGACAGTTTTGAAGTACCTTTTTTGGGGCAAAGATTGGAAACAGAACTAAAGACAGAGGGATTTTGTGAAAAGACTCATGTTTACATGACATTGGACCATGCCTTTGATCTTTAAAATTGAAAGGAGAAATAATTAAGTTTGCTCTTGATTTCCCTGCAAAGCATTTTGCTTCTTAACAGCATATTCACATTTTTAATCATAAGCCTGGGCATATTATAGGGCATCTAACAGATTTATCTAATTAGAAACAAATTAAGAACCTGATAATAAATGTATTAGATGATAGCAAACTTTTAATACTTAAATTAATGCACTTTGTTAAACTTTAATATGCCTTATTAGTACTACCGTGTTTCCCCGAAAATAAGACAGGGTCTTATTTTCTTTTGACCCCCAAAATAAACGCTTGGCCTTATTTTCGGGGAGGTTTTATTATTTTTGAGGTGCAGGAGGCGGCAAGCTTGGTCACCTTGTGGCTGCTGCTGTGTTGCAGTATTTTTGGGGAGGGCTTATTTTCAGGGGAGGGCTTATTTCAGCACATGCGCTCAAAAGCCCGATTGGGCTTATTATCCGGGGAGGTCTTATTTTCGGGGAAACAGGATAAAATAATGATAAAGTGGGCAGAAAAGGTAAAAACCAATACCTTTGGGTTGGATGATAGTTACCAAAAGTAAATTTAGATTTAATGTAGGCAATAACTCATGCAAAAAACCTTAAATGGCTTATAATAGCTAAGGAGAGAAAATGCATTATGTTGTATAGAGTTTAATTACTATATCTGATCCTCACCCCACATACTTGGTATGATTTCTTTCTTTCAACAGCATAGCAGCAGATTCAGAGACTTTTTTCCCAGATCAGCCCATCAACTTCAGATCTTTGACCCTGTCCAAACAGATGGAATCAATTAACCTGAAAACCTCCAAGAGCATGGACCTTGGTGAGAAGATCGCTGTATATTCCCTTGTTCTATTTCTTAAATACACCTAATTCGGAAGAAAAATAATTACGAAAGGCCAAATTTGGCAGGAAATTAGGAAGAAAAATAACTTTCATTGCAGAACTTGTTATTTAGAAACTGTAATTTTAGAGATTGAATTATTATACCAAATCATAATATAATTTTCTTGATTTATACTTTGGTGCAATGTTTGAATCCAATATTTGGTTTACATAGTAATTTTTGATCAAGGCATTTTACTCTTAATGCTTGATAAAAGCACCTTACCGTATGTGTGTCTATATATAAATATTGAAAACCAAAGTCAGTCCCAATATTTTATTCATTGTGATGCCTTAGAATATTTTGCTTCTCTGTTTAAAATATTGTCTAGGAAATGGGGAGAAAACAAATATGATAATGACATATACTGTAGACTTTAATACAATAATAATAATAATTTAACACCATCAAATAATATCTGCCTTTCCCAGGTTCTTGAAAAGAACTTAATAGGTGGATAAAAATGCCAATTCCAGTCTAAACATCTGGCTGACTGCGTGACCACCATAATGTAATAATAATAACACGCATACAAGGAAATTGTGATAAGATTCTAATGCAGGAAAGTTGCCAGGTTTCTCTGTCACTATTCATTTAAGTTTTTAGAGGTTTTTTTTCCCAGTCATTTAGGGTTACAATTAAAATAGGAAGCCATTTCCCATCAACAGAAAAAGCATCTGCCACATAAAAGTCCAGACTTAACGGTTGCCAATAAGAAAGATTAAAAAAGTCTGGATAGTGGACATTGCAGTATCTGGAGACAGCAGAATAAAAAAGAAGGAACTGGAGGGGAGTGGGGGGAATGTAAAGACCTGCAAATGGAATTAGAACGATTGCGGCAAAAGAAAGCAAAGATAGTACCATAATAATAGGTTCCTTGGGTGCAATCCTAAAACCTTTAAATGGTTACTTGAATACCATAGACATAGACAACAACACCATTACTCAATTGCAAAAGGTAGTTTTACTTGGAACAGCGTAGATTCTGCAACAATATCTTTAATAGCATCAAACAACATTTGCCTATCCCCAGGTCCTTGGGAAGGACTTAATAGATGGATAAAAATGCCATATCCATCTATTAAAATGCCAAATCCATCCTAAACAGCTGGCTGACTGTGCAAGCAACAATAAGAATCCATTAACCCATTTACCATAGTGAGAATACGGGAAAAGAATCATGTATCAGATAATTTGTTGCCCAGGTCAACAAGGACTACGTCAAATGTTAGAGTCCGAGCATTTGGCAGCAATGAGATTCAGGAACTTGGCTAGGCAACCAATCCCTAGCCCTCTAGGATTACTAGAAGAAGCACAATCACAGATAAGATAATGGTATGTTGTGTGTGAAAATCATGCCATTATGACTTGCTATTACAAATTATATACAAGTGAGACTATTCAAGTACATGTTGGAATTGTGGAAAAGCATTTGTCCAAATTCAGATATTACTGAACAACTATTAGCAAATTAAAGGTGATTTAGGCAAGGATAATATTACATGGTAAATTTCTAGACGAGATAGAGGGTAAAGTAAAAAAAATACAACCTAACAATAGTTTATAACTGTAATGCTAAAAATAGAAACTAAAGGCTTGATTTTGTCTGTCAAGAGCAACCTTTTTAAACTAATTCAATTAGGTCAAAATTGAAAAATGATCAAATGTTTCAAAATGCTGATTGTGCAAAGAAGTGAAAAAAACACTAGATGATATACTCAGCTTGTGCAAGAAGGTCGCACAAAAGATTTATAAACAATAACATAACACAGTCACCAAAATGATTCACTGGAACAATCCATAAAAAGATATTTGCTAGTAGTGAAAAATTGATGGGAACATATAGTTGAAAAAGTGGCTGAAAATGAGCAAATTAAAATATTGTGGGCTTTCCAAATACACTTAATGAAGTCTTGGCACATAATATACCTTGTGGGGTTGAAAATTCTAAAAAAAG
Source organism: Natrix helvetica (assembly GCF_964273705.1). Classification (NCBI taxonomy): domain Eukaryota; kingdom Metazoa; phylum Chordata; class Lepidosauria; order Squamata; family Natricidae; genus Natrix; species Natrix helvetica. The sequence continues at coordinate 183,289,564 of NC_138548.1, forward strand.
TGGATAATTGGTGTGGCAAAACCAGGGGATAGTAAAATAGTAATTAGAGAACATCACAAAATCGGAATTAAAACATTATGGCATAAAATGGCCTTGGTGATCTCACTGGCTATAAATACACTAGGTCCCATATCAAAAAATCTTGGACAGTACTTGGAAAATCTATGCACTGACAAAATTTATGTTAAGTCAGTTGCAAAAGGCCACAATGCTTGGATCTACACATACAGTAGTCTGGTACATTACATAATCATAGGTGCTTGTGAAGGACTTGATGGCTATGAAGGCCAATGCCACCTAAAGAACTGGCAGTTGTGATTTCATATTGTTGTGGGTATAATAAGAGTAACAACAACATCTGCTCAGCTTACTTTTAAAGGCACATTATTGGTGTCAACATTGTGCCTTGCTATCAGTCAGAGCTGTGCAGAATGTATTGAACTGTGGTAGAAAATAATTTCCACACTCTTGGCACAGCATATAACAATTTCATCTGAAATTGCTTTCTCTGAAGAAAGGTGACAGATCTTTTCTGCACAGTTACTGCACAGGTGGGCATTTCAACTTGGCCTTGTATTTTGTAGCCCATCAGCATCTGTCTTGCAATTGAGCATGTTATATTTATTGCTAACCTCAGAGCTTGGTGCCTTCAGTGTCAATTGGAAATCGCCCTAATGCAGAGAATATGTTAATGTGAAGATGAAACAGAGGTGAAAATACAGCTCTTGGGTTTGAGTTTACAGAATGTTTAGACAGTTTCTACATGTGGCAGACATGTTACAGAAATTATATGGATAACAAGGTTTTCCAAGATATCTAAAGTTGTTCAAATTGCAGGATAGAAATAATATTTGATTCATGTTCTGATGAAAATGGATGACTGTTTACTGTATAATTGTTACACTAATACATTCCTGTATAGTAGCTTATGGTCAGTTGGTTCCATTGCCAACTGTGCCTTTGTATTCACTATACATTGTATAGGCATTGCTTTCTGTAATCAAAGCTTTCAGAGAACAGGAATTGAAGATGCTTAATTATAAAGGGAAAAAAGTCGTTTTCTTCCACAATTTAAATGACGGAGCTAAGTGTACATATTTATTTTTCTGCTCAATATGTCTAAAGATAAATGCTAAAGAAGGAAATGATAGACAGTTCAAGGTAGTCAAACGATCTTTTAGATTTTCAAAACCATTTACAAATTATTTGTCCATGATATGTAAAATTCCTTGAATTTTATATGCAAATGTTTATCTGGCAAACAAAAATATTTCTTGAAGAATAGACTCATCTTATCATTTAGATATAGAACAAGAGCTAGCTGACCTGACACGAGGTCACATGAACACAGGGAAAGGGGGGGGGGGAACAGTCAGAACTTTGGAAGCAGGTTGTAAGTAATCCTAGGGACAGTTTTGAACAGTTGCTAAGTGACAGGTTGTATGTCAAAACTATCTGCATTTCACAAACTTTTGACATCCTTTTATCTAACAAAACATAATATAAAAATAAGCCTCATGAGAGTTTTATCATAGTTTTTTAATTAAAAAAAAAGACTGTATATACAGGAGAAGGGCTTTCAGCTTTTGTTGTATATTAGATGGCCAGAGTGATGTAATCTCAGGAAGGACCCAACTTCAATTCCATCCCCTCCTCAATGAGAATGAAGAGGAAAGGAAAAAGAAGAGAAAGGAAGGAAGGAAATTGTAATGGGAGTAAAGGAGGGTCTCAGGAAAGTCCTGCCTTAGCACTTGGCCACCACAGGTGCCCCCAACATGAGTGATGTTGAGCTGGCCACGGCTGCCTGCCTACTGAGGTCAAACACAACCCTGATGTGGTCCTCAATGGAATTGAGTTTGACATCCCTGATTTAACCATACCAAAGGCAATCCAATTGCTTATTATGTGGAAGAAACATTGTTGTTTTTAAATGTAGCACTTCTGCCAAACTGTTGCTTTTTTTTCTTTATTAGATCCTCGTCTCCATTTGCTGAGGTTTTTTGCTGCAATTAATGAGCTTGCAATTAAAACTTCATATATCTAATTAAATTCTGTTTTAAATTAATTTTATTTAACTAAAGAGTGGGGTTTATGGAGATGGTAGGTGGATTTTGTACTACTGAATATTATAAGAAAATACCTGTTTTCGTTCTAATTTTGTTCTATTAGCAAATATAGTGAGAGAAATCTGAATTTAATATTTCATCATCAAGGGAAACATAGTTCAGTGCAGTTATCCCAACTGAATGGCCTTATCCGCTCACATCATGGTGAGTTTGTCTCTTCTTTCTTGATGAAACTACTTTTGATGTAGGAATTAGGGGACCTTAACCTTCAAATATTGTACTACCCAGAAGTATTGACACATGAATTTGCTTCATATATGCAACTGTGTAATAAAATACTTGCCAAGGGATAAAGCTTTCCTCATTCCTGAGCATTTGCCAAACCTATGGCTTAGTTCAATGATGGCGAACCATTTCGGCACCGAGTGCCCAAAATGGAACGTGCGTGGATGTGTGTGTCTGTGCACACGCGAGAGTGCCAGAAACCCAAAGACCAGCTGGCCTGTTTTTGGGCTGGGTTTTTGGCTGTTTTTGGGACCATTTTCAGGCCGTTTTCTGGTGCTCTGGCACCCATGAAGACCAGCTGGCCAGTGCTCCGGAAACCAGAAGAGCATGTGTGCCCACAGACAGCTTCGCCATCACGGGCTTAGTTGACGAATATGTTACCAGTCTAGGTCACTGCAGATGCAAATTTGAAATGATTTTTTTTCATTATTAAACATAGCAAAATAAAGTATGCATGAGATAGGTCTGCTTAGTTCTTCTCCTCAATTAATCTTTCCAGTTTGGAAGAAAATTCAGTCACCTGTCTCTTATTTTTAACATGTAGTTTGAGATTATTATTCATCTTGGTTATAATTAGGCATTCAATCTTGCCTGATTTGTAGGTTTCCAAGAACTCTTGGTACAGAAACACTGGTGCTTGTGTGACACATAAAGTGCAGCTAAAAGATGGATCAGTGATTCTTGGAGGTAGTGAAAGCCAGCTTGCATCCTCAGTAAATCAAATATTTGTTCCTACTAATCTAAATTCCTTTGAGTCCAAAATAAAAAAGGCATTTAAGCACTATATTTCCTGTCAAGAAATACCAACTGGATGACAAACTTGGGTGTAAAAGAAAAGCCGTTCACGTGTTTCATTTATATACTTATTTGACATATTTAGGCTCACTTTTCTTATAATTCATTTAAAACAAAGACATAACTGAAAACAGAATTTAAATCTAATCTACATTTTAAAAGCATAATTGAAATGAAATGAAATGAATCTATTTAAAATATCCTCAGTCAGAAGGGTGGAAACCAGTTAGACCAGGGGTATCAAATTCGATCCTGCTGTGGGCCATGTTGGGATTTTGTTTGCCCGTGGGGGCCAGGATGGGCATGGCATGGTCATCATGGCTAACTGGGTGGGTGTGGCCGGGTCTAGGGCAGCAGAGGGCGATCCCACACCATCTCCAGGATGGCCCATGGGCCAACTCTACGGCCTATTGCGGGCCAGATCCAGCCCGCAGGCCCCATGCTTGACACCCTTGAGTTAGACCATCAACTAAATAGAGCCAGCAACTGCTAGAGGAAAACTAGAACTTTAGCTTATAAGTTTCAGGTGGCAAGAAATTCCAGAAAATGTGAACAGTTGTTGAAGTGGGAGCTAGTTAACTTCTGAAGTTAACTTTTTTATGGTTATTGACTGGCTTCACAGAAGAGATGGGAACTGAAAGGGAAGCCACTCAGGCTGTATTTACAGATCTGGCAGATTCATATGGGAGCAGATGGTCTTTTCAACATTTTGTCCTAAGATGCCTAGGGTTTTAAAATGAAAAATAAAGCATCATCCAGAAGCACATAGCTAACCAGTGCAATCTATTGAATTACATGCTCAAATCTTTTAGAGCTATTCAAAACCCTAGCTGCCATATTCCACACCAACTACCTTTTGTTCAGGGGCAACCCCATAAAGTGACAGACCCTTAGTCAATCTGGCAAGCCTGCATGCTCCAGGAATGGTGGTATTTGTTGAAGATAGAAAAATGCTTTCCAACTCCATGTGACATCAAGGAGTAAAACTGAGCTGAGGAACACCCTGAAGGACATCCAAAGTCCTTCAGAGGGAGTGCAACTCAATCCAGAGTCAAATAAATAGCCAGATCTGCTTACTTTCTATCCTTTGCTAAGTTTTAAAAATTGTTTACAGTACACTGTATTATGCTTTTCCTTTTCAAAAGGGACATATGGAATGGCTCTATAATATTCAGCATTATCTCCTTTACAGTTTTTATCTGATTTCATCAATCTCCATGCAGGTGGGCCACTGCATTTTCATTACTGAAATTAAAATATCTGGCCCAAATAGGATCAGCACCTGGTACTAGTAGAACATTCAAATCAAACCAAACTTTGTTATGGTCAAATACCATAGAAAGTTGTCATTGCTGCTGAGAAGTATTTCCCAAACCTTGATGAGAAAATCTTAAATATTTTACTCTTTTTCAGATTTAAACCTGTTAGATATTGTCCTCTGATTAATTTACTAGCTGTGCATAGTTGGAAAAGGAGAATGGGTCTAATAACTAAATTAGTCAATCTGATGAAAATCATTAACTAAAGGGGAATGAGCTGAAACTGTAGGAAAAGATGTCGTTGGTTAATTATGCATTCATGGCAACTGCAGCTTCTTGGGAGAAATAATTATGTAAATAGTAGATGATCCCTATTTGGGAGATGTCATTATAGCTGAAGTTCAGACGCCACTGACCTGAGAGTGCCTGTGATAAGGATGCAAAAGGAGCAGGTGGCCAAAGCTTTCCTTTCTGTGTCTGGGAGATGAGAAGGCTTGATTTTGTTAGCAAGCCCTAAATTACTGGGTTATGCTAATTTTTTTCCTTTCCCCCAAAGAGGTGTTGGTGATCGTGGTGGTTCAGTCATCTTTATGCATGCAATCTCTTAGGGCGCCTAAATTCAATACAATCTGACCCTCGGTGAACAATTCTAAGGGTTGAACTTTTAGCCTTTGCTTTACAGATCTGAAAATTACAGTCCATCCAATTTAGAACAGTGGCAGTACAGATGGTTTGATCTTACTTTTGCAAATAAACAAGACAGATGATATAGCTGAGTGTTATTGGGAGTTCAGAAAGGAAATGAGGGGAAATAGCTAATTACCGTACAATTTATTGTAAGGATGATGCCACTTCCTATTCATGCACAATAGAACAGTTGTATAGGCAATAATTGCCACATTATGCACTAAAATGCATTAACCAATCACGTGAGTATCATTTTTTTTCTCCAGCTGCATGAAAAATGATTTTTCCCAAGCAGTAACAAGAGACAAATACTTTTTTTAAAAAAAAACCTAACGTCTTATTATTTTATTATTTATATTAATGTCACTTACCCTCTTCCATAAACATACGTACACCAAGCCTACTTGGGCTTTGTAAAAGTCCTCCTACCTACAGAAAGGAAACAATATTCAGAACAATAAAAAGCCCTATTACTTTTAGCTCGCAACTAAACAGGGAATTGACTATTATCAACATGCAACGATTTTGCTGTGCATCAATTTGTATAAAATACCTTAAAGTAAGAAAATAGTGCTACATTTCTATCTTTTGTGTTGGCATGGATGGGTGTATTTTGTATCAAAGTTTGATTTTTTCACTCAATGGAAAATTATTCATTAGTTATATAATTCGTGTTTTAACCAATTTTGCCCTTTCTTTTCACTTTTGCTGTGAAGATTGTTCTGCTCAATTGAGAAGTTAGATGTGCGCTGTATAAAAATAAAATGCCACATTCCTTAATAATGTAATAAAATTGACCTTGATTAACATGTCCCATAGATTTTAGCCAAAAATAATTATACTTGCTTTTGACTTCTATTATTAAAAGGTCATAGATATTATACTTTTTTGTTTTAAAAAAGTTGAATGTGAAATCTAAAATTTTTAAGGAGTTGAAAGTATGTCCAATATTTTTTCTTAATCATGTTTTTATTTGTGTATTTAATTCAATTTGATGCTCGTTAACTCCAAAGCAACTTTGGGAAGCTCATCAAATGTTATCCCAAACATTTTCTGTTGCAAAGCAAAGTGAAGAAGAAATATCACTGGTTGTTAATTGTTCAGGACATAATTCTTTGTTATCAGGTGCTTGCTAAATTGTCCAGATATCAGTGTTCTGTTAGTGGAAGGGGTATATCAGTCTAGAAAAAGGAAATTGTGTCGCAAAAGCAGGAGTGCCATGAACATAAACGTCTAATAGCCTCCTATGGATGAGCTGTGGAGTCATGTAAAGAGGGAAAGGAAAATTCCTCTTTAAATGAGGAACAGGGTGCAGGATTTGAAGTAGTGAAATATTCTGAAGGAACCCAGTGAGCTGCTTCAATTTGGCCCAACTGAAAAGCTCCATATACTACAAAGGAAACGTCGTAACATGAGAGCATGGTGAAAATGTTTCATATGAGCAAATGTTAAGGAAATGTCAAAGAAATACCACAGGGCTTATTCTGGTTACAGGCCACTTCATAGAATTACTGATCTTAAACATGTTTTTAAAAAGATTACCTTTCAATGGAAAATGAGATCCTCTTTATGTACATAGTAATCATGAGCTGAATTGATAGTGTAGCAATTTGTGGTTTTGGAGACTTGATATCCCCACCACACACAGACACTCTGCCCTCCCCCCCTCTCTCTTTAACCCGATACATGATTTTGCTGGCAACATGAATCTTACACTTGGTCAAATTTCATCCACTATCTGTTTTAAAGAACATCATCCCAAATTATACAATTATATTGGCAAACAGTAATAAATGATGCCAATCCTACATTTGCAGAGATGAATATATTCTAAAGCAGTGTTACTTCATTTTAACAGGTGTAGTTCCGTAGAAATCTGATGAATGGAAATATTATAGAAATGTTTCCTGAAAGGCACTACTGTTTTAAAAATATGTTTTTCAAGCTTTTAATGCTTAAAAGGTTTTACTGGTTTCTTACTGCTACTCTGCTCATTTATCCATTCTTTCTGATTTTCTATAATCTTTGATGTTTATGTTGTAAACCATCTTGAAAATGATGAAAGTACAAAAATGTAATGAATATAAAGACCCAGTTCTCAGATATAAGACCATTTTTTTTAAAGTCAAGAGTCCTGACCCTGAACAAACTGATTTAAAAGACATTCAATATTTAACTGGAAATAAGTCCCTCTGTCTTGGTAGATTTATTTCTGAGTGGAAATGCAGAGGTTTGCACCAATTGTGATTATAGCTTGTATTTCGTATATTGTAAGTGATCCATAGAATCCCTTTCATCTTAAAATTACTAGAATTTTTGTTGCATTTTTTTGTTTCTGCATAACTACTAAACTGCTCATTTTGAGAATTGCATACTGTAGAAATGGGAGCTCATGTCTTTCACTGAGAACATGGCTGCCATTTTTTTCCTGAATTGATTCTCCTCACCTGATTCAACCTAGGTTAAACAACTTATGCATAAATACCTTGGATCAAAACATATCCGAGAAAGATTAGTTGCATTTCTCTCTCCGAGAATTACCCAACTCCATGAAAGTATCTTTGCTTTATGAAATCTCTCTTGTCTTTGAATATTTGGCAAATAATTAATTCTCATCATACGGAATCATAATGTAAGATGGAATTCTTAAGGGATCAATATTTAATAATTCTATGCCCATTTTAATTAAAAGCAAGACACTATTTCTAATCTATTCTCTACTTGATTCAACTGGAGTCAGTTTAATTCTAGTGCCTAGACTGAATTTTATCTTGCTAACCTAGTATATTTTAGAGCTTACATATTACCATAGTTTTATACGTTTTTGTATAGCCAAAGAAAGAGTTATGAATCATCACACGTATTTATTTATTTTATTAAGTTACATACTTTTGTATACAGATGTATTTAGTTGCCTGATCTTCCCCAGAAATTTAGAGAGAGAGAGATTAATTTGTGACACATGACAAATCCAAAGGAAATCAACTGGATTCTACTCTAGAGAATTCAAAGTCATAGAGAATCAAACTATTCTAGCTCTATATTTCCCACTAAGCAAGGTAGGCATTTTGATTTTTGCCTATTTTTCTCTTTCTTATACATACAACTTTAAGCAAGCTTAATTGTAATTGGACTACTAGCCTTTGTCATTTCCTTTAGTTATATGGAGATATTCCTCTTGTTTTGCCTGCAATCCCAGGGGCAAATACATTTGAATCTGCTGGGAGAAGGAATTCTTGTCAAACACATGGGGGTTGTTAGAGATGAAATTATTGATGAGGCTAGGGAACATATTTACTGCTTTCTGGAAAGAGGGACAATGGCAATTTATGCTGGAATCCTATTTTGAGTAAATTGTTTAAGAAAACGACTCAAAAACACAGTATTTCTTTATAACCTGCATTATATTTAAATTATAAGCCATGGATCTAATAATAGGGTAACTTAAAATATAAATGTCTTCAATGTAATGCAAAATAGGGCTCGATAGTGCTGAATATTTTGGCTAATGTTCATAAAATATTAAAATCACAGAGTTTAAAGTATTCAGTGCTCAATCTCAGTAAAGCCTCCTCAAATTATGGTACATCAAGCTTTGTTTTAAGATGCACACCATTTCCCTTGGTAGATTGCATCATTCTTTTCCTTAGCATTCAGATTGTATTCCATTTTTCATTTTGGGTTGATAAGGAACAACTTTGAATTTCTCTATGGCATCCTTCTAACCTCAGATAAAGATCCATTCTATTCTATTGCTTCTCAGCTGTATATTCTCTCAAATATATAAATATAAATATACCCAATTCCCATCATTTCTTCCCATAGGACAGGGCTGTCAAACCCCTGGCCCATGGGCCAGATGTGTCATGCACTGGCCATGCCCACACCTATTTTAGTGAAGTGGGGAAAGTCCCGATATATCACATGATGCCGCAATGGCGGCATGAGTTTGACACCCCTGCCATAGGATTTATTTCTGAACCCATCTTTCTTCAGGTTTTTTCTCAACTTTTCTTGAAATATGTGATCTGGTATGAACACAAATGGGGTAGGATATGGACAAAGTACAGCTTATAATGATTTGTCATCTGAGCAAAAACGGCATTTGCCTTTTTAGGACCTCTTGCTTATTTTTTTCATTTTGAGATTAGCTATAATTCCAGATTGCAAATGTACTGTTTTCGGAATATGCTATATCTGCATTTGATTTCTTTTTCTAAAGTGAAAGATTTTGCATTTGTCTCTCTTAATTTTCATCATATTATTTTCAGCCCATTTGTCTAATGTATCACAATCACTTAATTTTATTTCTGTCTTCTAGGGTATTAACTAATAATTTTGTGTCATCTGAAAATTTGATAAGCATTCCCTCCACCTCTTTATTCAAGTCATTAATAAAAATGTTGAAGAGGAAAAATCTAAACTTTGTGGCACCCCATTCAGTGGCTCTCTTTTGTTTGATGAAAAAATGTTGATGGCCATTATTTGAATACAGTTTTCAAACCAACTATAATATTGTCATGTCAATCCACCATTTAACTGTCTGTCAGATATAAAGTCCTAGGGATGTGATGGCGAACCTATGACACACGTGCCTCAGGTGGCACGCAGAGCCCTTTCTACGAGCATGCAAGCTGCCACCCCAGCTCAGCTCCACCCCACCGGCCTCCCACCAGTCAGCTGGCTTTTGGGTATCTGCCATGCATACCTGGGGATGGGGCACATGCGAGGGTTGTGCTCACATGCACAGGGGGATGGGGGGGTACATGCACATTGCATTATGGGTGTATGTGTGCATGCTCTCAAGCACACACATGTACGTTTTCGGCATGCAGCAATGAAAGGCTAGGCATCATGGTCCTAGGGTATTGTGTCAAATGCTTTGCTAAAATCAAAACAGTTCTACAGCATTTCTCCATTTTAGTAAGGAAATGAAATTTAGTCTGGCAACATATATTCTTGGCAAATATTTACTGACTTCTGGTAATTCATATATTGTTTTAAAGTGCTGACAGATTAGCCTCTTTATGGTTTCAGTGTCATATGGTCTAGTCTCTAGCTCATGGATCTTCCTTTCCCCCCACTTCTGAATAAAAGCAATGATTCTCCTCCAATTATCAGAAATTTCAGTAAAGACAAACATAAACTTTGGCAAGACTATTAGAAATTTCTTTCAGGACACTTAGATGCAATTCATATGGTTTTGGGGACTTGTACTTATTCAAGTTCAGTATGTACTTCCAGATCACATTTTAATCAAACATCCTGCTGTTCAAAATTAAATGTGTTAGTGTAACACATTAAAATAATACTAAACAGTAACTGGAGTTGAATAATCCCATGTTTATTTTATTGTTTGATATATATCCTTTTGCTTTGTTCACTCTTGCATGCACTTCATCATTAGAACAAAATATGGCTACGATCAAAGATCACTGGAGTGCTCTGGAATCAAAGCACACCAATCTATCTAAAATAAAAGGTGTATAAAAGAATGGTACCTGCAATAACTTGAGTTATTGCATGTTGAATGCTGGCCAACCACCAAATGCATTGGGAGCTCTGTACATGCCATGGAGATGTGCATGCTTCATTGGTTGTTAGGCATTTCTTTTCTTGTTCATGTCAGCATTGACTCAATATGGCAGCAAATGGACTTTACACCAATATTTGAGAAGATGTGGGTGAAACATCCAAAAGTGATATGGTTATGTCCTAAAAGCAGCACCCTACACTATTGCCTGCATCACCTTCCACTTTAACAAAGATGGCAAGCGTCTGCATGAAAGGCCGAAGCAAAGATGGCAAAACACAATAAATACAGCCCAGTTGGACTCAGATGCTGCGTTTGATCATACAAGATGGTGTTTGTCAGTCCCAAAGGGTGATGATATATCCTTTTGCCATATTCACTCTTGAATATAGACTGTACATAGAATAAGAGCCCCTTTTTGCTCTTTGTAGTATCCTTCTCCAACCTTAGTTCTCTCTTCAGTTAGAGTTTCTGCCTACAACTGTTTTAAGCTGAAAGGAAGTAGTTTTGCTTAGATATGAGAAATGTTTCCTAATGATAAGAGCTGTTTAACAATAGAACAGAGTAGCCTGGAATGTGGTGGAAACTCCTTCATGGGAGGTCTTTAAGCAGAGCCTCAATGGATGTCTATTTGCCAGGGATGCGGAGATAGCCTGTTCTACGCTGGCCAGATTATTTCCAAGGTTGCTTCCATTCTGTGATTCTCTACTATGGACAGTCTTGCTTGGTAACTTTTCTATAACAGAATGCTGATCATTATGACCTGGAAACTGAGCGGAAGTGATCATGGCTATTACGGATTCCATTAGAATGTGGATCATTCATGTTTTGTGGTATTTCCTTGTGAGGGGATTAATCTGCTTCATTTAATGTATGAGAAAGACATGCAGCAACAAAAATGTACAGGAAGCCATATGCTAGCTTTCATTAGTTGTGTGTTACTTACGAATGAAAAGCAGAGGTGTTATTAAGGAAAAAGAAAGTTTGTATTGTCCTGATAATAACAATACTGTGTGAGGAAGTGAGATAGTCCAGGCAAAATATAGTGTCATGAATTATAACATTGTGAAAACTTGTCTACATTTTGATTTTGCTTTATGTCCCTGGAATAAAGAATTTTATCCCAACTCTTTATTACCTGTTTCAGAATAGATTTCTGCCAAGAGTTGATGTATTATTTTAGATGGTTTGGAAAAAGATTTGCAGATACTTAGATCCAAAGACATTTAACTGTATTCAGGAGATTTGACAGAGAGAGAGAAAAAAATGTTACTTTTCAGTCATACATATAGCATTCAGATAACCTTGTTTTGTACTTTAAAAAGAATATAATAGCTATTCCAGTGACTACAGACTAAGTAATTCCTTGAGTGCTATTGTGAAGAGAGGGGAAGGAAAGAAGTATGCAATACAGTATCAAGTAGTAGTTGCTATTCATCTTGCATAGTTACACAGAATGCATGCAAGCTCAAGTTCAAGACTCCTTTCAAGTTCAACTTCTAGGCAGTGGTTTGTTCTAATGATGATTCATTTAACTAGGCTATCGAACCATAGGTTAACATGCTCGTAACATCATGCTCTGATGTTCATAAGAGCAGTTGAAACAAACAGTTCACCAATTTCATCTATCAAACTTAGCTTGAAATAATAGAAACTTTTGGTCTTCTTGCATGTAAGAATTTTATCTGTCAATTTTGTTATGGTCATTTTTTAAAGATAAAATAACGTTAGCATTCCAATGAAAGAGTTTCCATTAAAAACAAAACAGCTAAAATGTTTGCAAAAGGATGCATTTCAGCCTTGATTTGACATGTTCTCTGTACTATCCAACATCCTTAGATGTGGAAACACTGCAATGCAGAAATAAGAGCAACTGAAGTAATGTTATTGGCACAATCATTGACTTAAAATTAATTGATGGCACTATGTCTATATTATGCAGAAAGGGCTGTGTAAGGATAATATCCATCTGAAAAGCTAGCAACTGATTTTTCCCCTGACTAAAATACGTTTTAGATCAGGGAAAGTAATTTATTTAGATCCTTAAAAGCATGGACGTTTTGGGGGGTTGTGGAAACATGACCTTAGTTGATTAATTTGCTCTACATGAAGTATTTTTGGTACGCTTTATACAGATATAAAATATTTTGAATTTTACTGAGATGTCCAGATCTATTATATTAGAGCTCATATAAACTTAGTTTTCGAATATCTCTCTGCAAATGGAACAAACTATGAAAGAGAGAGAGAAAAGGAGGGGGCAATGCAGGGCAATGCCACCTTGAAAGTAATGAATGTATCTGGCTTTGCCAAATTTTTCACACTCAAAGCTTTTTGTTTGGGGATGCCTGCTGGTGGCATATTTTTGGAGGTTTACTGACCATGCAAAAATAGATTTACACCAATCTCTGCTCATAGTTTCATTTGAATATTAACTATTTCCATGTTAATGGCATCAAAACTGCTTGGAGACAGTGGGTTTTCCCTATGGAATTGCTCTAGAATTTCTTGCCAATGGAAGCTTTCCTCAAAATGTGAATTGTTAGATTGGGTAATGGATAGGCACACACAGGCTTAACGGTAACAACAGCTCTTTATTAAGTACAACAAGTGAGAACAATCCAGCGAAAGTTGAGTCTGACAGCAGCCCTTTTATAGGGAGCTGTCAGACCCTTCGACCAATAGGATTAAACCTCTGTTCCCGCTGGAACAGAGGGAAACCACTGTAGTTAGGGCAAGTATCTAACATGAATAGAAAACATATGTATATATAGGAGAAGGGGCATTCAATTTTGATTGGATCCACAGGAGGTTTCAAGGATTTTTCAACAAAAATCAGGAATAAGATTAAGAGAAACATAATGCCCAATTTAGCAAAAAGTGATATTGGCAAAAACATGAATAATTTGTGTGTTCCTCGTCTTCCCGGATGGCATCCGGAATCACCGCTCGCCGCGCACAGCCTCGCCGCTGCTCCACGCCTTGGAAAATAGGTCCGCGCGCACAGCTCAGAAAATTACAGCCTCCGAGACTTCGTAATGGTGGGAACTTGTTGCCACTTGCCCGGGCTTCTGTAGAAGCTTCCTTCCCAAGCCCTCCAAGCGAGGAAAGGCCAGTTGGAAAAGGGGCTTTGCTCCTGCTCCGGGCTGTAATTGTGCCTATGTTTTCCACGGAGTGGGGCCGCGGCCAGAAGACAAGCAACATGAGGTAGCGCAGCGGTGGCGGCGGGGAGTCAGCCCCGATGCAAAAAACACCAAGGGGGTGGGGCAGGAAATTACTTCCGGGTTCATTGTCCAACCGGATCGCGTGATCCGGTGCAATCCGGCAGAAACCCACCACTGTTCCACTCACATGCAAAGCTCTATTTGCCTGAGTGGTGGGCACTGGAACTCACATGGAACCATCTCCTCTTCCCCGCACCCCAGATCCACCAAGCTGGAATGGTTGGGAACTGCAGTATTATATCACAAGTACAATTTTTATCATGCTTCCATTTTTGTGTATTGGAGTTACTTCTGTACAGAAATCCAACCTGAAATTGGCTGGAAAAATAAATAGTATGATTGAAATACCATCTTTGCTCAAAAAATACTTGAAAAATCCAGGCCTATTTTTAACTTTAATTTAATTAGGGTTTTAAATGTGTTGCTATTTTATATTTATTGATGAATTAGATACCAAAAATAAAAACTTTGCACAAACAAGTGCATCTGCTTTGGAATATAGTCTAGGGTGTTACTGATGGTATATGGTTTTTTCATTTAGGGCTGAATCTGATTTTTATGCACTTTCTTTTCCTCCCTTTTCTCTAGTGGAAGATGAAAGTAAAGTTGCCTTATTGACTGCTCAGAAACTAGGTAAGATCCCCCCCCCTGGGTTTTACCATATTTTACAATTAAAATATTATATAAAAAATATAAAATCCTATTCGGAATGAATCTCCAATCTGTAATGGAAAATTAAGCTTTTTTTCTGTTTCTAGGATATTGACTGAAAATGGAATAATTTGCAAAAGCAGCAGTAGTATGGCTTTTTAGTTACAAACAATTATGTGTGCCAGTTAAAACTTTAAAAGGAGGCTAGGGAGGAAAGGAAAATCATGGTGATAGTGGTAGGGAGTTTCGTTAGGAGCTCATAGCTTTTTTGGGGTGTGTGTGTTATTTTTAGTGTATTATGTTAATGTTTTCATTTGTCAATATGAGTCAGCTGATTGGTATAGTTCATTCCAGCTATGTAGACTAGTTTTTCCGGGATTTCCAAACTCATCTTTATCTTGACCTTCCTAGATTAGATAACATGTTCCTGTCAGTCTTGTATAAATTTGTGTCACGTTACATGATTCCTTTTCCAGATTAAACCCCAATTCTTTGCTTCAGAAATTCAGTTCCAAGCATAGATCAGTTTCTAAACAAAACATTGGGTAACCTTACTTCGCAGCAGCTATCACACAATGGATTTCCATCTGACCTGAAAAAATAGATTTTTTTAAATAAAAGATTTAATTTTTTTTTTTAATTGTGATAGTTATATGTTGTGTCAAGTTCTAGACTGAAAGAATATGATTGAAATTGAAAGCTTCAATTCAACCACATTTTATAATGGGATTCTGAACCACAGTAAATACTGCTTTGGCTAAGGGAAAGCATTTGAAAGCCTTATATATAATAAGGTCTTGTTCTGCCTTAGCTATTGTAGCATAATTTTGGAAGAATTATGGGATGACTGTTATAAATGTTGAAAACTGTTTAGATTTCCTTCTCTAGAACTCCAAATCATTCTCTCTCAGAGAATAGTAGAATAAAAGTTGCTTACTTCATTTATCCCAAATACTGTGTTTCTCTGAAAATAAGACCCGGTCTTATATATTTTTCCCTCCAAAAGAGACACCAGGTGTAATTTTCAGGGGATGTCTTCCATTGTCTCACATCGCCCTGATGGCTTTGACAGCCCTGCCCAGCAGGAGCCAGTGTGTGGCTGCTGATGGCCCTCTTCTTTTGCAGCTGATTGCCACCGCTCATGCACAGTGCCCCCAGCCTCCGCTTTCCTGTCAGAGGTCTTTAGAAAAGGCCTCTGCAGTCAAGAAACTGGGTCTGGATTGAGCGCATAGCACCTCCTGGCCTAATTTCACTGTCAGAGGTGTTCAGGAAAGGCCTCTGAAGCAAAGAAATGAGCTTTGATGGTGCCTCTGATGGCAAAACGGAGGGATGGGCATGCCAATCTGGAGCTCTTTTATCAGCTGGAGAAGCCTTTCCTGAACGCCTCTGATGGCGAAACAGAGACTGGGAGTAATGTGTGCATGTGGTGCCAAGCGGCTGCAGAATAGGTGTGCCAACAAGGTGAGCAGGTATCAAGGTGTGCAAGGCCTAGCTGAAAGTGTCTGAAGGTAAGCAGCTCCACCTTCCACACACACACACACACACACCTAACTTGTACGCCTTGCCCCACCATATGCAACCAAGGGCAATGGAATGGGCAGGATCTTAACTAGGGCTTATTTTGGGTGCATGTGTAAAAATCAATCCAGGGCTTATTTTTTTGGATAGGTCTTATTTTGGGGGGAAAGACATGGTATTACAAATGTGAAAATCTTTAATTATTATCTATTGAATTCTAACTAATAACATGACCTAGGTTGTTGAATTCTATTTCTCATCCCTATCACAGTAATCCTTTTATGGAGGAACATTCCCATAAGCAGAATATCTTATATCACGGAATATCACATATAAGTAGAAACTAAATTCAGCGTATTCTAGCAAAAGTTTAGAAAACTATTTAATTTCTCTTGGAGTAAAAAGCTTTAGATTATTAAAACCAAAATGAAAATCTCATAGATAAATATTTTAATGCCTTTTCTATTTAGCTTAGAAACCACAGCCTTCTTTTAAGGGAAAGCAACCATTTTGAACAAACTTTGTTATATGTTTTGCGAAATTAAAAAATGAAGGCTACATTGTCTGCTTTAATAATCATGGTGATAATATATTGTGTATAATAAAGCTTTATTTAAACAAAGTAACTGCACTGTATCACTGACATTTTTAGTGAGATACTTTTAGTCAATCCTTTTGGCATACAGCAATTTTCATTTCTATGGTAGAAGAATGTAATCTTTTTAATTTCTCCTACCCTGTAGTTCTTTCCTTCAGTGTACAAAATGTTATTTTTCTATTTGAAACTGAAGAGTCTCACCTGGTCTTGCCTTTCATCCTGCTCTCTGAAACCACTGCTAAATCTCAAGCTGAAAATCTTTCCAAAAAGTGACTCATCAGTTGGAAATTGTGCCCTGCTACTCAGGAGGCGGTTTGCAAACATAGCAGCTGCATTTTGTTTGCCAAAAAATAAATGGGAGCCCTTCCTGTCAATCCATGTTGGAATGAGGCCCACTGCAGTCATAATCATTGGCAAGGAATTGTTTTCAAACCAAACTAGTTCTCATTTCCAATTTCCATACCTGGTGTATGGGTGAGGCCCTGGATTTCTTTTACACCATTACAGGCAAACCTCAACCAGAGTCCAGCTGTGGTCTTTAGAGGCATATGATATACACACAGATGGATGTATAGCAAGATAGATAAAGAAACAAGCAGACAGAAATGGAAAATGGTGTTGTTCCTATCTCTTACCTCTTACTTTACACTACTCCACTGCAGTCTCAGTTTTGCCATGTCATCATCCTAGGTTATAAGCAAGGGGCTAGCTCTTCTTTTCCCCAAGTTCTAATTTAGCACTGTTTTTAACACAACACTCAAGGAAAACAAAAACACCACAAAGATTCTGAATTCTGAACTAGCTATTGCTAAAAGAAAAGGAATGGTGGTCTAAACTGGAATTGCTGGTTTCTTGACTTGGCCAAGATTTGACTTAAAGCTAAAAAATAACTTCCACAGCATCTTTTAAAGGTTACATACAACCAGAAATAGATCCTTAGTAAAGCCAAGAGTTATTTTTTAAAGTTATAAAATTACCCACTTCCTAATTAACTTGGGGGCAGCTGAGAAACGGGGAGACAAATGGGTTTGCCAGAATGACCCTATTTCCCATTTCTCTCTATACAAAAGATCTGATGAACTCCCAGCTACTAGATGTCAATTAAGAGAGGAAATGGAGCTGGTATGTCAGCAGATCTGGTCAAGAGGATCTATAGCTTTGCAGCATGAGATGGGCAGCATATAAATTTTACAAATCTGTTCCACTATAGTAGCATGATAAAATGTCAGGGGAACGGTTTAATCTTGACCACCAAGTGATTGTAAAAACACAATGAAATAAATGACAGGGTAAACAAAGGTATTTATATTTCCCATCAGCATCCATTCCCAGTCTTTTACACTTTCAGACAATACATCCCATGGGATGCAGCTACACCAGGGTTCCTGTGTAATCTCAGAAACACTCAAACTCTTTGCTTCTCACAGCTTTTCTGCTGAGTGTGTTTCAATAAGCCAGGTTTCAAATCAGATTTGGCAACAAAAATGCCTATCTTAATTTAACTTGCTATAAATATACAGCTGTTATGGTGGTTATAATAGCATAGTTTGGAAGGATTTATGTACAAGCTATTGTTCGTATTGGAAAAATGCTGCCCTTTCCTCCCTTTTATGCAAAGTCACAAATGGGATTCCATTAGCCTCTAGCTATTTGCTTTATTTTCATTTTTCATATGTTTCTTTCTTATTATTTAATGCATGGAACTAGTCTTAATATATATTGACTGTCTGCTAAAGTCTCTGCTGACACAGCTTTTTAAAATGATGCAGTAGTGGAGAAAAGCTGATGAGTTCTTTACGATCTTTGACGTATTAATTAACAAAATGGACTAAAAGGAAGAAACCTTTCCCATTTTCTGTTTTAATTTTCTAAAACACATGTATATTGAGACTTCAAATGAAGAGCTGCAACAAAGGACTAATATATGTTGGGAAGTTGTACATTCTAGTAGATTAGTACATTGATCTCTGCTGGTTTGGGGATCCCGATGCTTACCACATCAGGCTGATTTTTTTTCAAAAGGCTCTCCTTTTGTAAAGTCATAAAGCTGTGTAGATACCTGCTTATGAAACTACCCTGGAATCAATGCAACGTTAATAATTGAATTTTTGAGGTTCTAACGTTGAAAAAACTCATAATGTACTATTTGATATGTTCCTTTCACAGTGATTATCACCTGTATCATACAATGCCTCTACTACAATGCTCACAAATGACTCATAAACATAATAGCTGCTTCTGTGTTTCCCAGTAACTGGTTTCAGTGGCATATAGCTGTGATATTATTATTTGCCTTGGTGAGCTGGGCAGCATAATACTATTATACTGAGGACAGAATATAGCCTTATCTTTGTAAATTTTTCTGATCCCTGTTTTAAAGCTAAGAATTGCATTGCCATTACTTGTTGGCTACAAATATCATCATCCAACTTGTGTTGTGTTTGGTTTAACTTGAAACTATTTTGACTCAATCTTGTTGGATGACTATGTATTATAGAAGAAAAAAAACATGTCATTCCACAGCTGCAAATGTTACAAGCTTCTGCTCTATTTATATCTTTAGTATTTCTTTTTTCAGCATGAAACATTCCCAAATCCTTTGGAATTTTCCTAGAGGTCAGCTTTTCCTTCTTAGTAATAATTATGTCCCTCCACCCATTTTTAATTTTTTCCCCAGCTCTCCAGTATCTTCTCTAAAAAGAAATGATGAAAATATTCCAATGTGAAGGCATTAAAATTTTATAATCTTATATTTTTCCTAATTGCCTCAACGGTGCATTTGCATTTCTAAAATAGTTAAATAGTTCTTGAAAAGACTGGGAAAGTAAAAAAAGAAAATCCAACCCTTACTATCTAATGCTGGCTGAGAACAACAGCCCATTTTCCAACTATTGAACTTTCTGAAATATATTCCAAAAGAAACCTACATATAATGTACTACAGTAGTTTAAATTCTCTCCTTGTCATTTTCTAAATCTAAATATTTTTTAAAAATTTATTTGCCTAAATATCTCTTTAAAAGGATGTCCTTTATGCTTGCCATTCATTTAGCAACTTCATTATTCACGTTAATTAATAACTTAGTTGGGGGCCATCAAATCAATCCTAATTCTTAATAAAGTATTTTATTCCTTTTTATAGTGTTTTTAATATTTCATATGACTTTTTATTTTTAACAATAAATAAAACAACAATATAAAAACTCATTTTTATAACAATTAATTTTTAAATTGTTGTTTCATTAATTCTTTTGTACGGCCCAAAACCACTTCTTTTAATGCAATGTAGATGTGATTAATAAATAAAAAAATGTTTGGACAAATATCCACCATCTCAATCTGACCTTATAGCTCTTGTTTATATTTAGATAACTTTATTAGTTTTTCTCCAGGCAGCTTCATCAATGTCACCATCTATTTTTCTCCATAGCTTTTCTAAAGAGATTTAGTAATCTCTTTATTTATTTTTATCCACTTTATCCATTGTCTTTTATTTCCCTCAATCTTGCCAAGCATAGGTTTGTTTCAATTGATCCTCCTTGCCTTCCATGATATTTTCAGTAGCCATTTCTAAATTCATAATTTCAAATTATCTATCTTCTTCTTGCACTTTTTCTCAGTATCTCATTTTCATAGCTTTTAATATATTACCAAGGATTGAATAAAGGAAGTTTGGGAGTAGGATGGACATTGCTTTTATTGTTCTGATCTTCGCTATCTCAGAAGTAGACTTATCACTTATCACCTTGCCTAACTTTGTCATTGTCTTACTCTCTGGTATTAATCTCTTTATATCTCTGGCACACTACCCATTAAGCCGAACACAATAAAACTATTTACTACTTGCTGTGAATCTCTCTGCATGCTGGCTGATTTTAGCTTTGTCTTTGTAATATTTAACATTAACTCACATTTTTCACTTTTCATTTTTATTATCCTAATTAGCTTTTCTGAGTCTTCCTTACTTTGAACAAGTAAAGTTGTGTTTCCTGCAAACACAGATAGCTAGTGTTTTGATTTCAGCTGTTGACTCCTACAATCCTTACAGATATAGAGACAATATGCATCACTATCTTACTCTTCTTATTCTGAACTACTCTGTTTCATCAAATTCATTTTATATAATATTTCTTGATCACTGTAAAGATTCCTCAGAACAATCAGATGTTCTGGCATATTTAACAGATTTCATTTTCTGCCATAATCTCAGAATCAAAAGCTTTGCTGTATTCAACAAAGCAAGAGAACTTTCTTCTTCAATTGTCATGATTTTTTCATTATCCATCTTACATTAGCTATCTAACTTCATTTTCCTTTGCCTTTTCTAAAATCTGTTTATTCATTTGACATTCCTTCCTCCATGTATAGGTCTTCCTCCATGTACGGCCATATTCTTATTTGTAAGAACTTAACGATTTGTAAGAAAATCTAGTGCTTCATTGATTTACCTATCTTGGTATAGATATGTACAAAGATATTTTTAATCTTTAGTTCACACATCTTTTTCCATATTTGTTGATAATAGGACAGTTGGCGCTTAAACTGCCTCTTCTCCCTGTTGTATTATCTATTGTCAGTATTAGACATATCCAACTTTTTAATAGAATTGACTAATGAATAACTTTTGCCTTTACAAATGTTTCCATCATCCTATAATCCCATTTGTAATGGAATTCAGAACAATCTTTCTATCTTCCTTTCATTAGAGATGAAAGTATTAGATCTCTTCCATGATTATATAGTGTGAAGTTGTTTTTAATTGCTTTGTTTATTTCGACTCTGCATGGGTTTGCTGTTATCTGCTCACTCGTTATGATTAGGAGCAGCATACAAGCTGAAGCAAACAAGTAAAATGAACAAATTACTGTTGAATAACTTAGCTATAAATTGTCCTGTGGTTTTTTCCCCCCCAACTTTTAAAAAACGTTCTTCATCTGTTTGTTCTTTCATACTTGGCATTGAATATCTCTTCTCAGGCACTTCATTGTCCTTTCTGCTACTTCAAACTTTTGTTATCTTTTTTTCGCCACCACGATAACTTGTTCTGAAAGTCACTTGCTGTCATCCCTGTTGTCTCCATCTAGAAAACTGACCAGCCTTTGGTATGCTCCAGAATTTGCACCTAGAAATATATTGACTCGTTGGATTATGCATGTCCATCATACATGCATGTCCATTATGTCCATATCATTTACAGGAGTCTGGATGTCTTAAAAACAATTAGAACAAATTAGAAGAACACTAGAACAATGTATAAACAAAAATAATAGTAAAGCATATTTAAAACAATCATTAAAATTTATAGTTTGGATAATCACTTCTAACAATAGCACAAATAGCCCACTGGCCAAACCAGCCCCCTGCATATTTTATTTGGGTATTTGAGTTCCCAGATTGTTCTGATTTATAATTGTTGGTTAAAATATGATTCAATATTTTAAATGCTTATTCTGCAATCATTATTGTTTGTCACTAAATTTATTTGGCAGCTAAATCTGCCAGACTAGGAAAACTAACTTCTTGATGATTTCCCAACTTTCTTCTTGATTTGGTAGGAAGGGTTGCTTTTTTGTGTACTTCCTCAATACAGCTTTTTTTTTCTTCCCTCTTCTTTTCCAGGAAATTATATAGTTAAAGATACTCCAGTAGCATCCTCTGTGCCCATAAATTGCAGTAACTCACTGAGAAAATTATCTTTCTCTTTTCCTCCTTTATTCCATAGACATCAGGTAGCAAGAACAATTCCTGCATTGTTTTCTATAGTTGCTGACTACAACAGTCTATATGGAGTATGCTGAAGCAGTCACACCAGAGGTGCTTTTCACACTCTGAGTTGTAATAAGTAATATTGGCTGGCAATGATACGTGATTTTGCTAACAACAGCAGCAATTTGTGATAATGAAATAATGGCTGGCTGGCTGGCAATTGCAACTATCAGCAGCAAAATAATACCGTGGGTACTATAGTAAATTATTATTAAGCTTTGTTGCACAGTCAGTTAGATGTTTAGACCAGATTTGGTATTTTTATCCACCTATTAAGTCCCTCCCAAGGACCTGAGATAAGCAAATGTTCTTGTTTGATGATATTAAAGGAATCATCACAGGATGTAAGCTGTTCCACATAAAGCTGCCTTTTGCAATTGACTGTGTTTTTTGTCAATGCCAATGGTATTCAATTGATGCTCCAGATGTTTCGGGATTGCACCCAAGGCATCTATTCCTGTTGGTATTTTCTCTGTTTTCTTTTTCCACAGTTGTTCTATTTCTTATTTCCAGATTTTTGTATTTTGTGACTTTCTCCACTTTTTTTCTCTTCTATTTTTGTCAACGCCAATTGCTATTCTATTTCTCCATTTTTCTCTCCTGTTTTCACCATCCACTGTCCAGACTTCTTTATCTTTCTCATCAACAATTACTAAGTCTGGGGAGCTATGTGTCAGCTACTTGCCTTTTGGGGGTGACTGTTGTAATTTTGGACATGTCTTTATTTTCTATTATTTTGTCTAGTTTGTGATCCCACCGGTTCTTGCTTGCAGGCAGATGGCATTTGTTGCAGATATTCTGATATACCATTATTGCTATTTTTAATGCTTTCGTTTGTAGTAAGTCTGTGTGATCTTCTTACAGCGGCTAATCATGTGGGTCCACTGTTTCTTCAGTTTCCTTGCAGAGATGTCATTTGCTATCTCTTGGTGTCTTCTCAATTCTGGTTTTGTATGCATTGTTCTTAATGCTTAATCTTGTGCATCCAAAGTTAGCCCTTCTGTCTCTTCCGTCAACTTTCCTGCTGTTAGCTATTGGCAGATTTATTGTTATCTGTTTTGCATGCTATTTTATTTAATGTACTGGCCATATAATATTTTCCTTGCCCTGTCTCTTTTCTATTCTTCATTTGGTTTTTCTTATAGGCCAGTTTGGTCTCTCCAGTACTCAGTACCAGCTCCAATGCATCTTCTTCACTGTCCTTCAGCTATTCTTCCAGTGTCATTTTTTCTTCTTCAGTTATCTGGTGTACTTGCAACATTCCACGCCTACCTATTTTTCTTGGTAAGTAGAGACTGTCAATGAAACATAAACTGCTTCAACTCCTCCCCTTGGAATGGCGCTACAGAGCATTGCATACCAAAAAAACTAGACACAAGGATAGGTTTTTCCCTCGGGCCATCACTCTGCTGAACACCTAATTCTCACAGTGCTGTCTAATGTAAAATGTAAAGACCCATGTAGTTGGTTTTTTTTATTATTATTCATTGAACATGAAACTTAATCAACTGAACATTTAAAAATGTATCACAAATATCATTGACTGGTGCTGATGGTTGATACAGGTTGCTGCCAGGTATCAATCAAGTATCTTCTTAAAATGTACAATGTTCCGAGTAGCACAATTTTTTGCAGTTCCGCTGGTGTTATTGCAGGAAGCTGCAATTTCTTGATGTATTTTATAAAATTTTTGGACATGGTACCAACTGCCCCAATGACAATGGGTAACACTGTTGCATGTTTCATCCATAATTGTTTAGTTTCGATGGCCAGGTCACAATATTTTGTGATTTTTCCAGTTTTTTCCCCTTATCTCTGGTGTCTCCTGGTACAGCGATATTAATAAATTGTATACTTCGATTTTCAACAACTGTGATATCTGGCATGTTGTGGTTGTTGTTCTTTTTGTTGTTGTTGTTGTTCTGTGAATGATGAGAACATGACAGAAGAGAAGTAAACATATATACACAGCCCATGTAATTATGTATAAAGCATCTATGCGTTATAGCAGTGGCCTCTTAACTGGATGTACAATTCAACTATTCTAGGCGATCGTCTCTGGCATTACTTTGTGCAGATCTTCTAGGGAACCAGAGAACACATGCAATCTTTCACAATATCTTCAATAATTTGCAAATCAGCACAACAATTGCAACAAGGGAAATCTTTCTATTGATGTAGGGCTGAGGCACTCCAGTATCACACCCAATTCTGTTCAATTTCAACCAGACAGAGCGAAGCAGGTCAAAATGAGGTGGTTTAGTAGAGGGATCACTAATAGTCAGGCCACAAGAAGGTACCTTGGATCGTTAGTATTATCATTTATCCTGATTATTTTCTTCTTTACTCCCCCATTACTGGTATTATTAGGATTATTATTATTGTGTTGCTTTGCACGTACTCCGAAAGCCTCTGTACTGGAAATAAATTCCTTGTGTGTCTAATCAGACTTTGCCAAATAAAGTATTCAATTCAGTTCAATTCATTGCTTCATGGATGAAGGCCGTGATTCATTGTCATTATTTTTCTGGTCTTCACCTCCAAGTCATTTAGTTCGGCTTGAGTCCAGTCTGCTATTCCAGCACTGTATCTAAAGACTGATGTTGCTCGGGTATTAATTGGTATTTCCTCTATTGAGTTTACACTTCAAGATCTTCTTCACTTTTGTGATGAATTCACTTCTAACCTTCAGTGAGCTTGATGTTGTAAGCCTGAAGGTCTTTGCAATGATCGTTTTCATCCAGACTCTTGGTGTTATTTCTATAGGGCATCTTGATTTCTTCAGATTCACTATCCCCCCTGCCCCATTGATGGTGAGGGTGGCACATTTATATAGTCCAGCTCCATTGTATGTCTAGACTGTATACATGGACAGTGTTCAGCAGCTATCCTATTTCAAATGCAGCTTCAGATCTAGCATGTAAAGGAGATGGGATATTATTATTCATACCACAATGTGAAATCACAGTTGCCAAATCTTTAACTATTGTTGGCTCTCATGTGCATCAGGTTCTTCTGAAGAATCTAGAGAGTGATAATGTGTTAGGATAGTATATGTGTGGATCCAAACCATGTGGCCTTTTATAATTGACAGGTGGAAATTTTGTGAATGAGCAGATTTTCTAAATGCTATCCACATTTTTTGGGTATGGCATCTAGCATGCTGTTAACCACCGGGATCACAAAGATCAATTTATTTCATAATCTTTCCATAATCCTGTTTTCTTATTCAATTCTTTGTCCAATTAATAGTAGTAGTAAAAGTAGTAATAACCTTCACAGTTAAAGGCTGGTAGAAACTTAGTATTCAAGTCCTATACAAGGACTAAAAATTAAGGTAGCACTTGAGCATAGAGGCTGTTCCAAATGGGAGTTTCTTGTATGTGTGTAAAATTAGAGTGATCAATCATATAAATTCAAAATTTCCAAATATAAAGGAAGTCTTTTAGGTATTGCTCCAAGGGCTCCAATCATGATTGAAATCCAACAGTGGATTTCTTTTGCCACAAACATTCAATTGAGATCTGCAAGTACCAGTGTTTTATAAGTTTTTGCAATTGTTTTTACCTAAATCATAGTATCAGCCAGAATATCAACATAGATGGCCCAGATTTCTTCTTTTCAATGACTGTTATACAGTTTCAGGCATGTTATAAAACAGTACAGCTGTGAATCCTTTAAATTGTTATTTTTTGAGCCAGTCCAATTTTTCCTTGGCCTCCATCTGAAAAACATTTCCCATCCTTATCACAAAGTTTGATTCAGAGGGTGATTTTCTGTTTCTCTCCCTTATCCCAGCCTAATACTGCCTCAGAACCTTTGAGTGTAGTCTTTACTCTGAAATCATTTGAACCTTTCCTTCTAGAGTTTGAGCTCAAGTTGTTTGTTTGGTTTGCTAGGTTCATAAGCTTTAGCTCAACTCCAAGGCTAACTCACCACCTTGCTTCATGGTTCTATTATAATCTACTCACCTGCTCCATTATTCTTTGTTTCCATGATTATTTGCCCTCACTTTCTAAAAGTATTTCCTTATCTCTTTTGCCTAGAGCAGTGTTTCTCAACCTTAGCAACTTTAAGGTGAGTGTACATCAACTTCAGCATGGCTGAGACTTGAAGTCCACTCATCTTACAATTGTTAAGGCTGGGAAACAATGATGTAGAGGAATCCATGTGTCCTAGACGTATTAAACTTATCCCTTCCCTATGAAATGCCCGTTAGGTTCAGAGCATTATCCCCTACGCTAAACTGGTTTTCTGCATATCTACACATATATTAATTTATATTTCATCTGACATATACAGAAAACTAAGAATATGCTGAACACAACACAGAAATGTTCTGGTAGGGAAAGATGGTTATTCATGATATGAATATGTAATTGCCTACTACAATTTTCAAATCTGTATCAGATAATAAGTAGCAACTGTCCACGGATGTTATTTGATTTAATCACATCTACACCCTATAAAAACTCTTTTTTTAAAAAATTGTATAACATTGTATGATGTATGATCTAGTGCTACAGAACTGTAGTTTTAAATACTAGTAAAGACCAGATTGCTAATACCTTGGTTGGAGTAAATATGTATTTCTGTTCATGATGACCTAGTTAATCCCCATCTTGCTAAAATTGTGGAAATATCATATAAATATTCTCAGTGAACTCAAAATCAGCATATCCATGAATTATCCAAGGAACATGAAGCAACCTTTTCTGTCATCTATTGCAAGAAATATAGTATACCAACAGATTTCATAGTTTAGGTAATGTGTCTCTCTGTGTTAGGTAAAAACAAGGCAAAATGCCTCTTAAATTTTGAAAAGCATATATGGTGTCTATGGGTGGAAAATTGTTTCATATGAAACAAATGTATCCAAGTTTCGCAGATGATCAGAGCTTAATAAAGAAAAGATATTTTATTTATTTCTAGACTGATCTTCTGGTTCAGAAAGACCTTAATGTGAGTGAATGGGTTTTTAAAAATCTTATTCATTCCTTCCAAAAGACAATATTAGAGAAAATAAACCTTAAGAACCCGATGATTTTAAAGCCCAGCAGAAAATTTGTATAGTGCTCTGACAAAGGGCACTTACTTTAGAACCTGTTTACATAAAAGCAAAGTGAAAATCTGGAAAGTTTTTTTTAATAGTTCTGGGTCCCTTAGAACTGATTTCTGGCACCAGGCTTCTCCGTATCCTTGTTGAGAAGTCAGCAGATGTACAGGAGGTAAAACCCATAGTTCCATAGAGACCTGAGGAGTAAGCAGTTATCACTGACAAATGTTACAAGTTGCTCCATGCCTCTAAAGAAACCTATAATCATTGATGAGTTCCTAATTTTCCTTAATCCTTTCCATCCAAATGCTAAGCTTTCCTGCTCCTGAAGCACTTCCGGAAGGGGCTTTGCTGAAACCTCTGATGCCTTGAATTTAATGAAGCTGGAATTATTCCCAGATAATGCAGCTACCCTACTGGTGTGTACCTCAGAGGAGAGAGAGGAGAATTGGCAAAATACTTTTATATGCTAATTAGGATGCAAACTGAAAGGATTGACTATTTAAAACTATTCAGCTTTACAAATAATAATACCAGCATTTTATCTCTAGGTTCCATTGTAGGTCTTTGGTGTTGCCATTATATCTGTAACTCCGACATACCTCTCTCCCTTTTCATCCCTTTGCTTCCTACATATGGAAAAGTAGCTACTTGTGAATAAAACTCCTGATGCTGTTTTCTCTACAATGCATTAGTTTCCCCGAAGAAATCAAAGATTTTTCTCATTCATATTCTTTCAGCTTATTATTCCTTTATTTGCTTTATGAATTAATGCTGGAGAGCCACCCAATTTGTTATATGTCACAGCCTTTAGCAATGTATAGTAAAAGAATATACACTATATTGCCAAAAGTATTCGCTCACCCATCCACATAATTAGACTCAGTTGTGAGCGAATATTTTTGGCAATATAGTGTATTTTCCAATAAGTTTATGAAAATCCATATATCCATTTCTTTTTTATTTTGTATGAGAATTTGTGTAATTTCTGTAGCTTGGGGATTGTATTATAATATTGGTTACATAATTTATATGAAAGGGTATAAGGGTTAATGTAAATAATGCTTCTCTTATTCTACCTATATCACTGGTGTTTGCCTCTACCTTCCTTGCACTGTAAACTATCCATCCAGAAAAAAATCTTGGCTTCCATCATAAACTTTGCAGGTACCTGATATGTATTAGAAAAGAGAACCAGAATATCAAGTATCGCTAAATTAAATTTATCTATATAGTCTTGCAAAATATTATAGCTATATCAGTATAATTTAGCTTGCTTGTTTAAAAGCAAGAAATGAACCCCAAAATTTATCCAGATTCCATTAAACATTTGTATAATCTGCTGATTTGATATAGAAATAGAGAAGAGTTGTATATTTATACTGACACTTAAAAGAGATGCATTCATTAGAATACAAACTGTTTCATACATAAGAACCTATTTTATTTCTTTGTTTTGTATATCACCTTACAGTATTTTATCTCACTCTAATTTATTTTACTCCATTTTATCTTATTTTACTGTGGCTGACCTTTATTGATGTATAGACATCTTCCTTCTTGAACAATATTATAATATATTAACAAATATAATATCAAGACTATACTAATAATAATAATAATAATAATAATAATAATAATAATAATAATAATACCAGGACTTAAAAATTGAAATCCAACGATTATGGCACAAACCAGCAGTGGTAATTCCAGTGGTAATCGGCACACTGGGTGCTATTCCAAAAGCACTGGAATTACATTTAAAACAGTTAAAACTTGACAAAATCACCATCAGTCAAATGCAAAAAGCTGCACTGCTTGGATCTGCACGTATATTACGAAAATACGTTACGACGTCCTAGGCCCCTGGGTGGGGCCCGACTAGTAATCAATGCCAAATCCGGCGAATCAACTGGCCACTGTGATACAATCGTATAATAATAATAATAATAATAATAATAATAATAATAATAATAATAATAATAATAATAATAATAATAATAATAATAATAATAATAATAATAATAATAATAATAATAATAATAATAAAATGGCCAATTAATTAAATGCAACGAAAATGAAGCCTACAAATACTTAGGCATTCTGCAGTTGGATAACATCAAGCATGGAGAAGTAAAAACTATTGTCAGGGGAGAGTACACCAACAGAGTTAGGAAAATTTTGAAATCTAAATTGAATGGTGGAAATACAATCAAGGCCATAAACACCTGGGCAATACCAGTTATAAGATACACAGCTGGTATAGTTAACTGGACACAAGCTGATTTGGACATTTTAGACCGAAAAACCAGGAAACTAATGACAATGCACTACAGTTTACATCCACGTGGTGATATTGATAGACTATACCTACCCCGGAAATCAGGTGGCAGAGGATTATTACAAGTGAAGCAAATAGTTGAAGAAGAAAAACATGCACTGGCTGATTATTTAAAAGAAAATCAAGAACATCTATTAATCGAAGTAAAGAACAAAAATCTATTGAAGGCCCAACAGACGAAACAAGAATACAAAAAAGATGTGATAAAATTAAGAATGGAGAGTTGGCAGAACAAAGCATTGCATGGCCAATTTCTGAAAAAAAAAAAAGATAAAGTGGACAGTGAAAAAACTTGGTTATGGTTAACAGCAGGTACATTAAAGAAAGAAACAGAGTCACTAATCCTGGCTGCGCAAGAACAAGCTATCCGCACAAATGCCATTAAGACCAAAATCGAAAAATCCTCTGATGATGCCAAATGCAGACTCTGCAAAGAAGTTGATGAAACTGTTGACCACATACTCAGCTGCTGTAAAAAAATCGCGCAGACTGACTATAAAATGCGGCACAATTCAGTAGCACAAATGATCCACTGGAATTTGTGCAAAATTATAATATTAAAACAACAACAAACTGGTGGGAACATAAGCCTGAAAAAGTCACCGAAAATCAGATGGTCAAGATCCTGTGGGATTTTCGTATACAAACAGACAAAATACTAGCGCATAACACACCAGACATCACACTGGTTGAGAAAAAGAAGGTTACAATCATAGACATCGCAATACCAGGTGATAGCAGGGTTGAGGAGAAGGAACATGAAAAAGTCGCGAAATACCAGGACTTAAAAATTGAAATCCAACGATTATGGCACAAACCAGCAGTGGTAATTCCAGTGGTAATCGGCACACTGGGTGCTATTCCAAAAGCACTGGAATTACATTTAAAACAGTTAAAACTTGACAAAATCACCATCAGTCAAATGCAAAAAGCTGCACTGCTTGGATCTGCACGTATATTAAGAAAATATGTTACGACGTCCTAGGCCCCTGGGTGGGGCCCGACTAGTAATCAATGCCAAATCCGGCGAATCAACTGGCCGCTGTGATACAATCGAATAATAATAATAATAATAACCTTTCACCATTGTATTGATATTTATCCCATTATCAATTATTTTAAATAAAACATGCCAGATATTGAAGCTCAATTAAGCTTTCTCACCTTCTGAAACTATATGGAAAATCACAATTGGAAACTGAAGCATTAGCTTATATAGTCAACATTTATATAATCAACATTTATCCACTGCCATGGATTTTCAATTAAGTAAGTGTGCATCATTTGTTGTAAACAAAGGAAAACCAGTCAGGTTTTTGAACTGAAGTGCCAGATAGAAGCAAATTGAAAAGTCTTGCAGTAGAAACTAGTAACAAATATCTGAGCATCCTACAAGCATATCACATTAGACATGTGGTGGAAGTCAAGGCCAGTGTAACCAAAAAACACATAAGAGAAGTGTCCTAAAATCCTAAAAAGTTTAACAACAATTAAAGCTATCAACCCTTGAATTATCTTAATTCTTTAATAGGAATTGAAGGTATTATAGATATAAGCTAAAACAGAAGGATGTAGTTGAAAGTCTGAAAGTATCACCATCAACCATATACTACACCTGTGTGGTGAAATTGACAGCTTGTAAGGATGACGCTATCAATTTGCAATGATAAAGAACTTCATTGCACTAAACAATTAAGGTATGAAGAGCTGAAGCAAGAAACTTTACTCAAAAGATTATAGGAAAGAGAGAAACCTATTTGAAATGGTTTTCAAAATACATTTATCCTAATTGCAGAATGAATATTCCATCTAGGCAGGATTTTTTTAAAAATATTTTATGAAGCCAAAAAGCATTTACTTCTAGTCTTTTCACCTTAAAATACTTCAAGGCATTGTCTTATAGGTCAAATTCTTGCATTCATCTGAACGATAATGCTTATCTCAACAATTTGAGTTCACGTTGGATTGAATACATATCTGTAAGAATTTAATTTTACACCAGGTCACCTGCTTATTTTAATTTTCAAAGAGGAACGTTTGAGTGGATTATAAAAAGGGGACAGGACCTGCTTGAAGAATTAAATACATCGGAATTGATGTTCATGTAATGCTTAAGTCTCAGATGCCACATTGAACAATACATTGTAAGAAAAACCATTGTAGCAATGAAGAGGCTAAAATGAACCTGTTTAAAAATGTGATGAATCAAACCCAGAAAGCATTAGAAGCTTATAAGAAAATATATTTAAATGAATTCAGCTACTTTAAGGCACAGAGATTTCATTGTGACACTGTTTTCCCATTATTACCATTCCACCCTGGGTACAAAACTTTTTAAATGAAAAAAGATACTCCAATAGCATATGCCTTTTAGTTTGTGGAATATGGACAACAATATTTTGACTTGCAAGGTAATCCTTTGATTATCCTAGTTTGCATGAAATAATCAGAGTGTACTCGCTTTAGGCATAACTGAACTTTGATTCTATTTGTGATGTATGGAACAACATGTGTCTACATTGACTGGTAGTGTTCTCATTGCTAACAGGAAATGATGTATGTAGCGTGAGAATGATTAAGACTGGCAATGTAAATTGTATTTTTCCTTTCTTACTAAAATATAATATGAAAGCATCAATTGATCAAACAATTAGTGGTCAAGGCCAACATGGTATTTACCACCCCATCTGGTCATGATCATAATATATCCAAGATTTGAACTTGGAATGTAAGAGGAATAAATGGCAATGTATGTGAATTAGCAAATGAAATGAAAGTCTCTCTACATAGTCCTCACCTGTGCAAAGAACTTCCAGACATGGAAGTTTCAAATGATTTTTAACTTTTTTTGCATATTTATAAAAAGAATATTGCTTGTTTTTCATTATATCTATTACTCCAGGATATTGTTTTCTTCAATATGAATTCCTGCTTGAAAAACATCAAAGCTTATGGTTACTATTATATTATTTAAGTATCCTAAATAATAACGATGCCCAGAAGATTATGGGTTCCCCATCAGTTCCCTACAGTATGAGATGTAGGAAGTGGATTGTAAAAAGTATAATCCAAAGCATGTGAAAAATACTAGGTTGGCTGTTCTTCTCGATAAGAGATGTATCTGGCAAGTGTGTTCAGGGGAAAAAAATGGAAAAAAGAATGGGCAGATATGTTGATGTGGTCCCATTAGGAAAAAAAAGATGATTAAATTCTAGAGATACATGAAAGATTCTACCCAAGGAAGAATCAAGCTATTCCTTATAAATATCAGTATGCTTTTTGATATTTCTCCAAGACCTTAAATTCTGAAAATTAAAAGCAAACGTCAGTATTTAACATTCTGACATCTTGTTTGTTGACATGTTGTCATTTAAGTAGCCAGTTTAGAAATTTGCAATAGATACTATGTGTCTATTCCATCCCTTAATTATGGCTATTTATTATGTAGTTTGAATGTAGTCAAGGACAATATAAGGTGGCTAATGCTGTGGTTGAGAGAATAGTCTGTGGTTTCTGAAACATTTATCAGCTTTGCTTCGTTTTCTTCTTATCTTGATGGACTTGATCAAAATAATCATGTCTATAGATGAGCTATTTGGGCTTTGAGAAAAGACCTCTAGCCAACCATCTGTCCATTGGAATGTAGCCTAGGTTTTCTTAACGCCTGCCAGGAATGTGATAGTTACCTAGCACTGGCTTCAGGCATAAATTTGCTTTAGGAATGCATTGTGGTCTGTCCCTGAAAGACGTCATATTTTTCAAGCTGTACTAAATAGATATGAGTGAAATACCCTGTCCCCTCAAGGTTAGAATGGCCTTCATTTTTTTGCATTTAAGAAGAACTGCATAAATAGTTCTTTTCCTTTTATAGAGCCTTTAGATAAAAAGTCTTTAGTAAATGAAAATAATTAAGGAAGATACAGTAGAGTTTGCTCAGCGTTTTAATATTGTAAACCACTTGGACTGCATTAAGTAGTTAACAGAAAATTGGTATAATACATAACCTGTATCCTTAAATAGGTTTTTCCTTCTCCATACTGGCTAAGAAATTTGGAGAAAGAAAATTCTATAAGTGACATAAGACCATATATTTAGGTTTCAACCTTGTCCTTTCTATTTCGTAGTAAGATTCAGTTTAACTAAGCCTCTTTGTCAAAATAAACAAAGTAATAGAAAATGAAAATGCTCTGGGACTTTAGAATTCCAAAAGACAAGCATCTGCTTCATAACACCCGAGACTTACAATTGTTGACGAGAAAGGCAAAAAAAGGTCTGAATTTTGCAGTACCTGGAGACAGCAGAATGGAAGAGGAAAAGTACTGAAGAAAACCACAAAATACAAAGACCTGCAAATAGAACAATGTGGCAAAAGAAGGCAGAGATACTGCCAATGGTAATAGGTACCTTGGGTGCAATCCCAAAACATTTGTAACACCATTTGAATATCTTTGGCATTGATAAAAAAATGACCAGCCAGTTGCAAAAGGCAGCTTTATGTGGAACAGCTTACATCCTGCAATGATACATATAACAGCATCAAACAAGAACATCTGCCTATCCCAACTCCTTGGAAAGGATTTGATAGATGAATACAAATGCCAAATCCAGTCCAAACATCTGGCTGGCTGGGCAACCAACCATAACAATAACACATTAAACTTCTGTGGCAAGGATGACAAGGATGACAAACCAGAATGAAGTGAGGGGTCTCTCCCTATCTAAAGGCCTCCTCTACTGAGCAATGTCAAAGGATTTGAAAACATCACTCTAGAGGATAGGTCAGTGATGGCGAACCTTTTTTGGCTCGCGTGCCACAAGTGGGGGGAGCACAGGGGGGTCGAGTGTGGGCGTGCCGCACCCATAATGCAACGTGCGACCCCCCAGTGCGCATGCGTGCAAAACGCGCGACCCCCCCATTTTTACATGGTTTTTTTGCCCTCCCCATGCTCCAGTGGCTTTATAGGATCCTGGGGAGGGCAAAAAGAGCCTCCCCTGACCCCCCGGAGGCGCTCCGGAGGCTTCAGGGACTGTCCAGAGGCTTCCCTGAAGCCTTCGGAGTGCTTAAAACCACCCTCCGAGCAAACCGGAAGTGACTTCCGGGTTGCTCGGAGGGTCGTTTTAAGCGCTCCGAAGGCATCAGGGAAGCCTCGGACGGTCCCTGAAGCCTTCAGAGCGCTTAAAACCACCCTCCGAGCAAACCGGAAGTGACTTCCGGGTTCCTCGGAGGGTCGTTTTAAGCGTTCCGAAGGCATCAGGGAAGCCTCGGACGGTCCCTGAAGCCTTCAGAGCGCTTAAAACCACCCTCCGAGCAAACCAGAAGTGACTTCCAGGTTGCTCGGAGGGTGGTTTTAAGTGCTCCGAAGGCATCAGGGAAGCCTCGGACGGTCCCTGACGCCTTCGGAGCACTTAAAACCACCCTCCGAGCAAACCGGAAGTGACACTTAAAACGACCCTCCGAGCAACCCGGATGTCACTTCTGGTTTGCTCGAAGGGTGGTTTTAAGCATTCCGAAGGCTTCAGGGACGGTCCCTGAAGCCTCCGGGAGGGCGGGGGAGGCTCTTCTTGCCCTCCCCAGGCTCCTATAAAGCCTCTGGAGCCTGGGGAAGGCGAAAAATAGCTTTTAAAAAGGTGAACTAAGCTGGCCAGTGCGCGCATGCGCGCTGGCCAGCTGACAGGGCAGCGCCTCGCGTGCCCTGACAAATGGCTCCGTGTGCCACTTGTGGCACGCGTGCCATAGGTTCGCCATCACGGGGATAGGTGATACTACAGAGAAGGCCTGCTTTCAGAATCCTGATTGATGACATTTAACCAAACGAATACAAAGTGCACCAACCCATCAAAATCAAATCAGCCAGGCAAATATTATGTAAGACAGGTGGTCCCTCAAGTAACAACACCCTATGCTGTTAGAGCTCTGTAAGTAACAAACAGTACCTTGAATAACACCCAGAAACAAACAACCAATGAAACCGAGGCATGCTTGTCCCTGCCTGTGCCACTGCATTTTGTACTAATTACAATTTCCAAGCCATAAGATGATTAGGACATCAGTGATTACCTGTAGGCCCCTAGGAAAGGGCACAACTGGTGTACAGATGAAATTGTTCAAAATCTTTCTACATGTAAACTATTCTGCAAGCAAGAAATATTAATTTGATTTAATTGCTCAGTTTCCAATTATAAGATAAATATAAATCCAATATAAATGGATATAAATCCAAGAAAACTAATATATAAATGCATATAAATCCAATAAAACAAACAAAACAAACAAACAAATAATAGCTATTTGTTACATTGCAACTACTGGCAACATTGAGCAAGAGAGTATTTACTACTATTACCATACTACTAGTAGCAATATTCATTTACACATTTATTCATTTTCTTAAGAAAGGTTGGCTATTTTGGCAGTCTATTCCAGTACTTGGCTTATAATCTAAAATGCATAAAATAGAAAGCAAATATTTAGGGCTGAGGATAAAGAAAGAGAAAGGAACAATTATCATTATTTCAGAATTTTCATAGTAAATCACCTGCCATTCATAGTTCAAAAAAAAAATTCTAACAAATGTGACCTTCCCATGAAGCGGTAGTAAGACAGGTGGAAGACAAATTTTTCAGGTACTCACCAGTTTTAAGACATCAAATGGGCTACAGTTCCATACCAATCATTATTCTTTTTTGATCAAGAGTCTTGATTCTGACTGCCTTCTTCAAGAAAGGAAGAAAAATTTGTGAAAGAAGCAACAAGCAAAGAAGGCTGTTTCTCCTTCTGCAGTTTTGGCTGTATTAGGTGCTTCCCAGATATATGCAGCAATGAATGTCAGTTTATGTTGATCCTGCTGGTTGTCTTCCAAGGTTGGCTTTAATCCATAATAGTTAGCCATAATAAGTGACATACAGGAAAAACAGACAGAATTAAGAAAAATTAATTCTAAAGTTAAATTCTTTATTTAAATCCACCAAGCTTATTCACAGGTCCACATTGCTGTGGTCTACTCCTGTTTTTCTAGAAAAAGAAATAGGGGTTTTCAAATCAATGTCTCCTTAATACTACCTGAAATGTTTGCATTATATGAGTAATATATAATTTAAATAATAGGTATTCTATGTAGTATTTGCATTGTTACATCTTTGGCCAATTAGATTCTGGACACAAGGTCTCTGCAAAATGCATCACAGTAAAATGAAAAGCAATACTCTCCATATTGAATGATACAATCTTGAGCCTTCAATTTTGTTTCAAGTTTTTCTTTCTACCTTGCTCAGCATTTTAACCAGTTTTTCTTCAATATCATCCATGTATTATACATGCACATAAAGACACACAGACATTTGTGCTTACACTTATATGCGGGTAGATGGATGCTCAGTTTCTTAAACTGTGAGGTAAAATTCCTTAAAATGAATATGTATCCATTATTTAGTTAAATGGGGATAAAATATAAAATAATGATTATTAAACAGGACCAGATTTCTAGCAAGTGCTGTATTTTTCTCAGGTTTCAAAGGGGTCTGTAATAAATTTATGGCCACCTTTGAATAATTTCATTCATCAATATTTCTTTGTATTTTATATTTCCATTACATAACCACTGCTTGCTGGGTCATCATTTCAGAAACATTGCCTTACCTAAACAAAGAGACCGAATGTCCAAAGCCAGGCAAAAAAAGCAGTGGGAGCAGGAGTGACTTTTGACTTCCCGCCAACTTCCCCATTGAGTTTTCTTGAGGGAAGCTAGCAGGGTGCATCAGAAATTTCCTTCCCTCCCCTCCTTTCCCTCTCCCCTCTCCTTCCACTTCCAGCAGGTAAATGGCTCCTGCTGGGTTGGGGAGAGAGAAAGGGCTTATGAGACTGGCTGGTAAACTATCACAGAACTTTGAAAAGGAATATTGCATGCCCACACACCAACCAAGCAATAACCCATAGCACTGAAGAAGCCCAAATTTCATTCCATTGGGAGTCATGGATTTTGGACACATTCTGTAAATTAACCAACTTGAGCTATCTTGGTCCCAAAATTATTGCCTTATGATGCTCCATTTTTTCAGTTAAAGGTTATGACAATGAGAATTTTAGTTGTATATGTGTTAAAATTTATACTACCCAGATTACTAATTTTAATTTCCTTTCTCTTTTGTTGCATTTGTGTAGCCTGAGCAAGCATCTTACCATTCTGTTTTAATATTGTTTTTAGCTAAAATCTTTTGTATGTATTTTTCTTAACTACTAATCACTTTTGGATATTTGCATATCAATTTCCTTGCACTGATTAAAGATTTTCATAGCAAATGCATCCATAATTCAGCTCTATTGTCATTTTCTGCTTCCACATTTTGCAGAAAACCTCACTGCCATCCTAAAGCTGTTGGGGGTAGGAAGCAGCATCTGAACAATCAGTTCTTTCTCTTTCCTCTGAAACAGAGCAATCCTAAAGCCACATTGTCATAACTGGATTTTCACAGATATTCCAAGGAACATAAACACATTCTATATTCACAAAGTATATGAAACATTTAGAATTCAAGTGATTGTTCAGGAAAGGGGAAAATGAACAATAGTAAATGTTGTTAAGCAATAATCTATGGGTATGATCTTCACCATCCTGCAGTATTGACTACCTATTATCCTTGTTATCAATCCCCAGCTCAGAGTATTTTCATAGATTATAAATTTTGAACATTATCTGCACTTAACACACACACACACACACACACACTCCTGTCCAATAAAGAAAGTTGAACCAGGCTTTCAGTGTTTTTGCACTTAAGATATTTACATGGATTTGAATTTGTATACAGAATTGGAGACAAAGTCCTAAGAACTTTCCATGTTTGTCTCAAATACCTTCCCTCGTATGGAGCTTAATAATAATCTCAGTGTCAGGCCTGGAAGCCATATTTTACATTGAGTCTTCAGGCCTGCCACATTTTTCTGCTGTGGGAAAATGGGAGGGGGGATTATATGGAGTATGGCGGATATATATTCTAAATAACATTCCTTTCTCAGAGAGTCAAGGACACCTTGCCCTGCACCTGAAGTGGTGTGACTGGGAGGCATCTCCAGTTTTGGATGGTGCCTGATTGGACCATGTGATGGACATGTGGGTGCTGGGCAGGGACTTGAACTTTCACTTGGGTGAGGAAAACCTGGAAGCTTTCAGATTTGGGTTTTCCCAGATGTGCCAATATGACATCTCTAATGAAGTGGAACTTTCAGGAAACTCAAGCCTCGGAGTCTTCTTTCTTTGGAGGTGTTACTTGGAACCCTGACACTCAGTAAGATTACATTAGTATATTTTCATTCCAGTAAGGGTGTCTTAGACTGAATGACTCTAACCTTAACCCACTGCCAAAACCTTGTATTATCAAGAAGTAATCTAGGCTTGGCCAATTAAAAGAAAAAGCATTCAGATGTTCCTCATACGTACGTTCATTCCACAGATTTTATTCATACTCCTGGGAGCAATGGGAACAGCTAGCTCTCATTCCACATTCATCATTTCATACAAATTTGAAAACAGATGGAGAACCCTATTGCAGGATTTATATATGGAAGGGAAGATAAATTTTAATTCCCTTAATTGCCAATTTAGGTAGATAATAACAACGTTAGAAGCTAGTAATATCTAATGCAAGTAATCTTGAACAATGACCTTCCTCAAGAATTATGGACAGTAATAAATAAACACTGACTGAATAATATATAAATAAAATGATTATGCAGATGATTTTGATATAGGGCCATAAAAGTAGCCATCTCTAGAAATTTACTGAGAGTTTGTCCTCTGCACTGCTTATGCAAACCTGAAGCATGCTTGACCCATCAAAGATAGAGCAGGCTTCACCATGCTGCTACTTTGCCTACAATTGTGACTGGAGCCTTTGTCAAACTCACTCTGGGTTTTGTGGTCCACTTTGCCTTGGAGTTAGCCATTTCTCAAAACCTGATGGGCCTTTCTCCTGTTTTGCTTGAGAGCAGTCCATAGTCAGTCTGTTTTCTAATTCCTTCTTAGAGTGTGGTGCCCAGAACTTGAGGTCAGTTTCTTTTACTTGACACACAACTATTTCCAACTTTTCACTGAAAGCTGTGCCACGCTTGGCAGGGCCTTTGGAGGTTGTAGAAAGGACTTTTTGACCTGGTAGACTTGCTGTTCTTTTCTGCCTTTCCCCTCATTATAAAGTGTGGCTTCTGGTGTCATTGGTCAATAACATTTCAGCATCTGAC
This sequence comes from Natrix helvetica, assembly GCF_964273705.1. Taxonomy (NCBI): domain Eukaryota; kingdom Metazoa; phylum Chordata; class Lepidosauria; order Squamata; family Natricidae; genus Natrix; species Natrix helvetica. The sequence continues at coordinate 183,329,573 of NC_138548.1, forward strand.
CAAATGAGATAATAAAAAAGTGGCCTAGTAAACCACTTCATTAGAAAAAGGTGCATTTCTGTGGAAAGCAGAAGACTGGTCTGAAGGTCTTGCTGTGAGGTGAAAGTTGGAGAGGTGAGCTGATCACTCAAGCTCTACAGCACCCCTCTACTCAGGTCTCTCCATCTCCATCTTATCTGAATCTCTGCATTAGGTGGCTGCAGCCAGGTGCACATCAGGTCCCGGCTCCTGTCTGTTCACACACCTGTGCATGCATGGGTTAACTTCTGGACAGTTGAGAAAGCCCAAGTAAATTTACTATTATGTGATTATCACAGGAACAATTGTTGTGATGTCTCTCATTCTTCTTTGCTCCATGAATTAAAGTTCAGTCTTAGGCACTTTGAATAGAGTCTGAGAACTGGGACACCACCTCACTCTTCAGGACTTTGTAAAAGGTCCATGTACAAGTAAATTTATGATCAGGTTAATGGTTTGGATTTGACATGCTGTTTAATTGTACCCTGGCCAGCAAATATTAGTATCTCACCTGATGTCAAACTGTGAGGATTCAAGCAGTGTAATCTCTCTGAATGATAAAGGGCAAGCAGAATAAACATTGTACTTTATGTTCTCTTCATTCAGGTCCAAGTGGATTTGGATGAATTGTTTGTTTAGTTTGCCAGTTTCTTCAGATATGCTGCCATATTGATTTCTTTTTTATTACAGGCAGTCATAACCTGACCTCTTCCAGATCCTATATATAAAAGGTTTAAATTTTAACTTTTATTTGTAAGAAAGGGTTGAAATGCTGTAAAAACTGCTTTATTAGTAGAGCTTACCTTGCTTTGTGTTCTTGAGTTGCCCATGGCAACAATAGACAGAACATCTTAAATTAGAATTGCTGCAGGGGAGGGAACCCCAATAAAACATGTACATAAGCGCCTGGGGGAACATGATTCATCGATCAGATTGAGACTCAGCAGGTATTTGTTTTGTTTCAATACTTTCACAATTCTGAAACAAAGGATTGTTTTGTTACCTTGTTGAGAGATAGATTTCTATTTTTTTTAATTGGAAAAAAACATGCTCTTTTAACCTCATCTTTCCTCCTTACACTCATTTTCCATGTGGTAGTGATACATTTAATAATTTCTCCAGAGTTTGACACTGTTTTTATCTCACAACTATTTATCCGTAGTTTGAAATAAATACTTAAATTCAAGTTTTTTAAGAAAATGGTAGGGAATTGAATTGAATCAAATTGTATTAAATAATATTTTAAGTTTTCTATTTAGGAGTAGTAATTCAATAAAAAAGATGGAAATATTGGGCAATATACAATGCCACTGTTACGACGTTCACTATAATATCGAGGTTGGTCAGTCAAACCAACCGATAATTCAGATAGAAAAGTTAGTAAGAGCTAACCCTAAATTTGACTATCACTGCTATTATTCGATATTAAAAATGTTATTATTAACAATACTACTTATTTCTAGTCACAGTTGCAGTCTCTGGCCTGGATTTATGCCTGTCAATGAGATGTTTTTAATTCAGACTTATAAATTTCAATATTTGCATCATCAGTAAAATATTTCTATCTCCCACAAGATTCTGTTTCTGTTGATCAGGGTGAGATTATATTTACTAGCTAGTTAATAGAAGCAGAAGTAATTGGGGGGGGGGGGCTAAGCATATCTCCCCTTGTGTACTAACTCCAACTACTGTATTAACTAAGTAATTCAGGATAATAGGCACAATTATCAACCTTTTGTTTCCAATTCTATGAATTTAGGAACCAGATAAGTGAAAACTCAATACAGGTAGTCCTCGCTTAACAGCTAGTTGCTTAGTGGCTGTTTGAAGTTACCACATCCCCCCAAACCAATTTTTACATTCTGACACATGTCAGATGGGCACAAGATAATTTTGGGGGCATTTGGCAACCAGCTCTTCATTATGGCAATTTGCAGTGTCCTGCAGTCACCTGATTGCAAATTTCAACATGTTTTTGCTAAATGCCCACTGGATAAAATACATTTGATTAACAATCACTGCATATGTGTAACAATTGCAGTGTTTGATTAACTACCATCACAAAAAAAACATAAAATCCAGTATAATCACATGGCAACATGCTTAATGACCACAATGACTTATGACCATAATTCTAAGATCAATTAACAACATATGTTGAGGATTACCTGAAAATGCTTTTCTTGCGAATTCACAACTCCTATCTTGATTGATGATTGATTATGTGCCATCAAGTTGTTGTTGACTCTTTGCAACCATATAGATTTACACCAGGACTATTTATCCCCAATCTTCCAACATTTGCATCATGACTGCTATAACTGAATCCAACCATCTTGCTTCTGGTTCTCTCCTCTCCTTTCCTTCCCTTCCCTTCCTTTTTCCCTTTCCTTTCCCCTTTCCCCCTTTTCATGTTTCCCCTTCACTTCCCACATTCTTTGGGGATAAAATTTGAAAATGAAAAAAATGAAAGTATGCATATGCAAGTGAATAAATAGGTACCACTTATTAGGAACCGGGGAGAGGGGGCGGTCTAGAAATTTAATAAATTATTATTAAATTACCTCTTAGGAAGGTAACAGCCTTCCATGATGTCATGCCGGCCACATGAATGCGGAAATGTCTTTGGACAGGGCTGGCTCAAAGGCTTTGAAGTGGAGATGAACAGTGCCCACTATAGTCGACAATGGCTAGCAGAATAAAATCTGCAGGAACTGCTTTATTTGTGCCCTAAGTGATCATTCTAGTGATTTGTTTGATTATCCCTGTGCTGATGTTTTTGCGGTCATCCATGATACTCTTATCTTGAGAACATATCTATTGTTTAAAAAAAAAGGTCCCTCCAAAACAATACTTTGGTTCCTGCATACCCAAGGGAATCATTTGGTGAGTCATATGAAAACAGATTTCCATGCTTTGGAAGGGAGGTCTCAGAGGGGTATAGGTCTAAAGGGAGCACTTGGTGATCACATTGAGTGTCTCGGTTTAAGCTATGGTTGGGAACAGCTGAATATGAATATTAAATATTAAAATGTCAGTGAAAAACACTCATTTTGTGTTCTTCCCTCCAGAACATCCTCCCCAGTGAGAATGATTTTCTAGGCTGACTAAAGCAGAAACAGTCCTAGGGAAGCTGGTTAATTCACACAGTTTTACTAGTGCAAAAGCCAGGTAATTCAAACAGATGTATGTAGAGCTGTAAAATATGTAATGAGAGTTTTTAATCTGTGGGGTTTTTTTCTTCAAATTTCTGGACTTCTTTGAACTTCTTTATTTCTTTGGCATACATAATATTATTCAGACTTTTTATTTCTAACTCCAGTTTAGGATCTTTTGCTTAAGGCAAAAAAACCAACTAAAAGATAATGATTACCAGTAATTTGAGTATAAAATATATTTCCTTGCCTTTCATAATTCCATACATGTTTTCTAAATGAAGCAGTGTTGAAAAGGCCATAACCCTAGGAGTGCTGCTGATAACTATTCAGTTGCGGAGCACAAATTAAAGTGTGTGATGAATATTGAAATCCCTCTGTCCTAGCTAATTTATAGTATCTCTGCAGAGATCATGCCTGAAAATGTAGATGAGTAATGATGAGGTAGGGGAAAGAGGGAAGGAAAGGGCTCTAAATGACTATTTTAAACATTATATTCGATACCCATAAATGAAAGGAATACAAAGCCAAAATGCAAACTTTTATTGCTTTTTTCTTGAGACCAGGAAAACTATCCAGTTGTAAGGTTGTTCAAGCCAGAGCTGATTATCCACATAAACAGGAATGGATTTTGATTTTATGTGAAGAACAGTATTTATTTATTTTTTCAATAGTATTCACGTCCCTCTGTAGGCACACACATGCTTTATTGGGTCAGTTGTGCAATCTTCCTAACTTTTTTGAGCCTGAGACATTTGGAATGTTGAATGTGTGTTATGGAGCCCCTCCTCAAAATAATAATAATAATAATAATAATAATAATAATAATAATAATAATAATAATAATAACAACAACAACAACAACAACAACAACAACAACAACAACAACAACAATAATAATAATAATAATAATAATAATAATAATAAATATTTATTTCTTAGCCGCACCCTCTCCCGAAGGACTCGGGGCGGCGTACAATAAAACATATAAAATACATATCTGGACAAGACATACATATAACAAAGACATATATAAGACGTGTACAAGGAGGAGGTAGGCTGATGGATAAAAACAATTAAAATCACAATTTAAAAATTGTGCTCAAAATCGCTCCGCTCTCTCCGCTCAAAACCGTTGCCATGGTGGATATGAATATCCATTTAGCAGAAGGCTCTGCTTATTTTCCTTCATTCCCTCTAGACTCTACAAATGTTCTACATTATCTCATTTTATCTTCGTTGGTTTTTTTTTTCACCTTCCCTAGGCATGGGGACACTTCCACACAAAGCATAGAATTTAGTCTCCCACCATGCCATCTTCTAATAACACTTTTGGGGCATATGGGGTGACTAGTAATATGCAGAATTTTTTGAGGCTAGCTGCTTTGCTTTGCAGTGTGCTAACTTCCAATTAATATTTTAAATTAAAAGGCCTTCTGTACACCTGACTGGGGTAGACTTGTCCATAAATATGCATTACCACCATGTTCTGTCTAGTTTTGCCAACTGACTATATTTTATGAGGAAAAGTTATCATTTTTGTAAGGGAAATATATTGCAGACAATTTATCCAATACTTGTTTCGTCTGAAATGTTTCTAAATGTGTTGTATCCTTCTGATACTGGGGTATTTATGTAACCTATTTTACACAAATTCATTTCGCTAAATTGGTTCTCAGAAGCATCTTCTTTTAACTGGAGTATACAAGGAAATTAGTCTGTATGACAAATTAAAGTGTCAGTAGTTCTAATGCTTGATAGTTTAAAAGTTCTGCTTAATTGCTCAAACATGAACTACCTTGCACTTTAGCTGCCCACCAATGATATATTCTTGTTTCTTCAAATTTTACTCCCTGTCCCTTTCATTTGGAAGCCACTTTCTTTTTTAGATGTTTATTTGAACATATCAAAATTAGTTGGATGAGGGGATACTGAGATGGAAGACAATAGAGTTTGATCTTACAAATCATACAAGGGACCAAGATTGGGAGTTTATTTACTTATTTGTTTTCCATATTTTCAAATTGCCCATCTTCCTCACAGAGGATCTATAGGTGAAGATTTGCATTTCCTTTTTATCTCTCAGACAGAAAATCATACCAGTATACCAACTGCTCTTTCTTTTTCCCTGTAGTCTATCTCCTGTTTTAGAATAAGGAGCAATACTTCTGGTTTGTATTGGTTCTATTGATTGTTTTGATTCCCAGCCTAATATATATGAGGTGAAGAGGACTTCCATCTATTAACACTAGTTCTATGTATGTGTATGCATTTGTGTATATGTACAAAATTTGAAACTAATGTAATCATTGCTTTTCTAGTACTTTTATTACAAAACACACTGTGAAATTGCAGTTTTGTACTGGCGATCTTATACAGAATTAAACAATGCTAAATCAGTTAACGAAAATGCAGCTTGTTATCCTAAAGGAGCTAGTGTATTTTGATATTCTTTATTGAAAATGTAAGTACGCTTATTGGTTTTTCCCTTGAACTATTGTTTTTATTCTTTTAAAATTTAAATGTCTACAGAACTGTAGACCAATACAGGACAAAACTTTGTGAATGTAGTTTTCGTTGTCTGGTTTTGTATTATATATTTGAACTTTTATTTTGTATTGAAGTGATGGTATTCAAGTCTTGTATTTGTATAATTATTTATTATCATTTTTATTATACCAATATCGCCTTGCATGTGATTCACATACTGTGTAAACAATTATAAATAAAAATGTATTGGTATCAATAGCAAATATTGATAACAAATTTCGAGGGACCCTCCCAGCTATCCTGAGCTGTGGATAATAGTGGCCTTGAATGAAAAGAGGAAAAATTAGAGAAACTGATCATGACAGCCAATTTTTACCATCTTGTATGGCAGGGGTATCAAATTGGCAGCCCACGGCCAGATGTGTCATGCCCACCCCAGCTCCATAGAAGGGGGAAAATGTCATGATACATCACATGACGGCAACGTGTTGCCGCAAGTTTGACCCCTGTGTGGTATGGGCTCATACCCATAATACCTTTGTCCTGTAAGAAAGTAACCTAATGGAAATTATTCTCATGCTACAATGGTATTGCATATATTGAATTAGTATAATTTTCTTGCCTCATCTTAGTTACTATTGATGGCTACGTTAAGGTCTATAATCTTATACCATCAGTTATAAATTGTAGTGTGTGGTTTCTTAATATCAACAGAATGAGATAGATCCGAAAAGTCATTGTATACATATGTTTATACATTATGTGTGCTCAGAAGTGTATATGTGAACAATCAGAAGCCAGGCTCCATAGGTAGAGTTACTTTAAGGAAGGCATGTCTTCTTTTTTGTCCTCTGTCAGGCAGACAGTCTTTAAAATCAAATATTGTTTAACTTCTTCAGTATCTAACATGCTAACTCTTCTTGGGCAGCTTTTTTTTCTGTAGCTTTGTGATTAGCACCTAATAAGTGCTAACCGCAAGTTAACAAGTTCTGCTCTGTGACCTTAATCGTTGATTAGAACCCACAGCCAGCTTGACCTACTGCCTCAAATTACAGAATCATGATCAAGAGCACACCTGGTTTCTCTATGCTTCTTCGTCTTTGAAATTCCATGTCTTGCTTTAATTTCCCCCAATTGTCACTGTCCTTTTTGAGCTGTAGTGCCCAGACACGGACAAGTTATTCCAAATATGGTCTGACAGGGCAGAATAGAGTGACCAATTATTTTCCGTGACCTGGATTCTATGCTAAATTTTATTAATAAATAATCAATGAGTTTAAGTGCAATACAAAAATGTAATGTTCTTTATATCCGATTTTTAAAATAATCTATTATTGTAGGCTTTTCAAATGAAATGATATTATCAAAGGAAAAAGGCAACTAAATGTTCTGCATTATTCTATGAGTGTATGTGTGTGTTCTCAGTAGGAATTTTGAATAAATGATGTTAGCTGGTTTTAAATAGTATGATTCAAAGAGGTGAAAGAGGCAAACTTCACTTTTATTCAAACAAGTACAGTGTGTTGTTAATCTTTGCCACTTCATATTTTGACAGGATCCCTATAAAATGCTCTTAGGCCATAAGCGGAACATAAGCCTGTTCAACATGTTCTCTAATTTTAGATGCATTAGCAAGAACTAATGAAGTGTTTAACGGAGTTTACTCGTTAAATAAATGTTGTCATGGTTTTTTCCCCTCTTTTCTTCCTACTTTTCAAAAAATTCCTGGGGAGGCTGCAATATGGGAGGTTAAAAAGAAGGAAGTATTTAATTTGTCTCTTGATCAAACTGAACATTTATACAACAAATATTTGCAATTACTTTTTTTCACATCCTTATTGTATTTTACATTCAAAGAGTCTCACAAGTGTTTATAAAAGGTAGGAACTTCATGACTGATTCATTAGCTATATGTTGCTAAATATAATATGTAATATGACATAGCCACATATATGGAAATAGGTAGAACATTTTCTAAGGGTGGAATATCTGGAATAAGATTTTTATATAATGTGCTGACATTGTAAACCGCCCAGAGACTGCTATAAAGCACTATCGGGCAGTATACAAGTCTAAGTGCTATTGCTACAAAGATTGTATTCACCTGGGTTTTTTATCCAGCTGTAAAATCCAAGAAAGTGCCAAAAAGAATTGATAGTAGAATCTAAGATACTTGATCACAACCATCTGCCCTAATGATTGCATCAAGAATAACCTTCAGTTATATTTTCACAGACAAAAATTGTATATCCTTTTAATGGAAATTAATCCTCCCAAGTGTCATTGTAACACATATGGCATCCATCTATATATCAACCCTTATGCCATATGTCTTTGTACTTCCCTCTCAAGTTTTATCAACTTAACTCTACTGGTATATGAAACAAGAGTCAAAATTGTTGTTAATTTAATCTATTCCAAAAGCACTGCAATAGTTGATCTGTTTGATCAGATCCGTTTAAAAGCGAAAACAAACTAAGCATGCAGTTCTTGCTTTGTTTTGTTTTCTTACAAGGCTTAGGAAGAATGTCATGGTGAATACACACATCACAGACATTTAAGTGGGGGAGGAAGATAATGAGGTAATGCCTTCCTGGACCAGGACATTCCATGCAGAGGTTTAATCCTCACACACCAAAGCCCAAGCATTGCAACATGGGGAGCAGTGTGGTATAATGGTCAAGGCGCTAGAGATTAATGTAGTCCACTTTCAGCAATGGGTGATTTCGGAACTGGTTCCATCTCTCTGCCTATCCTATCTTCACAGGGTACTGCTGCTGATTGTTTAAAATAGGAGAAGTGAACATATTTATTCTTCCTTGAACTCCCAAACAAATAAAACCAAATCAAAATTGGTATCCCATACTGTTTGAAAATGAAGTCCACCGATACCAAATCTGTTTCCCCTTCATCAATTTAGGCTTTGAACTGAGGTAAAATAGCATGACCTGGTTACTGTGCATTCCTTCCAGCCCAAGACTTTCAGAAGATATCTCAGCTTGCTTCATATAGCAGAGAATGACAAGCTGCTCAGAGGATCTTAAAGAATAAGATATTTTATTGTGACTTTTATTGCAGTGGGGCAGGTTGGGGAAGGAGAAGAGTCTAACCTAGCTTCAAGTCCATTTTGTGAGCTTGCAGTGATAAAAATATAGTCAAGGAAGGCTTGATTTTTTTTGACAACTAGAGCAGTACCAATAGTAGGGCTTACAAAGTGGGGGATGCAGTTCTGCTTTCTTTTTTCTACCCTCTTTCCCTACTTGGATTGAATAATTATATGCTACATGGTTCATACATATTTTCTGCATGTGCATCAGTGGTGGGTTGCAGGCGGTACACCCCGGTATGGGCGTACCAGTGCCTGCCCGGAGCACCAGGTACCATTCCAGTACGGTGCTCTGGAGGGCCCACCTGCTCGCCCAAGCTCCTTACCTGTATTTGAGCTCTTCGGCACTTCTGCGCACGTGCATGGCGCGCACACCACCGGTGCAACACTCCGTTGAGCAGCTGGAGCCTCGCAGAGGCTCACGGAGGCGTTGCAAGAGGTAAGGACGCATGCTCATGCTGCGCACATTCAGATGCGCAACCCAGCATGTTAGTTATTACTTAGGGGTCATGTTTCTCTGAAATATGTTTCCTAAAAATGAACCTAAATTGTGAACTCAAGCCCAAAACCGAGACATAGTATGGATTAAGCACTACAGGAGAATCCTATATTTAGAGCCAGATAGTGGTTTTCTTGTTGAAAGCTAGCAATCAAAATTGTTTTCTACTAGAAAGCAACCTTCCTTTTTCCTCTACTGATCAGAAAACCTTTTATTTTAGCTGTACCTTCTTCACTGATTTTTCTTTTATTTTTTGTTGTTCCTTTTCAGCCTCAAATGGGCACCACTGTACCTCTCACTGAGGCTCATGCCTTGATTAATTTTAAGTACTTTCACCTTGCACACAGGGCAGTGCTCACAGTCCATTTCAGCAGTTGCTAATTTGACAATAATGGTAGTCTCCACAATGGCAATTAATGAATAAAGGAAGCTTGCACTTTGTGACCTAGCAACCAGGTTCCCTTTAAACTGGTTTCTCTCTTTTTTTTCTCTCTCTCTCTCTCTTTTGTGTACAAGCCCTCAAAGTCTCAGAGGACAGCAGAGTTAAATTGCTTTGTGTCAGTGATCTTTACTATGGATGGCAATGCTTGCTCTCCTTTTCCTTTCTTTTCCTTCCTCTCTCCTGGTTTCATTAGTTACTTGAATTATTTTACTCATCATGGCATTGTGTATTTAGTTCCAAATATGCAAATATCACCAGATTTAGTATTCTATTTAAATGGATATCATTCTCTCAAGGCTCCAAAAAGATTTATTAAGCAACAACCAGCACGCTATTTTGCCCTTTTAATTTTTTTTAGAGCAACTAGGTTATTCTAAGTATCTTGTTGGTCTTTCTCCATCAAAAATGGTTTAGTGGATTAGACGAAGGAATGAGACGAGACACTTCTGAGGAGATTAAATGCGGTTTATTGCAACAAGCACAGTCAGAACTATATACAGGAGAGATTCAGCACCTTCCCTGCTTGACAGCTATTTATATGGAGCTGTCAAGCAGGGCAGCCAATCGGAATGGTCCAACAGCCCGCGCTCAGCCAAGCTGTGTCTTAGCCAATCAGGCGCAGCTTGGCTGTTGCCGGCTGTCAGGTCGTATGTCGAGGACATAACAAATAACATACCATGTTCTTTACTTACCATTTATCACTTGCTGATCTCTTTATTTTCTTCCGTGCCTTGTATGCAGGGGTGGGCTTCAAACTTTTTAGCAAGGGGTATTCTGCCCGGTTGCTGGGTGGGCATGGCCTAGTCGGTCCACTGCACCATAAGGGGGGCTGCCCTCCCTAGGCTCCGGAGGCTTTTTTCGGGCCTCCAGGAGAGCAAAAATGGCTTCCCCAGGCTCCAGAGGCCCTCTGGAGGTCAAAAAACAGACCCATTTCCTCCTCCATCCAACATCCAACCCATCATGGATGTTTATGATTGCAGTTCTAAGTCTTTGCTTCTCTTCTTCCTTTAGTCTCTTTCATAGTGTTGTTTATTTGTGGATTGTATTTAAAGAATTAAAATAGCCACAGTAAATTATATTGAAAAAAACATAAAATTTAATCATCCAAGGTCAAATTAAAAAAAAAACCACAATATAGCAATAAATAACTCCTGCAGCAATAAATCATCAGATAGTAGCACTCATTATTCCTCAATTCATTTCTGGTGGGAAAATATTTTGACCAATTTCCATACAAATAGGTGACTAATCTGTCTTCTAGAAGGATGATATTCCTTCTTAATGTTTATTTCTTTCCTTCTTCCATCCCCTTTCTTGCATATTGTTCTTCCTAAACATTTTAACCAGGAGCTACAGACATAATGCAGTGTCAGCAGTTCCCACCTTCAGGTCTCTGAAGGGTAAGCAAGCTGTACAATATGGCTGCCTATCAAAAATGGTTTGGGAAAGGCAATGCTGTTGATCTGGGAGAACCAAACCTGATATAGTGATTCTCCCTTCTTATACTTCAGGCAGCTTTTGTTGACCCTAATTATTAGAAAGAATTGGGGGAGATTTGTAAACAATCCAGGTCTGTTATCTTCTTCCCCTGCTCATTGAGGCGATTTATGAAAACACAAAATCTAAGTACATAGCATATAAAAATCCTTAAGCAATCTCGCTTAGAGAGATTTGTTCAGCTAACAATAATATGCCTAGTTGTGCTTTAAGGGCATCTTTTGTTTTTTATTCCCCTGTGGTTTCTGCTGTTTAGCTTCTTGGTGGGCAGCTTTTTGTGCAGCACCTTTTCTGGCAAGTCCTCTAATTCACTTTTCAGTTATTCTTCAAAAACCCCTATGCTGTTTTCCATGTCTTCAACGAGACAGTCCCTTTAGTCTTCAAACATACCAGTGGAGGAAGCTGCCTATATAAATGACTTGGTTTTCCAAATGCATTCTGTGCCAAAATGTTGAGTGTTAAAATACTTGAGACATTTTCATAAAGATTCCTGGAAATAAATTAATAGTCTTTTTATCTCTTTAAAAGAAAATTCTCAGTGGAACAAAAAGATATAGATATATCCCAGGAAACTTGGTAGACATATTTAGGATTTATGTGGGTATTGAAGGAGAATTACTTTCTTTATGAAATTAGCATTCATTTGTCTTAGCAAAGCCTATGTCAGTTGTGAAATTAGATTAGGATCCTAGGGGAATTTTAGATCCTGCTGTTTTGATTCCCTCAAGTTTTACAATAGTACTATTTTTGAGTTCAATATGCTCCCAGCTTTCATAGTTTATGTTTTCTGTGCCTATGAGATTAACATCTAATTTACTAGACTTCATAGTTATGCATAGTTCTGCATAATTATGAACAAGAGGTGACTTCCAGTTATTTAAGTTCAAGATCTAGCATTATAATATAATGGTGTATTAATTGCAGTTCCTCTTTAAAACTTGGAAAATAAGCAGCTTTGTAATAGCTTTTTCTATTATTGAATCTTTTTTCTATTATTCTGTTTCTTTAGAATCTCCTAGTAAGGATATTGGTCCCACCCTGGGATTAAAAAAGTCGAGTTCCCTAGAAAGTCTCCAGACAGCTGTTGCTGAAGTAAAAAAGAATGAGCTTCCATTCTACAGGCCTAGACCTCACATGGTCCGTGGTAGGGGATGTAACGAGAGTTTCAGAGCTGCCATTGATAAATCCTATGATGGACCTGAAGACATGGCAGGAGGTAGGTACCACAGAACCTTTCCTTTTTTTAGTAAAGAAAACATTCTTTTTCAAGAAATCTATGCTGTGCATATGAAAATTCATCTATAAAAACCAGATTTCAAAAAAGAGTTTAATCCAATTTTGCATATATATCAACCATAGTCTCGTATGGAACCATACATAATATATTGCAGATTATGTTGGGAACTTTATTAGGATTCTTGTAATGACCTTAATCTCTGTGAACATGGCTGGAGACCATATATCGATCTGCTCAATTAGCAGCTATTAGTTTTCCATCTTGATATATGAGTGTCCATGAATGAGTGTCCATGAATGTATGTATCTGTGTAGAGTTCTTTGGACAGCTCTCTCATATTCCAGTATAATGGCCAAAGACCAGCCTTCTTTCCATGTTGATGCATTATCTAACATTGTGTCTTTTTTGTGTGTGTGAGCTTACTAGGTACTATCTGAATCTAGATTTCAATAGTGTGTGTATATTTCTGTTTGAATGTAAAAGGCTTGATAAACTTTGTATCAAGCAAGATATATATGACCAAATACAAGAAGTGATGAATAATATGAACAATGGTATCCAGTTAGATTTAGCTATACGTACTTTATGGTCTGTTTAATGCAAAGAAGTAGACAAAAATCCATTGTAATGCAACCTTTGTAGGGGTGGGTTCTGGCCGGCTTTACTTCACGCATGCACGCGCAGTTCAATTAAAATTGTTCGGTGTATGCGCAGAACTCAAAAACAAGATGGTGGCGGCAACCAGGGAACCGGTTCGGGCGCATGGCAGGCAGGCCTGGGTCACTGCTGGTTCCAGCAACCCAGGCCGCCCATACCACTACCTGTTCAGGCGAACCAGTAGGAACACACCTCTGAACCTTTGCAGTTATAACAGGATCATTGGAAATGTCTTTTGTTTGCAATTTATAAAAAGTTTTGATTATACACATTAAACAGAAAATATATACATATATCGATCTGCTCAATTAGCAGCTATTAGTTTTCCATCTTGATATATGAGTGTCCATGAATGTATGTATCTGTGTAGAGTTCTTTGGACAGCTCTCTCATATTCCAGTATAATGGCCAAAGACCAGCCTTCTTTCCATGTTGATGCATTATCTAACATTGTGTCTTTTTTGTGTGTGTGAGCTTACTAGGTACTATCTGAATCTAGATTTCAATAGTGTGTGTATATTTCTGTTTGAATGTAAAAGGCTTGATAAACTTTGTATCAAGCAAGATATATATGACCAAATACAAGAAGTGATGAATAATATGAACAATGGTATCCAGTTAGATTTAGCTATACGTACTTTATGGTCTGTTTAATGCAAAGAAGTAGACAAAAATCCATTGTAATGCAACCTTTGTAGGGGTGGGTTCTGGCCGGCTTTACTTCACGCATGCACGCGCAGTTCAATTAAAATTGTTCGGTGTATGCGCAGAACTCAAAAACAAGATGGTGGCGGCAACCAGGGAACCGGTTCGGGCGCATGGCAGGCCTGGGTCACTGCTGGTTCCAGCAACCCAGGCCGCCCATACCACTACCTGTTCAGGCGAACCAGTAGGAACACACCTCTGAACCTTTGCAGTTATAACAGGATCATTGGAAATGTCTTTTGTTTGCAATTTATAAAAAGTTTTGATTATACACATTAAACAGAAAATATATACAGGTAATCCTTGACTTACGATGACAATTGAGCCCAAAATTTCTGTTGCCAAATGAGACACTTGTAAAGTGAATTTTGGCCCACTTTACTTTTCCTGCCACAGTTGTTAAGTGAATCACTGCAGTTGTTAAATTAGTAACATGGTTGTTAAGTGAAAGCTTCCGCATTGACTTCACTTGTCAGAAGGTTGCAAAAGATGATGACAAGACCTCAGGGTAGGACACTGCAACTATCATAAATATGAGTCACTTGCTAAATGCCTGAATTTTGATCATGTAACCCTAGGGAAGCTGCAATGTGTGAAAAACAGTCATAAGTTTTAAGTGCTGTTGTAACATTCAGCTGTCACTAAATGAACTGTTATAAGTCAAGGACTTACCTTTATGTAGTTAAAAGATTATTGTCTGTACTTGCTGATTAATTTTCTCTCTCTGCAGATGGTCTATCAGATAAGAGTTCCCTTTCTGGTCCAGAAGGTCAGAACTTTGCGAAAGCCTTTCACATGAACTCTGAATTAGAAGATATGGAAGGAAAGACAAAAAAACACAAGAAGACCAAAGAAAAATTGAAAACAAAAGAAAAAAATAAAAAGCCTAATCTCAAAAACAAATCAAAAATCAATGAAAAGGACAAAAAAGAGGAGAATGACAATCCTGAAAGAAAAACAAAAAAGAAAAGTTTGGGCGCTATGTTAAGGTAAACATTCTTTTTTATATTCCTTCCTGATCTTATATTAATTTAAGCTTGATTTATTTGGCCTGAGGCCTCTTAGTGAGGTTGAGTAGAAGTCAAGCTCTATATCCATTGAACAACGTTTACCATAAATGAACACTATATATGCTAATTTTACTAATACATCAGTTAAGCTGCATATTGGAAAAGGAGAATATATTTTTCAACATGTACTTGTTAATTATTTTGTTGGCACTTATGACCTATCTTTCCTCAAAAGAAAAGGCTAGAGAGATGTTATAACAAATAAACTATTGATTTTGGAGAAAGCAGAGTGAAAGCGGTAAGACTAGATTGAGTCAAGTTTGAATGAAATCTTACTGATTTGGGTTGGTTTGCTTTTAGGATGACCAGTTCTTATTCAGATTTGTTATCTTTAAAGTGTTTAGGTATCGTAGCATTATAAACCACATGAACTAAATATTGTTGGATTGAAAGTAGATATGTCTGCCAACTCCGAAGCTTGCCTAACTGAGGCCATCTTGGAGGCTTCAGTGTTGCCACAATGGTGATCAGGGACAGGGATGGTGGGAACAGAGAATGTGGAGCTCAGTATTCACAGTCTTGACTGCATCCATGCAGCTTTCTTGGGAGTGTTATGGAAATGATTTGTCATTGCTGTCTTGTGAAACTTTTTTTTACTTCCTTATCTGAGAAAACAAAGCAAAGAAGATCCATCCTAACTCTTCCAGTTAATAAAAGGGACAGAGAAGCTCAGAAGGGACAGAGAAGTGCAGAAGTGACCATAGATTATATGGCAGAAAATATTTGCCTATGTTAATGCTGGCATCTTCTGCTTTAGGTAGTGCATGTTTTGGAAGTCACCTCTCAGGGTTCTAGAGATGTTATGAAATGTCTGATTTCCCAGAAAATGGATTTGCTGAATGCTTTTAGTTGTTTCATTTGACACAATTTTTAAGTTGATTGATTCCCCCCCCCCCCTCTGGTACCTGCCTTAAAGGTTAGCCCAGTGATGGCTAACCTTTTTGGCACCAAGTGCCGAAACTGGAGCGTGCACCAGAGTGTCAGAACCCAGAAGAAAGCAGCTGGGCGGTGGTCATGCGTGTGGCAGCCAGCTGCTCTTCCGGGTTCTGTCATGTGCATGCACACATGACGGAACCTGCTCTCTTCCAGGTTGCGTGCACCAGTCAGCTGGTCTTCACGCGAAGACCACCTGGCTGGCACACATGTACACGCTGGAACCCAGAAAATGAGCTGGCTGACGTGTTCATGCACACAGGACAGCAGTGGGTCCCTATCTATCCGGTCCGGTTCTCCCAAATAGGTAGTAGAAATATGGTGTACCTTTCTGAACCGGTGGTAATGGCAGCCTGGCCATGCCACCGAACCGGTTCCTTCAGTCGTCACTGCCGTTGCAGGCATGTTTTTTTGCTGGAAAAGGAAGCAAAGAGAAACAGTCCTGTTGCCAAGGTATGCAACAGGGGGGGAAAGAAATTCCAACTTCAGCCTCCTGGTGTGGCACGAGGCTTTGGTTGAAGGTGGGTGGGAGGTTGAGCAGCAGCTTGAGTGAGGCATGGGTGGCGGCAGCTTTTTTCCCTTCTCCCAGCCTCCAGAAGCACTCTGCAGGCTTCAGCAGGGCTGGGGGAAGGGAAAAATGCCCCCGTTTTTGTGAAAAATGGGCAAAAAACAGACCATTTTCCACAAAAATGGAGGCATTTTTCCCTTCTCCCAGCTTTCAGAAGTATTCTGCAGGCTTCAACAGGGAAGGGAAAAATGTCCCTGTTTTTTTTAAAAAGGCCCTTTTTTCGCAAAAATGGGGGCGTTTTCCCCTTCTCCCAGCCCTACTGAGCTTGCAGAGTGTTCCTGGGAGCCAGGGAGGACAAAATGTTTTTTTAACCGGTAGCGTGCAGGCGCTACCTTAGCTCCGGCGAGGCTGGAGCTCCCCCCCCGGTCAAAACGTTTTGCCACCGTTTTGGTGGGCATGGCTTGGTGAGGGGGCCATGTGACTGAGTGTGCATGAGTGACGTCAATTTGGCCACGGCCACTCAATCACATGCCCCCCATCTAGTCACGCCCACCGAACCAGTAGTAAAAAAAATTGAAACCCACCCCTGGCGCAGGATCAGCTGTCCAGCATGCATGCGTGCAATGAAACCAGGAAGAGCAGCTGGCAATAGCACACATGCCCACACAGAATTCACTTCATTTCTGAATGGTCTGTATTGTCATGGATAGAAGTAAACATGTCTTTGCAAACAGAGGAGAAATGTTCCCAGCCTCTGAAAAAACTTCTCAAAAGTGCAGTTGATGTCTGTTCTGTTCTCCAGATGACTATACAAAAACATTAGATATATTGTTATTGTTTTTTTCCAGATCTTAAAGATACCATTTTGTATTCATGTACTTCTTATTTCATTTCATTCTTCAAATTAAAGAGAAGTACTGAACAAATTTGTCTTCCATATCTTGCAAGAACAACAACCTCTTTCATCAGACTCCCAGGCAATTAAATTTGATTTGACGTAAGAAGGCACTTTACTGTTAATAAAGTTTTGTGTCATTTGCCTCTGTAGGTTATTGAGAATGCTAAAAGATAACTATTTAGTTGATAAATATTTAGAGTTATCAAGCTTTATTAAGTGTTTCAGATTAAAGCAGTGGTGGCTATGTACCTGCAGGCCTCAGTTGCTACACTCTTCTATCTCTTCTATCACAATTATATCTTCAGGAAAAATATATGCATATCATGCTAAGGGAACTATAGGAATTGCATGCTTATGTAGAAGAACAGGTACTTTTATCTTTCAGGGTTTTTGATATCATCTACCAATGAACTTTTGGTTCCACTTATCATTTTCTTTATTATTGCTAAGTATTGCACATGTTCTACTTGTCCATAAAAATGGCATATTCTTGAGTTAGCTGGATTTGATAATGTAATAGGTATTAATTTGTTCATCACAAACTTAGTTAATTTTGTTGTGTGCCAAGAAACTTTGCTATATCATGTTTTTCTTGCCCAAAAAGCCAAAACTTTAATATCATTCTAAAGAGACTAAAGAGTTAAAAGGTTAGTTAAATGGAAGTTGAACTTTTAAAGTCACCAGGAGTATATGACATCTGTCATAGTACACTGCTTCTCTATGGCTTAATCCCAGAGCAGTTATTAAAGGCACAATGTATAATAAATGCAATTTGACTGTGACTCAGTTATTACCTTTTTCAGATAGTGGTTGTAAAATTTCTGGGTTTATCCTTCACTTTTTATGGTATAAAGGTACGTTAACTAATGGACTGTAGCCATACCTATGAAATTTTAATAGCTAGCTCCCTATATGGGAACCAATAGACAAGGGTTGTGGCGTTCAGCTTTATAAAGTGTAGATCAACTGTGTACCAGACATTTTTCATAGAAGGAGGAAAAAACCCATAATTGTGCATGTGAAATGTAAAGTCCCTTACTCTATCTTTAGTCAGGATATGAACATTTTAAACTGTTAGTGTTGGAACAGATCCATATTTTTTCCACTAGTGCAGTGAGCTTAATTATGTTGGTAGAAGTTGTAATGGCTACATTGATTACCAGAATATTACTAATATATAGTACCGGAGTAGTGTTTTAATAAAGAGTTGTTTTATATCAGCAGCAGAGGAAAATTAATAAAGTACCTGAGTGCTAACCATTATTTTCTTCCTGTAGAAATATTATATTTTCTTAGTAATAATTAATCTTAGACTATTTACTCTCATTTTCACAGTATGAACCATTTTGTCTCCTAATTTGTCTGTATTGCTTTGAGCTAAGCATCTCAGCAACTTTAATTTTTCATTTTAGCTTGAGTCAAGAAATATTTTCATTACTTAATGAAGACATTCTTTGCAACTGTATTTTTTTTTTTGGACCAACCACATTGACTGCATAAGCATCTTGCTGAAGAGCAATACCACTCTGCCTAGTTTCTACAGCCCTAAGTCAAGAGAAGCTGGCTAGTAATGTGCCACTCATACCCTATAAGTGTAACCAGGTATGCCTAACCAGGCTGCCACAAGTAATATCTGGTTTAAAAGTGCAAATCGTATCTTCCAAGTAAGGTTCTAGAAAAGGACCCCAGGGCCTGGTTATGTGAGTATACATATAGGCATATTGTATACATTTTTTCTCTCTCCTGGATCTTAGGTCTGCCTTAGTCATTCTTTTTAGTACTATTTAATTTAGGAGGGAAAAAATATAGAAATAAATGTCTATAGTGCTGCTGCAAAAAGAGAAATAAATCATCAATAAAATTCATTTAATTCAGTGGTTATAAGCTTCTATTCTAGAACGGACTGAGCTCTTGTGTTTATAAGAGTCTTGTCATTACTTGGGTCATGTTGCTAGAATTTTGAAAAGCTAGTTTTATGAGGAAGGACCAATCAGAATTTCAAGAATTCTAATGATATGGTCTAGTTAGAGTTCCTGTTCAGTTGAAATTATAGCATATGAATGAGAATTATTTGAGAGTTAAAGAACTCTCAAATTTCTTAGTGTCCAATCCTTTTTAAATATTCATTGAGAGTGAGACAAAAAATATCTGATGATGTTTTACCTTTTTAAAATCCTGTATCCTTTGATTTTTCAAGATTATATATTATAGTTCTTTCTTATATAGCTGAGTTATATAACTAGATTAATAAAAACATCATTGCAGAATATATATGAATGTTAAAATGAAACTCAGTGGTACAATTGAAAATCTGGTAGATTAAATCTCCCTTCACCATAATTCAGATTTCCCAGAGACATTTGAGTGGTTTTGGTGTGCTCTGGATATTTTTCTAAGTAGTTTGCCTAACCAGGTAAAGTATCTGACAGAAATAAATACTGGAATTCCTCTTAATTCAAAATATATGGAAATATTTTGAGACAAATAAACCAAAGTATATGCATGCATTTTGTACAACTGAAAATCTTAATTTCCTATTGTAGTATATAGTAGAGTATAGTATAGTATAGTATAGTATAGTAGTCTAAAATAGACTTGCCATAGATCCCCAAATTCAGCTTTTTTCAATTGTTAGTGCAAGCTGTATAAAATACAGCTATAAAACTGAAATAATATTTGGCAACAACACTACATAATTACAGGTGTTCTTCAATTTATAACCACAATTGGGATCGGAACTTTCATTAATAAGCAATTGTAGGAGAAGAAATGGCAGAACCTGGGGGTGAAGTTAAAAGAGGGATCAGCCTAGTGTAGCCACAAGCTAAGTCACACACACACACCCTTGAATTTAATCGGTCCTTATCTAACTGCAAGCAGGTGCTAACAGTTGAAACATTCATGTGCATTGGCTGTTTAGCAATAAATCAGTTATTTGGACCTTCATATGTAGACCTGGTCTTTCACACCAGACTGTAATGCTATAATCAATTGAGTCACCTCTGATTTTATTATCTTTTTTATCATGGCAAATCACACGGTCATAGGCAAATTCAGCTTTCTTCATTGACTTTGCTTGTAGTAAGCTCCCTGAGGGTTACAACCATACCCCTGGGAAACTGCCACCATCATAAATATGTGCCAGATTCCAAGTGCCCAAATTTTGTTTATATGGCCATGGGGATACTATGACAGTCATTAGGGTGAGAATCAGCCATAAGTCACTTTGAAAGTTATTTTGCATGGCCGTTAAATGACTGATGGTAAGTCAAGGACTTCCATATTTAAAATAGTCATGATATCATTGCCATATATATTGATATTGATGTTTCAACCAGTGAGCCATAAATTGTTCAGCTTTCTCTTCTGATTCCCAATAGATCTGATTAATGCATTTCAAGGAAAAAAAATTTGAATGCAATGGCCCCAATTTAACCACAGCTACTTTAAATATTTGATATAATTCGTTTGTGGGTTTTCTGTCATAAGAAAATTTGAGTATGTCTTTTTTTTTCCAGGTGTATGAAATCAAAATCTTTTTTTTAATCTTTTTGCTGAGGCAATGGTAATAGTGGATCTACAAATGAATTTCTTAAACCTATCCCAGAGTATCAATATATTGGTAGAGTCCCTACTTCTTTTTGAAAAAGAATACATTTCTTCATGACATCTTCCACAAAAGGAGGCCTCTGTAAGAGAAATATTTAAATACCATCTGGAATTAGCTTGTTTATAGTTTTTAAATTCCAGAATAAGAGCCAGTAGAGTGTGTTTTGATATTGCCTATTTGAGGGGTCCAAAGGAGCCTTGACCAAAGGAGAAGAATTTTTGAAAGTAATCTTATCTAAAACCATTTTGATGTTTATTTGTATTTAATAGGAAAATGTGCATGCAGGTTATTTCTCATACTGTCTAGTAAAATCCATGAGAAACTTTATGATACCTATTTCCTGCTTTGGAAATCTGGTTTGTTACTCTTAAAGATAATGTGGAAACAGCATATGCACTGAGGTTTGTTTAACTAAGGCAAGATTGATACTTAATGAAAGAGTGGGCTATTAAGAAAATGACTGGGTTCATGTAGAATGCAAAGCAACCACTGATCAGAAATGAAGTTGCTCCGGATCCTTTCTATCCCAGTTGTTTGGAGGGTTCTCAGCTTGCTTTTGTTTGGTTTTTTTGGACAAAGTAGTTAAACAAAGGAGGAATTTTATTTTCTAAAAATTCCCAAACAGTCATTGTGAGTCAATAGTAATTCAAATTAGAGTGTTTAGCCTGAAAAGTGTCACCGAGAATCAATCCCAGGGGAAACAGACATATTATCTTTTTCAACTTCTTGGACTTTTTAAGGAAGACTGAAATTTTCAGAAAGGCAACAATACCCAAAAAATTAGAAGGATATCAAATATCCTTTTAACATTGCTTCAGTGTGAACTAGTACCAAAAAATAAACAGTACTATAAGTTTATGTCAGAGAACTCACATAGTTTTGTTCATGAGTGAACAATGACAATCATAATATCAAATTCAGCATGCCAACTTCTCTTTTTTACAGTAACCTTATTTAAAATTAGTTGGAAAGATAAAACTAATACAAACTAAAAATGAAGCCAATAAAACTAAAAATGAATAAAAAGAAAAAAGCCGCATTATTCAGTCCTGATCAGAAAAATTCCATTCAAGGTTACTAGAAATAACAACATATCTATTTTAACCTTGATCAAATTAAAAAAAACAACTGTATATTACTTCCTTTTACTTTTGAACAATGTTGGCTTTAATTCTTTCCAATAATATCCAAGAACTTAATTTGTTTTTTGTTTTTTTCTGTTTATAAAATACTTCAAAGCTTTAATGCCCTCTTTTGTAAAACCAATTTAGGAAATTTAAGCAGGTCACTCTTTTTGGTTTGTCATTTGTATATTTCTTTTAATCAGCTGGTATCCAGTGTAGCCTCCGCCCCCCCCCCCCGCCCTCCATATCTTTCTTACTAGCCTGTCATTTTTAAATCTAGTTTGACAGGAATCTTAGTCATGTCAATAAAACTCGTTCCTGTTCCATAACGCCTTTTAAACCAAGTGTATCTATAGAGGAAGACATTCTTAAAATTAACTTCTGGGTCAATTGTTTAAAACTATCCTTCAGGTCCAGTGTTAAAATGTTTTGCTCCATTCTATATTACGTTACCGGTAAATTTAAGAGTTCTTCTTCTTTAATTGGAATTTTTAATTCCTTCCATCTCATTCCATAATTTTTTAAATAGAATTTAAAATAAAAGCATTTCTCACTAGAAGGAGGGAAAATGAGAGGAGAGATAAATAAAGATAGATTTTTCTTTTAGTTACTGCTTATCTGTTAATATTATAGCTGTCTAATTATAAACCAAAAAAAAAAACCCTTAAGAAAGTTAAATGATCCCACACATGAAATAAATATCAATTTCACTGAATTTAACTGTGAATGCTTTTGATTGTTTCTGTATGTATGTATGTATGTATGTATGTATGTATGTATGTATGTATGTTTGCCTAATTTTTTTTCAATATAGGACAAAATGGATGCTATTTTGAATTGTTTGAATGCTTAAGGGAATATGAAGTAGATATTCCATTTTGTATAGGAAAACCAGATATTTGAGCAAATTTAAGCACTGCAATAACTATAAATCTTCAACAGTGCCAATACTACTATAAGTCACACGAAAAGATTGAATGATCAGAGATTGTTTAGAATTGAAACTGTAGATTCAGTATTGAAATTTTAGTCTTAAATTATGAGATAAATCCTTCAAAACATTTAGCCACTGTTCAGTGCAGTGTTGGCATTAATATAACATTCTTCTATTAATATCGGATTTGTTTTCATTTGCTTTCATTCATTGTATTCATTTCAAATGAAATTTACAGTAATGAAGTTGTAATCCTGGACAAGGCCAGAGTGAAGGAGCGGAGAGAGAAAGAGACAGAGAATACTCTAAGTCTTATTTGGAGTCTTGTCAATTTGGCAGAGAGGCCTATGTAAGCTGTTCAATTTCTTGACTTATATGAGAAGTATATTTTACCTGCTGGATGTGAAAAACGATTTGACATGCAGCTGACCAGTTTTGAGCGAATAACTTCCTTTAGTCCTTACTTGCTATAATAGCATGGGATTTGTTCTCTTACAGATCCTGATTAGAAATTGCTATTGCAAATATGTCTTGTAGAGATACTCCTTATTTTATAGAGATTTGTACAGAACTGTTGGCGGAATTGCAATGCTAGGCATTTTGTGATGTCTACTCAATTGAGAATCACATCAGATTTTATATATGTGTAAAATAAGCTTTGAAAAAGTTGCAGTGGAAAAAAGTGCTTATACTAGACTTGTAATTATGGATTTTTACTGGGGAAAAAAGTGTTTTACATTTATCAGTATAATTCTTAGTTTATCACTAGACTTTGAAATTAAGTCAGAAATAACGATAATAAATCTCATACATAGATCCAGGTTATTTTGTGGCCCCGTATTCCACTGTTTTTGAGATACCAGTACTGCATATTAATACATGAGGCATTGTATGTGATTTTTGGGTTGTGGCTGCCCGTATCTATAGGAAACTCCTTATTGGAATCAATGTGAGCGAGCAAATAATACAACAGCTTTCAATCAGATGGTTTCCTTCCTTTTCATTCTCTTTCATGCTGTGTGCACACATTCATTGTAACCATAAGTAAAGATTTCTCTTGCAACAGATGTAGTGTGAAAGAATTAAGCCATGGTAAGTTATAACAATTTTAAAAATACCAACCAGGATACCGAGCAAGGTTTTAAACTGTACTTTCAGCATCTAGTCAAAGTGTTAGTAAATAGAGAAATGTCTCTTCAAATATTTCTCTTGTTCCAAAGCAGAATAATTTTATTTAAGCTGGATTGAAGAGAAAGGCAATTTTAGGTAAAGGAAAAAAGTATACCACTAACCAGCGGATGGAATAACATGAAAAATCATTTAGCTGGAATGGGGAACTTGGTGCCCTGCATTTAATGTGCCCAGAGGCACCATAATTTTTGAATGAAGAAAAACAAACATTAGCCTATGGCATTGTTTTTATTTCTAAGAATGTCTCTGAGGTGCATTTAAGTCCCCTAAACATTTTAAATAAACATACATGTTAGCTCCAAACCAGTGTTATATGTAAACTAGATAGTAAGAATCATTTTCAAATAGGGAACTAGAAAATGTGTTGGGAAATAATAGTATCAGGTTTTGTTCTGATAATTGAATGCCTTGTGACTGCTCACACCTGCTATTGTGATCATTTTGTGAATATGGAAACTTCTTCCTTACGACTTCCCAAATAACCTTTTTCCAGCTTAGGCTATGCGGAATTTCTACCATTTGCCGCACTTTTCTCTCTAATTTTGAAGGTGTGGCATCAAATATGTTGTAGCACCCAATCTTTGGAACAGCACCCCCAAGACATTTAGGTAGTTTTTGCAAGATATTAAAGACCTCACTGATTCCCCAAGCCTTTGGGTTAGGTGTAACTGTATTACTACTGATATGTTTTTGGGAGTGAGTGAGGTCATTGCTTACCCTTGGATGCCAGGGATTATATTTGTAAATTATTCTGTATTTTAATCCTGGTAAGCTGCCTAGAGTCAGGATGACTGACTGATTGACTGACAAGAAAGAAAGAAAGAAAGAAAGAAAGAAAGAAAGAAAGAAAGAAAGAAAGAAAGAAAGAAAGAAAGAAAGAAAGAAAGAAAGAAAGAAAGAAAGAAAGTCAGAATCCTTAAATTCAGTATTTTTAAACCAAAAGCAGTACATAACTAACATTGTCGTGTAGCAGTCAATATAAACTTCATTTATTTTTTTTATTTCTACATTACAATAAATCCAGTTTCTAAAACCAGTCAAATACTGTGTGGATGGACCTCTAGCTCTTAGCGCACATAACAGACACATAAACAGTATAACAAATCATGTTAGGAAGGGGAGAGAAGGAAACATAGAATCAATGCTGCCATTTTCTTCCTGCCCCTGTCCAGGTAAGTGCATACAGTGCAGAAACTGGGGAAGAAGTAATATGTCTTCCAATTTTCTGATGGTTGATTTCCTCTTCTCTTGCCAACTAAACTTTGAACTCTCTATTGCCTTTTTTGTTGTAGTTAAAGTATATTCCAGGAAAATATATTGAAATGCATTTTAACTGCTATAAAATTAGATATACAACAGACTAAAGTTTAGCTTAATGAAGCACTTACATCTGAAGCTTAATCACTGTTGGAAGCCTGCATACAGTGTTAAGCAAAGAAACTCAATAAATGCCTGTCTATGCTATAAATATGTTATGGGCCTTGTTTTGTGAATCTTTATTAAAAGCAGTATATTTCACAAGAAATGAGAAAGGTTTGTTAAAGCCAAACAGAACATTTAGTTCAGCTTCTGCTGAAACAGTATATGATCTCCAATATTTTAATTTATTTAAATATTTATTTATTTCATCATATTTATATGGCTGCCCATCTCACAGACAAGTGACTCTGGGCAGCGTGCAACAAAGCTAAAAACAATATTTTTAATATCTTTTTAATAACATTAGCATCACATTAATCTTATTTAAAAGATTAAAATTATAACAGGCACGAAACTAAAAAAATATACAGTGTATTGGGCAAAAAACAGGTATTAATTATGCTGGAGCTATTTCAATATTTTGCTATGCCCCTGGATTCCCCAGAGCTGATAATACAACCAAATCTTGAGAGACTTCTAAAAGTTGAAAGGGATGAGGCCACTCTTTGGAGGGGGGGAAAACGTTCCATAAAATAGAACCTGCAGCATGCCTTCTCTGCTAGATCTTATAGAATGGGAAGATGTAATCTGGGAGAAGCAGTCTCTCAAATAACTTTAAATAACTTTAAAGGTCAAAACAAGCATTGTGATTTGGGCCCATAAACAGACTAGTAACCAATGCAGCTTGCAGAACAGACGTATAACATGTGTTCTTCTAGAAGCACACATGACTGCC
Source organism: Natrix helvetica (assembly GCF_964273705.1). Classification (NCBI taxonomy): domain Eukaryota; kingdom Metazoa; phylum Chordata; class Lepidosauria; order Squamata; family Natricidae; genus Natrix; species Natrix helvetica. The sequence continues at coordinate 183,355,802 of NC_138548.1, forward strand.
TGCATCTCTGTATTCTGCACCAGTTGAAGCTTCTGGAAATTCTTCAAGGGCAGCCCAATGTAGATCATATTGCAATAGTCCAACCAAATTATGAGTAGAGTCTCTCCGTCTAGGACAGGCACAACTTATGCACAGTACAAAGTTTAGCAATGACCTTCCTAGCCATGACCACCACTTGCTCCTTGAGCAAGAACTGTGAGTATAGGCAAACCCCAAAATACCACATGGTTCAGATGAAGCCTGTTATTCTCCTTCCAGACCCGCAAAGTCTCCAGGCTCCAGAATAAGACATCTATAGCATCACTTAATTTGCCAGGGATAAAGATGATACCTCACCCCATGATGAGGATGAGCTCATCCAGAGGCCTCATGTGGATGTTGAATAGTAGAGGAGGGAGCATCAATTCCAGTGGCACCCATACAGTAGATGCCAAGGGCAGGATCTCTCTTCCCCAACACCACCAAATGGAATCAATATCAACAAAAGGAAGCAAACCAGCACAACACCATGCTGCCTACCGTCAGCCTTCTGATCCATTCAGAAGGATGCTATGGTTGATGGCATCAAAAGCCACCAAGTGGTCAAATGAAGTAAGAACCTTTTCCATCCATGCCAGAGATTATCCAAAAATATGACCAATGCCATGTCCATTCCATATCTGGCTCTGAATTCTGATTGAAAAAGGTCCAGATACTCTGCTTCATGCAGAGTCCTTTGAAGTAGTTGTGCAACCGTTTTCTCAACCAAAACGAGGAGTTTAGATATTGGACAAAAATTGTCCAATATGATGAGGTCCAGTGATGGTTTCTTGAGAAGAGGGAAAACCGTTACCTCTTAAGAGATAAACAATATTCTGTTTAATGACATATAAACCCATAGTTCTAATAGAATACCCTGAAGTGAAGGTTGTTTTTCATGCATTATTCAATGTTATTTTAATAACCAAGCAGCAATTAATTTTTCAGAGTTCTGTATCAGAATAGATATTTGTACATCAAAAACTAAACTGCATGCATTGTACTTAATAAATATATTTGAGGAATTGAAACATCCATTTTCCCTGTGTTGTAATGCCTCTCCACAAAGGTGAAAAAAGCATGATTTTCCTAACCTTTGTTAAAAACTGTAAAGTACCCGCTTGCTTTGTAAATATATTTCTTATCAATATTCCCTTTATAAATATATTTTAGATTCCTAAAAACTTCAATTGTAAATAAAAGAGAAAGTACAGAAAATAAAATCAATATAAATGTATTCAACATCTGCATATAGATAATTAAAGCCATGAGATTTAATTAAAAACAGAATAGCTGATATTTTCAAGAAAAAGGGATCGTGCTTCAAGTAGATATGTGTGGAATATTTATGGGGATTTTAAGGCTATAAATAAGAACAAATGAGCTGCCGTAGTTTTATTGCGAATATACAGAAAATTGCAGATGGTTCAATAAGAACGGTCAGAAATTATTTTCAGTGTACTGTTAATGATATTATGATCAACTAAACTGAGTACAGTTTCAGAAGAATTAGTTGGAACTAGCATAAGCAACAATCCATTTGCCCAACTAGCAAAAAATTCATTGCAAAACTTAAGTTATTCTGTAAGTTGCACATATGATTGCATGACTGAACCAAACTATGGTCCAGATTATCTAGCTGAGCTTTTTCAGGAAGCCTATCTTCTGAAGCAGAAGTTTTAGAACTTTTTCAGGCCATGGAATCTGTTTATTTAAAAAAAAAATCTGTCACAAATGCAGGCTTATTCCAAGTCTCTTTTATCTCAAATCCTCCTTTAGCTCAATGTAAATACGGTACACAACCTTGGAATATTGCATCCTGCAGATCATTGATATGCACATATTAAGCAAAATCAATAAATGGCTCAAATGTGAACCCTGTAAAGAACTCTTATATTATGTTAGTTCTATCTTTAAAAAAAATAAGTGGATACAAGTGGAATCTAGAGAAAAATATTTCAGTGCATAATATTTTTGTTCAGCATATCAGTCAATTATGTTCCATTTTCTATTTTTCTGCTTACAAATGACATCTACAGTTGACGAAAGTACACTGGTTTGGGAAGGGAACTTTCCCTGCCCAGATTTTCTGTACCTTTTTGTGTATTTCTTCTGGGCAACCGTAATGAAGTATACTCAGACTATAAACTGGTTTCTACTAGGTGGAATATAGATAAGAATTTGTTTGATCCAGTGACTGTTTTGAAAGCAAACCAGTTATCAACTAGGGATATATTAATAAAATATGTCATTACACCAGCATTGCACTGCTAGCAAATCTGATAAAATAGTTAAGAATTTTATAAGAGTTTGTAATTGCAAATTAATACTTTTATATAATAAAGGAGCATTTGAGAAAAGTAATGCAAGCTTATTTAAAAAGACCTTCACATTTTAAATATCAGACTTCCAATGTGAGAAAGGCAGAGCCAGTTTAGCTAATACAGGTGCTGTATATATTTAAGCCTTAAAATGAACAGTTCAGAAAGTCTGCATGTGTTTTAAAATGTCATTTATAAAATCAGGACTATTAATACTAAGAACTTTATCTTATGACAATGTTATTGGAACCTTGAGCAGAGCCAAGGGGAGTTTTAAATGAATTCTGGATATGATCCAGTAATAGTGTGCAATAGCATATCATCAATGAGCTGCTCCTTCATAATCTTGAGAGACTGGGTATGAAGCTGATGCATAATCTTTTTTTTTTTAGTAATTCATTGCTTTAGCTTCCTGTCTTCCCATTTGAAAATTAAAGTTGAGTTGAGGAATTCAAACAGTATTGTGTAGAGGTTCGTAGATAGTCTATTGCTTAGAGAGCCAGTTTGGTATAGTGATTAGGAAATCAGGTTACAAGTTCTAATGTTGCCTTAAGTACAAATCCAGTTGGGTGGCCTCGGACCAGTTACTCTCTCAGTACCGCAAAGGAGGCAATGGCAAACTATTTCCAAAAATCTATAGAGAATGGTTATGTAGGCAGTTGCCAGGAGTTAACACTGACTTGAAGGCACAATATAAATAAAACATTGCTTGGACAGACCAAAGAAAGTTCCAGCCACATGACACAACCTATCAATCAAGTCCTTCAGAATATTTTTGTTTGAGTGCAAATCCATCGTGCTTAACATGAATAGATAATAACTATGTGCAGAGGAAGGTAATGAGACTGATATTTTTTTTAAAAAAAGATGTTTTTCTAACTTAGCTACAGAATCCTACTAAAATGCTAGGTCAATTGTTCACATTAGAAATAGTTTGTCTGATGTTTGATATTATTGATGTAATAAAAGAAAATGAATATCTCTAAAATTATTTTGATTTAATACAAAAATATAAAACTAATTGTTATTCACCAGTGATACATTAATGAATGACTGATCTGAGTTATGTAATGGTTCCAACCTGTTCTGTGAATATAATATAATAAAGTAGAAAACAGAAAATTGTTAATACTTATTCATAGATGCTAAAACAACACATAATAGCTGTTATTTTGCTAGTGAATCAATTTTGGATGAAAACAACATTCTTTCAGTAGAATTCAGTGCCATTCTAGAATACATGCTGGCACATATTTAGAATAGAACATTAATTGTGACCCATAGAATTATATTGAAGTTGAACAAATTAGAAGAATGTTTATACTTACGGCCCCAAATATACAGGGGAGTTTAAAGTGTTCCATACCATGACTTTTCTGTCACATAGACTCATTAGATTATCAATCATGCTAATTGAAGCAAATCATAAGTAAATGTGTAGACACCTCATTTTGATGAGTAGCATCAATCATATAGTACTTCTATAGTACTTCCTAAATATATATATAAACGGGAAACAGCTGCCTACAAACAAACATAAAACTCTTTGTATGCTTAAATAATGTCTCAAAAGTCAACTGACACACAAAATGAAAATAATAATCTGTCTTCTGGCTCTTTACTAAATAAATATCATTGAGATTCCTCCTCTCCTGCACATGATCCGCTCTCAGGCTGAACATTTTGCAGAATTTTGCAGGGACCTTGGAGGTCTTCTAGGACCTCCTGCTCAGCAGGAACTGCTGTACCATTGCACACAAATGGCTGTCTAATCTCTTCTTTAAAAAACCCAGTGTTGGAGAACACACAACTTTTAGTTACAATTGTTCCTGAAATGTTGCCTCCAATTTTCCCACAGAAGTTGAAGTTGAATGAAATGCAGCCATCAAAAATCCACCTACTAGACTAATATTAATTTTTGATTATGGGTAGTTATGAACCCTTCCTACATAACAATCCTCAATTTCCCTGGTCCTTGTCAAAATAATCTCTCTCTGAAGTAAGATTATCCCTTTTTTGTAAGACAATGCAAATGAAGCTATTCCACAGAGCTTTTGAAGGCTGATGTTGATTGGGTATCTCTGTTTTATATTTTATTTCTAATTATTTTATTATATTATTATTTTTCTTATTGTACACTGCCATGTATTTAAAAATTAAACAGTAGAAAAATGTGATTAAATAAATAAATGTCAAAGGTGTTCAATCTGAGTTTGTTTAAAAATAAAGAACCAGAATAAAGTAGAACAGAGACAAGTCCTTGAAATTGTCCATCAACAACTTGCTTACAGACATTGCAATAGACAAATCAGTCATTTGATTAGTCTTGACTTCTGTAGGACTCTCTCTCAATCTCCTTTTCTCTCTCAATAATATGTTGTTTCTTTTTTTTGTCTCTTTTCATTTTTCAAACAAATAGGCCTCAATATTTATATCCAGAATCTAAGTCTCTGATTTGATATATAGTATAAATTTTACCCACAGTGACACAACTATGTGTTGTGTAGATTATATATATATATTTATACAAACACCTGCTAAATAAAGCTTTTCAGTATGTGCTTGTTCAAATTTAAACAGATGTCCTAAATTGACAGGGTTTGGGGAGGGGTAATTTTTCTCCCCATTTATCCTAGATATGCCTGGATGAAGAGACAAGAAGGTGAATTAAACTTTTATTTTCAATTGACTTGGCATTCAACTTTTAAAATTGATGGAAATGTTGCAGATGGTATGCCTTAACAAGTCCCTTTCTGCTGAAAATTCTTCTGTTCCTGGGCTTAGTGATTGAATGCTCTCTTGTGGAAAGCTCTGTTTCTCTATGGCACATCAGGGGCGCTGTATTTCAGTCCTGCACATTTTTCATTAACCCCAACACTACCTTGTAACCTTGGGAAAATTAAATTAAATAAATTTTAAAGTATAAAGATGGCTCTACTTTATCAACAATTTGGTTAATAATTGTGCTCAATAACTGTCATAGAAGTGTGAAACACACTACCTTCATTTATAATTCAGTACATTAAAAAGCAAAATGTATACGTAGTTACACTTTTTTTCAACTTGATAATGGAGTCCGTTCTTTCATATTTTTTAATATTTATGGCAGAGAAATGTTAATTGAATCAACACTAATCAACACATTTTATATTTTATACAGTACATGTATAAGAGCTAAATTCCTAAAAAAAAAGTCTGAGGGTTTGAAATGGTAAATTGGGAACTTTGGCATATAGTAGACTCTCCATCAACCATATGAACATTTGTTGAAAATCATTGAATTTGATTTCTTTCATTGACAAGGGGTTCTACTTTTCTACATTTACGATTGCTTTATTAAGATGTGGCAGAATTTGGTGACCCAAAACATTTCAGAACTATCTTTTTTAAAATATAACTTTTAAAAAACAAGGAGAAAAGAAAAGCAAGCAAGAAGAAAAAGATTTGAAAGGAAGGAAGAATCAAGAAAAAAGCAAGATAAAACTGCAGAAAGAAAAAGTAGAAGAGATTTTGTAGATAAACAATTTATCAAATTCTTGCTCTAAAGTTAACAATAATTTATATTATTTCTATAATCCCATATAATTCTAATCATCAAATCCCAAAATAAAAACAAATGTTTATTTCAGTTTCTCACAAAAAGTCCAAAAGTGTTTTACAAGTAAAAATAAAATTAGTCTTTTCCAGTGGTGGGTTCCGGATCCCGTTCCAACCAGTATGGAACGGGTCCGGCGTTGTCCGCATGCGTCTTACTGCCTCCGCGAGCCTCTGCAACGCTCCAGCTGCTCAGCGGAGTGTCGCACAGGCACTGTGCGCAGAAGCACCAAAGACTTAAATGACCGGTAAGGAGCTCGGGAGGGCGGGTGGGTCCTTCGGAGCACCGTACCGGAACGGTATCCGGTGCTCCGGGCAGGCTCCGGTATGCCCGTACCGGGGCGTACCACCTGCAACCCACCACTGGTCTTTTCTATAGTTAAAGCTGTCAATTTTGCCATCTCCACCGATTTTGTTAGCTGCACCATCCATTCTTTTTCTCCTCAAACATCTGAATTGGTAAAAGAGGAAGTAAAAAAACATTTTTTCTAAGTATTTGCAAGTTCTTCCACCTTTGTACGTATAGAAACCTCACCACTGTTATATATAAAAACAAAGTTGCACAACTTCTTTCAAGTTGTTTTCCATTAACCCCCCCCCCCAAATGTGGTTTTAATTGTACATTCACTTTAAAATTTTGTGAATCAAAATACATGTTTGTATTTTCTATTCTATTCAATATATTCTAACTTTCTCACATATCCACCAAAGATGAAACAAAGTGTCCTTGGTTTGATTACATTTTCAACACATATTTGAAATTCCATTGACAATTTGTCTCATCTTTTTGTGAGAATGTAGAGAAATATAATTTTGATTTTGGAATTTGATTATTAGAATTATATGAGATTATAGAAGTAACATATATGTGTTAATTTTAGAGTAAAGGTTGGATGTATTTTTATCCATATCTGTACTGTTTCTTTTTTCTTTTTTTCTTTTTATCTTGCTTGTTTACTTTTATTCATGTTTTCTAAATTTCATAAAATATTTTTAAAATTGTGATGCCATTTATGATTTCCACAACCATAGCGGCCGGTATGGATTTTCTGTGAGTTTATTTATAGCTTATACTTCTCATACAAGTGACATATTTTCTGTGGGCTTGATGGCAGTTCAATAGGGCCCATATACCCAGATCCTTCTAGGTGCTGTGATTGTCCATCTCCTTGGTAGATGTTCCTCAGGTATGGGCTGTGTACATCTTGTTTAGGATGTTACTTCATTATAATTCCTTGTGGTATGAGAATAAAATGATATGCTAGAGATTCATCTGTTATCTGCATTGAGGAGGTTGATATTATCTGCTGTTTTGTAGCACTATTTTTCTTTCAGTCTTTGCAAATCATAATTGTTCCTTTCTTATCTTTGTTCATTACACATCTTTCTCATGAGATTTTTTCCTTCATTGATCAGATGAAGTATGAGCCACAAAAGCTCATGTGAAAATAGATATGTCATAGATATAAGATGCCTAAAAATTCTCTGTCCCTCCCCCACTATATATTTAGAGCAACATGTAAACAGAGTCAAGCTTTCATCTACTGACACGTATATTTCAGGAGAGGAATTGTATTATACAACTATTGCTGTTGTTATGGTCCTGACTCCTGATTGACTACAGGGACAAGTCCATGCAGTTTCCTTGGTAACATTTCTAATGTTGCTTGTCAGAGTCTTCTTCCTATGGCCGAGACAGAATGACTGGCTCAAAGTCATCCAGCTGGTTTCTAACTACTCATTTGTAATTTATTTTTTCCCTTTTTTTCTCTATCCACTAAAAAATACTGAAGTGAGCCTCTATTTACTGAAGCTTCTGAAGAGAAGTCTGATCCTTTCTTTATATGGATCTTTGTATTTTCTATTACATTGTAATAATATATTTTATTTATTTATTCTACTTTTGTATCATCCAGTAATAAGAATTCTCTAAATAGTACATAATCAATGAATACATATCATTAGTAAGGAAAAGCAATATAAAATTATTAAATCCTTTTAAGCTATTCTTTTATTGTTTTATGTAGTTTTTCATGCTGTGTTTTTATTGAGAATTACAATAATAATAATAATAATAATAATAATAATAATAATAATAATAATAGTAGTAGTAGTAGTAGTAGTAGTAGTAGTAGTAGTAGTAGTAGTAGTTTAAATTATACTAAAGCACCACTTCTTAATGTAGTTCTCTTATATACAAACTCATGCAATGGACTTTTAATTAAAAAAACATTTTGAAGAAAAATATATATTGTCTGAATCAGTAGTAGGTTCCGGATCCCATTGCAACCAGCACGCTGCAACGGGGCTGGGCGTCCTCGGTGGGCATACGTGCTGCACATGTATGCGCACACCCACCGCCAAGCAACACTCAGCTGCTTGGCAGAGGTCACTGCACGCTGTGCGCACGTGCGCAATTGGCCCGTTTGCCTCAAAAAGCGGTAAGAAACACGGGGGTGTGTGTCAAATGGCCCACCGTTCCTGTATGGTAGCCACTGCTCCCAGCTACCACCGGTACACCCGTACCAGGCCATACCTCCCAGAACCCACCACTAGTCTGAAGAATCATAATTTCAATGTAATGCCAGTTATCAGATCCCAGGGAGGTGATTTCATTGCTATCCCATTATAAAAAGAATTACCCAAGTGAAGAATTTTGGTATTAAAGTGTGAAATCTATGAAGTTAAATAAAAGCATGTTTTAGCTACAAAACCCCACCCTTAACTATCTCCTGCACTGCTGCTTACATGGGTAACAGTTATGGAGAAGAGAGAAGTTTGCATGGTTGGGTATAGTATCGAATTCTCAGCATCTGCATTGCCAATTCTTAAGACTGTAGGAAAAAAGTAATCCTTTGAACATCAGTTGTCTCATATTAGAAGAAAATGCATTTTTAAAAATTTCTCTTCTGTGCTTCCTGACTTCCATGGAAGATATGGACCAAACCTTTTCAGCCAGAGAAGACCCAAGAAATCTCATTACACATCTGCCAGATTGCCTGTGAACCTGAACTCCTTATGCATGTATTATAGAAACTAGCTATTGACATCTGTTTCTACTAAGCAGATATGGCATAAATATATACATTATGTTTGAAGTAGGCAATGTGAAATAGAATTGATTCATGCTTTAAAAATGCTGTTGTTCAGAGCTGCATAGTGAAGCGTCATAATTTGTGATCTATCTCTCTGCTCCCTGTGCATCTACCAAGCTTTTCAATTTCTGCTAAAGTAATCTTTTAATGGTGGGTAACATAATTATCACTATAATTCATTACCCTATCATCTGTGCTATGAATGGGAAATGTTATGTCAATTTTGGGGCTTTCATTATTTCCCATGATAGCAGGTAGAAAAGATTGGGGATTTAAATGGCCTTCTTCTTTGTGATGTATCATTGATGAAGTTGATTTTCCGGGAGTCCGCATTTACTTTTGGATCCATAATTCTTCAGAATGCAGCAGAGGTAGTATAAAAAGCACACAAAAGACTAGTGGTAAAAATGGAAGGGAAATGAAACAGCATTAGTGTAATTGATAGAAGAAAAAAGGTTATTTGGTGAATGCAAATAGAAAAACAAAGTCCATAGGGCTAATGGAAAATAAGTGCATATAGATAAATGCCCATACTTATACCTATATGTCTATGGCAGCATGCAAGTTCCAATTTCTTATGTGTTGAAATCAATTTGTTTTAGTGCAACTGGCTAGAGAATTGCAGTCTAGGTCATTATCAGTTGCATCAAAGAATGTAAAGTGTATGCTGTGCCATTTGCCAAATGACAGCTATTTCTTATACAAGCTGCCTATGCTGAAAATACTTCTCTTCTCTCTACATCCCTTTAAAGAGCAAGCCTCCACTTTCTACCCAGAGAGAGTATCTGGAAATGGCCTTCAAAATATCAGTATTGAGGTTTCGTAATATCTTTAAGCTTTCTTCCTGAAAATTTATCTTCTGGTTTATAATGCCCCATCACCTTAGAATTCTGAGAAAAATCATTTTGGAGGATTTAAAGTACATTTATGCATTCTGAATTTCAATGAAAGAACAAGAATTTTAGCCACCCCTTTATTTAACTTGGGCTTTAAATACTATACTTCTTACATTTTCTGATAAGCAGACAATCTTAGAATATCTGAATACGTTCAATCCCTGATTAATAGTATTTTTCTATTAAGTAATTTACATTGGTAGACCCCCTTTAGAATTGCTTAGTGTTATGCAATCCCTAAAAACGGATTCCGATCATTACTTTATCTTGCCTCGGGAAAATGTAAGCTGATGAGGATAGATATGAAATGAAAGACATCATGCAATTGTCACATTCTGCAGTCACAAGCCGTTCATGTACAATTGTAAGTTGTATAAGAGAAAGGTCTCGCAGGGGATCTTCATCACTTTAAGCCACTGAAGACCAGATTCAGAAGACTAACTTCTAGGTATGCCTCCATTATCAAAGGTAGGAGCAGAGATGGTTCCCCAGAGAGAACGAAGTCAGAAGCGAGACTGGTCTGTCTAGGAGTTTGCATTTTCCTGAAGCAACAGCTTTCCTTTTATGAGTAACAATCCTCCATCCAAATATGCCATAACAGTCATACAAGGCCTGAACAGGTTCTGATTTCTGAGACCTGACTGTACCTACAATAATATTATTTACCCTCTGTGACCTGATCTTACCAGATGTGATTCTGCCATTATACTATCCCACCAGTAGGTGACAGAGTTGTAGTCTGCTTTCCACGGGATGTAGAATTGGCAGGGACATTATTCAATGTATGAAATAATTTTCCACTTTCAGAGTACTACATTTTGATAGAATACAATGAAGGAAAAAGTGTGTATTATTTAATTACTGTAGATTAAATTCAAGGTATATCCCCTTGCATTTTAAATACATTCTTCTTTGTTATAAGGCACATCTTGCTATTGCTCACTTCACCATGGCTTAGCATCTGGGGCTAGAATGTAAGATTGCATGCTTTCTAGTCATCTCTCCTCATATAACTATGGTTAAGGGTTAAACTAGCAATAAAGGAAAATCTTAAGTTAAGGAAAAATAGGTTTGCTAAGATCTAAACTCATCATCAGGAACTGTAATAATCTTTTAAATTTATATCAGAATAAACATTTGAAACCACTGGACATTGGAAGCACAATACAAAAAGAAAGGGGGTCACAGGGGGGGAAGGAATATCCATATTTCTATAAATTTGTGTCTTTTGAGTACTCCCTCCCCCTGGAAAAAATGAATTATTAAAGTAAGTGACAAATGCTGAGCCCTGATGGCCTTTTCCAGAAATCTTCCTACAGTGGCAGACACTACAGATAGACTTATTTACGTGCTAATGGTTATCAAATTGGAAGCCTGGCTGGTAATTAAGACATTCAGGCAGATGGCTGCTATGTAGGCTGGGTACTGCATTTGGCCCTACAGGCCTCTGTAGAACATCCTTACCATGTCTTTGAAAAGTACATATCCAATTAAGGAGGCCTTGGTGCTTTCTGAGCGAGCTTGCTTGGTTGCAGGCATTTCATTATCCAAAGTAGGTAACCTCATCGGTGCTAGAAAGGAATATGGTTTGCTGTCAGTTTATGTTTTAGTGGCTTGTCCTATCAATGTTGGTGAGGGTGTTCTTGGAGATTCTTTGGTTGGGCTGTTTACTTTTGACTTCTTTGGCAGTTTCTTGATTGAGGTATTGATTACTTGACTATTGGTCTGATGTTAATCCTGCAGTTAATCTATGCTGGTCTGGTACTAATTGCTGGTAAGGAGCTGCTTCAATCTTTTTGTTACCTTTCCCAACCAAAGAATCTCTAAGACCACCACCACCACCAACGACACAGCAAGCGACTAAAATATAAACTGATAGCAAACCACACTCCTTACTAGCATGGATTACTAGCATTACCTAGTTTGGGTAATGAAACGTCTCCAAGAAAGAAAGCAATCTCAGAGAGCGCCAAGGACCCCTTATTTCAAGTTTGAGCTACAAATATTCTCCTTTATGGGTACATCCAACTAAGCAAGGTTCTTTGGTACAATGCCCCGAGAAACTCTTAGCCTGGAGATGCGAGGAGTTGGATGATTCTGAGAGTCTTTGGTCCACCTGGAAACTGATTGGGTCTCAGATAACACACACACACCTTTTAGCAGTACCCAGGAGAGCACCGATCTGAGTCACTTGGCCTTTCCTTCTGGGCTCTGCACATACCAAGGCTTTCCTGGTAGGTTGCAGAGCAGGCCATAACATTGTTGTCTAAAGCCAATCTTTATCTTTATCTGAAATAAATGACCAGAAAAACACAATTGTTTTTAAATAAAAATGATGCTGTAGAAGCATTGTTGCAAAAATAATGATTTTGTACCGTATAGTGCTTTAAATAGTTTATTTTTTAAAGAAATACGTAATTATTTTCTGAATAATATTCAGCATGTTGCAGTTCAACTGACAGTTCATCTTTTCCTAAATAACATTTCTGTTTTCTCATCTCAAGAAGCCAATTTCTTTTAAAACTCCCTGCATTTTTGAATTTTGGCTAATGCAATTTTAGTTTATACTGTCATTTGTTCAGTAGTACTGCTTCTAATATTCTTGAAATTAAAAACTCTGAACATTTCCTTATTCACAAGAGAGTCAGCTGTGTGCGTGGTGATTGTAGACACATTGCAGCTTCTTGTAGTTGTGCAGTCGTGTAGCTGTGAATGTTTTCCAGCAACATCTGGGTCTTGTGATCAGGGAGATCTCCTGTTAAGATAAATATTTATGTTCTTGTTTGCTTGCTGACTCTCCTCTACCTGTGGTGGAGAATGAGAAGGGAACATGTAAATCTAATGGTCAGTTCTAATACCATCTCAGACAGAATTGTGTGTGGTTTGGGGGGGGGGGGGGAGAAAAGCATGTGAAATAGTGTGCCTTGGGGGAATTGTGTTGTGTCTAAAGGTTAACTTTTCTCCCCAAACCAGCACAGACTGAACTTATCACCTCTCTGCAGTCAAAGAGTAGAGAATGTTTTATTCTCCTGAAGAAAAAAATGACACTATTTGAGAGGCTGCTTGATCTTGCTTTCTTTGATATTTTACCTTTTGTTTCATCTCACACATGCTCCTGTAATGGAGGTAAGCCCTTATGGACAGCATCAGCCACTCTGAGGGAGACGGAACATGATGGCTTTTATGAGAAACTTTTAAAATTTTGATTGTTCTATTATTTGAATGCAGAGCAGCAGGAAGGTGTCTCCCCTGCATTCCTGATTAGAATATATAATCAGGAGTAGATGACTTGCCATATTTTGGTCTACAGCTGCTATAGTAACATGATCATTGCTATATTGGTTAAGTTTGTTAAAATTAAAATCAAACCTTTTTTATTGTTTGTGTGTTTGTTTACTGGCTTATAGGTGACTACTGTACAATCATATTTGACTCTGAGTGGCATACATATCTCATACAACAATTGGATAAAAATAAATGTGTAAAAGTACATAATCCAAAATACTGCTGGCACCAGGAGCACAACTTACTCACTTCTAGACATTACCCAGCAAGGAAAAGAAAAATAATATATCCAATCCTGAAAAGCATGCTGAAAAAGCCAGGCCTTTGGGGAAAATTATTTTTTTAATGTACTTTTGTTTAAACATCTCATTTCAAAGATCAAATACATTTATATTTTATTTCCCTGCTCCTTTATCCACATCACATATGGCATATCTAGTAATCTTCTCTCTGTAAAAGTATTGCCCTTGGGAGAGCTGCCTATTTAAACTGGCAGCCAATAAACCCTGTTCCAGGGTATTCCATTATATTCTTTCTCGGCGCTGATTCTTATTCTTACAGGAAATCCTTGTGTTATGACCACAACTGGAGCCAGAATTTACATCATTAAGCAATGCCATCATAAAGCACGAAAACATTGCTTAAATCCCTGTAGTCCCAGTTACTGCCATTAACTGAATCCTGTGGTCATTACACAAAACAACTTCTTGCCAGTTTCCCACAACCAAACTCAGTGAGGAAGCTGGCATGAAATTGCAAGTCCCAGGCCAGCAGGCAAGTAAATGACTGCTGCCAAATAAATTAGATATGTTTCGGGGTGTGGAGAAGGATCCTGAAGAGTGCATGGAGGTGCATGAGAAGTGCTGAATAGTCAGGAAGGATGCATGTGAGGTTTCAGCAGGCCAGGGGACATGGGAGTAGCATGCAGGTTGGGAAGAGTGCATGGGAGAGAACAAGTGGCAAACACCGCATGAGCTCAGAGGTTCTGGGAATAGTGCACGGTGGGGGAGACTTATCCCAGCAACTTTGTGGCCATGTGTCAGTAGCAGAGAACTAAGAAAGACATTTTAGGAAGAGATTGGACAGCAATTTGTCAGGAATGGTATAAGGTCTTTTACTTGAGCAGGGGATTGGACTAGAAGACCTTCAAGGTCCCTTCCAACTCTGTTGTTCTGATGAATTAGTTAGTTTATTGCTGTTTACCCATAGACAGGAATCATGTCAGACTAGAGCATACCTATCAGATGAATCCTACAAAGATTTATAGAGGATCCCACCTGGGCCTTTTTCTACATACCAAGGACTCATGGCCAATTTGCCTCTTAGCTGCTTGTGAAAGACCCCCCTCTCTTCTGCAACTCAGCACCAAATTTCATCACATCACGGGGCTGCTGGACAGCCATAACTTCAAAGGCCAATCATAATCACCATGTATTCAATAACATAATAACATGAGCAATTTCCTGACAATGAGTATAATTAATCAGTGGAACAGCTTGCCTCCAGAAGTTGTAGGTGCTCCATCACTGGAGACTTTAAAGAAGTGATTGGACAGTCATTTGTCTTAAATGTATAGGGTCTTCTGCTTGAGCAGGAGGTTGGACTAGAAGACCTCCAAGGTCCCTTCCAGTTCTGTTTTCTGCTATAACTTTGATCAGTCACTGAACAAATGGTTGTAAGTCAAGGACTACCTATATTCTTATTGTCTCCAGTAGTCAATTGAAAATCCATATTCATTGAACATGCCCAGTTCTCATTGGACTAGGGGATTTCTGTTCCATTTTTTTATTGCTGTTTCTTTGTTTTGTTATTTCTGCAAATCTCAGGATTGCCTCAAACCTGCTGGAATCTCCTGTTACTACTTTGTAAGACTAAAAAATCTAATCTCAGAAAGTGAATTTGTGATTGTTCAAAGTGTTAATGTGCCAAATTCACACAACCTTCTTGCTCTGGAATGAGGATAGGCCACTGACTGTTTCCAGAAGGAAGTTCTTCATGTCATAGATTGAAATCATCCTATACGCCCTGAGGAGGGCTTTAAGTCCTCTGCTCAGGATGTGTGTTTTCCCTCGTAACCTTTCTCCAGACATCATCTCTTGGCAGTACTGACGCGTATCGGTGAAACTGTCTGAAATAACATGTTTTATGTTGGCAAATCTGTTGCTTCAGGTTTTGTTTAGGACTTCCCTCTTCATCTTATTCTTGACCTGTTCTCATTCCCTAAGTCCTCTTAGCTATGGTTTAATCTGGAACACCAACCTATGTCTTTTTAGTAAATTGATAGGTCTTTGGATGAGTGGATTTAGAAAGTGTAAAGTCTTGAAATGGATGAACATGTCTCTGACTTAGTGCATGTAAACCTGTTTTCAGACTTCAGTTCAACAGCACTTTGCCAAGGACTACATGTTTCAGGGCAAACCCAGATGGCAGCCTAGAGATTTTTTTTAAAAAAGTCCCAGTTTTTGGCTGTTACTTATTGGTCAGTAGGTCTGCAAGCAAATAAACAAGCTCAGAGAACACCGGGGACTCCATAAACATTGATTGCTCCAGGATTGGAACGGTACATGAGATATTTCAATAACATGATACAAATTAAAATATATTAAATTGTGAATTCATTTCAGTTGAAGTTTAAGTTTTCAAGGCCAATTCAATTCAATTTCAAATGCATTTTTCCAAGATTTTGCCTATATTACTCAAACAATAGGATAGGCCATTATGCATGTAAAACTCAAAGCATATTTTATGCACAGTAGGATTGAGAATATAGATATGTGAATGTAAATTGTCAGATAAGTAATAGAGAGCACAATAAATCTTTAGCAGGATAAAAAGTTCTACTATCTGTAGTAGAAGAGCTGAAGGGAGACTTGCAAATGCGGACAACAAAATAAGTGCAGTTAACTGAGCTCAAAAAAAGTTACTGCAATATTAAGTCAACATGTATGTTGAACTTGGAATTTAAACCATATGTGTCAAAGCAAAATAAAAGATGGTTTTATTAGTTTTCATTGCACAAATATGGTTATCCTTCATGGTTACAGTCTTTTAATTTCTTACACAATGGAACAAAAAGAATCCTGTCAATAGCATTCAAACTTCTAATCCTTGAAATCTTGTCTTTGGGGTAGATTTTTCTCATAGCTGAAATTGAGTTTCAAGTAGTGTAAAGAATGAGTATTTGTCTCTTTTTCTGAATGTGTATTTTATTTCCATTCTAATCACCCCTGCTACTTCTCCAATCTTTCTACTGCCATTTAGTATTGCAGGCTGCAAAGTTTTGTGGAGGTGGCTATGTGAACTGACAAAGCAACGGTTTTTTGTAGTTCGCACTCCTATTACATTCCTAGAGGAATTAAATGCATTTTCTGATAAAATGAAGTAAAATTTTAATTAAGAATGCTTCTTGGCTTATTTACAAATCTCCCCTTACCTGTTACCTGCTCTTCAGTGGTCACTGATCTTGAACTGAGGTACTGTTTGGCTGAATTAGTCACTTAGGAAGATTCTATTTTGATACGTCTTCCCTAGAAAATCAGTAAGCCCCTGTAGGTGGGATGCCAGTTTAAAAACTGACACTTGTCACGGTTATGGTTCCTTTAATAAACATTATTCCTATGGCATGAAGTTGTTTTCATGTGGCAGTAATAACTGCTAAGATTTTTCCAATTTTAATTATGCTCGACTCTGGAACTTAAAGATGAATAGACAAAACAGGCTTCAAATGCTATAATTCACTTTGTATGGAATTTAGAAGCAGACAATGGCAAACAACTTCTGAAAAACCTTGCCAAAAAACCGTCAAAGCCTTGTCCAGGAAATCTCCAAGAATCAGACGTGATTGAACATAAGGGGGGGGGGATGTCTTATTCTCAGAGTAACTATGATGAGATACTATGTAATTCTAATGTGATAATTTATCAAATGCAAGAAAAATGTTTAACAATTGCCTATTGTTAAATATTATCATTGCTTGTTATATATTAATTTTACTGACACCTTGAAAGTGGTTATATTTTGAAGAGAATTTAAGTGATGGTAAAATTATATATTTGATGCTTTGCAGTGGTTTTTTTCAGTTTAGTTTCATAATACTGCTTTGTGTAATTTATACTGTATTATTAAATATGATTTTAGAGACATTTTGATAGTTTAGGGTAGTAGTATGACCAAATTGGTTGGTAAACTTCCTTGTTTCAGATTTTTTTTATGAACATATCCTCAGTATCACAAAAGTGAATTCACCTTTTCTAACAACAAGATTTCTTTATTATTACAAAGAAGAAATTAATTACCATTATATTTATATTATCCAAATAACTATAACTTTAACTAAGTAGGGCTTCAGAGTTAAATTGAAACAATAAAATGCATACAGACACTTAGCTACATGTTCCACAGTGTGCCTTATATCAATAATCAGTAATATAGTTTAGTATTCCTGCCTGCATTGTCTGTGAAAATTATAAATCCTCCTTTGACTTCCTAAGCATACCATTAATCACTTAGGAAATATGCATTACTGGATGATTAACATATCTAAATGATAACAGATATGCTTATCAAATAGATGGTAAGATTAAGATGTAATTACCAAAAAGGCCCTGTTAACTCATGGAGTTTTTGAATAGTTATTTCCTAATAGCAGTGTTTATTTAGTCAGCAGACTTTAATTATCAGTGATAATTTTAGTATAAGAAAATGATATAATTAAGAAGTTTTACATATCAGCCATGGATATCTTACTTTGGTCTTGCCTGATATCCAATTACTAATTACCTGATTCTCGTTCATGTTCTTAGTAATGTATAAGCTTCCTGGCTTCGCCATACAGAGTGGTATAATCTGCTAATGCTCATAACGCTAGAGAGGACAGGCTATTTTGCCCTCAACTTCAAATTTGTTCTTTCAGCCCATCACTACTGAATTAATCAAAAATTAATTCAGTGAATTGGGAATAGCTTTGATTGTATATCGGGAGGGGGGACATGAACATTTGCATTGAACAGGTAAAATTGATTGCTTTGGCTAGCCAATAAACTTTGGAAATAGTGGTGCCATGTTAGAAATAGTTTTCTCAATCTGCCCATATTTATATATCAAAGAGAGGCAGTTATTTATTAAGTGTATTCTGCCCCAAAGCAGTAATACTGTTTTGTATCAATAAATTTGAAGAAATATGGTTTCTAATCAAAGAGGGAGAGGGAGGGGGAGGGGAGAGAGAGATTTAAGATTAGCTTTTCTATAGGCAATTTAGCTCCCAAACTGATATTTTCTAATTACTTAAATATTAAGTAATACTAGAGTTCATATATCAAAATTCCAACTGTCTTGGCTTTCTTTGGCCATGTAAGCACAATATGTCTGATACAGTCATCCTCTCCTCCCATTACTAATATCAGCTATGTGCTGCTAGCACAAAATTGGTGATATTCCAATGAGTTCTTTGATACTGGCAGTAATGTTTACAGTATTTCTATTTCTTCTATTATTATTATTATTATTATTATTATTATTATTATTATTATTATTATTATTATTATTATTATTATTATTATTATTATTATTATTATTATACAATTGTATCACAGCGGCCAGTTGTTTCGCCCGATTTGGCATTGATTACTAGTCAGGCCCCACCCAGGGGCCTAGGATGCCGTAACGTATTTTCGTAATATACGTGCAGATCCAAGCAGTGCAGCTTTTTGCATTTCACTGATGGTGATTTTGTCAAGTTTTAACTGTTTTAAATGTAATTCCAGTGCTTTTGGAATAGCTCCCAGTGTGCCGATTACTACTGGAATTACCACTGCTGGTTTGTGCCATAATCGTTGAATTTCAATTTTTAGGTCCTGGTATTTCGCGATTTTTTCATGTTCCTCCTCGTCGAATCTGCTATCACCTGGTATTACGATGTCTATGATTATAACCTTATTTTTCTCAACCAGTGTGATGTCTGGTGTGTTATGCGCCAGTATTTTGTCCGTTTGTATACGAAAATCCCATAGGATCTTGACCATCTGATTTTCGGTGACTTTTTCAGGCTTATGTTCCCACCAGTTTGTTGTTGTTTAAATATTATAATGTTGGCACAAATTCCATTGGATCATTTGTGCTACTGAATTGTGCCGCAATTTATAATCAGTCTGCATGATTTTTTTTTACAGCAGCTGAGTATGTGGTCAACAGTTTCATCAACTTCTTTGCAGAGTCTGCATTTGGCATCATCAGAGGATTTTTCAATTTTGGCCTTAATGGCATTTGTTCGGATAGTTTGTTCTTGCACAGCCAGGATTAGTGACTCTGTTTCTTTCTTTAATGTACCTGTTGTTAACCATAACCAAGTTTTTTCACTGTCCACTTTATCTTCTATTTTTTCCAGAAATTGACCAGCAGTGCTTTGTTCTGCTAACTCTCCATTCTTGATTTTATCACATCTTTTCTGTATTCTTGTTTCGTCTGTTGGACCTTCAGTAGATTTTTGTTCTTTACTTCGATTAATAGATGTTCTTGACTTTCTTTTAAATAATCAGCCAATGCATGTTTTTCTTCTTCAACTATTTGCTTCACTTGTAATAATCCTCTGCCACCTGATTTTCGGGGCAGGTATAGTCTATCAGTGTCACCGCGTGGATGTAAACTGTAGTGCATTGTCATTAGTTTCCTGGTTTTCGGTCCAAAATGTCCAAATCAGATTATTATTATTATTATTATTATTATTATTATTATTATTATTATTGTTCGATTGTATCACAGCGGCTAGTTGATTCGCCGGATTTGGCATTGATTACTAGTCGGGCCCCACCCAGGGGCCTAGGACGTCGTAACGTATTTTCTTAATATACGTGCAGATCCAAGCAGTGCAGCTTTTTGCATTTGACTGATGGTGATTGTGTCAGGTTTTAACTGTTTTAAATGTAATTCCAGTGCTTTTGGAATAGCACCCAGTGTGCCGATGACCACTGGAATTACCACTGCTGGTTTGTGCCATAATCGTTGGATTTCAATTTTTAAGTCCTGGTATTTCGCGACTTTTTCATGTTCCTTTTCCTCAACCCTGCTATCACCTGGTATTGCGATGTCTATGATTGTAACCTTCTTTTTCTCAACCAGTGTGATGTCTGGTGTGTTATGCGCTAGTATTTTGTCTGTTTGTATACGAAAATCCCACAGGATCTTGACCATCTGATTTTCGGTGACTTTTTCAGGCTTATGTCCCCACCAGTTTGTTGTTGTTTTAATATTATAATTTTTGCACAAATTCCAGTGGATCATTTGTGCTACTGAATTGTGCCGCATTTTATAGTCAGTCTGTGCGATTTTTTTACAGCAGCTGAGTATGTGGTCAACAGTTTCATCAACTTCTTTGCAGAGTCTGCATTTAGCATCATCAGAGGATTTTTCGATTTTGGTCTTAATGGCATTTGTGCGGATAGCTTGTTCTTGCGCAGCCAGGATTAGTGACTCTGTTTCTTTCTTTAATGTACCTGCTGTTAACCATAACCAAGTTTTTTCACTGTCCACTTTATCTTTTATTTTTTCCAGAAATTGGCCATGCAATGCTTTGTTCTGCCAACTCTCCATTCTTAATTTTATCACATCTTTTTTGTATTCTTGTTTCGTCTGTTGGGCCTTCAATAGATTTTTGTTCTTTACTTCGATTAATAGATGTTCTTGACTTTCTTTTAAATAATCAGCCAGTGCATGTTTTTCTTCTTCAACTATTTGCTTCACTTGTAATAATCCTCTGCCACCTGATTTCCGGGGTAGGTATAGTCTATCAATATCATCACGTGGATGTAAACTGTAGTGCATTGTCATTAGTTTCCTGGTTTTTCGGTCCAAAATGTCCAAATCAGCTTGTGTCCAGTTAACTGTACCAGCTGTGTATCTTATAACTGGTATTGCCCAGGTGTTTATGGCCTTGATTGTATTTCCACCATTCAATTTAGATTTCAAAATTTTCCTAACTCTGTTGGTGTACTCTCCCCTGACAATAGTTTTTACTTCTCCATGCTTGATGTTATCCAACTGCAGAATGCCTAAGTATTTGTAGGCTTCATTTTCGTTGCATTTAATTAGTTGGCCATTGGGCATTTCAATTCCCTCACACGCAGTGATTTTGCCCCTTTTTATGGATACAGTGGCACATTTTTCCATACCAAACTTCATTGAAATATCGGTGCTGAATACTCGGACTGTGTTTGTCAATGATTGGATTTCTATTTCTGACTTTCCATAGAGTTTCAAATCATCCATATATAATAAATGCGAAATTTTTTCGGCTTCTTTGGCTGTTTGGTAGCCTAATTTCATTTTTTTTTAAGATTACTGATAGTGGGATCATCGCGATGATGAAGAGAAGAGGTGAAAGTGAATCACCCTGGAAAATTCCTCGCTTGATATTAACCATTCCGTACTTCTCATTCCCTACTGCCAACTCGGTTCTCCATTGTTTCATCGCCTTTTCAGTAAAGGATGTAATATTTTTGCTAATGCCAGTTGTTTCTAAGCATTTTATGATCCAACTATGTGGCAATGAGTCAAATGCCTTTTTGTAATCAATCCAGACCATATTCAAGTTCGTTTTTCTGTTCTTACAATTTTCTAATATCATTTTATCAATTAGGAGCTGATCTTTTGTGCCCCTGCTCCTTCTTTTGTTGCCTTTCTGCTCTACTGGCAAGATGTTGTTTGTTTCCAAATAATCCATAATGTTATCTGCAATAATGCCTGTGAGTAATTTGAAGGTTGTTGGCAAGCATGTTATTGGTCTGTAGTTTTCAGGTATTGTTCCTTTAGTTGCATCTTTCTGAATCAAGTATGTTTTTCCAGTTGTCAACCATTCATCAATTTGGCCATTTTGTAAAATCTCATTCAGTTGCCTGGCCAATATTGCATGTAAACTGGTCAGATATTTGAGCCAGAAACCATGTAATTGGTCCTTTCCAGGTGATGTCCAATTCTTTACTTTTTTTACTCGATTTTTGACCATCTCAGTTGTTATTTCTAATACTTGCATTTGTTTGTTGCCAATGCTTTTCTCAAAGTCATGTATCCATTTTGCTTCCTTATTGTAGTCCTTTGCATTTTCCCACAATTCTTTCCAGAATTCAACTGTGGCCTGCTTTTCTGGTTTTTGACTTTTGGTGTCATCATTCACATTAAGACTTTGATAAAAACGCCGTTGGTCTGATCGAAATTGCTGATTTTGTTTGTATTGGATGATTCGTGCCTCATATCTTTCAATTTTCCTAGCTGTTGCTGTTATCTGCTGTTTTACAATCTCTACAGCCTCATTGATGTTTCTTGTATCCAATCTATACCTTCTGATTAGCTGATCTATAATTTTGTTGTTTCTAAGTCGTTGCTCACGCATGTTCTTCAAATTGCTAGCATCTGCCCTTAATTTTTTGACTTTTTGTTCCAATCGGATTTTCCACTTTGGCTTTGATGCTTTTTCTGTTGTGTAACTAGGTGCTTTGATTTTAATGCCTAGTTCATTAGTGACTATTGCGGCTACACTGTACATTAACTTGTTCGTTTCCAAGATGGATCCCGATTCAATTGTTGAAAGCACTGCATTAACCATTTTCATGATAGGGGCCAAAATTTTCTTAGGCACAGTTTTTAATTATGGTAAACGTTGCCGTTCCTTATTAAGCAGAAAATGCTCCATGATCTTGTCCTTCAATTCTTTTTGTTTCTGAGTTAGTTCATCAGTTGGTTCAGTGATAACTGGTTCTGGTGATAGTGTTGTTATTTCCTCCCCGACAGCTTCTTCTGGGAGTTCTACTACAATGCCTTTAGGTGTGTCTTGAGTATCAGTTATTTCTGCTTGTGGTGTTGTTTTCTTAGTTTTGCAATTTGCTTGAATTTCCTCAAGTTCAACTTCACTAAACACTTTATTCCGTGTAATAAATCGCCTTTGATCTGCAAGTCGTTGTTCACTAACATTTGAATCTGGATGTTGTTGTTTCCATAATTCATACATTCGCTTTAAATAACCTCTTTTCCCAGGCTCTGAGTTGTAATAACAGGCCATTATGGCACGGTTTTCATCTGCACTATATTTTTGTTGTTTTGTTGGCTGGTCCACTTGTAGCCCACTTGTCGACGGATGTCCAGGGACCTCAACATCCGCCGTGGCCCTTGTTAACCTGCGCGACGACCGATGCGGTATAGAATTTTTATTTGTTTCTTTCACCATGTTATATGGGTTGGCGGTTTTTTTTTTTATGGGGCCAGGTTGCCAACCTGACCCCAAACCTCCTCCTTTCTCATCCGGGCTTGGGACCGGCAACGGCGGAGTTGTTTATTATTATTTATTAATAAACAACTCTGCAATTATTATTATTATTATTATTATTATTATTATTATTATTATTATTATTATTATTATTATTATTATTAACAACTCCGCAATTATAATAATTATTATTATTAATCAACAATTATTATTATTATTATTATTATTATTATTATTATTATTATTATTATTATTATTATTATTATTATTATTATTATTATTATTATTATCCCTTCTCCAACACCTTACAGTCATTATATCAACATTATTATGTCATCATACCTGTACATGTATATATGTTTTTCGGCTTAATTAATTTTATTCTTGTTTTGCAGCCATTTGTACCAAATGTTCCAAATTTCATAATATTCTGACTCTTCTTTATCTTTTAATTTTAGTGTTAATTTGGTCATCTCTGCACAATCCAAAAATTTTTGTATCACTAATTCGTCTGAGGGGATATTATTTTGTTTCCAGTATTGGGCAAATGCTATTCTAGCTGTGATTAGCAGGTGTGTTAATACGTACTTAATTTTCTTGGTATTTTTCCCTTTGATTATTCCCAGCAGAAAGATTTCGAGTTTGTATTTTATCTGTTCTCCTATATTTTCTTGCACCCATTTCCAAATTTTTGTCCAATATTTTTGTGTTTCCAGGCAGGTCCACCATATGTGATAAAAAATCCCTTGCATTTTTTTACACTTCCAGCAGGTCGGATTCATGTTTGGGTACATTTTAGCCAATCTCGTTGGTAGTAAATACCAATGATAAAACATTTTGTACATATTCTCTTTAAAGTGCTGCTGATCGTGTTAGTTTATAATTTGTATTCCAAATTCTTTCCCAATCCACTAGATCTATATTGTAACCAAAGTTTTTGGCCCATGCAACCTTTAACTTTTTCTTCTTCTAATGTTACTTCTAATAAATATTTGTAAATTTTGTGTTTACAGTATTTCTAGCTTTTGCAGAGGAGGCTAGAGCTTTCTTTCCTACCATTTTACACATACATATAAACAAAAAGATGCAGAGAGGGGGGGAGAGAAAGATTGTATCCGCCATTTGCATTTCTGTCCCCTTCTCTCTGTATTGCTGCAGATGAGAAAGTGTAAAAACCAGAACAGTTTAATGACAGAATCCTAGAAATATACCATTTTGTAATAAAAATAAGGTCTAATTAGAGCTAAAACAATTCTCTTTGCATGGTTATTTAATTGTAGCTCAATTAGCCAGAAGAGGCTATCTACAGAACATGTAAATCCGGCCTCTTAACATATTTAACTGGGTAATGTAAATAGGACCTACATATTCATAGGAAGAAGGCAGGAGTCATAATGTGACAAAGGAAGAAACAGGATTCAGTAGAAAGCTAAAGGCTTGTACAGAAAGAAGGACAATGAAGTTATATTAGAGCACATAAGAACTTCTCCCAAACTTTTAATTTCCTACTCCATATCTCACTTCTCTGTAGTTGATATTTTTCCTTCCTGACTTCTCCCAGCTCCCCTTCTCTTCTCTGTGAACTATGAAACTGTTATGAATTGAAGGCTTATATAATAATAATAATTTATTTGATTAGCCGCAACCCTCTCCCGAAGGACTCGGGGCGGCGTACAATCAAAACGGATAAAAATACACATAAGACAAACATATATACAAAAAGAACAGAGACATATACATATGTGCATGGAGGAGAGTTGACTTATAAGTGAAAGACAGTTAAAAACACAATTTAAAATCCCCTTAAATAAAATTACTAAATTAAAAAACCCATCAGGAGCGTTACGAAGTTATGGTTGAGCCAGGCCAGCTATTTGAAAAAGGTGGGTCTTGAGCTTAACACGGAAGGAGCGGAGGTCAGTGGTTGTCCTAATATCCGGGGGGAGGTCATTCCACAGGGCTGGGCCCGCCACAGAGAAGGCTCTGCTCCTAGGCGCCGCCCCATGGCACTGTCTGGTGGACAGCACCTGGAGAAGTCCCTCTCTGTGCGAGCGGATGGGTCGTAGGGATGTATGGGGCAGAATACGATCCCGCAGGTAGCTAGGTCCTGAGCCATGGAGCGCTTTAAAGATCGTAATCAAGACCTGATGCTGGAGGGTGTATAATGAGACACAGGCCTACAAACAAAATAAATATTATTTCCTTTGATCTATTGTTTAAGGTTGAAAGCTGAAAGGGGAAAGCTGCTCTGCTTCTCTTTCCCTTATTCTGAGCCTTCTTACAAGCTCACTGACTCATAATAGAACAATATTACATGGTTATGATTAAGATTGTCATGTTTTGTTATGTTTCCTAATTAAACAAAGTTTATATTTGCTACCTGGTACATTGCTCAAAGTCATGAGAATAAGATATGTTAAGGAACTATCAGTAGAGTTCAGGTTGGACTTCGTTGAAGCTATACCACATGTCCTCTGATGCCTATTACACACTTTGACATGCACAGTTTGAAGGTGGGAAGAGATTTGTTCTTTTGAGTTGCTCTATATTGTACTGGAGTCTGAGAAGAGAGAGCATGAGGTTGACACACAAGTGCTACAAAAATACTGAGAAAGAAAGCAAAAACCACTGTGACATCTATTCGAGTGAACTAGAAGCTGCAGCTATTGGCAGAACCCACTGGTGAGTCATATACTGTGGAGCTTCCACCAGCTTTGAAGAAAGACATCACCAAAAACTGATAGAAAAACATGAGCAGCATCACAGAGTAACACTTACAGTGACTTCAGTGTTCCGTGTCCCCATGTTGCTAGACTCTGCACTTCCTGACTGGAAATGCAGAGTCCCTTCCTTGTCCAGAGATAAAATGCACTGTGGGATTTTTAGTCTTTAAACTTAAAGGACTACCTACATACATGTTCCTGGTACAATCTAAATGTTTTGTAAAATTTCATCAGTGCTCTGCATTTTTCTTTTGAGATCCTTTGATCTGAAATATCAGTAGAATTCTTTGCATGATGTGATATAGTGTCAGGGTTGTTCTTGCTATTATCCCTTGGGTGATTTCTGCTCTGACCTCTGAATATTGAAAGACAACTTATTCACAGAATGACCCTCCTGGTTCTTCAATTTCTTTCTATGGGGTCTTTTTCATGAGTACATTAACATGCATTTTCTAGCCAATAAATGTCTAACAGTTATGCTGACAATGAGTGGCCATGACTGATAGCACTATTCGGGTCTTTTCCCGTGTAAGATTGAGATTGTCTTGGCAACATTTCGGCGAGGTCTCACTCGCCATCCACCAGCCTGAGAATGGCAAGTGAGACCTCGCCGAAACATTGCCAAGACAATCTCAATCTTACATGGGAAAAGACCTGAATACAACAAGACCAGCATACCTACACCCGTGAAAATCTACAAATATGTGTGTGTGTGTGTGTGTGTATGTACGTACGTATATACGTACGTATATACGTACGTAAGTACGTACGTACATACATACATACATATATACATACATACATACATACATACATACATACATACATACATACTTTGGTAATATTTGAGCACTACCCCAGTGGCTGAAAACAAAAAACAAAACAAAACAAAATAATAAAGTTCTGTACTTTGGTATAATGTAGCATAATTGTTGTAATGTAATCCATGGGAGCCATCTTCCCTAAGGTCCTTGTTGTGCCTGCCAGTAGCATCTGCTAAGTCTTTGTGCACTTGAACATTTTCAAACCATCTTTGTCTTCGATAAGACAGGTGTGTAGTCCTTTTTCTTGAAACTATTTTGATGCTTAATGGTCTGAAATATAAAAGCACCCTTTTCAGCAGTAACAGCATCCTTTGATCTGCTGTTGAGTTTTACAAAATAATCTGTCAATTTTCCTGATGAACTCTCTTCAAACCTGCTTTCTTGTGCTTTTCTGAGTCCAAATAAGACTGTAAATCAATAAACCCTTTCTTTGCTCCAGAGACCTGCATACCAGCTTTGCCTCCCAGATGGTTGGTTTCTCGGGGTTCTCAACCCTTTCAAAATCACGGGAATTTGATCTACAATTCTACAGGGCTATTTGTATTTTAGTTTTGGCATTGTTTGGGGGCAACAATAAAACTTCCAAATACAGAATGAGATCCAAATGGAGCTAAAATAATGTAACAGAAGCAGATTTCTTATACATATAAATCTAGTCTTTCTTTAATAAAACTCTGTACTTTGGTATAATGTAATGAATGGAATCTCCTAGTCCCATGATGGCGAACCTATGGCACGTGTTCCACAGGTGGCACGCGGAGCCATATTGAGTGGCACGCCAGACATCAGCATGCGCATGCCGGCTAGATGGTTTTACATATTTCTGGAGGGCCAGTGGAGGCCTCTTCGCCCTCAAACCAGTTACCGGGTCACAGCTCGCTTGTCCCGCCCCACCCAGTCTGTACTCTGCAGCTTGCCTGCTTGAAGAGCTGGGCTCCTGCTAGGTAAGACTGCGAGTCGTGGCTTAGCTAGCTACCCCTTCACCATGGCCCTGCCATGCTTCTCTGCCTTCTACGTGGTCTTACCAGCAGATCCCTATGCCCGCTAGCCTTCTGAGATCAGCATCCAGCCCGGCCAGTAGGCGGCCCTTGATGAAAATGCAGATGCTGTGATGGGGCTGAGAGAGGCGGCAGCAACGATGCTGCGGCCCGGGGCTGCTGCACATGCACCCGCTCCCTTTCTGCAAAGGCAGAGCCCCCACCCCCACTGGAGGAAGATGCTGCCTTCCACTCGGGCCCGCATGCCTCTCATGCCAGCTCTATGGGGCTTCAGGCTCCAAAGCAGCCCACTGGCTTCCCACCCAGCCACCTGCCTGCTCCTCGGCCGTGGCGCCGCTTACCGCTGGCAAGGAAGCGGAGCAAGAGGCAGAAGCCATGGGTGGATGGGGGGAACCCCTCACGTGGGGAGCGGGCTGCAGCGGAGTTTCCTTCCCCCTGGAACTCCAGACTCCACAGGTCGAGTTCCCTGAGTAGCGCTGGTGGTGGTTCTTTCTCTTTGAGAGCCACCTTGCAAAATGTCAGAAAACACCCCATTTTGCAAGGTGGCTCTCAAAGAGAAGGAAGCAGCCGTGGCGCTTCTTCAGAGGAGCCGAGGCTGGAGGGGGGGTTAACATGGCTCGCCTAGCCTCCCCTTCCCCGCTGACCAACAGCTCCGAAGCTGCCGCCATTGCAGCTACGAGAGGCATGTGGGCAGCCTGTCAAGCTGAGCACCCGAAAAGCACCCAGAGCGGCCTATGTGCGCCTGAGAGCTGCTGGGGAGAAATCGGGAGGAGAGGGAGATGCTGGCAAAGAAGCCTTGGATTCCCCATTGCAGTGGCTCTCGGGGGAAAGAGGCAGGGATACTGGCCTGTGCCCGCTTCCCAAGGCTTCTTTGCTAGCCTCCCTTACACACATACACATACACACACACACACACACATCGCTTGCTGCCATGCGAGGTGAGCGCCGACCAATGTCCCTGCCACCTTACCCCGAGACCCGCTGCAATGGGGCATCCAAGGCTTCTTTGCCAGCCTCTCCCTCACGGGGCAGTGTGTGTGTGTGTGTGTGTCTGTGTCTGTGTGTAAGGGAAGCTAGCAAAGAAGCCTTGGGAAGTGAGCGCCGGGCAGTATCCCTGCCTCCTTCCCCCGAGAGCCGTGGCAGTGGGGAATCCAAGGCTGCTTTGCCAGCCTCTCCCTCACACGGCAGCATGTGTGTGTGTTTATGTGTAAGGGAAGCTAGCAAAGAAGCCTTGGGAAGTGAGCACATGCCAGTATCCCTGCCTCCTTCCCCCGAGAGCCGCGGCAGTGGGAAAACCAAGGCTTCTTTGCCAGCCTCCCTTACACACACACACACCGCATGCTGCCGCACAAGCTCTCGGAAGAAAGAGGCAGGAATATTGACCAGCGCTCACTTCCCTTACTACTCATTGTAAGAATGGAAGAAGCACCCGCACCCGCTTCATTCTCTTTGAGAGCTGCCTTGCAAAATGGGGAATTTTCTGACATTTTGCAACCGGAACCAGCCTAGTGCTCTGTGCACATGGGCTGCCCAGGAGCCCCGAGGCTCACAACCACCATCTCCTGAAGCAAAATTGGCCTCCCCTGGCCCACCAGAACTCGGACATGGCTTCAGGAAAGTCTTCGAAGGCTGGAGAGAGCAAAAAACAGCCCCAGCTGGCCAACTGGAAGTTCGGAACCGATTCGTTTTTGACTTCCAGAGGGCCTCAAGGGGGCAGGAGAGGCAGTTTGCACCTTCCCAGGCTTCAGGAAAGCCTCCGGAGCCTGGGGAGTAGTTGCATGTGCATGCGCAGGGGTCACGTGCGCATGCGCAGTTGGGTGGGAAATTGAGTGGGCACGCAGGTGCATGCAATAACGCACATGTGCGCAATTCTGGCACGCCGTAAAGAAAAGGTTCTCCATCACTTTCCTAGTCTCGCAAAGTACTACCAAACAAGTAACCCTGTTTTTTTTTTCCTTTATAAAAAGGAGACCTTTGCAACCTTCGGTGGGTGAGTGGGGTGTGGTGTATCAGATGGAACTGAGAGATCTTCCAGTCCTTAAACTGCTGGATACAAACACCCCCTTTCCTGGTCTCAAATAAAGGTAATCCTCAATTTACGTCCACAATTGAGCCCAACATTTCTACCATTTGTGGCAGGCCAGCAGCGCCTCTCTTGATTAGTGTGTGAGCCATTCCCTCTCTTCTGTCTCTCACCAGTTAGCAGGCAGAACAGGAGAACCCCTTCTCCTAGAACAGGTGGCTGTTAAACCAGGGGTAATTTAGGCATATCCTGGAGGTAATGGAGCAATTTGTAATGGTTCTTTGTAACTCAAGGATCCGGTTTGCAATTTGTGCTGCAAAGGGCTTATGTAAGATAACAGCATCTGGTTTTTTTTGTGATGATACAAGTAGTCCTTGACTTACAACAGTTCATTTAATGACTGTCCAAAGTGACAAAGACACTGAAAAAAGTGACTTATGACCATTTTTCACACTTACGACCTTTGTAACAGCCTTACAATTGTGATCAAAATTCAGATTCAACTGGTTCATACTTATGACCATTGCGGTGTCCAAAGGTCATGTGATCACCTTTTGCAACCTTCTGACAAGCAAAATCAATGGGGAGGCCAGATTCACTTAACAACCAGTTTACTAACTTATCAACTGCAGTGATTCATTTAACAACTGTGGCAAGAAAGATCATAAAATGGGGCAAAATTCACTTATCAAACGTCTAACTTAACAATAGAAATGTTGGGCTCAATTGTAGTCATAAGTTGAGGAATACCTGTAATTATTTGAGACCAGAAAATTTAATGTCCAGCAGTTTAAGTACTGGAAGCTCTTTCAGTTCCATCTGACCACCAAATTGCAAGTGGAACTTCGAAGGCTACTCTAGTAAACCCTGGACATTTGGGGGTAGATTTTTTTTCCTTGTGTGCACAGAGCATAAACAGATGAAACGTAATTAATTTCCTCCATATTTTGAATAGAAAAATGGTTTCCTAAGCAGCTATTGCATCCTTTAAGATGACAAAGAACAGTGACTGCTAAACAAAGATATATCTTTGGCAGATGATCAGAGTATTTTGGAAAACCACAGAAGTTTTCATCAGATACTTCTGTATTCTACCCATGGCATGAGCATTTTTCTGAGTGCGCCATAGATGAGTCCCCTTCCCCCAGGACAAAAGCAAGTCAGGAATATGATCCAACACATAGGTAATTTTGAAAGATTTTTGAAACCATGATTCACTTTCAAGGCCACCAAAATAATGGGTTTTATGCCCAGCAATGGACAAATCTGTTATTTGGTGAATCAGGCTAGATAATGTTTATACATACAGATTTGTTCAAATATGTGGCACATATCTTACAATTGGCATAAAATCCCATTTGTCATGTAACAGACTTATGGCTGTCACAAATATCATTTCCCTTTTGGGACTACTAACTCAAGTATTTGTTATATAAAATACATTTCTTTGACATAGAGTAATGTTTCCCAACCTTAGCAACTTTAGGATGTGTGGACTTCCCCTTCCAGAATACCCCCCCCCACACACACACACACACAGCATGCTGGCTGTTGATTCTGGGTGTTGATCCAGACATCTTAAAAGTTCCTGAGGTTGAGAAGTGCTGCTCTACAGGAATATTATCTGGCGATAATTGATGCTAAATGAAGCTTCAAAGTTTCAGAATGTGCAATAGTACTTATTTAAGTTTCAATTGTGAAATTTCCCCAAACTTCTGGAAAATTAGCTTGCAAAGCCAAAAAAAGGCAAGGAAGTATGAAACATTGTTTTTGGTTTGTTTGTTTTTGTTTGCTTTGCAGTATATGGGAAACCATTGGAGAGGAGGTTAAATCCTGACATATGCTAATTTTCTGGCATTATGGGCCACAAAGCATCTATTTGCTGCTTTTCTGCTCTATGGTGACAGGAAATTGGTCAACTTTAGGAAAGATAAGATTTTTTTTTCATTTCCGTCTTTAATAAACAATCTGATTTATCAATGGAAAAAATAATTGTGACCTGTTTGAACATTTTTAAAACAACTATTTGATTAGTATGTGTTTTCATTGGAAAAATTTCTGCATCTTAGTTCATATAGTGCAGGTCATTAAAATGACGCTATTGAGATTAGTAAGAATCAATAGCAAGGAAGTCTTATATAAAGTTATGAAGCAATACGCAGTCGATTCTTGGATTTTGGAATCAAAAGATAAATTAGCTTATTTCTTCATGCAGCATAGACATCAATGTGACACCATCATACACACATCTATTCAAATGTAATTCCCATTTCTTTCAGCAGAACTTACTCTGCAGTAAGTAGTTCTAGGAATAGCAGCCTCAAGTAGACATTCTCTGTCAGCTGCTCTAGAGGCAGAAAATCAACAGGACAAACTATGTAGCCAATTACATTTTCATGGTCCTGTGTAGCAAGCTCTGCCAAACTTTGCATGACCTATTTCTGTATTTGTTTTCAGCCTTCAGTGCTCTCAGCTCATTTTTAATTCAAGTCCTGAGACATTTTTGCTCATGCGTATTTTATTTGCATTGCATCATGGTTTTCTTGTATTAAAGCCGTCGTTCTTCTATTTAGTGATGAAACAAAAAGAAATACATTTTTAAAGTTTTCAGTAGATGTTTGGCACAAAAAGATTATTTGAGTTGGTATGTTTTTGGATGGTTGACATAAATGCATTCAAATGTTTTAATAACACAGAACTCTGTTGTGTAGAACTGAAAGCTCTAATGGTTCATGAAAGAATGTTTAGTGGATGGCAAAAAAGCATTGTAAATTTCAATAAAATGGCCTGCAATTTCAGAA
Source organism: Natrix helvetica (assembly GCF_964273705.1). Lineage (NCBI taxonomy): Eukaryota > Metazoa > Chordata > Lepidosauria > Squamata > Natricidae > Natrix > Natrix helvetica. The sequence goes on from NC_138548.1 coordinate 183,388,629, forward strand.
TAATAATATTCTGATTTGCATGTTTTAACTTAGATTATGTTGATTACAGTTTGCTAGAAATTCTGTGTAGTGGTGGCTTGCCTGATCTCAAGCATTTTGTATCGTTACATCATTGAAACTCCTTCTACAGCAATTGTCAGAGTGGAAGGACGATGGTGGAGAAGAGAGGTTCACTTGAGAACATTGTCATCCTGTTATAGATTTGATGTAGAAATACTAATTCTGAACAGATTTATAACATTAATGGTTATTGTATAAGCTGAGAAGAGAGCGCCTTTCAGGGTCTAAATTACATACAAATTGGTTACAGATGTGTGGCATTTATCAACACATTTTCATTCAACTCAAGCATTGATTTTTCTGTCAGTTACAGTAGCATGCTATAATTGTTTAAAACATCTCCTTGGACTTTGCTCTTCCATTCTTTCCCAAGAATCCCATTGTGCTTTGCTGTGGTATTCGTTGCGTTGGTAATAATTCATGCGCTCAGTGACTTCTTTTTCTCCCTTCTCCCTCCACTGCGCTTCTGTGAAGTTTCTTGGTTTCGTAAACCATAGTTTCTAGTTAATTTAAAACTAAGCAAATGTAGCTTAAGAGCATAGTACAGAGCAGCATATAACCTAGGATATAGGACATGAAACCACAGTCCCCTTGTTTGGATGAATTGGAAACTGGCTTAAGAAATTAGATGTGTAAATAGAAAGAGAAGATTGAAGAGTGATTATTGGATAAGAAATGTTATATATGAATCAAGCTTTAATAAAGTTGTGGTAAGATTTCATTTCTTTATTGCCCACAATGGATTATGTAGTGAACAAGAAAACTCTCAGACTTACAGCATCATTCTGAGAGAAAAAGCCCTGCTCTGCCACTATAGCACTATAGCATTCTCCTACTGAACAATGGGGCGTAGCCCTAGTGGGTGGGAGAAGATGCTGGTTGGATAGCTGAAATATTCCCCCGACAAAGGTGAGGGTTGCCAGCAGAAGTCATAGTGTGCAGCAACAACCAAATGGAGGCAATGGGGAGACCATCATAGGCAGCAGGCAGTTTCTCCAGCTGAGCATGGAAGCGTGGAGCTTGCCCCTTGTTTTTCCTCACAAGGCCTTGGGGGCCAGGAGGGCTGTCTTGAGCTATCATGATCTTTTGGGAACACTAGTAGAAAGGAGGAACAACTCGTGTACACTGTGTTACCTTGCATCATCCTTCCTCTCCCCAAGATGGAATCTCTAACTAGGAAGTTAGACATTCCATCTTCTCCCTTAAATAACCACAATCACTCATAAGAAGAATCCCTCCACCTATGAGCCAGATCCTGTATGGCAGTATGCATGCCAAGGAGAAAGAAAGAAAATTTCCAATCATTTCCCTCTCTTTCCCTCTTACTATCTATACTATCAATAAAACCTATTGTTTGTATTGCTAATGTCATTTCCCCCCACAAGCTAATATAAGGTACTTATAATATATGGCTCATAGTAAGTTCTTGGTAATTTTATCAATTTTAACTAAATAGAGAGAGAATTTTTTTAAAAATATGAAACAAACTGATACATTAGCTTCATGGGTATTTGTCTTCTGTTGTTGTAACTGCTGTTGTTGTTATTCTAAAAATAATATTTATTCAGTTAAACCCTCTGACAATAACATGGCTTATTACATAGTATTTGTATGGAATTGAGATGCCATTCTGCCGGAGAAACAAATTCTTCACATAACCTCAATCTCTACCATTCATATATCTGGTGAGGATGGAGAAAGTCTGCCCATCAAGAGGGAACAACCAGGTCCACATGACAAGAATTCAGTCAGCTCATTTATTTCTCATGCTTGTACACAGGAATTTTCTCAAACTGATGGTTTGCACCTGAAACGTGAAATGACATTCAAGGGAGGTCAGACTTCACCCTCTTCTGCCCACAGAAAGACTCTAAACTAATTACCTCCTTGACTCCTCCCCGGCTCTGCCAGTCTGTCTCCGGTGAGCCCTCAGTCCCTGACAAACATCTGACTGTAGGAAAAATAATTATTCTTGCAAGACTTCGTTGTTTTGAGATCCATATTTTTCAACATGTGTAACTTAATTGTGATACAGCATAAAGTATTTTTTTAATTAAATTTATCTGCTCTTTCTATTTATACAACACTCAAAGGTGCTCATTTGCTTGATTCTTTGACATTCTGAAAAAGTCTATGCTACGTATAGCACATGCATAAATTGCCCACGCTCTGAGCATTGCATTATAGTACAGAAAAGCAGCTTATTGTTTCTACTGTTATCTTGGGTCTTCTACGTTTTATTTATTGATTTTTCTACTGGCATATTCTATTGTACAAAACATTATGGAGGGTGAGGGATCTTATTCCTATATCTTGGCATGCTCTTAAGTCAAGAAAATTATGTTTAATCTTTTTGATTGTTTCTTTGTTTATGGAGGAAGCTAGCTTCCAGTGCCCAAACCTCTCTGTAAGCTAACATTTTGAATTCTAGCAACTATGTCAAAGCCCATTTCAATCCAGCCCCGGGCACTGGAAGGTTGGAACTTGTCTTCAGTACTTTTCATTTAACATTGCTATCATCCATTTTGTTGTTCTTGACATTTGACAATTGGCTTTGTGTCAACCTGGCTGGCAGTGGAAGGGGAGGCGAGTTCTCCCAAGATTGACAACAGAAGCTTCTGCTTAATTAACCAGCAGAGAGAGAGAGAGAGAGAGTCTTTGAGTGACAGAATCTCCTTTAGTCCCCATAACAAGGTAGTGTTAATCTCCACAAAAGGATGCTCCCCTTGATACTTGCACATAAGTCTTATTAACACTAATGAGACTTGTGCACTTGTATCAAAGAAAAACAACTACCTTTGCTCCTGATTTCCCCCCTAAATTAGATTTTTCTTCTGAGCAGTATAATTGCATCCTTCTGCTCCCTTTTATGTATTGTATTTTTCAACAATTTCATAATTTTTTGTTCCTATTTAGCAGCTGTTTTCAGTTTTGCTAAACCGCCTAAAAAGAATGAATCTGACCCAGATTTCTTAAGATGTCCCATTCTGCATACTTTTAAAATTAATTTAGTTGCATATATAAAGAACCCTAAGGGGATAATGTTTCCAGTATGACTATTCTGGGCATAGATTGTTGGGTTTTTTTAGTCCATGGCAACTTTTTCCTCTTATTGATACAGTGGTTTTCTCTCAGTCTTTTAGTTTCCCTTGCTTAATAAAAAATTCATCACTTAAAAATACTGCTACCAACAAAACAAAATCTAGCAAAAATAAATGAACTTAAGGATTGATGGGCACTCTTTTGACAAGCAGATGTTTTTGAAGTGTCTGGACTCCAATGGTTTTTAGCATTAATTAAATTCATTTGTAAAAAAAACCCAGCAGACTAATAATAAGACTTTCATAGTTAAATCATATTCTTCCATGTCTGGTGTATGCTGGTTATCAGTTATAAGCAATGAAGAAAGGTACTTATGTAGCTAGCTTTTGATCTTTTAAACTGCCTAAATAATAAATATTTAGTGATGCCATATTGAAACTTGTCACCTTTGTTAGAAAAATATGCATACCTTTTTAAGAAACTTACTTTTCTATTGCTCTAAAATTCAATGTAAGTGAGGAAAGAATGGAGAGGAAAAAGAAACAACAAAATAGGCTGGTTCATAAAGAAAATGTGTTTTTTTTTTAAAAAAAACAACCACATCATTAAACTGTGATGATCTGGAATAATATTACTTAATCTTTTGATTGATTACCTACCATCAAGTCAATATCAACTGTTAGTAAATACATAGATTTTCTCCATGACAGTCTGTCAAGTTTTCCAACACTGCACCCATCAGCATTGTAACTGAGTCTGTCCATCTTGCTGCTGGTCATCCTATTCTTCTCTTTCCTTTTATCTATCCTAGCATCAGAGCCTTCTCCAAAGAGCAAGAGATTTACATAATGTGTCTGAAGTAGCATAAATTAAACCTGGTCACTTGTGCCTTGAGTGAGAATTCTGGGTTGATTGGTTGGATTATTTATAGGTTTATTTCCTTGGATACCCACAGTATTCTCAAGAGTCTTCTCCAACACTAAATTTCAAAAGCATTACCACTCTTCTGTTTCTTCAGAGTCCATCATTTGCTTCCACAGAGTATAACAGCGAATGTATTCCCTGCGCTATTCAGATCTTTGTAAGTATAGACACATCATAGTGTCTGAATATCTTTTTCAAGGTCTTCATGGCTGCTCTACTAAGTGCTAGTCTACCCCAAATTTCTTCATTGCTTGTTCCTTTACCGTTGATGTTTGGTCCTAAAAGGCAAAAGCTATCCACTACAATACCTTTATTGTCAGTTCAAAATTTTGTTGCTCTGCTTGTTATCATTAGCTTGGTCTTCTTTATTTAGTCCCATTTATTTCACCAAATTCTTTGCCTTTCATTACTAGACTAGAGCTTGGGAATCCTTTATGTTTTTAACTATCAGAATAGTGTATTCAGTATATGAGCAGATTGATGCTTCTTCTTTTTCTTCCTGTTTAAAATCATTCTCATCTTCCTCCCACCCACCTTCCCTTAATATATTTATTCAGCATATTGGTTGAATGAATAAGGTGAGAATATACAACCTTATCTCACTCCTTTACTAACCTGGAGCCAGTCTGTTTGCCATGTTATGCTGGTATTGTGATTTCTCGACCTTACTTTGATATTGGAACCACAACTTGGTTTATTTATTGGTTTATTAGAGAACTATTATTGTGTGCTAATCATATATCTCATTAATAAATATGTACTTTCAATAACAAAGTCCTGATATTGTGCAGTAATTTGGTATTATTCATAACTGCATTATCATTCAGTTCATTGGAGTAAGTTTCATATACTTCCTAAAGACCTAATGAGATTTGTAATAATTTCATTAGGTCTTACAAATAATTATTTTTAATAATTGAGGTTGCAGTTGTTGCTTGAATTCTTTTAAATATCTGGAAATAGTTATTTGAAAGAAGCTTTTTTTCATTTTTGAATTTAAATAAAATTTATATGAGGATTAAAATTCCTCGGCCTACAACAGTGAGAGACCGTTCAAAGTTACAAGAGCACTGAAAAAGTCACTTATTACTGTTTTTCATACTTACGACTGTTGCAGCCTTCCTGTGGCCACCTGATCACAATTTGGACATTTAGTAACTGACTCATATTTATGATGGTTGCAGGGATCATCTGATCACCCTTATCAACCTTCTGACAAGCAAAGTCAACAGGGAAACCAGATTCACTTAACAACCATGTTGCTAACTGAACAACTGCAGTTGTTCTCTTAACAACCGTAGCAAGAAAGTCATAAAATGGGGCAAAACTCATTTAACCACTGGTTAGCAACAGACATTTTGGGCTCAATTGTGGTTATAAGTCAAGGATTGCCTATAATATTTTTAAAGAGCATTGGGAAGACATACAGTAGTTATTTGCAAAAATTCTGGAATAATGTTTTGTAATATCCCATGTTAACAACTGAATGTTTTAGGACCATGTTGGCCATAGGTAGTACGTGGAGCCATTTCTTAGGACATGCAAGGCATTGCCCTGTTAGCTCCAGTGCACATGTGCACGCCGACCAGCTGATTCTGCCTTCATTTTTGGCCGTTTTTCACCCTCCAGAGGATTCTCTGAAACCTCCGAAGGGCAAAAAACAACCCAACGTGCAAACTGGAAGTTCATAATGGACTTCCAGTTTGTGCGTTGGGTCATTTTTCTCCCTCCGGAGGCCAACACACAGACCAGAACTTGGAAAATGAGCCATTTCCAGCCTGCAGAGGGCCTCGGGGGTGGGGGGGAGGCCGTTTTCGCCCTCTTCAGGCTCCTAGAAAGCTGTGCGCACATGCACAGGGCAGTGGGGGATTAATGCACCCATGCGTAGGGGCACAACGCAGGTGTGCATTGTTATGGGGGTGAGCACGTTTCTGCTTTTGGTACCCAAGCCGAAAAAGATTCACCATCACTGTTTTAGGATCTTGAGAATATTAAATCCTAAGAAATATTCAGCAAAATATTGTGTGTGTGTGTTTACTGGCATGTAATCAGGTGAGAGCACATTTATTCTTACAATACAAGCTTATCCCACTATTGCCCTATGTTGGTTAATATGTATAAATCTTAATGGGGTGTTATAAAAATCAGGACCATTTTTACACTGTACAAAAAATTATTGAATATATCCCCTTATTGAGGATTATATTGAGGAAATATCTATACTAGTCTCCCTTTATTTATTTATCAGTACAAATACAACACAAATATAAAAAGGCAACATTAAAAATAAAAATATGGTTTTCTGCCTGCACGGTCTTCTGTGATGAGCCGAAGGACAGAAAGAGGGAGTAGTGACCTTCCTCCTATATTTAGGCATACCAGGGGTTGTAACACAAATACATACCTATTTCCCTGGCTCAACTGATAAGGAGGCGAGCCTGTGGCTTTGTGGCTAAGACTCCTGCCTAAGATATAATACAGCCCAGGTTCAAATCCCAGTAAGGGTATGGCTAGCTGATGAGAGCTAATTAGCTCAAAATAGATCTATACTAGTCTCCCTTTATTTATTTATCAGTACAAATACAACACACACACACACACACACACACACACACATATATATATATATACACACACACACACACGTGTGTGTGTGTGTGTGTGTGTGTTGTATTTGTGCTGATAAATAAATAAAAAGGCAACATTAAAAATATGGTTTTCTGCCTGGCAGTGAGCCGATAGACAGAAAGGGGGAGTAGTGAGTTCCCTCCCATATTTGGACATACCAGGGGTTGTAACATACATACATACATACATACATACATACATACATACATACATACATGGGTTCCTCTTTGCAAAATGTAGACCAGAGATTTAGACTTTCCAAACAGGTGACAGGAATTTGCAGCATAATTTACTGATGTTGCATTGGAAGTATATTTCTACTTGGTTTAGATATTGCATTCACATTAGGGACAAATGCCTCTCAGCTATATAAATAAAGGCAATTGTGTTGTGAAATATCATGTCATTCATGTAGATCTAGGATTGTCTTTTTAGACATAACTTTTATCATAGCACGCCTATGGTCATATTTCCAAACACACTTGCATAATACCTCTTATAAATCTCTTTACATGGTTGTATATAAATATGTATTTCCCAAACTCAAACAAACAAAAAACTTTTGAGTGAGATTGCTTCATTTTAGCCAATCAAAACACTCAGCCACAGTATTGCAGATTTAGCAATTAGAGGAAATTTTGATAATGGACTGTATAATTACTTTGAAAGTCTCATTTCACCCCCATTGACTCTTTCTGTTAAGTTTGCCATGCGTTGGCATCAGCAGGAGAGGAAAAGTGCAGTTTTCCAGTTGTTGCTGAATGACTTCTAACAGCCCCAGCTATCAGATCAACAGGTGAAGGGTAGAGATTCCCTAATCCCTAATCATGCCTAACGAATATAGAAATTTGTATATCCAGTATTACAATATTAAAAATAGATATGGATGAATGAAATAATGAATGATGCAGGGTTTCAAACTCAATACATTGCTAATTTCTTTTTTAAAATGTCTTTTAATAATTTCCACCCTAATAATTATAGAAGATAACATATTTTTAGGTCCTAATAATTATATTACTGTTTAAGGCTTTGGTGACTTTTGAATTAGCAAATTTCACTTCAATTATTGTTATGCAAATAAGACAGTGTTTAAACTGGCCTGGAAATAATATGGTTGTTAGGATACTACCTAGAAATAAAAATCACCAATCTCAAATGGAAGTGCATTAATTTTTTTGTGGGTTGAATTTAAAGTGCCAGGGTGAAGCTGCTCTAAAGATCACACATGTTTTACATGATGTGTATAAAGTTATAGGTGAGATCTCTGGTGATATTTTGATTTTTATTACTTATTTACTGAGTTTAGCTCTGATGTACGAAATTTGTAATTAGTTGTTTTGAGAACCTTATAATCTGCCATGCATTTGTTTTCATGAAGAGAAAGTATGCCACACTAGTTAACTAAAGTGCAGCAATTTTTGCTATGCAGATTAGACAACTTCACTCAATATGTTGTAATGAGATCATAATCTGAATTCTATGGACCTTAACTTGAAAATTGTTTAGATATCAGAAGAGCATTTTACATCTTACCTGCCTTTTCCTACTATATGCTCAGAAACTTAAGCAGGCTTAGAATAATAAGGTGTTCTTTGGCTAGTTAATATTAATTAAAGGAATATAAAATGTTTTATACACATGATGGGAAATACTGTACAAGAGAAAGAATTTTGAAACAAATCAAATAGCAATTCTAGGTGGAGATATCATTGTTGTATTAAGAACATAAAGGAACACAACATTGGTTGAAGCATCATACTAGAAAAGTGGCACATTTAAAAGTATTTAAATATTTTTAAAAGTTCTTTTGGATCCCAATATAAATAGCAGTGTCAATATTTTCTGGGTAATTACAATGCATTGAAGTAAATTAGGCAGAGATTGCTGTTAAGGTAAATCAAGGCTTCTCATCATATTTATAGGTCCAGAATAGGTCCAGAATCCCCCCTTACTTTTGTCAATACTGCTTTTGGGTTGCACAAAGTATCCAACTTCAAGGCATAGTGTCCTTAAGATAATGCTGGGGCTTAGATGTAAGACCTGTGGATGCTACACCTTTATCCAAGATCCTGCAGCTTCCCTCTGCTACTGCATCATAATTCTAACAAATTTAGTGTAGTCTTGAGGAGTTGTATAATATCCTACATGAATAATTCCATGTGCACTGAAGCACTTTCTGGTTTTCAGACCTAAAGTGCTGCACAACCTCTTTTTTTTGTTCTTCCTACTATATAATTATTCAAATATGTATAATATAATCTATTCAACAGATTGCAGAGCAGAACACAAACTTCAAAAAGAAAGGAAGGTTTAGCAACCATTAACCCTTTGGAAAAGAAACCAATTTCATTGGGTTTGCCTGTTCTTATACACACACACTCAAATATATACACATACATACAGGGATATATCCATATCTGTTTTGTAATTAAAATGTAAAACCAAGAATAAATAAGTGTTGTTATTCAGTATACTGCATTTGTTCCAATCTTGGTTCAGAATTGGACAAACAATGATATCATATTGAAAAATAAATTTCAATATAGTAGATTTACTCTAATCTCCCTTGTGAATGCTGTAGATGAGAATGTTCAGATTCCAAAACTGAATCTCCCTTACATGTTCCTCGTCACTCTCTTGCTCACGTTCAATGGCCTATGGCGCTAACACGAGCCCCTATTCGATCCTTCACTTGTTTGCAGGACCAGGAGGCCCTGGCCATCCTTAGTGAATAATCCCTCAATATCTGATAAGTCAGAGGCAAAAATCTTTCAGTGACCATGGGTCTGAGAAGATTTCTTCTTCTCTTGAAATGTAAACCATTTGTGTCTTTTATGAATTTATAAATTGTCCTCTAGACTTGGACTATGAAAATAATAAAGCTCAATAAAGAAGAAGAATGAATAAATCTAATATCCTCCCAGTTTTCTCTTCATATTGTTCATCGTTATATGTGTAATATATATTCTTTTACCATTTCTTTATAATACATGAAATAGCCCTTAACTGGGATTTTAATTCATAACAGTTCCTGTCTAATGGGTAATATTAGCAATGCAGGCCAGTAGCCAAAGAAGATTATGTGTGTATTTCAAAATGAATTACTCTACTGTCATGCTACAAAAAGAGTATCAGGAAAAAATAAAATATATGGCAAAATGGTACTTATACAGTCTAGTGGACAAGCAAATGGAACTGTGTGTGCATTGGACAGCTTATAAATCAATTCATCATTTCTCTGGTAAAGTTGTACATCACTGCCATAGTGCACTACTGTAATATTTTGTAATTATTGATTTGCCCACAGGTGATGACAATAGTTACTGTCCCCATTCCCTCCAAAATGGCAAATATTTGCATTTTACTAGAATATGAATGTGTTCTACATCCATATTCAAACAGTGTTGTACAGAAAGGTAGTACCTTCATTTACAGATGTATTACAGTATCCAAAGACTGAGGAAGCAATGCTTGAAACAGAAAAGTCCTTGTCTCTGGAAAACAGAGGTATTTACTAGTGCTAGAGAAGCCTTGAGAGATGTGGATGCAGTGGTGGGTTCCGGCTCCCATTGCAACAGGTACGGTTGCAAGGGGGGGCCAGCGTCCTCCACATGAACACGTGCAGCACACACGCGCACACGCACAGCACGTGCATGCATCCTACCCTCCAGCGATGGCTCCGCGACGCTCCAGCTGCTCTGCAGAATGTTGTGCAGGCGCTGTATGCGCCGTGTACGTAAGCGCCGAAGAGTTTAAAGATAGGTAAGGATGATGGGTGGGCCCTCCGGAGCACCATATCGGAATGGTACCCGGTGCTCCGGACGGGCACTGGTACAACCGTACCGGGGCGTACCACCTGCAACCCACCACTGTGTGATGGTATATCTTTCTTTTTCAGTTGCAAGTGAGAGAAGAAGAGTTGGGAAGGAGCAAAAAAAAAAAAAAAAAGGAATGCTAGCATCAGGAAGCTTACCCAGAATGAAATAGCAATCACTTAACAGCTCATGTAAAGACACTTTCCGGTTTAAATATAAATGCTTACTATCTTGGATGGATGCCAAACTTTATTGTATTTCCCTGAACAGAACAATGGGAGTGGAGGTCCAATAACCTATCCTAGGACTGCCCTGGTCCTCATATGCAAAATTTTCTAATTATCTTAATATTTTGCAGAAT